>NC_086251.1:19778672-20421514 GCF_021018805.1 Prinia subflava
TGTAGCTGCATGTGAGAAAGGAACACTCAAATGAAAAAGGAACAAAAAAGCAACAAAACTATGAATAAATGCATGTACCTTTAAAAAGTAATGGCTTCTTTATAGCTTCTTAATGTTTGAAGTGATATCTGCTATAATAAGTTATATGGTTTATTTTCCTCTGTTTTTCACAGGTATGGTTTCGTGGTGGGGCATATTGTTATCCCACGGATCAATCCCTATCCTCTTTGTGCAGCAAATAACACTGGCATTTACAAACTCTCAGCAAATACAACTGCTCGGTATGATGCATACTGTTACAATGAGACAGGTAAGCAGAGGATCTTATGATGCATTTTAGAAACAGATTAACTAAAAACAACATGTGTGATCTATTTAAGGTAGTGGAATGATGGCTTATATAATAAACATAGCCTGGTTTTCAGCTGAGAAGAAATGCATTTTGTCAGCCTCTAGAAGTGTATCTGTCATGTCAGCAGTGACCATTTTGTTATCAGTGTTATGTGTTTTGAACAAAATGATTTTTCTGGCCTTGGGACAAACTTTGCAGCTTCAGAACAGTTCATTATAATGGCTTAGTGAAGTGAACCACTGCAGCAGTGAACCTGACAGACATAGCTGTTGTCAGCCGTGGCACTCAGCTCTTCTGCTCCTGCAGACATGAGCTTTACAGCCAAGAGGAGTCTTTTGTGTTTTGGAGTGGCTGCCACCTGCAGCAGCTCCAAGGCCTGTGCTGGTCATCCCAGGCCCATGGACACTGCTGCTGTTCTCCTGTTTGCAGATTCACTCAGTATCTGCTCAGGCAAATCTCCTTTTAGACATGAGGCAGCTGGGCAGCAATGTGCATCAGCAGCAGACTGCTTTCATCTAAGGTTTTGAACTTTTTCATAATTGGAGACACTATAGTAAATTATTAGGAAAGTGTACATAGATGACAGATGCTGAGCACACTATTTGAAAATAAAATCTAAACTAACTTCAAGGACCTTGAATTTCAGTAGATTGTGACATTCATAGCGGAAGCAGAGAGTTGAATGCAGTGATATTTTTTGATATTTGTTCTTGCGAGTGATATAATTAAAAATCTCTGCACTGGCCTAGTATCGTGTGAGTTGCCGTTGTCTGCCACTCACAGATGATTACTCACAGATGACCTCTATGGTGATGCCTGTCCCCTCCAGATCTTTATAACTCCTCCCAAATATTATTCCCCACCAGCAGTAAGAGCAGGTAGCTGGTTCCCCAGCCCCAAGGGGGTCTCTGCAGCCCACAGGAGCCCGCAGTGCTCACTGCAGCAGGGCACACGCGGCCTCTGCAGAGCCCTCCACGGAGGGGATGGAGCCTTGCCAGCTAAACAGGATTAGAGTTGCACTGCCACCTTGGCAGTGGGTCTGACTGCACTGAAACTGGGTCATAAGGCTGTTTTAACAGGCATTGATTGCAGTCAGTTTCTGGAATGGTTATGGAATTGGAGACTCTCATTGTTAGCTGACAGAACAATCTTGAAGTGCCCCACCTGGGAAGGTGGTACATCAGTGAATAACATTTGTTTGTAAATTCATTCTCAATCCTCATCTGAAGCTGATGTTTTACCATTATGTACAATTGATGTGGGTATAAATGTGATTTTTTAATCCATTATTTTCAAATTAATACTTTCTATTTTTCTTCTTTCACAGAAACAGAGGAAAAAACTTGTGAACCAGTTGTAAGAATAGATACTTCTTTACTCAGTAATCAGGATGAAATAGGTACTGTACTGATTAGAAAGACATGCACTTGCTCAATTTTTAGTAACTGATTGTCTTATTTTTACATAAGTAATCACCAATATTAAAAAAAGCCAAGCCAAACATAAGAAAAAGAAATTAAGAGATGTTCAATAGAAATTAAAGCAACTTGTCACTTGTCTTCCCCTAAATCCTGTGGAGTTTGGTCTGTATCAGGGTACAAAACACTTTTTATATAGGTAGTTGACATTTTTGGCATCTCAGAGCTGCTAACATCCCTTTGACATAAAGGAATTTGCTTGAGACTGAAGCCTTCCTACATCTGATTTGAGCTCTTTGTTAGAAAAGCTGCTGGAAGCTTTAAAAAGGCTCATAACAATTTATTTCTTCCAATTCTAAATTCTGATTGACTTTACAAATGCCAAGATCCTATGTTAAAATCAAGCAGTTTGATAAAAAGAAGTGATGCCAGTCAGGCCCTACAGATGCGACAAATATATAAATTAGCAAATATGTGCATTAGACATATTTTAGTGATGCATTATCTAGGTTAGATAGGAGGGCAAAAATGGGTGAACTGGTATTGATCCATAGGTGTTACTCTTTATTACAACTGTGCATCTCCTTGATATTGGCTGTTTAATTCTGTTCCCACAGTCATTGACAACGCCGATGGCTCCAGTTACAATGTGGACGGCACACGCCACACCAGTGGAGAGTCCTCAACCTCAGGGGTGGACGATGAAAACGTAGGGAGTGGATCAACTCATGAGACAACCCCCATGGATGCCTCCATCAGGAGATCCAGCCCCTCCTATTATGGAAGTCCTACTTCAGCCTCACAGCTGCCAGATCATACTTCTGGAGGAGGTGAAAAAGAAATTTCTGGAAAAAATTATGGTAAGACTGCAGGTTGACATTACTTTCGTGGGGCCCTGCCAAATACAAATGCCATATTATTTTCTGCTTATTTTATTTCGTTTTTTATGTTGCTTTTGTGGCTGAAATTATCAGAAGTCTGAAAGACTCGCTCCCATTGAACATTGGGGATACAGATGTAAGTCATCCTCTAAGTACAGTAAAGCTTACTGTGTGACTACAGGCTTTTTATCAAATCACCAGTAACTTACCATGAGGGATACCAGTATTTTGCATCACTGTCCTCAGCACATACTGAAATTACTTTAAAAAAGATAAGCAAGAGCATTAGGATTACAAAATTACTTTTCACAGGTGGTATACTCATGGCGTATTACGCTTGTTTAGACATGTAACTAGCACCATGAAAGGTAAATCCTAAGATTCTCTTGCTGAGGAACTAGGATCAGAAACATTCCCCACATTCCCCAAGGTGTGTGCTGTGTATTTCTGTTGGTTGCTGTTACAACTTTTACCAACTCTACTTGCATGCATAGTCTAGATTTTTGGACTAAACCTCAGGATATATCTCAGCAGAGGGGAATACGAATGACTTGACTCATTGCTCTAGGATCCCTGTCCCCATGGCCACAATGAGATCCTGTATCACATGGACAGAGGGTTGCCAGACTGTTCATTATCACTGTAATACATTCTCCTCTTCAAATTATCTGTTAGAGTGATATCCTTACTGTGTCAGTAAGGAAAGCTTATGTGGGGTCTGCATCTTTCTTCTCTCTTGGACCGATAAATGAAGGAATGAAGCTTGCAGGGTAGAATAGTTAGGATACTTGTGAGTACTGTACTGCAACTGACCTAATGAAATTGTAATGATTTATTCATCACCCCACAGACAATGAATTTTCATCTGTATCACCTGACATGTCTTTGGGGACAGTGGCTGGTGATTTCCATGAAGAGGATGGTGGACAGTATCCTGCAACTACCAGTAAGATTTATGCTTCATAATAACTACATTACCCATAGATCACATTAAAACTGCTTTCTTCTTCCAGAAGGGCATTCTGGTAAGTAGTGAAGTATACAACTCCTCAAAAATCGGAACGACATTGAAATACACTACCTTTCAGACTGGTTAAGTGGGAAATGAACTTCACTCTCTGAGACAAGGGGAGGAAAATCATTTACAGTATGTTTGCTTCAATGCTTGTACCTGAGCTCAGAAAGATTGCTGTTTTGGGTTTCCCATGGGTGTTTTATCACACCTGCTTAGTTATCACACCTGCTATGAAGCATCACAACTTAGTACAGCCTATTATCACTTGAAGTCAATTTATCTCTGAGGTAGAAAAGGATATTTTTGTAGATTTGTCATGCTATTCTAATATATTTATGATTGTGAATGTAGGTAATCCATGTCAATACCAGGGCCTTGGTAGCCAAGGCAGTGCTTTATATGGCAATTCCAACTGCCAAGCCATTTGTGCACTGCAAAAACTAATTTATCCTTGCTGTTGGCAATATGCATGAGAAAAAACTGGGGACAGTGGTGCCTCCACAGAGTTTGAAAAGCCAAAAAAATAGTAGCCATTTTCAATTCTTTGTCCTTAAATAGCTTTACTGAGTTGGAAAAACTGCTTGTGATGTTTTTATCAAGTATGTACTGCACAGCAGCTATAATAAATAAAAAGCTTTTGAAGTCCTCTTCCACATTTTAGAGTGGAAATAATGTACATATGTTCACACTAGTTCTTATGGTTAGAGTGATAAAGATCTTTGCCTCAGAAAATAAAGTAAACCTAAAGGGAGAACATTTTAATTATACAGAGGAAATCTACAGAGGCATGTTGTAGTAAAGATCAAACTGATAGAAATGAAAGTTTCTTCCCACTGTCTCTTTCCCATTTTTCCCCCCATCAGGGGAATCCGTGAGGAATTTGCTTGATTGTCTGTTGGTCGCTGATAGTTGGTCAAATGGTCTAAGTGACTTGGAGAAATGGTGCCCTCCTCACTGTGTTTAGAAATCACAGGATAGAGGAAGAATGACTGTATGCATTACACAGTTAGCAAAAGCTTTAAAGGCTAAAAGACATTAATTATTAAACCCAAGCATCTTTTCTTAGAAGATATGAAGGTTAGTAACACCTTGTAAGTATGTAGATGGACAGAGATATAGTAGGTTGATTTTACTCCAAATGTTGGAAAAAAAGTAGAGAATTTTCTGGTGCTTATTTCCAGTGAAAGCTTTTGTTACAAAATGTTGCCAAATGTAAGGGGTGGAGGGTGCAGAAAATCCCACCTGGTAATAGTTTGGTTGACTCTGATGGTGATTTTTTTTCCTTCCTGTAAGTTTGCTTTTGTGTGCACTTAGTGTTTCCTTGTATTGATGTTTCTGTACCCGCTGCAAAAACGTGCATTGTTTCTGTACAGGAACACTTTCTGTTTTCATTTTAATACTTGATTATCAAATATATTGGTCTTAAATATGTATGTCCCTTCCTGTTGCTTGCAGTTCTCTCTCATGGGTAAGACTGTTTTACAGAGGGAAAACTAGAGATATTTAAGATCTAAAAAGATCAAAGAAGCTATAGAGCAATGTGATAAAATGCATCAAATACCGACAAAAGTGTATCATAGAAGTGATAGCATTGGTATGTTTGTTTACAGGGTTAGGATTGATAAACTGGTTCTCTGGGAAAAAAAAAGATAATGAAAGTAATGCACCTGGGTTTTTCTGATAGCTTTGGCTGTTACCCAGCAATATCACTTTAATGCCCAAGTGTTTAACTCATTTAGTTTAATTTTACTGTATTATAAATGAATCAGTAACCGAGCACTCCTTTCAGAAAGAGGTAAAGTATAAGCTGTGCATCTCTCTGAGGAGTCATCAAATGTTCAGTAGCACAGGAGAAAGGGATATGGAGAGAAGTCCAAAAAAGAAAATAACCCAAGCCCCAATATCCTCTATTTAGCTTGTATAGCAGAACAGGCTCAGTGGAATATTCTGGCCACAATTTCATTTCCCAGAGAAAAGTTACACAGACAGGGAGGTAGAAAATCAAGAAACAAGTAAAGAAAAGTACTTGTATATCTTCAGATAGATGGCTCAAAATCTAATTCTGTAGTGTGTTGAAGTGAGAAACAAAATTGGTGGCTTTCCACCTGCACTACAATTCATCTGCAAAATAAAATTTTTTTTGAAAAAAATATCTAACTTAATCTATAGAATTCTTAGCTATGGTTTCAAACAAGCAATTGGCACATCTCCTTGTTCTTCATATGATACACATTCATTATTTCTCTGGATTTGGACATCACTGGTGGACTTCTCCACCAAGTTAATGCTCCGTATTAACACATCATTAGCACTTTACCACTGACTTTCTCTCCTTGCCAAAACAGGTTTTACTCTTTGTTATTAGCAAATTATGATTCATCCCTAGGTGTGCCATGAATCAGGTGTGGGACTGTTATTGATGAATGAGCTATTTACATGAACAGTAACTCCGACTGATCTTTTTTCATCCATATGTGATAGACAGATTTATGTCTATTTGCATGCCAATACCTATTTGGATGCACAGTGGATGAAAAAGCAGTAGATTCCTGTATTTTTTCTAAGCAGAAACATCTTTCTATTCAGAAATACCAGTCACAAAGCTGTAGAACTTTATATTTGATATGCTGTGTTCTGAGGAAATGTTGTGGATTGGTATTGAGATACAAGTAAAGCTACGCCTCTCTCCCTGTGGTGTACTGGAATGTGGTTATGGTGTAAAATTACCTGACAGCATCAGGTCAAGGGGAGTGCATGTGTCTTTTGAGAGGAATGGCCTCAGTTCTCAGCTCAGGTTCTCGGCAGCATTGGCTTTCTGGATACTTCTTTCATCTTTTGATTTTATGACACCTTGGTGGATGTTCCTCATTCTGGACTCTGTTTCAAAGACTATCTATTCTCTCCTGCTCTCAGAGCCTGTCAGGAGCTCATTAACCTTAGGGAATGTGCAGGGGTGAAAAGTCCCACAGGGCTTTTGGATGGCTGCTCTCAAGGGAGCGTGCTCTTTCCTGGGACTGACAAGGTGCTTGCATCTGGCTACGTGTTGGAGGAATGTAATGACACCGTGGGTTCATACATTCGCCCTGCTCTCACATCCATCTCTGGGCATGAGCATGCTCAAGGTGCTGGTGCTGGGGGACTTGACTTTGCTGGAGGAAAAGTTGCTTCTCAAGAAATAATCACAAGATCTTGGTTACATGAGCCATGTCCTAACAGCTCCAGGGCCTCGTCATGACAGCCTGGAGGAAACCACCAGCCCAGCTTGGTGGAATCCATTCTCAGATCCCTGGTGGTGGTTGAATCGTGGAGAGAAGACGCAAGAACCCACGCCAGCAACCAAGGGTAAAGAATGCCATGCTGAGAGGCTGCTTTGATTAGGGGCTGAATTACCAGAGAGCAGGGCAGCAAGGTGCACAACCTCTGAGTGGAATGGGAATTAAATGTCTGGCATTTATCAGTGCCATTCATTGCACCGTGCTTGAAGTAGGCAAAGCAAATTCCTGGGCTGTCTCTCACAGACTGTACACGTGGTAGCAATGGAGCAGCTGTCCACACTGTGCATGTGCCATGGAGGCATTCTGCCTGTCTGAGGGGGATGAGTATGGCTGTCATTATGTAAAGCATGTACCGGGTCTCTCTTTTTTCCTGTTTGGAAGCAGTTGAGGAGCAGGCTCTTCCAACGAGAAGTACTTGTAGGAGAGAGGAAGGACAGGTTTTCAAGCCTGTACACTGTGCTCTACCTGCTAGAAGAGGACAGGGCATGGTTGGTACTGTGAGTGTGCAAAGGGTCTCCAGTGTGTCCAAGAGCCCTGGTGGGGCAGGTGCAGCAGGGCCATGGCAGAGTGGAGAACCCCTTGTGAATGACAAGTCCAGGAGCAGCCACAGCCCCTGGGAAGCACGGGGATGTAAATTCTCCTCTGTGACTGTAAGGCTGCAAGTAGGGGAGGCAGGAAAGCTGAACTGCTGCCAGCAGAAGGCCTTGTGGCTGAAGGCTTCATGGCACATTTAACATCATCACAGCAGATGTGACCTCCAGTGGCAGTGATTCAGACGATGAAGACTCTTCTGAGGAAATGATGTATCCCACAGCATTTCCAGGCTGGGGCAGGAGTGTGGCCAAGGACGAGACTGCTCTGAGTACGAGTAAGGGACTTCTGTTGTCTTTGGATGGTTTCTTTCTTGATTTTCCTATCCTACCTATGTTCTTCCTGCTTAGCTGCTCATATATTGTTTGAAAATTGGATGATCTTTTCATCACCTCTTTTTCAAACATATCTCCCATGTCACAAAAAAGCCCTATTTAGTTCATGTGGGCTCCATACAGCTAAAAGCATCACCTTCTATTGATTCTTGAATTGTTTTCTTCATTCACTTTTGATTTGTGGACTTTCCTTGTGACTTCTTGGCACTCAGGGACTGATTTCTCTTTGGAGGGAATTTCCAACTTCCTACAAGTGGCACTATTATTTCTCTTTTCCTGCCAGCAACTAGTTGGCTTGCCTAGCATGGTGGATGAATAGGCTGTAGATTCCTGTAACTTTCCTAAGCCTTAGTCTCTCTCCATCTGTAAATGCTGGGTACAAATCTATGTATCCTGCTATTTGGTATTGTATGTTCTGAGATTAGGCTGTGCATTGGTAATGGGATAAAAGTAAAGCTGCTCCTCTCTCTCCATGCTGCACTCATGCCTACTCCAAAAGCTGTTTCTGGTGTGCATTTAGCTGACAGAATCAGGTCAAGGGGAGTGCATGTGTCTTTTGAGAGGAATGGCCTCAGTTCTCAGCTCAGGTTCTCGGCAGCATTGGCTTTATGGGATTGTCAGTAGAAGACCAGTTTGCTTCTCTGGGTGTGCTTATCTCTGGGTGTCCTTTTTTGCCTATCATGGATACTTCTTTCATCTTTTGATTTTATGACACCTTGGTGGATGTTCCTCATTCTGGACTCTGTTTCAAAGACTATCTACTCTCTCCTGCTCTCAGAGCCTGTCAGGAGCTCATTAACCTTAGGGAATGTGCAGAGGTGAAAAGTCCCACAGGGCTTTTGGATGGCTGCTCTCAAGGGAGCGTGCTCTTTCCTGGGACTGACAAGGTGCTTGCATCTGGCTACGTGTTGGAGGAATGTAATGACACTGTGGGTTCATACATTCGCCCTGCTCTCACATCCATCTCTGGGCATGAGCATGCTCAAGGTGCTGGTGCTGGGGGACTTGACTTTGCTGGAGGAAAATTGCTTCTCAAGAAATAATCACAAGATCTTGGTTACATGAGCCATGTCCTAACAGCTCCAGGGCCTCGTCATGACAGCCTGGAGGAAACCACCAGCCCAGCTTGGTGGAATCCATTCTCAGATCCCTGGTGGTGGTTGAATCGTGGAGAGAAGACGCAAGAACCCACGCCAGCAACCAAGGGTAAAGAATGCCATGCTGAGAGGCTGCTTTGATTAGGGGCTGAATTACCAGAGAGCAGGGCAGCAAGGTGCACAACCTCTGAGTGGAATGGGGATTAAATGTCTGGCATTTATCAGTGCCATTCATTGCGCCGTGCTTGAAGTAGGCAAAGCAAATTCCTGGGCTGTCTCTCACAGACTGTACACGTGGTAGCAATGGAGCAGCTGTCCACACTGTGCATGTGCCATGGAGGCATTCTGCCTGTCTGAGGGGGTTGAGTATGGCTATTAGGTAAGGCATGTACCTGGCACTGTGCTCTACCAGAAGACAGGGCATGGTTGGTACTGTGAGTGTGCAAAGGGTCTCCAGTGTGTCCAAGAGCCCTGGTGGGGCAGTTGCAGCAGGGCCATGGCAGAGTGGAGAACCCCTTGTGAGTGACAAGGCCGGGGGCAGCCACAGCCCCTGGGAAGCACGGGGATGTAAATTCTCCTCTGTGACTGTAAGGCTGCAAGTAGGGGAGGCAGGAAAGCTGAACTGCTGCCAGCAGAAGGCCTTGTGGCTCAAGGCTTCATGGCACATTTAACATCATCACAGCAGATGTGACCTCCAGTGGCAGTGATTCAGACGATGAAGACTCTTCTGAGGAGATGATGTATCCCACAGCGTTTCCAGGCTGGGGCAGGAGTGTGGCCAAGGACGAGACTGCTCTGAGTACGAGTAAGGGATTTCTGTTGTCTTTGGATGGTTTCTTTCCTGATTTTCCTATCCTACCTGATGTTCTTCCTCCTTAGCTGCTCATATATTGTTTGAAAATTGGATGATCTTCTCATCAGGTTTTCACTTCAGAAATACCACTCTCATGACTCAAAAATATCTTGGGTCCCTATCATTAAAATAATGTTTTCTTTCGCTACTTAAAATTAGCATCTCAGCTTCATGTTTGCATTTACTCATGATTTTCCAGACAAAAAAAATTATCTTTCATTCTAGTAATTTTTTTTAATGTTAAAATAATTCTTGTTTGTGCTATATATAACCTGCAGCTATTCAAAAATTCCTGTCTGTGGAAGATGCTCAGGCACAGTTTGGCAAGGCCAAACCCCAAGTCCCTTTTTCATTGGGAACTGTCAACAAAACAGTCTCATGCTTGCTACCTTCTTCTCACTTCCCATGAAGTCTTCTAACATAATTTCACTGGTTTTGTGACTTCAAATGTCTAGGCATCATCCAGTATTACAATTGAGATATTTTATTACACAGCCTTTTTTTCCTGATCTGAATATTCCCACAGTGATCATCTGAGAACTCTTTTTTAATTCTAAAACCATCCATAGATGAAATAATTTTGTCTGAAAATCAGAAATACACCACATATGAAGGTCAAAGCTAAATGCTGTGTTGTCACCGAAGTACACAAACTGTTACTTGGCTTTATGACCAGGGAATAGCCCCAGCTCTGGGGGCTTTTTTAGCATAGATGTTGCTGTTAATGACTATATTCTAATGCTCTTATTTGTACCCAGATATTAATCTCTTCTGTTTCTGTGATTTTATTTAAGTGAATCTTAATGTGTCTGTTGTCTGTGCTCTTATTTACTCAGCAGTCACTGTTCATAAGCCTTTTATTTTCTTGAAGATAGCACAGTATTTGTGTTTTTTCAGCAGTGGTTTCTGTTTTTAGTAGAAAATGCAAAATCAGGAATTCATCTTGCTTTGGGACTTTGTATTTTTCTTCCTATGCTTTGGATAGTTCTGGTGTTTATTTATCTTTGAGATAACTTGTCCCACAGGTGTACTGCATTCCATACCTTCCATGGCTAGTGGTGTCTGCATGATCCATGAGTGAAGTGTATTCAGTCTCTGGTCATAAACTCTTGCAGAAGTTCTGTTTTATCTTTTTAATTGTATTATAACTTTCTTGACTAATACTGGCTTCCTGGTGGTTGTCAAGGTGCTCTCTTTTTTTACTGACCATCGTTTTTTTGCTTGGTCATGGATATTCTAACATGGTTCTTCTTGAGTACTTCTTGAGTACTTAGCAAGCATGTTTTACATGTATTGAGGCATCTGCCATGTTCCTTAGGTGCACTATTATTCTTATATCATAAGTTTACATTTCTACAACTGCTTTAATGGTTTTGCATTGTTTCTACTGTACATTATTCTTCTGCTGCTTGTTTTTCCCATTTCTCTTGGGAAACTTTGCATCTGTCGAATGCAAAGAACGAATAGTTTGATGTGAAGGGATTTGATAAGAAGAGTAAAGAGACTCTAGCTAGACTATGCAAGAACTTCCATTTTCCATCACCTTTATGGCACACAGGGACAGTAGATTCAGAGCACAGTCAGCACTGAATCCTCCATTGTCCCAACAGCTGTGGACTCACAACATGAAACACTCCTGGAAATCAGCACACAAGACCATTGGAACCCCACCTTTGCAGATGAAGAGGAGCAGTATCCTAGCTCTCCTAGCAGGGGTAAAGCATTTCAGATAGTACTCAGATTTCTGATATAATTCAGTGAAATATGATACTTGGCATGCAGCTCTTTGTAATACCCATACTGTTAGCCTCAGTTCATTGCAATACCTTTGCATCATTTGTACTAGAGCTTTCAGAGATGGCATCTATAACATTCATCTGTCACTCCAAGTCTATCTTATGCATCTAAATTTTATTTCTTGACACTTTTCCTTGCATCTCTGGTATTTTAAAATTTGCACTGCCAGTAGTGTGCAATAAAACTGAGCAGACTGTAACTTTTGGTGACCCACCTTGGTGAGAAAAAATTTCCCTTTTTCCATATCAAAATTTCTGTTGTAAAAGCTGAAGACAAAAGACAAAAAGGGAGCTAGTGTTTCAAGCACATAAATTGTCCTACAAAGGATAATATACTACCTCCAGATGAATGTGAACATTTTGTTACCAGTGTTAATGCCAGTTGCCAACCAAGACACCAAAGCATTCAGTTCCAGAATCTTCTGTAGACAAAAGCTTACAGAGTGCATTTTCAATCAATATTTCTGTGTCTCTTTGGTTCTGAGATTGTTTTGAACAGCAGAAGTTTATATAATTATTGTTAGAACAGGTTCTGTAATCACACAGATATAGTTTTTGTGATAACTTTCTTCTAGTGGTGAAGTATTGTTAGATCAGTTGCATTCATATATTGATTAATATTACCTCTTTTTTTTGTAAGACAATATATATGTATTAGGTTTAATTTAAGAATAATGAGTTACATTTGCATGAGTGCTCTCTTTACAAATATTTCATTGCCTGAATGGGATGATAAATATTCCACCAGTTTTTCTCTTCTTGGGAAATAGCATAGTTTCTCTCTCTGGTGACTTATGACGTATGTAACACATCCAGCTCACTCTTTGCATGCTCTGATTAAGGACCTTAGCTTTACTTTTATATACCACTCATAGAAATGTTTGCTACTTAGGGCAAATATATTTCCAGCTGAGTTCTTATGCTCATCTTAGGCTTATTGATGTATCTTTTCCAAACCTTCCTTAGAACATCTCTTATGGTGGTGGTGCTTCAGCTGATTTCTGACTGCATCTTCTGCTGTATAAAGAATAGCAAGTCAAAGAGTAAGCAATTAATTAATTTTCTTGGTAAGAGCTTTAATTATTACTGAGTTCAAAATAAGTATGCTTATTTACTTATATGAACCTACTTATTTAATTCATCCAATCTCAGAAGAAATGACAATTTCCTTAGGGCCAGCTTTGGAATTGTGCAGTAGAGATAACTCAAAAGAGAAAGTTCATCAGTGTTTTACTTTAAAAACCCAGAATACACAAACTCAACAGTTAAGTTAATATTAATAAATATTAATAGAGATGCAATAGAGATGCAAGCAGTTGCTTCTATGAACTCTTCTGCTTCTTGGATATCTTTTACCTTCCACTGGTCATGGGGATCCTTTTTGGTGTACTTAAACCTTCTGCTGCTCCTGGGAATGCCTTTGTGTGATAAGGTGTCCAAAGGACTTTTGTTTTCTTTCATCTTTCATTTCACATGAAATGCAACAACAACAAGAAAAAGCCAAAATGCAAAAGCCAAACACCCTTGTTAAGTAGACAGTGATAATAAGGATAATATGATTGATGTGGAGTATTTTGATCATTATTGATTCAATCATCATCTTAGCAGCACTAGTTACAAGTGAAAATGAAAAGCATCAAGAACCAACCCAACATCCACTATTACACAGCATTCATTCTGGAGGGATCAGTCAAGAACAAAATCCTGCAAATACCACTGGCAGTATTGAACAACATGAATTTACTACTGCAGGGGAAAATTATTTTGGAAAGGAAACTTCTACAGGTAATATTACAGGTCACATTTTAGTAAATTTTCAGGGTTTTCTGAAGATATAGTTTTAGGATTTTTTTCTAAAATTTTTGCATTCTGAGGTTGGAACACAGGTTCTGTGAATAAACCTGAGCAATTTTGATGTTATATATAAATATATATTTTAAATTAGTCTGTTCTTCAGACTTGTTCCTGGATGTTTCTCTTCTATTTGTCTTTCATGTTAAGACTTTTAGTAGGTTAATTGTGTAACTGTCTCCTACGTTTTGTGTTGTGTGTTGTTGCACCAGCTTTCAACAAGCTATCTACCAGGGTTTTGTCTGTAGGAAGCAGAGAAGGTTTAAATGTAAAATAATAATGTGAGCTGCATTTTTCAATCCTTTGGGAACTGTGATCACTCCCCTGTTGCAAGCCATTATTGCACCTGGGATTTTTTTTCCAGTTATATCTAAGAGAAATTATCTAAAGTGTCTACTCATCCCACTTTTGAACTATGGCAAGATGATGCTGGTGATGAAGGGAAGAAAACAAAGCATAATGTAGAATAAGAGAGAAGAGTCTCTCTTTCATTGGCTGAATCAATTGAAAAACAAAAGATCAAATTGTACTATAAAGGTGGTAACTGAAAATTGATATAATTTAATTTCTGTTACTCTGAAAGTACCAAACTTACAAGTTAATGACACATGTGCTGTACTAACCACTGCCAACAGTGATTGCACCAGTCATCATCTGCTCTTGTGGATTATCAGACACAAGTCTCTGACAATCTGTTATGCTACACTGCTATAACAATATAGAATGGCCTAATTGCAATTGAAATTGTAATGCACTGTAGCAAATTTCTTGTTATTTTTTTCCCTTACTGGGTCGAAGGGGTTAAGAAGGTTTATGCTTTTTACAAGATTTGGGTTTTCTTTTGCTGTGATTTTCTAATAAAAACGAAAGGTTGGTTGTTATGGATAGTGTTTTTCGAAATAACTGCAATATCAAATATTCTCCAGCTGAATGCTGTCTTATTCATTGTTGAACCATTCACAAATCTGTAGCATGACCTAGCATTCCCCTTTGTCACACTTCCTTGTCTGTTTTCCTGGAGATGATGCAACTAATGAAACAGTGAAATTATGAGGGGAAAAAAATTGGATATAGTCAACACACTGAAGTTATGTGATTAAAATCTTACTGAGGGGTCATGTCTTTGCAGTTATTTATGTCTTTGATGTTTTTAATTCTGCATCAATGAATTTTGGCTTGATATTAAACAATAAAAAGTCAACAGCAAGACTCAGATAAGTACTTTTGAAAAACAGTAAGACACCTTGACTCTGAAAAGCATATGCTCAGTTTGAGGAAGGAGTTGGTCTTACTTATGATAGTAGGCAGCTTTTCTAAATGTAAACCGGGATGAGAAGCAAATCTACTTTACTCCTCTTTGCCATTAAATGTAGTAGACATAGAGCAAGGCCTGTCATAGAGACAAGAACTGAAGAGGAGAATAATGTGAGAAATGGATCATTATATACTGAGTTCATAATTGCTTCACCATCACCATGACAGCTGTGGTCCCCAGCCACGGGGCCCAACAGAACGACTCAGCAAAGGACCCGCTGGTGTACCCAGGCTGGGATGAGGGAGAGGATTATGCCACACAGCCTGCTGTGACTGATAGAGTTATTCCTTCCAGAGAGAACAATCATGAAAGAGAGTCTTCCACCACAGGTACTAGTAAGAATGTCTGTTATGTATGTTACATCACTTCTGTCTCTCAGATAGCCTCTCCTGGAAAGATATTACATGAACTTGTGGACAGGAGTAATTACTGATCTCTTAAAATAATGACAAGCTGTAGAGTGATTATATTCTCTGAGCTCTGTCTGAATGGCAGTGAAGCAGAAGATTTCAATTTTAGCTCCATATAAAACTTTTGTTCTTTACTAGCCAACACCACTTATATAGGCCTTTTCATTCCTTAGTGAAGCATGGCTGTGAAATTGCATCCAGCTCATTACATAAGCTATATTATTTGGTGCTGCCAGACTCTCTTGATGATAAAATCAAATCCGTACTTAAGTATATCTGTACCTCAAGAGGTTAATCCATTTAACTTGTGAATATTCACCTGGGAAAGAGTGTTCTTTTCACAGACTTTATTGAAATATTTATCCTCCAGAATGATGAGAGGCAGGAATCTATAAAAGTGGCACGACACAGCATCATGATGCATTCTCATATAATGCAGTATTCATAGCATCAAAATAATGTTCTAAAAACATGGTGTGATCTCTTCTTCTGGAGGTCTCCCCTCTCCACCTGCCACTGGAATTTGTATGTCACAAACATCTCTCTCCAATACACTGAGCTTAAATGTGGAGCTTAAGGGTCTCTCAGAACCAGTGACAGTGTGGAGGAAGAAGCAGAGGCCTTCATATCTTCTTGTCTGTCAGTATTGATACCTGTAATGTGAAACAAACACACCGACAGCAAGTGACAGTGAGTAACAGCAAGTGACAATGCCAAGGAAGCTGAGACTCCGTAGGCAGCCTGGGGTGCAGGTCAGAGATCCCTCTGACTGCTGCCTCTGTGTCTTTCCCTGTCTCCACTGCCCTCAGGGACACTTTTTAATTAAGTAAAAAATGAGATTATAAAAAAAAAAGATGAGGATAGCAAATGGGTATGTCTTACCAAAACTGTGAGAGAGCAGTGACAATGTACAGGACACAAGGTCTCACTTCTCTACCTTTTTTGTGGAAAGAAAAGGGTAGCAGTGATTTCAGAGGAACAGGAGACTTGGATGGGATGGTAATGGGAAGGCCACAGCAGCACATACATGGCATTCACAGCTATTAAATAATCTGTTTAAATCATCTGTTATTAAACCATCGTAACAGCTGTTGTCTCTCCTGATGATGCCCACCACAAAGAGCCAACTCAACCACTTCTGCCTTGGGATAATGAATCAGAAATGGGCACTGAAGACATCACAAATCCCACGGATGCCCCTGAGGATGAAGTCCTCCACTGGACCACGGCCACTGTGACCAAAGCTGGTAATGACTCTTCTCCAATGGGTACCAGTGAAAATAATGGATTGTACTCATTTCTCATGTCTGGTGTGAAATGAGACATTATTTCTTCTGAAACTGACTTCTTTCTCTGCCTTTCTCATCTTCAAAATATGCATCCTTGTGAAATTGCAGTGCAGATGTTTTTATGATTTTTTTGCATGTGAATATCCCAACAAGAATGGGATATCTTTTTAAAGATTTTTTTTTTCCTGGGTGCCCTGTTTCTTATGTCCCCTGACTTTGCTCAGGTGTATTTTTAACTGAGAAAGCAGTTACTTTTTGGAGGTGGTGGTAGTGTGTTTGTTTTTCATATCTGGTCATTCCTGGTCTTAATATTTCAACATATTCTCTAACTACTGTAAAATTTGAAATAATTTATTGAAGTTTGTTCATTTAGTATGTCAAGGTTCTAATCTAAATTCCCAAACTCTGCATGTTACCCATTTAAAATTATCCTCGTTCAAAATACTGCTTTTTAATTTAATACAACAAGATGGTTTTTTATCACACTGTAGTTGTTTGGAACTTCTTGCATCTTTTTTTCTGCATTTTCTAAAAAAGAAATTCTGAGGGAAAATTAGCAGTTATCCTTTTGCTTTTCTTCCTCAAAATCCATTTTATCTGGATTATGTAATCCTCAACATTTAGGACTTGACAGAGAGCTGTGAAAACTACAAGTTGTGTGGATCATAAATACAGTTTGTGGATTAAAATATAGTTGTGTTCTCTATCATCTGCTCATATTTTCTAAATATGAATGGGACCCTGTAAAGTTTCCCAGTTCACTATTTTCAAGCTTTATGAGGTTTGACAGGTCAGTTGCAAATATGAAAACCCAAGTATGATTTTGCAATCTGTTCAAATGTTTTAAATTAAATCATTCTAATCTAATTCCTATGTAACAACAGGAATTCTTATACTCATTCTGAAAATAATATTGCTGTTTTCTCACTTCTAAACAGTGTTCACTAGGTGTTTTCAAAACCTATATTTTAGGTTGCATTGTGAATGTTAGTGAAGGAGGAGACAACCCAAAAAGTGTGTGTCATATGCAGAGAATATTCTTTGTGCCTTCGTTTAGTTTTGTTTTGTTTTTTTTCTCACTGCATAGTCTACATAGGCTAACAAATAGAAAAGGTAGAGATTACTAAAAGGAAGAGGGAGTAATATGTAAGGTGCATTTTAAAAATGTTTTTGAAGTTAACTTAGCCGTCATCACAGCAGTCACAGCCACCACTGACATTCTGGCACCAGAAGATACAACCCAGGAACCATGGGCACCTCACCTTGTGGTAACAGCTGCTTCCTCTCCTGACGGTGCCCACCATGAAGAGCCAACTCACACACCTCTGCCTTGGGATGATGAACCAGGACAGGGCACTGGAGGCATCATGAATCCCACAGATATGACCAGAGATGAAGTCTTCCACAGGACCACAACCAGTGTGACCAAAACTGGTAATGACTCTCTTCTGATGGGTACCAGCAAGAATAATGGATCATACTCATTTCTCATGTTTGGTGTGAAATGAGACATTATCTCTGCTGAAGATGCCTCCTTTCACTATCTTTCTCATCCTGGGGATCTTCATTCTTGGTGTGGACTTGCACTGAAAAATCTGTCAGAGGATCTGTGAACAAGGCATAAGGGACTCCTTGTTGGTGCACTTGGTGGTTTCTGTCCTTTGCTGATGCAGCTTTTCGGGTGATCTCCTAAATGTTCTGTGAGACTTTGGTGATTCTGAATCCCCAGCCTCATCTCCCTTTCCTGTGCATCAGTGGGATCAGACTGGATGTGCTTTAGCACCATGACTGGTGTGGTGGAGGTGCTCTGGCAGCTTAATCAGATGACTCGGTCCTGTGACTCAGCAGCAGCACCATCACTGGGGAGTGGTGCCCCAGTGGTGAGGGCAGGGCATTCATAGAAGAATTACATCCCTTAAATTCTGCCATCAGCTTCCTATGTATCTTCCCTGGTGTATTGCCAGGCAAGACAGACAGAGGTGGGGCTGCTCACTCCTGAATTACAGGGTCAGTTTGTTGCTGCTGAAGTCTATTCTCCTAAAGGTCTCCCCTTTCCATCTGTCACTGGGATCTGTACATGTCACCAGCATCTTCCTCCAACCTGCTGATTGTAGATGTGGAGCTTAAGGGTTTCTCAGAAGCCAGTGACAGTGTGGAAGAAGGAGCGGCCTTCACGTCTTCTCCTTCTGTGCTTTGCATGAGGAAGGTGAAGGTGCTTTGTGGCTTGCTGTGGCCCAGGAAATGATGTGGGTGGTGGTTTTTGTGAGTGCTCCCTGATCATGGCACCGTCATGACAGTTGTCGAGACCGTGGACGATGCTGACCAAGAGAAAGCAACCAAGGAGCCACTGGCACCTGGCACTGCACCTGGAAGGGAAGGTGAACCAGCAAACACCACAGATGGTTCCCACATCCATGGGATACCTGGAGTTTTTTCAGACATTGACGACCGTTTTATTCCCTTGCAGACTCCTCTTACTACCAGTAAGAACAATGAATCATAACCGTTTTCATTTATCCATCCAGTTGTTATTGAGGACAATGGCTATTGTCCAGAAATGTGAACTAAGCATAATTGTAAATGGTTATCATATTGTGATTTCCTTTTTGGGTTTTGTTATTGGTTTTAACCTGCTGATAAGATGTCATTAATGGTACTCTTTCTGATAGAAGTATTAGCTAAAAGGCTGAAAACTGTTTTACAAATAAGCTTTTCTTATATTCTGTTATCAGCATGTGGTAACACAGCAATTGAAATGAAGAAGTGCAAACTTTCTGCTTGTGTCCATACATTTGTGATAGCATTTTGTCTTTCTCTTTTTGCTGGCCACAAATGAGAGCCACGTAACCCTTAACTATCTGTCACTTCCCCCCCATCTGTAATGCCTCTACATTAGCTGAATATGCACAGAAGAAAGGTAATGCCCTGTGACACCATTTTTTCCCTAGCTATATGTGTTGTTGGTGTCTTTCCAGTGATTAATTGTAGCTGTTACTGGGCTGTAAGTGACATTTCATTTGCGAACAGCCTTGTTTTTCAAAGAGTTTTTCTTCTGATCAAGTTAGTGCTGTTAACATGTGTGTGGTCATGTGCTAATAATACGGGAAATGAAGGGACTTTTCCTTATTCCCAAATGTAGTTTCCATACAAATAACCATTCTAGCAGTAAGGGGTTTTTTTCCCCAATTCAGCTAATCCAAACACTGTTTCCATGCACTTTCTTGGAAGTTAGTGAAACCATTCCAGAGTAGAATTTGGCCAATGCTCTATGAGCATGCATTGTACATAAACAAGATTATGTACCTACATTTTTACAGCATTATACAGAAAACACTTGAAAGCTAATTCCCTTAATAATTAGTTAATGTTAATTAATATACTGTGAGGTAGAACTAGGGCTAATTATTTTTCCATAGTTTTTTATAAACCAGTAAATTCAACTCTAACAAAATTGCCTGGTTATGGTCTTTTGACATAGACATAGCACTATAGATGCAAAATACGTATTTGACAGAATTTTATTTGACAGCTAAAGCTGTTTTTAATAATGTCTTCCTACTAAAACTAATTTCTTTCATTTCACAGGCTCTATTCACTTAATTAATCTAAGCTGCCTTCTTAATTTTATGTGCAGACATTACAAACTATGAAAAAATGTTTGCTACCTTTCTGTTTTGAGCAGATAAAACCTGTAAGAACTGGTTTGAATCCTTTTCAGTGGGAATATCTGCATTGAATCTTTGCATCACCCATACCCTGGCAAAAGGTTCAGAAGGCCATTTGCTCTAAACTCTTCCATTTTTCACTTACCTTCTCTTGGTGCTTTTTAAGGACACAGTGTACGGGAATTACTGAGGCACTACCATTGTCATCAAAATGCTTATTTATTGAAGTATTCATTCCTTTGTAATATTGCCCAATACAGGTGAAATGGAATGGAGAAGATTTATGTATGTATTCTTAAGGGCCTTCTCTGATCAAGTGAATGGTTTGATGTACTGTCCCACTTTTTTTCACTTGCTTTTTTTCTGCAGCAATGTTCAAGCTGTGGTCAGACATCACACTAAGTGTCCAAGTGTCCACAGAAAGTGAACAACTCAGTCCTCTGAAGGAACACAAATAGTAACTGTCCACAAAGAAAAAAAAATCTAGTATGTTACCAAAATGAAATGTAGAGAGTTTTGAGGATCCCTCCCTGCCACTTGCAAGCACCTCCCCAGAGCCAGAAGATCAGGGAACGTGGCTGACCCCTGCTTCTTCTCAATGCTCAGGGGAGCAGCAAATATAGCAGGTTTCTAAACACACAAATTTTAATAAATGTCTAAATGCCTTTCTAAGGGGTTTTGTGGGCAAAAAGCTCTGGCATTTTTCAAAGATGATACAAAGAACTTAAAAAAACATCTGCTGAGATGTAGTGTAGACAAGTTAGTATGTCCCTCTTGGTCAGCATTCTTTGGCAATAGATCAAGACTCTTCATTGTTGAATTTGTGCTCTGTCCCTTGTTGTGAGATAGCACCAAACAACACTCCAGTCAATGTTTCTTGTTAATAAAAATAATAAAAACATCTGGAAATTTCATGAACTGCTTGCTGGCTATACTTCACAGAGGGAATTAAACACGCTCCTCAGTTTTTGCATTTGCCAGCTGTTACTAGGAAATGAGATCAGGAATGCTGGACAGAAATTAGTTGTAACGTGTGTTAAAGAAAAATAACTTTACAGCTGATTAGAGTTAGTGTTTAATTTCTTAGAGTCTGGAAGAATTCAGAGATGTGGAGATCTGTAATATATTTTTTGTACTGATAATGAAACAGTAGTCCCAAATGAAATTACTGTATCTATAGTCTGCTGATAATTTTTGGCTTGGGATACCCTTATGGTAATAGCATGGGCCAGGAATTTAATAGCATAAAAGTTTAAGCAGTATGGCCAGCATAGAAAACATAAGAGAGTGATTTAAGGTCTAATACCATCTCGGAACCAAATTACACACCTTATTGAAAAGGACAAGAGAATCCACATCTAGGTTTGCAGAGAACACTTTTTTCTACCATTAATTTTTAGAGTCCTGCTCTATAGCTGTCAAAGTCACAAGCGTTCAGAGAAAAATTGTTCTATTTTATGACAGCATTAGAGTTTTAGGTGTTCAGTTTTATCCTGTGTCAGAATAGAACTGAAACATGGGAGAGAGACAAGAGGGGAAAGCCATGAGTTTTGCTTCTCAAAATACTAAAGCTAGCCATAGTTCAGATGAGTGTCATGCTCATAGTCTATGTGATAGTCTTCAGTGTAAACACTCATTAATTGCTTCAGCATGGACTTTTTAGAGTATGATTTTTACATTGTTAAAATCACAGTCTTTGCACGTTGCTGTCAGAAATTCATCATGCGTATTTGGCCTAATGGGTAGGGCTTTTTGTTCCTTAGGCTCTACCTCTAGTGTAGATGGTGACCAAGGACCACACAAGGGACATTATGAATCCACTGCTTCCCCTGGAGAGGCGACCACAACAACAATAACTTCACATCCAAGATCGGCCCCTGTACCAGGTGGGTTGTTGAAGTCAAATGTTTTAAAAATTCAAGTACAGATTTGTCTTCCTATGAACTGAAGTGAGAGATGAAAATGAAGGTCAAATACAGTTGTTCAGGCTTTGTTCTGAATCAGATAATATTCAGCATTTCACAAGCAGGCTGAAAAATGGAGCATATTGTAACTCATAATTTTTCAGCAATATTAAGATGAGAGAAACCACGCACTTGGTGAATGGGATTAAGATTCAATTAACTTTTACAAAATGAAATTAAATCAGGCAAAACTCAGTAAAATTGTATGCCTAGTATCACATCCATGAGAATGTTCAGCAAAAATAACAGCTGAGACAAGCTCTCCAGAATAGAGCTTGCAGACTAAAACAGAATAAAAAGAACCCAACACCATGATATAGCTGCAAAAGAATGCAAATATTCTGGAACTTATTAGTGGTAAAGTCATTTTTAAAACAGAGAAAGTAATTATTCCACTCTACTTAGGCCTAGCAAGTCCAGAGCTGAAACTTTGTGTTCAGTTCAAGGCATTGCATTAGTCACATGGGAAAAAAAAATGGAGAAGAGCACACAGAATAATTTGGAAAGATAAAAAAACCTTTTGAAGAACTCATTATTTGCAGGGAAAAGTGAAGGGAGATATAAGAAGAGCATGCTACAAAAAGAATGCTGATCAGTTTTTCAGTATGGAGCACTAATAATTAACTCATTAGAAGAAGTAATTTGTTTCAAATGAAATCTACAAGTCTTATGAAACAAGGGACAGTTGTTTCAAACAAAGAAGATACAGCACATAACTCTTGGGAGAGGACCCCCATCTGTAATGTTAGCAGAGCTATAATGGTAGTAGAGAGTAGGCTGCTGGGAAGGTTTTGAAACCTGCTTTACTAAAAATGTGCTAAAAGTCATCCTGTTAGTGTGCCTGGGATTGTAGGTGTATCATGCTAAGCTTTTCTTTTGCCACTGGACCAAATAAGTGAAACAGCTCCTCTTCACCTATGCCCACCAAAGTGCTCACAGTGATGGGGTATTTCATCTGAGCTGGCCTGTGTACAGCTTAATGATGAAAACGGGTTTGATTTGCACAGAAAGACTTTGTAAACGCAACAAACATTCATGGAAGCTAGGAGAAGACTGTGACAACATAAAGGAAGTAGAAGAGATTGTGTTTTTGCAGTTCTGTGAAATGGCAAACCACATGAGATCCATTCACGTGCTCCCTTCCCCTCCCTCATGTGTCCCCACAGACTGGCTGATCATCGTGGTGGCTCTCGTGGTGCTTGCGCTGATCCTCGCAGTGTGCATTGCTGTTAACAGCCGCAGAAGGTAAGGCCACACCTTTGCACATTTCCAAAACACACTGCCTGCCTTTTTTCCTCCTTGAGAGTCTCCAAAGCCTTGTCAAAGAACAGAGTGGCAAACCACAGGAAAGAGCATCCTCTGCAAGCTGTGTGCGGTGGAGTGTGGGGACCCAGGTCACCATGTCCTGCACAGGTCACACATCAGCCTTCACTCTCACCTGGAACCACTCACAGGAAGTCAGCAGCTGTATGAACCATTTGGTCTTGTAAATGGAAAATAACTGCATATAGATCACAGAAAATTAATTACCCTCTATCAGTTAGTTATTAATGGGAAAATCGTGCTCACAGAGTGTGGAAGTTGTGAGATGAACATGTAACTGCCACCGATGAGCCAGGGATAATCCTCCACCCCTAAAGCATTGTCTGTGTGCAGTGTGAAGGGCTGTCTGAGACATTCACATTCTGGGAAAACCTGTTAATCCGTTCCTTCCAAACCAGTATCACAGCTGGCAGTCACAAGCATATGAGCTAACACTGCTCTCAGAGCTCTCAATAGCTTTATGTACTCAGTTTTACAGATGAGGAAGCTGAGGAGTGAAAAGTAATGCAGTGATCTGTGAAGAGTTAGCTGGGAAATTAGAAAAACCCTAGCCTAAAGGATAGGCTATAATATTCTTACCCCTTTCTTTTCTCTGGGGGCTGTTCTGAAGTTATTTCCCAATTGTCTTCAACAGCTTTTTGCTACTTGAATGATAAAATTGAGCTTTTAACAGAGTAAATATTTGCTACTTGAATGTTGGATTTTAAGTCTTTTTTATCAGAATGACCATATATTATGTGTAGATTTTTGTTCAGGAAGCAGTGAGCACATTTTTTCCTACTCTGTTGCTTGCAGAGCACTCTGAGCTGCTCTTTTAAGAGGCCGTGGAGCTCCACAGCTCCTTGCTGGCGTCTTTTGGCATTTTACGACTGCAGAGCAGGAAGGAAATAATTCCCAAGGGTGTGTATAACATTAGCAGAGTGAACTGAGCTACTTCAGTTAAAATAACCCTCATCTATGAGTCAGTGGGCATGAAAAAAATGATATTTCAGAAGCATCATAATAAAACCGAACAGTCAAATTAGTCATTCAGGAAAAAATACCCTTCATTTGAGAAGAAAGCATTGAAGTGCAACGTCACAGACACATTGTCCCTCTCAGGCATGCTGAGCTGTGCATGTTCAGTCTACACAAGGCTGTTTGAGGACAAGTAGGATGTCCAGCACTGTGTATCCAGAGAGTCACCTAAACAGGGACTCTGACAGCTGTCTAGTAGTGCTTTTTTACTGCACTGAAGGATACCCAGGCCACGATAACCAGTGTGCATCAGCTGTGGATTGGTGACTCTTTAAAAGATTTTGTGTGGTGTGCCTCAATCCAGAGCCACGTATAAAGTTTATTGGGCAGCCCTGCAGCGAGTGTAGCTTTAAAAACACAGTTCCTATTTCCTACCTGACCATCCCAAGGAGCTCTGCTGCAGACAGCAGCAAGAGTAGCTCTCCATATTTCCTTACTGTTGGCTGGCTTCTAAGCTTGACATGCTAATACAAAGGAAAACACAGTTGTCTTGTTTAATGAGGTGAGAGCTTGATCCAGATTTTCTGCATGCTTAAGAATTTGTGCATTTTCAAAGCTGTGGTCCCAAGCCTGGATTTAAAAGCTGTTCTTATAGTGGGGGTATTTACAAAGTTCATAAATGTGGATATATTCAAATGACAGAAAAAGATTCCTAGTTTTCAGTAATGACTGTTATTGCTATATGTAGTAACAGTAAATATAAATTAGATAATTGATCTCCTGATTAATATTTTGCATATAATGGTAGATGCTTTCAAAAATAAAATAAGCAATACGGAGAAATTTTATACTTTGTATGATAGAAGTCTGCACTGGAAGACACAAGTTTAATTTCCAATCACCTTTTCCTAACTATTGACCTTTAGGTTTTTTATTAATTTTTGTTAGACTCTATTTATAACACTTTATTTTTATTTCTTTCTAGATGTGGGCAGAAGAAAAAGCTAGTGATTAACAATGGCAAAGGGGCAGTGGAGGACAGGAAGACAAGTGAATTAAATGGAGATATCAGCAAATCACAAGAAATGGTGCACTTGGTTCATAAAGAAAAGTCAAATGACCGAACACAAGCATGTGATGAATTCCTGACTGTTAATGAAACACAAAATCATCACGAGTTTGACATGAAGACTGGAGTGTAATGGTACCACACTGCCAAAGCAGATCAGGGCTGGGGAAACCAAAATCATGTGGAACTTGAACAGGAATTCACAGATGCACTGTGCTACTGATGTCTTTTGAACATAAGCATAAGTTCTGTTTCTTTTTAATCCCTTTGCAATGATGTCTGAGTTTAACAATTGATGTGTGCTTTCTGAAATACACCCCCAGAGCTGCATAATGCTTTCAGTTCCCAGTCTCTTCACAGAGGACTCTCACTGTGTCCTGGATGTTAGGAGGCATACAAGTTTACATCATTATTCCCCAGATGGAAGATCTTCACTGTGTGGAGCTAAGGAAGTATCCAGTCACTCCATTTTACAGATATTTAAAGTATTAAACATGCCATGGTACAGAAGCAAGTGAAGAAAAATGTCAAGAGTAAAAAAAATCAAGTTTAAACCCAAAAGGCATCTTCTACAATGTCTACAACATCAGAATCCTTCAGAAATGCCTTCCAGCCAGGAATAGCAGTGGATACGTTCAGAATCTTCCAGTATAAACAAAAAGTGACATTTTATAATTATGTGTGGCTTGGTCTGCAAGGAGGGAAACCCTGAAGGACAAAATTTATTTATCTCTATTTTTAAATATCTATGGACATACAGCAAGTCTTCTCAGGAGGGGTAATAAAGGCATGAAAACATGAGCTGAAACATAATAAACTTCTATTCTTTATTATCCTAGCAACCTGTACAATTATCCTTCCAGTTTTTGAGATGTTCATTGCTCTTCTCCCCCCTTTATTCATTGGTCTAAGTTTGTGCATGTTTTTAATGAGCCTGTTAGTTAAGATAATGAATAAAATAAAATGACCCCAGCTCGACCACATATGCACAAATCAAGCAATTGGGATCACTAGGGAAGCTGACAGTATTTTGTTCCTGAAAATAGGTCTCTATATTCTGCTCCATTTTGCTAAGGAGATGCTGAGCCTATTAAATTTTTTCCCCTACAGCTATTATATTATATGAGATTGCTGATATTTTACAAGTCGCTTTTCTATGATCTAGCTCATTTCCTCAGAATTATATTTCATCTACCTTTTTATCCATCTGCTTTTTAAAAACACCAAAAAGAAACTTTTTTTTTTTTTTTTTTTTTTTTTTTTTTTTTTTTTTTTTTTTTTTTTTTTGTACCAGAAGTTCAATTTATACAGAAAAGATCAAAGCAAATGAAAGGAAACTCTTCCCAGCCATGTAATATAGTAGAGTAGCTGAGCTGCATTGTTACATGTTTTGTTATGTCCTTTTGTGTCTGTTATGTAAAGTATTTGTATTAAGCTATGATGCTGTGCATTATATTGATATGAATTGTCAGGAAAAAATTATTTACTACTAGTGGTCTGTGCCATTTTTAGGAAAGCTTATTGGAATGGAGGGAGAATTGTAACTCTCAATTGGACTGCCCCCAGGAAACGCAGGGAAAAACGTTGGTCTGTGCCAGCTGTGGGATGTGGATGGGCTGTAGCAGGGTTATTCAGGAGCTCTGTTCACTGACCATGGCCCCTGTCTTTGAAACTGTTCTGCTAAATTATGTTATTTTATGTTCTCCATCTGAAGCAGTTTGGAGGATGAACATTCATCTGGCTAAATACTGATTTTAGCTAGCCCTGATTTTGCTGGAACATAAAGCACAAGGCTGTTGATTCTATTTCTGAATCTCAACCCTCCAGCAATTTCCCCTGTGCTTCAAGGAAAAGCTCAAGTTCCCTGGTATCTGCTGGCAGATCTCCTCAGGGCAATTCATATCTGGGCAAAGGTCCCAAGACAAGGTGATGTTTTAAAATCCACATAGGATGTTTTCTGACTTTATATAAGTCAGATATTTCATCTGTGAACAGTGCATTGATTTTTGTTTAATGTTTTTAAACACACTTTTCCATTTGTCATTAGAAATCAAAATGATCCATTGAAGGCTGTGTTTAAACTGGTGTTCGGTACTCATTCCACTAAGCATGGAGATCCAGAGTAAGAATTATTCCTTTCTTCAAATCCTAACTGAATGTAGTTCTCAGTTAGAAGGATGTATTTCATTGTCTTGTAGGTTAAATTTCTCTTTTAAAAAACAAAAAAATCTATGGCATGTTACTCATCTCCCTATTCCGATGTCGAATGAAGAAATCAACACACTTTTTCATAATTTATCCTATAGACAGTAGCTATAAAAGGACAGACAACACTGGTTGGGTTCTCTGTATATTTTTAAATGGGAGATGCTCAAGAGGCAATGCCATCATTTTATATATGCTGATTCTTTTTAGATTGTCCTGTGACTTACATGTAATTGTTTCATTGTAGTTTCAAAACTAGACAGCCATTTCATATGTGTAATACAGTACATATTTTTATTAATCTCGCTTTTATTATGAGGGGTTGTTTGTTGTGTGTATGTATTTTTATATAGAGCACTTGATATATTTGCATATTTATTTAACAGAGTAATCAGAATGAAAGACAATGCCACCTCTAAATTGTAACTAGAAGTAGTATTGTTAAAAGAAATTGGACTTCAAAATAAGCTTCCAAAATAAACCAGATTCCACTCTGAGAGTAAAAAAAAAATCCAGTTGTTAGTGGGAGGGAAGTCTTCAGCCGGACAGTCGTGTTGAGCACTGTGATCATTTTTTCTGCTTGCAAACTCCAAGCCAGGCTGAGGTGAATGCAGTGTGACCTTGTCTGCTCTGCTGGCCTCCCATAGTCTCCACAGATGCTCTTGGAGTTAGTGATGAACTCAGCTTCCCCCAGGAGCAGACAGCAGCTACCACAACTTGGTTCAGTTTAAGATCAGCCCATGAAGATCCTGACGACCATTCCTGGCTCACTGAACACACAGCACTTGGAGAGTGCAGCGCCCAGCAAGTGCCAGCCCTTCCTTCTGGGTGCTGACAGACAAACTGGGTCTTGGTCTACCCTCGGTGCCTAAGAAGAACAAGGATTTCTCCTAAAAATGCTAAGGAGGTCAGACCCTGAGATCAGCTTGTGTTATTCCGTTGTTGTGAAAAGTTTCAAATAAATGTGAGCTAGACCAGTGGAAATCCTGTCTAAAGCAGCAAGCATATTTAAGAGAGGCTCTGTATGTTTTATGGGAATGTAATATTTTCGTGAAGCAATGCAGGCTGGTTGTTTCTTCTGTATTTTGTTGAAGCTCTGAGAAGGAATATTTGATTAAAGCAGAGAAAGGATGTGCAGCTGTCATGTCTACCTTTGTGGATGTGAAACCCTTTCCACAATACCAGTTCCAAAATTGTACTTTTGCAGCTTTTCATATAATAGGGATGTTTTTGTGTGTCCCTTGTCAACAACAACAGCCTCTGTACTAATTAGTTTGAATCATGTTGCCTGGAATATTTTTAGGAGACAATTGCCAAGTGTCTCTTTAGCACAAATCATTCTGGTTAGGACTGGTCCGAATTATTCTTCCTGTAGATGAAGGAAATAAATCCTCTGACAACAGTGTTGTGCCTCTGCATACAAGGACACCAGGGTATTTTGTAAGTCAGCTGTTAATGGGTTTATTTTAAGCTATATTAGGCCATTAGACAATATTTATTTCTTAATCTTTATTAAACAGTTCAAGGGTCTGATGCCTCTGAGTCTCTGCAAGAGCTCTGATCAGTAAAATACCAGCCCTTTTGGTAACCACAGGTTCTGACTGCTTCTCTGTGGAGGGGAAAAGAACAAAAGGTGGCAGGAAAAGGGAGGTTCCTTGGGGTGTGGTTCCAGCAGTTTGGAGTGGGTGACAAATTCCAGCTCCTTAAGGGTGGAAAGAATTGTGCAAAGGTGTTCTGGGCATGGAGAACTGGGGGATTCAGGACGGAGGGAGAACACAATTTCTGGGAAAGGATGTGAAGGGAGGGTGAAATTTCTTTACTACAACTGGGAAAGTACCTTCAACACCCCCAGGACTCTGGCACTCGAATGTTTCACAACTCTGAGTAGAAAAAAAAAAGCCTTTTCCTGTGAACTTCCCCCACCTCCAAGCCATTCTCTATATCCACCACCTCATCTGCAGACTGGTTTTGTATTTTCCCCTGCTAGCTTTTTTCTCAGTATTGCTATGCCCTGCTGCATGTGGCATCCCCCACGCTGGGAGCAAGCAGTTGTGGCAGAGGAGAGGCAAATTTATCCAAGATGAGTGACAGTGTCTTTTGTACAGCACAGAGACTGCACTTTTTGTCTTCTCTTACTCACCCCTTTGGAGTAAGGTTAGGAAAGGCAAGAGTTCAAAAACATTTCTGAGAAGGACTGATTTGATTTTTATTTATGCCTTAACATTTGTTATACATGAGATGAAAAATTGCTATAAGGACCGTACACACGCTGAAAGCCCTAAGTGTTAAGGCTGCCTGGAAAAAATGCCCGGGAAATGGAGCTGTGGGAGCAGCCTTAGCAGATAAAAGCAGTTCCTCTCTCCATCCCCGTTTTTCTCTCTCTGGTCTCCTTTCTATCCCACTCTGGCCAGAACCATATCCTTTCTCTATCAACAATGGGTCTCAGGTATAGTGTTTGCTGTTTGGGGCATTATTTTCATCTGATCAATCTATCGCAGTGAATCCTCCCCGACTCTTCTTACAGGCAGACAGGACAATTGTTGCTTATCTTCCTGTTTTGAAAGTGCAAGACTGATACAGATCTTCACATTGGTCAAATGAGCTGCTGCATAGGGCCTTTTTAAAAGTTAAAACTGTAGAAGAGAATCCACCATCGAAGCAGCTCTGACCTCAAGACAGTTATTATTAAAGTGCAGGTAAAGCAGGGGCAGTGAAAGCTTTACACAGGCTTTAAACACAGCTTTCTTTCAGTTTTGTCTGGATGCAATAGAAAAGTTTTGTCTGAGTGACACCTTCAAGGAATCTCAAGCTTTTTATTAGAAAAGTTTTATTAAAAGGGATTAATTTATTTATCTCCTACTCTACAGGCAAAAGGGTTTTGGATGAAAAAGTGGGGGAATGAGATCCCCCTTTATATATTCTCTGCCACAAAAAGGTGTGCAAAAAAAAAAAAATCAAAAAATTATGAAGTTTTGGATTAAAACAAGTCCACAAAAACTGTCAAAAAAAGGACTTTTCTTCTCAGAAACAGACATAGTTTCAGCTAGTTTTAACATTCCAGACAGAAGATGGTAAAAAAGTATGTGCAAATCTACAACTAAACAAGGGTGTTCAAGGCTAAAATATCATAAAATTAAGTGCATTTATCAGAAAAATCGCCATCATTTTTTAGAAAGTTTAGCAAATCTCACTGAAACACCCACTTAACTCAGAATTTAGGTCAACAGCAGCTTTCTGCTGGTGCTGAAGCGGAGGCACAGCTGAGATTAGGGGTATGTAGGCTGGCAGTGGTAAATCAGCATATGGTTCTTAGGCAGTGGAGACTCTGTATATCCAAAAACTTTCCGGTCTCATGAGTTTGTTCTGAAGTCCTTGTAACTCTCAGAGCAACTCAGGGCAGAGGAGAATGCAATAAGGCAGTTTCCACTTCTCTGGAGGCTCTAAATTTTGTACCTGGCATCTGAAAGCCTTGCCTTGGGCAGTTGGTAGAAGGATGCAGTCAGTTTTAACACCCCCATTGCCAGTCTCATGTGGAAGTGCATAAATTTTTGGTACCATTTGGTACCAAATGACTTGGGTACAGCTGAGTTTTAGCTTTAATTCTAAATTTACTTGTAGTCATTGGTGTATATCATCTAGCTTCTGTCTGGACAGAAGGCTTTTTTTCCCTGGGTAAATCTAAAAAAAAACCCCTTAGATAATTTTCAGTGACCACATTTTCCTCTGCATGAACTGAGACACCACACCTCCTTTTTTCTCGTAAGAAACAGCAATAAACTGTTTTGCCCCATGATGGGAGTTAAAGTCTGAGTTTCTATTTCTATTTCTATTTCTATTTCTATTTCTATTTCTATTTCTATTTCTATTTCTATTTCTATTTCTATTTCTATTTCTATTTATATTTATATTTATATTTATATTTATATTTATATTTATATTATCAAAGTACTTCAGCAAGCATCCTGTTCAGGGCTGCTGCAGATTGGTAGCTGCACCTTACCAGAGCTAGCTTAGGGTGACAGTTTTCTGCAGCTGAGTTATCTAAGGTGAGCCCATGACAGCTGAGCCTCATACAGAGATACAGTGAACTCAGCTGACAACAGCACACCGAGGGAGAGAGGAGTCCTCCTGCACACGCTGTGGACCACAGCCATCAGTGATACACACCTCAGAGCAAGGGTTGGGCTACTTTTACTCTTTGGATCCACAAATTATTCTCTGTTTTGGCCTTGTTCAAGCACTGCCTGTCTATCTGTAACCTAGTGTGCAAGTACATGGAGTTTGTCTTCCTTTGTTTCACAATCATCCCCTCAGGTCAGTGTGTTTTGTTTTCTAGCAGCAGGTCTTCAGAGTAACTAACTTTATAGTTCTGGGGTATTTCCCTGCAGTTCTTTAGTGGTTTGTTTTCTAGTTAATCTTTCTTTCATTAATCAAGTGAAAGTCTGAAATGAACTCAAGATAGAGATACTTGTTTATTCAGCCAGTGACTTAAAAACAAACTTACCCTTTGCTCAAGAAGGTTGACTTCCCCCCATGCCCATGAAGAGGACAGATAAAAAGCCTGCTATTGTTTCCTGGCAGGTCAAAAATGGGAGAAGCCTGCTTCAGAAGCAAAGCTGAATTGATCCAGTCAATTTAGGTAACACCAGTAACCTGGGTGAAATAGTGGAATGAATTTTGAGTGCATTTCCTAGCTTGGTGCCTCTTCTTGTCCCCTCACTGCCCTGGGAGTCAGCTGCCTTTTCTGCCTTGCACATCTGCAGAGCAGCATTTCTCAAGTGGTGTCCAGGGATCACAGGAGAGTGATCCATGCAGCATCTCCAGGCACCCCACTAAGAAAACAGCCAAATGGGAGATAGATCTGTTCTACAAATGACTACATGAAAAGCAAACATTTTTAGTTCAGTCATGAGTGAGGATGAAGAGCACAACACTGTGTAAAACAGATCCTTTGTTGAAGCACTACCAAGAGTGTGAGCTCTTGCTCCTCCAGACCTTGTTCCTGTAGTTTTGGTGGGCAGCAGTCAGTTTTGTCATGTATGTGTCTGCACAGACACATCTTGTTTATCACCACAGAACCTGCCTGTCCCAACCACCACGACCACAAGGCCTTATCTTGCATGCAATCTGTTTTCCTTCCTGCCTCCACTGCTTGCTGCACAAGTGAGACAGCAGGCAGGCACCTGCCTGGCCTGGGAGGCTGCCTCAGCTTGGGGTGCCTGCACAGGGCTCTGCACAGCTTTGGAAGCAAAACTGCAAAGCAAGTGCTTGCTGCAAACAACTCCTTCCAGCCCAACTGAGTGTAGTTTCTAGTGCTGTTTTCCTCCTAAAGCATGGTACATTGGGGCCATCTCTTTCTTTCATAACCTTGTCCTGTTCACATGTACTATCTCATACAAAGGATATTACTGTTTCCCATCTAACAGCCCTGAAGTATTATCTCAGTTTTTTTTCATGTTTGAGAGGAGATACAGAAATATCTCTTGATATGGGTCCATGATTCATAACTCACTGGCTTTTATAGCCCCTTTTCAGAGATTTTTTTCCTGTAGAGAGGAGCACATTGCAGACACAAACACACTGTTTCTCTAGGGCTACAGACATGGAGAAACGGGGTACAAGGGGCTTGCAAGGGCTTACAGAATCAGCCTTTGGCATGTTGTATTTTCAGAAAGGTCAGCTTCATATAATTGCAGTACTGGTTCCTGCATGGGTTGGTTATTTTAGGTCATTCTGCAGAAACACTGCTTTGAAAAAAGCAACATACACAGGTTGGTGTCGAGCCTTTAATTTTAAACTTCTATTTTGATGTGTAACAGAAAATCAGACAAATTCCTTTTATGGAAGGAATTTGATCGTGCAGAGCGCACATGAAGTATGTGAGTGATGTGCATCCTGGAAAACCTCCGTGAGGAATTTCATGTGAGTAAAATGCATTTATTAACAACTTGTTGATGAGGCCAGATCAGGACATTTTTGCTGTGGTACCAAAATGGCAGCAGACAGATTCACTTTTTCAGTCAATCCCATTTACTTTTTGCCCAAAGATCCTCCCAGTGCCACATCAGGACTTAGTTCGTTACTGACTCAGAGGGCAGGCTGCCAGCTGAGGCACTGCCAAAGCCACTTCCTGCCATGCCTGGATTTCTTTGGAAGTTTCTCAAGTGGATGATTAAGAAGAAATCAGCCGGGGTTGTGCTCACTGTGGGTGCTCGGGCCGAGGTTTGGCTGTGCCGTTATCACACACCGGTGGCTGTGCTATTTCCGTAGCGCTGCTATTCCGAGCATGCAGAGACCTCGGAGCTTTCTCTCCGTACTTGGCAACTGCCACCCCACTGGGCCATGGTTCACTCCAGGAGATCTCTTAATTTATGTGTTAAATACTGTTGATTTCTTTATAAAGAACTCCAGAAGTTCCGCTACAGGCTTTGTTCATTGTTTTTTTTTAGAAAGGCTATGAATAAAAGATTTATTTTTTAGCAGCCAGGGGAGGGAAGTAGGTTTCTAAAGCAACTGCAACCATTGATTTGTGTCCTCCTACTCTTCTAACATGTCTTTTCACTTCTCTCAGCTTCATTGCCAAGAACTGAAGTTAGTGAATCCTGGCCTTTGTGGGAAATGAGCTCATTTGCAGCCAGCATCCTGGAATATTTGGAGGATAAAGTGGGGGGTGAGATTTCTAACTCTCTGGCAAAGTCAGGTCCATCTTCTACCCTACATGTAGTTCTCAGAACAGGCAGCCTCTCTCATCAGACTGCTTTATCTAAACTCCTACACAAAGCCTTCCCATATTGAGCCTGGGCTGAAATTAAAGCTCACAGATGTAAGACATGAAAATTATGAATCAACATTTATTGATGATATGTACATAAGAGGTACAACACTTAGTGAAATATTATATTCATGACTATTTCCAGTATAGAAAGAATGTCTAGTTTGTTTTATACATGAAAGTTACAGAAATCAGTTCACTCTGTAAGAAAGCATTAAATGCAAATGACTAACAATCCTTGTAAAGAGGAAAGGATCTGAACTACAAAAATAGAATCAGTCAACAAGGCATTCCAACAACAATATACAAGAACAGAGCCCAGGGTTGGGAGAAATTTTATCATCTCCATTTATTAATTTTTAAACAAACTGTGCTATAGATACTGTACAGTATGTCATTTCAAAATCTCTGGAACTTTCTGAGTGTAAAGACCAACCTTATCCCTCTTGTTAATCCTTTTTACAATAGAACATTGCAAAACATTCCAGTTCATGCCTGGTCACCTTAAAGAAGAAGCAAGGGATGATAAGCAGGCAGCACAGAGTACTCGAGTGTGCAATTCATCCTGAAGCAGAATGGGACTCATGAAGCAGGATAGTTTCTGTGCTTTGGGGCCTAATTTTTATTTCTTTCTGTCTAGAGGGGATGATTATATTTATAAGATCCATGTCCAGGGTATCTAAGAATGAATCAGCTTATTGTTGCTGCAAGGTTCTATTTTCTCATACATCTGAACTGTAGCTCTGATTTCAGAAGATTTTTGCCACTGACTGTGTAGTTGATCTGTCTCCTTTTATCATCAGACATACATTTGTAAATAACAGGCCTGTACAACAACCACATAGCTTTAGAAGCATTTAGTTTGGCATTTATTTTCCAAAAATGCTAATACCCCTTTTTAACAATGAAAGAAACAGTGCCCCTTTGCCCATGAGTGTATCCATCTTTCTCAGAGACTGTTCCTGCTAAGGGGATGAAGTGGAGATTCCTGCTCAGACTTCTCAGGCACTCTGGAGGGAACAGCAGCCCCTTGCTGCCTGCAGGCTTGCCCAGTCACAGCCCTGGGACTGCGCTGCTTTCCTGGCATCTGTGGTCAAGGAGTAACTGGAAGTGACTCAGAGAGATCCTGTGATGCCATGAGGTGACTGACTAAGGGCTGAATGATGCCCAGAGCCAAAAGCAGCCCAGGCATCCAACAGGAATGCACTTAGATGGACTTCCCCTCATTCAGTGTGCCAATTTAAATGGTGACTTACTAAACTTCTGGTGATAAAGAGTCCAAACATTTCAAGCAAACAAGAATAAAACAGAAACCTATCATTCCAGGTGAACATTAATTCTTTATGTCATAACAAGTGTATTCACCAGGCAGGAAATTTATGTTGGGATCACTTTCACTCACTGCCAGGAACTACACACATGCAGCTTCTAACACACACCACATTGGTTGGCTAGTTGGAAACGAAAATTAACATATTTACAATGAGCTGGCTTCATACATGATTCTGAATGTTATTAAAACTGGGTACTCCATAAGAGACAAGATAAAGTAGTTACTAAACTGAGGAACCTAATCAGTTGAACGGTCAAAAAGAAACAAACCCAGATACAAATGAAAAACAGAATTCAGAACAAAATTTTAAAACACAGTCTAATTTTCTAGTATGCCTCAACACACAGAAACCAATTAAATTAATTTAAAGTTACACATACTGTATACACCATTTCACTGAAATTACATATTGATAGCTACATTATCTACACTAAGTGCAGAGAGGCACTGGACATCATGCTTCAACAAAATGTCAAAACTGGTATCAATAAGGTTCTACAGCTATTAGTAAGTCAGCACTATTCTACCTGTAATTCCTATTAAGTTAATACCTGTTACATCTGATTTAAAATACAATATAGATCAAAATACAAGGGTATATCAACACACTTCCTACATATATATATCTACTAGAAACTTAGGCTCCAAAACCTCAGCAGAATAACATGGCCCCACGGATTTCTGAATAGTTGAAGAGATATCCAGTATCAGTCACACTGGGACAGCAGTCCTTCCTATTCCATGTTTTCTTTGTTTTGAGTTATAGTCAAAGAGCTAGTAGGCCATAGAAGATTTTTTGTTTGTTTGTTATATAGCTGTTACGAATATTTATATTATTTTTATTCCTCTAAAAACAGTTCCTTATTAATTAAGTTGAAATTATTACAGCTACGGCCTTAATGCCAACAGGTATTTGCCTAATGGGAAGAAATTACCAAAATGAGAAGTAACTGTCATTTGGGTCGAAAAATATAGTGGTTATTCTCTTAAAAATACTTAAGAAAACAGGAGGTATTTGTACGGATGCTACCCAATTACATTGGTCCCATGGTGGTTCTGTTGGTCCTTTTTCAACAAGGCAAAATTAGGTGGCAAAATCCTGAACTTTTTCCACAGGCTGAACTCACACACACCGTATTGTAGCAAGATGGATGGGGTACCTTACAACACACTTTTTTGCCTACCCAGATCTGTTTCCTACAAACTGCATCCAGTCAGTTATACATTAACAGGTCCTAAGGAAGAACTGCAGGATTTGGCAAAGGTAACATCAGGAAAAATTACAAAAGTGAGGGACGATCGCCCAAGACAGTCAATCTAAAAGATTGCTCAGATTATTATAGTATTGTTCCATGACGGACTGCAGCATTTAAGGACATCTTGAAATTCCTATTGGCTTTTTGCATTTTGTGCTTTGTCTATAATTCATCACCAAACACAACAAAAAAATATTTTGTTGATCCTAAATGTCATAAGAAAACTGGTTTTGCTCTAAGGTATTGATCACCTTTAAAGTATTATTTCCCTACCTTATATGATCCCATAGAAAACATTCTAAGAAAATATTTGTGTGTCTGTAAATTACAGATACTAGGTAATTTAATTCAGTCTACACTGTAGTTTCCAGAGAACAAGTACAAACTCCTAAAACCTGTACTATTCTTCACTAAATCAGTGTTGAGCACACAATATTTAACACTATAAATACACGTTCAGCTTTTTCTGATGCATTCTACAAGCAAGAGTTCATACTAGATCATAGGAAATAAGATATATTTAAGAAAGGAGCAGGATATATTGGATGGAAGTGTATGCAGTTGTCTTTAAGTAGGAAGGACAACCTGTAGTACACAAGAACTCACAAGTCCATAAGAAACGCCAACATGGAAATGCTATAATCTACAATACTGACTGCAAAATCAATATGCAAGCACAGTTTGCATACAGTCTTTGAAAAACTGTAGAAAAAGGAATGGAAAAGAATGATACAAAAATTCCAGCAGACTACACTATTTATGTACAAAGCAATATACAGGTACCAGACAATCCAGGTTGTGTGATGCTGCCTATGACAGCCTCCCTTTGTGCAATGGTGTGTGTCACAGAGCATCTTTAAAAACAGTTGCAGGACTCCTGAATGTTGAGTAGCAGACTAGAAGGACTGGATGCTCTAGCATTGATCAGCATTGGCTCTGCAGCAAGATGGAGTTAGAAATGAACGGGGATCAAAGGTTGGGTGAAGTAAGAAACTTCACAAGTCTTCTTGTCTCCCCAAATCTTGCATTAGGCTGTTGGTTATTTCCATCCTGGACTAGTAGAGACCTACTCAGTGGCTCAATCATGTGCTCTAGGCTTTTCCAATATTTGGAACCTGGCTTTTTTGTAAGACTCGTAGTTGCAACTGCACAACCACTTTATCTGTTACTTTTGTATCAGCCTGTTAGTGGGGAGTCGCTGGGTTTTCCCTAAACAGGGGAAGATGTCTCCGGGATGGTGGGCACCTGTGAGGGACAGCTCCAAAAACCTTGTGCCAGGGAGGCCACTCAAAAGAGAAGTAAAAGAATTACCAGCACCTGGGCATCAGCAGCACTCAGAGCACATTTCCATCGGACATAAAGTATGGCCAGGAGGAAAAACTGAGGGAGGCACCCACTGTAGGGCCTGTACCAGGCACTGCTCCAGGGGGCTTTACCAGGAGCCCTGCCTCAAGTCTGTGCGCAGTCTGGGGGGAGACACAGCCTTGGTGCCCATGGGGAAAGAAAGATCGATGACTTTGGAAGGAATATGCACTAAATCATGAGCAAGAACACATTTTCAAAAACAGCTTGGCTAAGCTGAACAATTAATTTACTTGACTATTTACTTGACTATTTACTACTTTAGACCTGATAAGATAACGGTAAATATTTTCCCTTCAAAGTCACCAATATTATTTGAGAGAAGAAAACAACTCATCTTTCCAAGAATGCTTTCTGCTGGGAACAGGAACTTCTACATAATCTGATATGGTGAATTATAGCTGAGGTGAACTGTCCCAATGGACTATATACCTATCATAATGGCTAATATGAAAAATATCTTAACCGTGGCCTTAAAAGTCACAGTAATAAAATCAAGATAGTCTTCAGGCTCATAACAGAATAATATTACAGTACATTTTTATAAAGTGCCCTTATTTATCCTTCTGTAAATTAATTCAAATGCAGCAATCAAAAGAGCTGAATGGAAATTGCAGAGATGCAAAACAGTTATACCTTTACATCTCCACAAAAGGATTCTTCTGAGCCAGGTACTAAAGCTCAGAGCCTTTTTAAAAATATTTTAAGAGATTTTAAGAGAGAAGTGAATGTTAGAGGGAAGGTTTAATATTGCCTACAGTTACTGGGATTTGTGCGACTGCTGCTGTGTTGCTACAACAAGGCTGCAATAACACAAGTGAAGGCAAGGAAGCAAAGAAAATCCAGGCAAGTCACCAGAATAAATTTGTTCACATGCTGATACCTCAGCTTCTCAGATGAACAGTCTACTCGTCTGTGTGTCTACTGCTGGAAAACTAGTGACCCTGGGAGTGGTGAAAAACAAGTTAGAAATCTATATTACTCCTTCTTTTAAAAGTGGCATAAAATCTGGAATTCCATGTGTTTTGAGAAAGACATGGAGATCAGCTATATCTCAGAAAAAATATGGGAAAAATCTGTAACGAGAGGGATCCTTATTTTTGTGCTGAGTTTAAATTCAGTGCTGGACTTGTAGCACTGAAACAATTAGATATAAAAGAAGTATCTTGGCAGAAATATTTTGGATGTGAGAATCAACTTCATTATAAATAGCAGACAAAGACTATTCCCTAGAATGGGATTGTGAAATGTCTTATAACTTAACAGAGCCAAGAAGAGACTTGACTTTTCCTGGAACATTGTGACTCCCACAGATTTCAATGGGGCTTTCACGTAGCCAAAGCATTGCAGGCATGGTTTTTACTTCTGCAAACAGTTTTTCAAAGACATACTGAGTTTCTCACCAATTCAAATGGAAAGAGCACATATCGTAATAGGACCAAGTGCTTTTGCCCTACCTATTTGAAGAATCTTTGTGTGTAAGACCCACACATATTTCTTAAAAAGTCGGTGCAGCCATTGTTTTCCAAAGGAAGCAATGAAGAAACAATTCAAGTGGCAAAGTGCTCCACCTCTCCTGCAGTTCCAACATACAGTGTGCTTTACTTTCAGTGAACAGACACTATGAGAATGCTGACCCAGCTTCAGCAGCAAATGCATAAAGCAAATGCTTAAGCATGTAGGCAAGGAACTGAGTCCTTGCCTGCTCTAGACTTTTCCATGTGCCAATGTGCTGCCAGCAATCCAAAGGCCAAAGGATATCACAGTTGCACAGACAAAGGTGGGGGGAACTGACAGAACACCAACTGCAGAAAACAATGTTAATATGAACTACACAGAAACCAAATGACTTTTCACTGAGCTTCTTCTTTAACTCTGCCACCCCAGCACTGTGAGCAGACACAAAAAATTGCCAGATGCAAATTAATGCATTGAGACTCCTAGTGTAAGCAAAAGGAGGCTGGCCTTTCCAGCACTGCCTGCTGAAACGTGGACCTTGGATTAGCTGAAGTGGATGGTCCCTGGGTTATTTTCTGTTTATTTAGTTAAGTAGCAACCCGGCCTCGTGGAATGAGCAAATCATGAAATGAAAGCCAAGAATGAGTTACATTTTCCCACAGAAATGGAAAGTTTTTTGATGATTTAATACAGTGCTGCACTGGAATAACACTATATTAAATATTCAGTCAGGCTACAAGCAGAGGAATATACGAAACCCAACATTTCTCCTTCTCCCACATCCACATTTAAATAGAGAAATACCATCATAATTATATTTTGAAAAATCCCTGAGTTACTGTATCTACAGAATTACCACTTTAAAATCACAGTCTGCTATTCTAATCCTATCAAAAGATCCAAATTTATTCTCCCATTTGTGGGTGGGGTTTCTCTAGCACTGCATTCCTTCCTTCCCTAGTCTACATCCAAAGAAGCACTCTTCAAAGGACATTGCATCCCAAGTGGATAACTGTAAGCATATTCTAAGTGTTTCTCAATATGTAATTTTGTGGAGCTGCCTAGTCACATGTTGCTGACATTCCTGTTTGTTTCCAACTGCTGAACAGTTTCAAATGACAGCTAAAAGTATATGGACCATATTTTAGTATTCTAAAGCTACTTTCAATGCAAGCAATCAGTGTGGCTGCTCCTAAAAAACTGCTGTGGTAAAGAGGCAGAAAAATCCTCTGTTAATGAGTGAGCAGTGCCATGAAACAGCTCAAGAACGCTGGATATAAATTGGGGTAAATGCTGTGAGTTATTCTTGGATATAACTACCACTCGAGTGACAGCAAATTTCACTTGATGAGAGCCAGCACCCTCACAGCAGGGAACATTTTACAGTACCTACACACCATCCCAGCACATTTCTGGCACATAACCCAGTGAATGCTACTTGGGAAGCAATAGAAAGACAGAGGTTAACTCTGGATATGCTAATAGCAACGACTGAAGAAAAGAAAACACAACCTGCCTGCCACTTTTCTGAATAACCTCCATCCTTCACAAAAAAAAAAAAAAATTAAATCCTCACGATCCTTCAGGAAGCCTTTGGAAAAGGCCTCTCCCTCTAATACATGTTAGAGGCCTACAGAATTCACAGTGGTTCAATATTGGTTAAATTATATAGGCCATTCTGCTTAGGATTTGCTTGGCCATGGCATTCAAGTGATGACAAAAATACAGTGGTAAGAAAAATATTCCACGGTAAATGCTTAAATGAGGGATACTCTGACAATGGACTTAATCTTGCACATCATTAATCATGCAAGTAGCCTTGGCTGGCTTAGGTCCGTGTGCAGTTTCAGAGATATTTATATGAGTGCAGATGAACAAAAGCAGATTATATTTCTACTTTAATAGCTTCTACAGAGCCAAATAACACTCTACAGTTAAACACATTATTCCCCTTTAAACCCATGACAGGTCTGAGCACAGACACTGAATGGCCTATTTCCATAAATGTTTGAACTCTGTTTCTTGCCATTTTTAAGTTCACCATATGCTCATATTCTGATTCATTCTGAAAACTTCTGAGAGTTGCCCCCAAAACTGCACAAAGCTTGTTCTGTGAGTAGAAGCTTCCAAGGTCATGTGGCTCAGCTTTGCTATGGAACATTGCTAACAGTATAATGGTATTCATCAGTATCTTAAAATTGCTAAATATTAACAAGCACCTTTTAAAAAAAATCACAAGGTGTTTATTCTCACTGGAATTTCTTCTGACAGGTTGAGTCAGATATAGTGTGTTGACCAAACACTATCTCATTAATTCAGATACCGTGCGCTCAAAGAAACGTTTCTCTGACATTAGGGAGTTATATACTTATTACTCTGCAAAAGAGACAGAGATGTAAATTCAGCATACTGGCCTAAACCCTGAAATTCTGGTGTCAATTGCATTCAGTCCTAATCCTAGGCAAATTCTCGTAACCTTGTAAGGAATTTGGTATAGCAACGAATTCAGGATTTAGCCACTCTCTGAAACATAACATAAGATGGCTTTCGCTTCAAAGCAAATGCTACTGATGATCACATTCAAAAATTGTGTAAGAGTAATGGATTCCGAATTCATTTGTAGCTCATTATCAAGTACCCAGTCATGACATACTTAATCAATCTTAGTAGTACCTTGCTTGAGTATCCCATCCATGTGAGAAACACCTCTGACATCACTGGAGCAGGGTGAATAGTAAGGTACCACCTACTTTGATTAAAAATGGCACAACTGAGTCCATGGTTTTCTGTACTTTGCACATCAGCCATAGATTTAGCAAAGGAACTACCACCCCTGTATTATACTTGTATAATACTTGTATACTATGTATGCCTTGTATTGTATGGTGCATTGTGGTCACAAAGCAGCACAGCCTCAGCATAAAATAAAGGCTGCATCTGCCCTGGGACATCTGATAAAAACACACTGCATGCACATAAATCGAAGGTCTTCTCTTGATGTTAAGTTTTAGTTGTACTGATCTAACAAAATGTCTGGGATCATTTATTGACTTCTGTGCATTAATCCTGCCCCTGGATCTAAGTTCAGTTTAAAGTACAACTAGGCACAAAAGTACAGTGCTTGTTATTATCAAAACAAATAGAAATCTTCATGGATGTTTTCAAAAGGTATTTTAGCCATACAGTGATAAACAGATCAGGTATGCCACAAGAGTCACCAAAACACTTGAAGGCTTACGTGGTGTTATGTTTCTCTTGTATCTGTGACCCTGAGTCCCTGTAGTGAACTGTACTGGCACTTTGATCTTCCCATTTTGCAGCATTTACATTCTCTGTGTCTTGAATGAAAGGGGAAGTGGGCGAGAGCACATTGCACTGCATGGAGCATTCTCCAGGTGCATCATCCAAACAGTAACACAAGGGAGACAGATGGCTATGGATCATTGCTTGGCAAAGACACTACAATGACTTGATGAGATCTTTGCTAAGTTTCAGTTACAAAATTAAGCAGAAACTGTAGATGTTAAATAGAAAAAAAAAAAAAAAAAAGAAAAATCTTTTTAATCATGGTATCTTCTGCCACAAGATAGCTTCAGGACTTATTAAAGATGCAGTTAGGAATCTCTTCACTTAGTTTTCACGTTTCCAAGGCTCTTCTTCAACAACATTGAAGTCTGCAGATTTGCCATTGGTTGCCAGTGTTACCTGCAAGTAATTATCATCAACAAGCGACTTAAAGGCCAAGGCACTTTGACAAGAAAAGTAGTGAGTTTTATATGGAAGATTATGATATTTACAGGAATTACATACACTGTCACTTATGATATTAGTAAAATGTATTTATTCAGAATTCACAACACTCCCAAATAGTGAGACTTGTGTTAATTTATTTATTATAATTACTAGAAAACATCAGTAGCAGAAAAATGTTCCACATTTTCTTAAACTTCACTGCTGGGGTTTTTTTTGTTTGTTTGTTTGTTTTGGTTTGGTTTTGGTTTTTGCGTTTTTATGAATGTGTAGGATTCTACTCTTTTCTATCTCTTGTAGATTTCTCTGGATTATTTCAAAAAAAGATTTTGTTTTTAATGTAGAAAATCGTATTTTTTCAGTGGAATTCCTCTAGCAAAGCTGCATACCTGATGCAGCCAGATGAAAAATATGCAAGGCCAGAATAATCATAGAAGTGTATCTATACAAACTCACCTACAATTACACCACCTTTAAAGAAATAGAAGAAAAGACATGTTGTGAAAGTATTGCTCATCATACCACTATAACAATGGAGTAAAAGATTTTGACTATAGCCCAATTAAAAATTGACAGTAACGCTAAACTGGTCTCACATGATGTACAGCAAAACCTCACTCTTTCCTGTAAAGATATGTCAGAATTTTTAATTTTTGAGTATGGTAGAAGACCTATAGAGATCTACCAACTCACAGTGAACACTGGACAATATGTTCCATGCCAGAGAGCAGTATAAACGATCTCCTGTTTCAAGAAAGATATCTCCAGCCAAATGACTTTAAAAAATCAAAAATCAATAAGGTAAATTGTCAATTTAACTTTACAAATGTGATGTAGATCTTGATAATCTGAGAGAATCATTCATTTATTTCTAAACAGATGGTTTACTTTTTCCTAACTTACCTTGTAAGTTAACATCTTCAGCTTCAAATGAAAACTTAAAGACAGAGCTGAAATTCCCCATGCTGGATAAACAGGATGCATGGAAGCATTGGGACATGGAAACATGACAAAATGCACTGATTTTTGAAACAAAGTCAAGCTTTTTCTTAGATAATCGTAAGGGGAAAACATGCAACTACAGGAATGAACAGCTTATTCAGAAATGAAAATCACATAGAGTCATGTGAAATATGATAATAAAAAAAATACAAAAATATCATGCAATAACAACCACTCTAACCCCATACAGAGGTAAACTACTTATTAATTATGTACATTGACCATGCAAAATTATAAACTACTAGTGTTATACACGGTATATATTACAGAAAGTAAATGGAAAGGGCATGCTAGTAGATTAGCTTTTCCATATCCTGAGCAGAGTTGCAGCAAGCTTTTCAACCCACCAGCGCATTGGACAGAATGAAGAGATGGCTTTTCAAATTTAACAGCTGGCTGTTTCAAAGCCCCAGATCCTACTCTCTGTTGCCTTTGCAAGTCTAACATTTGGGAGTTGTAGACCACTTCAACGTGATCCAAATGCTTTGCAAGTGCCAGCATGTATTCATAGCTCATCAATTAGGTCACAAAAACACATCCTTTTGGCAGCTTGCAGACAAGTGAAGTGACCTGCTCAAAGTCAGTCTTGTGCTTAATCCAGTGAAGCCTGGCTCTTGTCATGAGTTTAATAGTGCAAACTGAGACTGTAAGAGCAAACCTAAAACAATTAAAAAGAACAAACATTTCTAACTCATAAATCACTGGTCCCAAACTTGAATTGATGGGTGTGCTTAGGATGACATACAGCACCATTAATCCATGGTTTTGAGGTAAGCTATTGCCTCAGCTGAGGGAAACGATATGAGAAACTGAAGGAGAAAAGAAAGGGCAGCAAGTAGTGATTGCATCAACAGGCTACTACTTTTTAACTTGACTTGGATCCCTCTGAAGATCTGAGAAATTGGAAGCAAATGAAATTATTAGTATTCAGTTCCATAAACATAATCTTAAACCCAGCACTGGCTGTTTAACTTAAACACAGTTTTCAAAAAATTCCAAAAGAAGTTATCCAAAAAGCGTGTGCACATGCTCTCTATATTTCTTTCCAGAGAGTTTCTTTTTTTCTTCAGATGTCTTCTTAATGTCTTGTATCCTTGCCTTTTCTAAGAAATATAAATTTATGACAATTTTCAATTTTGTGTAAGCATGTATTCTCTTTCCATTTCAGATTGAATTTTTAAATTTTTCAAATGGAAAAAGAGTGGGTCTGAAAAGAAAGGGGAGAGCCATGTCAGAAAAGATGTATTGTTAAAAAAAAAAAAATCATTTCATTGAAACCTTGGAAAATTCAGGGAAAATTTGAAGATAAATTGAGTGCTGTTTGGTTTCTGTACCTGAATTCAGTATTACTTTTCCCTCTGAAAATTCAGGTTTGGCTGCATTCTCAAGAGGTAAGCATTAGAAAAAACTAACTCTAAAGAACATTTCCAGCCAGGCTAGATACAAGTGAAAATGACAGTATAGGATTATATTTCCAATAGAAATGGTGATCTGCTCATGGACTTAGTGCAGTCATTCATAGCTAGATACTGGCTCAGTTGTGGCAACTGGAAGATACAAGAGAGTCTGCTTGGATAAATGGCTAAGGTAGGCTGAATGGCAAACCCACTGTTGCAAAAACAGTGTACAGCATCAAACTGTAGCCTTAATAAGTGCAAAAAAAAAAAAAAATACTATGAAATTAGAAGTTCCACCTTGTTTTACTTTCTTTTCTCCTCCTTTTCAAAAGCTCTCTCTGGATTTTAAACTTCCCCATCCCAGTGGTGGGTTCTTAGCAAACTTTTAACCACTAACCTCCCGAACTGTCTTCTCATTCAACTGGTGGGGTTGCTGAAGCTCACTTCACTCTGATCAAGACATCATTATTAGTATTAATATTGCGTGTTAGTTACAGCAAGGGTTACAGAGGGAAGAGGGTGTTTGTGCCTTAGTGCCTCGGGAAGGAGGGCGGACAGAAGAGAAGCAGGAGCGTGCTGTGTGAGTGCAGGAGCATTCTCATGCTAAAGCGCATTCAACATGTCGACCTCTGAACAGCATATCATGAAGGCAGTCAGCAAGTGACAACACCTGCAGCTGAGTTGCAGCCATCCTTCATTTGGGTTGGCAATTAAGTTCTCTGTTGCCACAGAAAATTAAGTAAATGTCCATAGAAGGTGATGCCATATTCTCTGTGTCTTGGCATATTCCATAACACGCTGCATCTTGCCTTTTGATATGTAAACAAAGTACATGATTTTTTCCCATCAAATGACAAGTTTTAAGAAGAGTGCAAAAAACCATCTTTTGAACTGCTCAAACACATTCAAAATGTCTGGGGTTCATGGACCTTGTTGTCACATTGTTATTTGCAGAACAATTTGAAAAATACATGCAGGTTAAAAAAATAAGATAAAATAAAGCATGCAGTGCTATATACATGTCTCAATATCCATAAATGTGAAAGGTACCTTGCACTCATCTACCATGACTGAGTTGTGAGCTGCAAAAACACATTGGTTTGAGTTGTTTTCCCTATGATTTTTCATGTCGTCATAGATTGACGCAGTCTTGGTCATTTCAATGTCTTCATGGCCTTTATGATGGGAATCAATGGTGTCAAGTTCTGCCTTGGAAAGGTGGTAGACAATGCCGGCACCAAAAGAATCTCCCACCACATTGACTGACGTTCTCATCCGGTCCCTACAAAAGAAGGAAAAGGCAGAGGCTGAATGGCATGAGAGAAAGAAAAAGTAGGGTATGGTAGCCCTGATTATGGTACAGTTACTGCATTTGTTTCAGAAAGCTTGAGGTATCATTTGAACAGAGAGATGAGAGCTTTCAAGGGAAATGAGAGAAGTTTGCTTTCCCAAGGGACTTACTCAGATGGGATTATATTCAAATTCCCACATCCCAGCTGCTTATTCTCACGAAGTTTGGCAAAGAATGTATGCTAGGTCACAGCCAAACTGCAGAGCTCTGCTTGACTGAGAGACCCCAGTGCCTGCTTCTGGAGCTGGATGTTTCAATATCAGGGTGCCAGGCTCACACCCCTGCCCTTTGTTTAATCTGAATTTATCAGAACACTGAACTTAATGCAGCCAGAGAAAAGGATTTGGTTCTGACGAGCTGTTCTCATTTCTAGTCTGGATTAACAAAAGGCCTCTCTCTTTACTCTTAGTGAGCAAACTAAAGGGAACAAAAATGCCTGAAATATCTCCATGATGCTTAGGCTATTGAAGCTGCTCTCCTGGCACCACCTTTAGAGATGGCCATCTGTTGGTGTGGCAGCATGCCCACTCACACTACGTGTGCCAGAGCTCGGCATATGAGGAACCCAAATATAGGTCATGGCCTACAAAATTATGAGCCTGTGACTGCATTTCACTAACGAGTGCCCCTTGTTGCAGGAGGGTGCCAACAAAAGCACGCTAACATGCCTCATTACAAAGAAATATGTTTGTTGGCACTTTCTGGACAGGAGGCCATTAAATGGACATGCCACCTCTCTCGTGCCTTGTCTTTAGTGTGGCTCTATCTGTCAACAGTGAAGACACAGTTGTGGATTTTCCCTGAGTTCAGAATTCTGCCTCAAACCTGACAAAAATTCAGCAAAAATGGGAGCTGGGTCCTGCTATCTTTCCTGCTGCAGCACACATGTTAAAATCATTTATAATCTCATTTGCCTTTTCATATCTGCACTAACCATAGAACTCCTAAAAACCTTCTGACCAAGGGTTGCAAATTAAACCGACTGAAAGCAACTGAGACTAGCTCTGCCAAATAGGTCAGAGAAGTGATTAATTCTCAGAAGTATATTCACGAAGATTCATTTTCACAAAATGGCCAGGTTGAACAGCGTTAACATTTGCCAAGTGACAAAAGCTAGCATGTAAGGCCTCATTTCCCAAGACAGTGATTAATTTGAAAACAGCCTTTCTAGTATTTCTAGTATTAGATTCGTGAGATATCTTTTTCTGTAGATCATCGAGAAGAAAACATCTAAATATATAAAATCTCAACTGATAACATTCATTATTCATGCTTATTCATGACCACACAAACTTTTGAGCCCATTTTAACATCTTCGCTCTACACATCAGTAAATCTGCCTTTCTCAGCTGTGAAATTATAGTCCCATTCAAGTTTCTCCTCTCCCTCTCAACATTATCATGCTTACATATTTAAAGACTTGTGGTGTAATGTCTTTGCTGAAGCAGTTAATTTTCTTTTTTTTTGCTTCAAAAGAATACCTAGAAGGGGAAAAACCTCTACAGTAATACCCCCGAGAAACAAGCCAACAACATATATGAGGAAAATGTCCTTCCAGTTTCGCTAACACAAATTAAATGCTTTACACAGTTCTCATCCAATGCCTGTGAAGACTATTTTAAACCTGGTCGAAGTGGTAGAATAGGAAAATAGGACTTTCTAGTGTGATTTTTAATTAAGACCATTAAGTACACTGCACCTGGCAATACTACTCTACCAAAAGAACACCTACCTAATTTTTTTGCATGAGTGGTATTAAATTTTGAAAGGATTCTCTGATGCCAGATGACAGAGGGATAGTATAGGATGCCAAAAAACCAAGGTGGAGAGAATACATAAATATAATTGAGGCAGAATTCAAATTCTGACAGGGTCATTTGAGGAGATGCTCCAGCTCATGCACACATACCACTAGCTGAGAGATTCAGCCATACAAACTGCACACTGATGCACAATGTGTTACACGCGCGATCCAAAGGAAACCAGGAGGGTCCCTACAGCAGAAACGGCAAAGTCTCAGCTGTCAGCAACCAACAGCAAAGTGCCACTGACCTCTCTGGGGGCAAAGAACACCCTGTGAAGAACAAAGACAATTGTACTTACTCTCCCGTTAAAACCAACCAACCAATAAATTCCAGGCAAGTGGGATGACGTAAACAAAACAAATATAGGAAAGTTGCAATCTAGACCCTGTTGATAACGTCCAGTCTTCAACTGTGTCTGAATATTCTGACTCTAGATCTAAGCCAGAGCTTAGATCAGAGTCAGAATATTCAGACACAGTCTGAACTGAAGTTTTCTGAGTTACTGAATGAAGGCTTAAGTACTGGATCAGCTGCCCAAGCTCGTTTTCCCTAATTCCTCTCTTTTTGCTGCAAAATACCACTAATCTGGTACCACTGATATTTGCTAAGCTTGTCAGCTCACATCTGGAGACTCCCCAGTTTGTGGCTCAAGCAAAATAAGCTCATTTTATTCCATCTGTTGGCATATAATTACTGCCCTAATAAATGCCACTGCTGTGTTGTGCTTGGTTTTAAACTGTAAGAGAGACTGCAAGAATTGTGAAATCCTGGGAAACTTGCCTGGTTGAAAGAGCTTACACTGGGTATGTATGCATGGGAGGCAGAAAGATTGAACAACCCAACAGATGCTTGAGAAAAAACTGATGTGGAAACCTCTCGGCTCCAGTTTGAAGGAGAGAGTGCCAAGTTTAAGGATTTGACATAAAGTGATCTTTGTATTACACAACGACCAAATCATGTAAAACTGGTTTTGGTAAGACCGCAATTTCAGATGATGGTAGTACTGTAAAATAAGCTGATATTCTGATATTTGCCTTTATCAAAAATGAAAAACTCATCAAATAGAATATTTTTAAAAGCTTTTTTTATCTGAAATTGAAATGTTATTGAAGGGCTGTTCCAAGTATTTCTACATAGCTGGTTGCACTTACTCATGGATTCCAGAAAAGTGGCTAGAATTGGATCTTAAATATTTTATTAACTTTTTCTTCTACATTCTTTTAGAAATACTGCTGTAACATTATTTAATGTTTGTAAGTAAAGAAAATGTGGTTTTATGACATTTCATTTCACATATTTTTTAGGTCTGGTTTGTGTGTGCAAAAGCTTGCTCAGAAGTTGGCCTGTGTGCCTTTTCTTAAAAGCAATATCAGCAGCATCATTTTTCACAGTTCATTAGCCCATTATGGCTACCACAACACAGCCATTGGAAGATGGAAAATGAAGCTATTAGTGGTTGAAGATAGATTAATAACTACAGCACTTTCACCAACAAACAGCATCTTGATTTTGCAGCACCAGTGGCATGACACAAAGTTTTCACCTCTTCTCTCTTTTCCTTTTACCTTTCAGTTCTGAATCACGCTGCAGTGGCACTGCTGATCAGTAGGCCATGAGGATCCAAACCCAACCGCTCAGGCTGAAAGTTCTCTTGCCTTCCATTCATTTTGGAAAGACATCTTGAAGTATTTCTTTCAGAATTACTATCCTTCCTCTTCCTACATTCATCATGGCTACAGCTCCACAGTACAGAAGTTTTTATTTCTTAAGCAAGATTGGATTAGCCAGTGGGGACAACGCTGCTGAAATGTAACACCCACTAGTGGATCAGAGCTGCTGATAAACTTACAGCTCTGAGGCTTGCTAGTGGAGGCAGAGCTTCTCAGTCCACAGGAATATTTAAAAAAAAACATTTCCCTAAAAAAACCCAAACAAACCACAGGCTCCTTTGCACACCCTGCTACCAGCTGCAGAAACCTACCTATTTGCCTTACTTGGAGAGCCAAGAAAAACAGATATTTAAAATATATTTTTATATATTTTTTCTCTCCTTCTTCCAGCTGCAGATTCCTATACCACTTTCCTGTTTTCAACTATGACATCATATTTATAATAAACCCAGTGAATACCACATCCTTCCCTATGCCTGCTGTACCTTCTCATGTCACCATTCTGCATCATGATATCATGAAATTCAGTTATATATAAATCATATAAGTTGAGTTTTCCCTTTGCCTCCTCAAGCTGTAAATTCCTCTTTCTTCCCTGAAGCAGAAATCAGAGCTATCCTTCAAAATTCTTGGTGACAGATAGACCATCCCAGCAGACCCCAAGTACATGTGGGTCTACTAATACATAAGATTAAGTTCTTGGATTCTTCTCAATAAGCCAAAAGATAATGACAGGAAATTAAACCTCTATTTTATCTGCACATATACATTCTTAACTCTGCTATTTCTTCTTGCATAATTTTAGTTCTGTATCTGGAACTGAAAGCTACCAGAAGCAGGCAGCTGGGTCTGCTAGTGTAGGAGAAAACACACAAATAGTACAGTTATGTTTATGTCTCCCGTTCTGGGCACCACAGCTGGAACAACAGAAAACAAATGTCTTTACTACTTGAAAGGATATTAGGGGAGAGCTGGCTGTTGACCAGAATATACCAGAATATCCTGTGCTGCAGCAGTACAGGACAATATGGAAGTGTCTCTCGAGGCCAGTCCAACTTAAGGGCTACTGAGTCTCTTTCAGCTCTGCACAGATGACAGAAAGATATCCCAGCTGTCAAATGACAGCAAGAGAAAGGATGTGGCCTGGCATAGCCTCTGTCTGTATTTACAGCTTCTGTATTCAAGTGGTGAATACCAGTAGCCTCAGAAAACAATATGTGGGTTAGCTCTTTCTTGCTGGGTGACCTGCATTGGCACTGGAGGACTTTGATCACATGTTCTTGGAAATGAAAGCCATTCTTTCTAGTCTGAGTGATCTGTTGGTAAAATGAAACAAGGGAATTACCTTCTTTAATTCATTTTTCATTCTTACTTGTCTTTGGTCTTTGTCCTGCCCTGGAACAGGCTCTTTTTAAAGGTATTTTACTTTCTTACCTTTTTTTATAGATATGAAAAGAAACTGACTTTCCTCCCTACATGTATAAAAAATTTGATACTACAAATGCCCTAATCGTTCTATAACTTGCTGGCAACATCCTGATGGAACTTGCATTTTCAGTGTTCATCTTTCATTTTAGACCAGAACTATAGTGAACAGAAATATGAAAGCAAAGATTAGAAAACTGCTCTAGAGTAACAGAAAGGCATCATCAGGAAGAAGATAATACAAAAATGTGAGCTCACAAGTGTGCCAAGAAGACCCTTGGCTCATGGAAACTGACTTCAGCAGTTCTGTAACAGTTGGTAATGGGTGAGAAGCTGCTTTCAGTGTCCCCTATTTCACTGAATAGCCCATTTCCTCCTTTGACTTATCACTAGAGGAGAGACTTACAGTTCTTCAAGACCAGTGGCTGTAAAGCACTGTGGACAAACATTACTTCATGACCTTTTCTGCACCAAGCAGCAGAGTCAGCACAACTTACAAAAGCCAGTCAACAGCAACAAGCAGACTGATGTCCTGGGTGGGGAGACCCACTGCAGTCAGGATCAGCAGCATAGTGACAAGCCCCGCGCTGGGAATGCTGGCAGCTCCAACACTTGCAAGGGTGGCGGTCAAACTGAAAAGACAAAAATCAAACAGGAGTAGCAGGAAGAGAACACACACTTTACTTGCATATTCATGTGACCATTAGGAAGGTCATACTTTTAATGTGTTCTTCCCATAAAACACAACTATATGATAAATCAATGTAAGCTCAAGTCATATTTTTCACTCTTGTGTTTCTCTAGAAATATTTGTTAGGGGAGGCCAGATCTATGGGGTTTGTTCCAAGAGTTGGAAGAGGGTTGTCTGTAAGCTAGTGATGACATGTGTTGTGTTGTGGTGCTTTCTAAACTCGACAAACTTATCCAGGGTTTTGAATCCTGAGTTTTGATCATCCACACATGTCAAAGTTTAGTGACTACAGGTTGAATTTTCAGGGTGATTCATTTCTGTTTATTTATGTTACCTGGAGACTGAATTGTGAGTTAAAGGCTGAGAGAAAGCAGTTATTAAATACAAAAGAATAAAAGTCTGGTATCCAAAACTCCCCAAATACAAGCTAGTGGTGTACCAAGCCTGGATACAAATCCCCCAAGATGAAAAAGCAAAATTGATTTGATTGTTTCATAAATCCAAAACTGTGTTTGTTTTCGCCTCTTATATTTTGATCAAGATCAATAGAGTGACTGTCTGAACTTCAAATGTTTGTAAAAATACAACACAGACCTCAACAAACATCAACATCATGAGGCAGTCCTATAAAGAATGGAAAATAAATTTGTCAGAGAGCAAGTCAAGGAGAGAAAAACAGGGAAGAGAAGGAGCAGAGGGAGAAACAGAGAGGGAGAGAAGGAGGGTAAATAAAAAGGAAAGCAGGTGAGAAGGACCAATTTGATTATTACTTATGCCTCAAAATATGCTATACATGAGGTGAAAAACTACTGTAGTGGCTGTACACATGCTGAAAACCCTAACACATGCCAGATGTTAGGGAGGCAGAAATGGAAGGAGGCTCTGTCTCCGGGGGAACTTCATCTGGCAGCTTGTCAGGGCTGAGAAAAGTTCCACAGCTGGGCTGCCCAGGTAAAAATGCTCAGGAAATGGGGCTGTGGGTGCAGCCCTAGCACATAAAAGCAGTGAGCTGCGCCACAGCGGGTGCCATCTTCTCCGGGTTTCTGGGAGGGACTGGGGCTCCCCCCTCCACTCACACCCAACTAACCTGAAAGTGCTTCCAATACAGAAGTAGGGGAGAACAGACTCTACAGGCAAGACTTGTCCATTATCCCAGAACTCATCCGTGAGGCTGTTAGCCTGATTTAGAGCTGCCAGGTGCTGGCTGGCTGGGTCTGACCCAGGCTGCAGTGTGTTTGTCAGGTATCTGGGTTAGAGTGCAGCCTGGCTTACTAAACACCCAGATAGGTCCAGCAGGTGTGCAGGCAGGATGCTCTGCTCTGCTGTCAGGCTTTGCACGTGATGCCAGATCCTCAGGCACTTCCAGCCTAAACTGGTAAGGGATTCCTTCCAAGTTCTGTGAGGAAATGCTCCTGCCCACCTTCCCACAGCAGCGCTTTCAGACCCGGAGGGGAATGTTCAGAACTAAACAGAACCTGTCTTAGCTACTAAGATCACCCTTTCCCAAAGAACACAGAAAATCAGAGGAATTAAATGACCAGTGTGAAGTAACTAAGGCTGGTAAAAGGCTAATTAAGACTTTATGAAGCTATGTCTGAGTCATTTGACTATTTTCAGTATCACAAAGTGCATATACCAGACAAAACCTAATAAACTTTCCTTTATTTGTATTGTCATCTCAAGAGATAGTTCTTGTCATATTGCTGTTGCAAAAATGCATGAAGAGGAAAACCAGTGGTTTTACAAATCGACAAAAGTTGCTTCTTGCTTTGTAAATGTCAGTCACAAAGCTGGATATGTCACCAGCCTTGAAATGGTGAGATCAGGAACAGGCAATGGGTCAATCTCTCAGAGGAAGAGAAGATGAGAAACTGAGGTTAAAGCCTATCAAATTTCCTAGACAACAGTAGATTCCTGATTTGAATTTCCCTGTTCTTAATTTAGTTTAATATGTGGCATCTCTAAAATGACTGTTTTCAGTTTTAGGAAAATATATAGATCATGCAGGTCTAGCATCTGCCTTCATTAGAAGCAGCCCTGAAAACCTTTTACAAACTTGGCTTTACTATTTCAGGAGTCAGGGCAGGAAGTAAACAAATGGAAAATGAGGAACAAGTATAGCTGGGTAAGAAACATAGAATTAGACATCCCTTTTCAGGAGTTTCTTTAGTGTTAAAAAGGTTTAATAAAAGAAAACTGTGTGGGTGAAAGTGACAGGAAGAAGACAAACTTGGTAGACTTCTGTCTTGGGTTATGTAACCAAAAAAATAGTGTATTCTATTTCATCTGTTGAAACCAGTTGGTGAGATGTTTGGTTTTTTTTTTCTTTATCTCTTGTAACTCCAGGGAGGAGGGGGGTGGACGCCTTCTGATAATAGGCCAGCTGTCAAAACCAGGTGGGGCAGTGTTTCTTATCTCTTCCATCACTGTCCACGCTCCAAGGGGAATATCTTCTGTTAATGGACCATTAAGGCTCACCAGTGACATGACACATTACACCATCCCATTGTGAGACGCTCCACCCAGTGGTGGGGAGCCAACTGTTCCTACCTAGATAAAAACTGAGCTGGTGAACACCAAGCATCTACTTTTCCACTGGATTCTCAGAGGAAGACTGGACTCATCTCACTGCCACTACAGGATCATCTGTGCTCCAACAGAACCACATCTGTGATCATCTCCAACAGAACCACATCTGTCCCTCCAGGAGGACTTATTTGGACTGCTGCCAACACCCTGGCCGACAGGGTGTAAGGTTGTATGCCTGACTTCATCAGGGTTTTCTAGGACTTTTGGGTTTTTTTTGTTTGGTTGGTTTTTTTGTGGGGTTGGTGGGTTTTTTTTTGTATTACTGCATTTGCATTTTTAAATATTCCTAGTAAAGAACTGTTACTCCTATTCCCATAATTTTTGCCTGAAAGCTCCTAATTGCAAAATTGTAATAATTTGGAGGGAGGGGGTTTTACATTCTCCATTCCAAGGGAAACTCCAGTTCTCCATGACAGACACCTGTCTTTCCAAACCAAGACACCTTCATTTGGGGTTTCCATTTTAACTTTTCAAATTGTTAGACCTGCTGTCTTCAAAAAGTTTAAACTCCCTTGCAGTAAACAGTCTTCAATCACTCTTTTTCTTTTTTAATGGGTACCTTCTTTTGTCCTTACAGATGCCCAGCTTTCTTCTGGGTAAGACAATTTGTTATGAAAAGACTACAGTTAATATTTGCTGGGTTAGAGATAAAAGGTCTGGGACTACCCAGACCATGCCACAGACAATCTCACCCTCAGGATGGGCTATTCTCAGTTCATTTTTTTCCTGTTCACCAAAGTCATTGAAAAAGTACAGGCAAATATAAACACATAGAAAGATTTTCGGATATACTTTTTTCTTCTGTATACAAATGTATGCAAATATATACAAATATATTTTCTTCTGTATAGAGAATATGTCTGTACACAAACAGATATATTCTAGAAAGCTAATGGCCCATAAGAGTTGTAGCATACCCCTAAACAAAAAAACACCAAAAAAAACCCCCCAAAAAACCCAAAAAAACCAAAACAAAACAAAAAAGGCATTTCATTAGACAGATAATGCTTTATATTACAATTGATATTGTTTTGTGTGCTGGTTTTGGTTGGGGTAGAGTTAATTTCCTTCACAGTGGCTGGTATGGGGCTGTGTTTTGGATTTGTGCTGAACACAGGGTTGGTTATACAGAGATGGTTTTGTCATTGCTGAGCAGGGCTCACGCAGGGCCAAGGCCTTTTCTGCTTTTGGTACTGCCCTGCTGGGGAGGAGGCTGGGGGTGCATGGGAGGGGGGGAGGAGACACAGCCGGGACAGGTGACCCCAAGTGACCAAAGGGATATTCCACACCACATGATAAGTAATCAGTGCATAAAGTGGGAGGAAGAAGGAGAAAAAGGAAGTTTTGAGCAATGTCCTTTGTCTTCCCAAGTGATTGTCATGTGTGGCGGGGCCCTGCTCTCCTGGGGATGGCTGAGCACCTGCCCGCCCATGGGAGGCAGTGAATTAACTCCTTGGTTTGCTTTGCTTGTGTGCACTGCATCTGCTTTCCCTATTGAACCATTGCTATCTCAGCCCATGAGTTTTCTTTTACCCTTGTGATTGTCTCCCTGATCCCGCTGGTGAGGGAGTGAGCGAGTGGCTGTGTGGGGTTTGGTGCCTGCCTGGGTTAGACCATGACAATTGTCAACTGCGGAAGTATAAAACACCTCCAGCATGCACTGAGACTGCAAATGATAAAAAACACATCACCAGAGAATCAGGACCTATTTGTAAAACATTAGTTTATATATCATTATTAGAAACCCATGGATGTCATACTGAATCCAACTGAGACGACTCAGCTACTGAGAAGACACCCAACCCAACGCATTCCCATTTTACAGTCTGTAGAAACAAAGGACTCTTTGGAACTGACCTCACAGTAACTATCTGGCCTCCATCCAGGTCAATTCCATTCATCTGTGCTATGAAGATGGCAGCCACGGCTTCATAAAGGGCAGTTCCATCCATGTTAATAGTTGCTCCAACAGGAAGAACAAACCTTGTTACACGCTTATCAATGCCAAGATTTTCTTCAAGACACCGGAACGTGACGGGTAATGTTCCAGCACTAGGGAGAGAAAGCAAAAAACATAAAGAAGACACAATTAAAATCAATATACCACATACACCAAGCAAAAATCAGAACTTCTAATACCATTGTTTACATTTTCTACTTCTACTTTCTGCTGTGATTTAAGCCTTTTTTAGACAATTTTAAAATTAGGCCTACATTTCGCTGGAAGTGGGACTGAGGCCAAGACATGAACATGACTTGATGTAAGATGAGAGCTTGGGATCCAGAGTGATTATATTTTCTTTAATCTGTCACTCTGTTTCTGTCTCCCCTGTTTCTTCTCTCCATCTCTTTTCTATTTGTCTCTCTTCTTTCCCTTCTCTCTCTCTCTCTCATATTTACTATTGAATAAAATCCATACTATTGACTTTGGCATATGGTCTTGTTTGCCCCTTAATTCGGGCAGAAGCATTTCTAACAATTTTAAGAACCAGACCGTAACACTGCTACACAGACCTCTGAATGTAGGGACAAATTTTAAATTTCTTTGATTGTGAATTCACTCTAAATGGAGAAATTGGTATGGCGTTAAGGACTGAAAAAGCCAGGCAAAAAAATATAAGCCATGTTGTTCCACAACACTGGAGGACAGGAAGAAAGGATGTGAAACACAGGAGGAGGATAGGAAAAGATGCAAAAGATGGCTGGAAGAGAACAGCTCTTTGCACAGACACACAGTGCCTCGCTTTTATGGGAATATTTCAGGTCATTACATTCACTTACTCAAAATTAACACTGCCATCCAAAAAATAATGCTGAAGTGGAAACTCAAACACTTCAATGAACAAAAGCCTTAGGTAAATTGTCATTTACAAAAACTCTTGGCCAGACCAGATCTCCTATAATCCAACATTGTTTATCACAGAGCCACAGAATTACTGAGGTTGAAGTGTATTTCTGCAGGTCACCTTGCTCAAGGCATGAGCAGCTAGGGCAGGTTTGCCACATTTCCCAGGACTGTGGCCAGACAGGCTTAGTGGATCTCCAGGGATGGAGACTCCACAACTCCTCTGGGCAACCTGTGCCAGCATTCATGCACTGTCACAGTGAACCACAGCAAAAAGAGTTTTCTTGTGTTCAGATGGTACTTCCTGTGCTTTGGTTTGTGCCCACTCCCTCTCTCCCAGTCACTGGGCACCACTGAAAATGGGCATCACTTCATCTTCTCGGCAGTCCCGTCAGATGTTTATGCACATCAGTGAGGCCCCCCAGAGCCCCTGTCCTTCAGAAAGGGAGAAGCTGTTCAGCAGAGCAGTTTGGGTTGACCCAAAGAGACAGCTGAATTACAGTTCTTTCAAGGCATTCTTCAAATCAAGAATGCTCAGTTTTCTGGTGGTCCATTTTGAATTAGGGTTTTTTGCTTTCACCTTTTTAATTAAAAAGGAAGATAGAATTTTCTTCTGAAATAAAACATTTATTGAAGGAAAACACTTTAAAATAGCGTATTTAACCGAAAAACATTTTCATCTCAAGATCTACTGACTGCCCCAATGCAAAATACCTATTTTTGATTTTTTAAAAAATTTATTACTGAGACCTGCATTACTTACAGACTTCTCTGAGTCTGTTCTGTGCATTAACAAGTCTAAAATGCTCAGCTTTTCACTGAAGTCAAATTATTTTGGCAAAATTGATTAAAATACATACTGAGAGGTTTTTTCCTTTCTTTTGTGAAACCTAGCAATGTTTGTTTTTTCTTTCTTGAATGCAATGAGACTTAACATGATCTCAAAATAAATAGAATTATAACTTTTTCCTGGTTGAGGAAACAAGCCCAGAGTTAACACAATTTGCACAAGTGATTAGGCAAATGGCAGAAAAGAAAACAAAAAGTAGGACTCCCAGATGTCTGCAGGTGGCTATACAGCCTCTCTAGAGAATCCTGAATGCAAGTGGTATTTTGATTTATTTAAACATGGCTGTATTAAAAATAATTTTCAGTCAATGGCATAAAATGATTTTGCAGTGAATGTTAGAACAGCAGATGCACGATGTCTAAAGAGCAGGTAATAATCTGCTACAAAATAAAGCACACTGGTATTTCTCAGGTGTACCTGGAAGCTGTGCCTAATGCTGTGATCCATGCCTGGAAAATCCCAGCAAGGAATGAAAATGGACTTTTTCTTGTTATCACAAAGTAGAGAAGAGGCAGGAAGATCCCTCCATGGATGACAAGACCCACAATCACAGTGACCATGTACATGCCAAGTTGTCTTGCAACTACTTCTAAGTCCTTGATTGCAATGATTTTCCCACAGATGAGGCACGCAATACCCAAGGGGGAATACCTGGAGAAAGAAAACAAGCATAGACAGAACTCGTCTTGGCAGTGCAATCATAAAAACTGTGCTGAACAAAATACAGACTGGAGAAGAGCTTTCAGGCTCAACACTGAGGTGCACATCAAGAATTGGTGGAAATTCAAGAGATAATTTTCACATCTTTTCTAAAAATAATGGCCATCTCTAGCAAATTCTCCATCTACTTCATTTCCCATCCTATCAAATGGACTATGCCTTTCCTGAATAGTTTTCAATCCTGAAATAACATTGTACAAGAATATGATAATGTTACAGAGGCTTGGATCATTATAAAGAATGGTGTAGATTTGTTTTTAAAACGTAACCTCTACAGTCCACTGTTTATCTGGTTTCAGGGGGTTGCATCATTTACTGTAGTTAAACTATTTGTTGAAATGAACTGGTTATATCTTGAAGGCTGAAAATGTTTCCACTCTGTTCTTCCAATAATTCAGACAAATGCTTTTTAATTTATGGATTCTTCATGAATTATGTGCTTTTGTTACTTACAGTAGGGTATTTGTCTCCTCAATCATTAAACAATACACAGGCTTTCAGAATAAAAGTGCTTCCTGGTTTTTGTTAGAATATCTCATGGTTTCTCAGGCAATGTGCCCAAGGCTTGGAAAGCCTTCAATCACTTCAAATGCAAGGCCAGCTGTTATACCATTTATCATAAAATGCCACATTTCAATGAACTTGACAAAATACAGTTCTTATAGAGAGTTACATGGTGTCAGAGCCAGATGTCTGTTTTGTTTTATGCTTCTGTAGCAATGCCATGTTCCTGAGAGTCTGTAGGTGCCATGGGAGTTATAGATGTCTGTGCTGAGAAATCATAAACCAAACAAAATGTAACTCTGCATAAGAAACAGCATTTTTCTTTATAAACACACACTAAAACCCCCTTGCTTCTGGCCTCAACAAATCTTTCAAAATTCTAAACAGATGAACAAAAGGAATTCCCAACATCAGTTTCCTTTTTTCATGAGAAGAAAAATAAAAAGCATGTCAATAAAAATAATATTTAGAGTGAATTTCTTGAAACTTGAAAGATTTCCTGCTGTTGCAACACTGACTACTAGAGAATGTTTATATTGTAGGCAGGGTATTATGTCCTGTGTCTACCAAATGGTGCTAAGTAAGAGTAAATTCTAGCTCATGGACGGTTATGGGAGTAGAGTTATCATCTCTCTGTCGAGTGGAGGTTGAGTAAATATTGAAAGCTTTGTGAATAAAAACAGCTTCAGTTTTATGCAACAAGATCATCTACAGAAAAGCACAAGCATAACAGGAATGCAAGGTCATTGCTTCAAGCTCATTCTGTTATTCTGCACATTTCCACACTGTTGTTACTGTCTGCATCACTCTTGCCTAACAGTGTCCCTCTGAAACACTGATGGTGCTGATGACTCATCTTCAGGTACCCTGCTCCCTTTCCTAAACACTCTGTTCATCGAGCTCTAGAGAAGAGGGCAGCCTTGTAACTCTAGAAATCACTCCCAGGGACAGCAGGGAATCCCAGGCAGCAATGAGCCAGGATACATGCTGTCCTGGTTGCAAGGGAGGTGAATTTTTTTCCAGGGGGATGTGGGCATTCCAATCAGTGATCAGCTTTTCTGCTGGCACCTAGATTGGTCACTCGGAGGTTTGGACACGCCTCTGAGGACACAAAGAGTTAAAAGCAGGACCCCAAGGGGGTTCGGCCTCTTTTCAGATCCCGGTTTCAGCAGAGAGAGGTCTCCGGCCTCCTTCCCCTGCCCAGCCACGAGGCTGGGTGGGGGAGGGGAAACACGTGGTCGGCTCAGGTAAGCCGGAGCCCCCGGGGGTGGGAGAAGAGAGGGGACAGGACTGGAACTGAGCTGCCCCGTCCAGGATGGAGGGGTGGAAAACTGTGGAAGTGCCTTCTGTGTGTGCTCACCCTCCCCCCCCCCCAAACTCCGGGAGAAGGTGCCCAGCCACGTGGGAGTTGTGGAGCCTGGGAGTGCCTGAGCCCGCACCCTGCTGGGAGATAGAAGCTGTTAACCCTTGCTTAGCAGAAAGAAACTTTTCTTAGACATTGATTCTCATGACTGGTGGTTTCGGAGAGAGGGAAGCGGCCTGGGACCGAGATGATAAAGCACGATTGGAAGGAACCCGATGGAAGAATGAGAGGAGTAGCCTTCTGAGCTGGACTTCTCTTGCATAATGTCAGCCATAGACTGAACTTAAGTCTCTTTTGAACATAAACTGCATTTTTGGGTGGATACAGCTGCCCTGCTTTTGCTACAGTGACTGGCACTTGAAGAGTGGAGCGAGCAGAGAAAAGAGGGGGAGGGTGAGGTGGTGCCCTCTGCCCTCAGGGCAGACCTGCTCCTGGAACCCCGGCCCCTGGGTAAAAAGGGGAGAGCTCGGCATGCAGCATCCTTAAAAAGCCCTGTATGTAGTTTTGGCCTATGAGACAGCGGTGAGAGCGCTGGACATAGGAAAAAGAGAGAGTCACCCTGGCAGACTTCTCCGGGCAGTGCCACAGGTGACATGGGAACACATAAGGAGTAGACCTGTGTGTTCTGGAGAACAGTCTGTGGTGCCAGAGAGACTCCTCTCTCCCTTGCTGAATTGAAGATTAGTTTGTTTTTGAGTGGTGATTGTTTGATCTAAAACCCAAAGGTTGGTCTGTGAAGAGTGATGGGTGGGGAGGTAGAAACTGGGAGAAGAAATGTTCTAAGAAGTTTTTATTTCTGTCTCTGTGTGTGTTTAAGAGTATTTCTGTCCCTGTTCTTATGTAATTAATAAAGATTTGGTAGGTTTTTTTTTGTTTTCAAGATTTAAGCCTGCTCTGCTCTGTTCCTGATCACATCCCACAGGAGTTGTTAGAGAAAAAACATATATTCATGGGTGCATTAACATCTGGCCAGTGCCAACCCATGACACATGCGTTACACTGGAGTGGCTATTTCTGCTCTCAGTGACCTGGGAAATACAGCAGTACAATGCCGAACACAGCAATGCATTTTTACGTTCTGGAAAACTGGCTTTATGTGAGATGGCCATGCTTGACACACAAATAGCTCTGGGGAAGCACTCAGAAGAAACACTAAAAAAAAAAATAGAGAGTCCCCTCTCAGAAGCGTAAACAAGGGCTCAGACTTCATTGGGTAAAGTCACTTCCTTAAAGGCAAGTCAGGCCCCATTATTACAAATGCGTATACGTCAAAAACTGGGCAGATATCTTCCAGTGACGCCATTGCAGCAAGGTTGTTGTAAGACACATTCTACAGAAACTATGACTGAAAGGATTACACATCACTGAAAACTACAGGAATTTTATTTGATGATAAAGTATTTTTACCAAAGCAGACTGTGAATAAGGTGTGTCTACGGTCTTTTTTTTTTTTTTTTTTTTAATTATACCTTCTAGATAATACCCTGGGATTATGCTAACCTCCCAGGAAGATTGGGATGTTCTTATGTGGGCCATTCTTGCTTGCTTAGGTGTTCTCCTATATAATGAACTTCCACAGTCAATGTGGCATTTGAAGGCCTTTGCTGGTACATGCATTCAGCACACAAAGAACAGAATCTCTTCAGAAATGTTTCAAACTGGGTCCTAAATAATCCTCACCAAATAGAAATAATGCTGCTGTGGTTCTAATATACCTGTCAAGGCCTTAGAAAGTCAACTATTTAATTACACTGTGTTCTAACAAACTGACATCGCTATATTAAGGTTTTATAAGGGCTTTTTAAAAATGACATTTTTGTTCTGTAAGTTAGAACTACAAACTTACCACATGATCATGGTTACTAACTTCATTACAATCTCATTCAGGATGTTGAAGAAATCCACCATCATCTTGGCCTGATCTCCCATTTTTCCCATAGCAATGCCAAAAGCAATAAAGAATCCTATCAAACCTATTGGGAAAAATTGCAAGACAAAAAGAAGGCTTTTAGGAAGTTTTTGCACCTAGTCAATGTCTTGATGCTACCTGCAAATTCAGATTTCACAGAAGCATAGAATCACAGGTTAGGTACATTTGGAAGGGACCACAGTGGGTCATCTGGTCCAACCTTCCTGCTCAGGCAGGGCCATACTAGAGCACATTGCTCAGGATTTCAGAACTATAGCGTATCACACATATCTTGGGGTTTTTTAATATATACTTATGCTTAACTACCACAATCAAATCAAGAAAATCTTTGATTCTTCAATGTTTTACTAAATTCCAATTTCACAGCCCAATTATGCTTTTGTAGGGTTTTTTTTTTGTTTTTTACTGTATTGATCTGATCATCAAAAAATACATATACAGTAATCTTCTCAGTGCCATTCAGTCATTAGAAAGCTCAAGAGCCCTGGAAAATGGGAAAGGTAACACAGTGCTGCACACTCTGCTGTTAGAACAGTTGCTAGAAACCAAGAAGAATTTTCTCAGGCTTTAAAAAAGTGCCTTGACAGACCAATCAGTCCTGGAGTGCAGGGAAAGGCAAGAGCAGGCCTAAAACTTCTGTAGCCCAGGAGTTTTCCTGTTAAGTACAGAAAGTAGAGGTGGGAGAAGAAGGCAGGTGTTACACTTAACCGCAGAATTCCCAATATGCAGATTAACCACACTTAAAGGCTATCAGTGGATACAAAATCATAGCATTCAATATGGGTAACGTTTTGTTCCTAAATGTAAATGCTAAGGTGTGAATATTGGACTATCAGTGTGAAAAAACAACTGGTGCATCTGTCATGGATTGCTTTGGAGCTGTTTCTTCAATGCTAACCTTTTACATCCAGAAATTTATAGTATCCAGAGTTGGATTATCAACTGATACTGAGAGATGGTTTGAATATTCAGCCACTCTTTGAGGCTAACTTTTCAGTCATAATATGAGTCCAGTATTTAAAAAATGTGTAAACTCATCTGAGAAATTCCCATGGAAAAACTTATTTGGACTCAAAAATATTCAAGATAAGGGAATACGAGCTGCCAACACCCTGGGAAAAGACAGGCTGTCCCATATCCTCACACTAGGTTTAGCAACCAGATTTTTTTCTTCTTTTTTTAAATCCAATTTCCTGGACACAAAGTCATTCTTTAGAACCAAGCTATCTTTGTTGAGTCAGTTGAATAGGGAAGTGAAGCATATGTTTGTGTGCTGCAGAGCATAGAGAAATGATGAAAAGCTTTTCAAAGACCAAGTTACTTCCTGGAATTCAGAATCGGCATTAGAAAATGTTAATAGGTAGTTTTGTTCATTAATTCCAAATGAGCTGTTACGTTAGTCATGAGAGTCAGATTGGTTCCTATTTGCAGGAATTTGCCTGGCTTGTACAGCTTATCCAAACTGGACGGCAATTCCCACAACATTTTCATTTCTTCATTCAAAATCAAACCCACACCAAACCAACCCAAAAAAACCGCAAGAACATTTGAGAGTCATTGGTAAAAACACCACAGCAAATTCCCCAGCTAAACTGTGTATTTCTTTTCTGTAGAAACTGTATTCAGCCTTCTAGTTTTTTCCATGACAGAGCCTGCACAAAACAAGCCCAACATTAAATGTAATGCATCTCTCACGCCAGAACAACTGTTTCATTTTAATGCATAAGCAGAAGTCTAGGAGAGAAAAAAACAGGTGAGGGTTTTGGCACTGGCAACGAGCTGCTGCCTCATGCCCGGTGCAAAATGCCAACTTGCAGCTCTGGAAGTGGCTCCTCTGCCCACAGAGGCTGAATGGAACGAAAGCCATGAGGGCAGGCAGGATACAGGGCTCTTGTAGAGCAGGCTGCTTCATGGAAAAACAAGACCAGCTTACAGATGCTCGCATATCCCCTATATCTAAGCAAAGGAGTCAGCCAACTCACTAACACCTCAAGAGAGAAAGCAGGGGATTAGGTACCCCAACATACTGTCCCACTTTGAGGACATCTATAGACAGAGAAGTGTCAGCCTCAGCCTCATGGACATGTTGTCACAGAGCATCTGGGAGCGTAGCTGTGAGGCTACAAACTGAGAACTAATCTGTGACCAACTTCACCCACATGCAGAACGCAAGGAGTTGAAGGAGGAGCACTCCTCTCTGGGCTGACAAAACAGGGACTCTAGACACAGAAGAGAAAATAGAAGTACTGTGGAAGCTGTTTGTTTCTCATGTGCCCCCATCCCAGACTGAACAGTTGCTTCAGGGTGGGAGATAGGAAAAGTTTTCCTACCACCTCCACTTGCTGGCTTGTCCAGACAAGATGGCATGATGGCATTTGTAGCTGGTAAAGGTCAGCAGCCAAGATGAAAGGAGGAGGGAGCTGTGACTCAGAAATGTGTCAACCCTTTCTGGGATTTTTCTTGGGTGGTGTGGTTCACACTCCACCTCTCACTTCAGGCTCTGCTTCAAGTCAAATTAGTTCAGCACACCCAAGACACCTACTGGAAACAGCTCAGCTCAGATCCATCAGGGGTGTGTGAAGCACTGGCTCTTGGAGCTCTCCCCCATACTGTTTTGCCAATATACATTAGTATTAGCCTAGGTCAGCTTCTTCAAGGATGAAAGGATATTTTGGGTACCTCCCACATGCTTTGCCACTATACTCCTCCAATTCATAACCACAAAGCTGCCAATTCACTTGCTGATTTCTGTGATACCTCAGAGACCAATGGACAGGCAGTAGGTGGTAACATTTGGTGATTATCTGGAGAGACTAAACATGCACTGAAGACCAAATCAGACAACACTAACTACCTAGCCACAGCAAAAAGTTGTGACATACGTATTTGACAGGCAGAAAATTTTCTTACCCAGGACATTCATGCCATCCTTAAATTCAAGTCCCTTCTTAATGACCATTTGGGCTTCAGGTGGTGCTGTCTCATTCACCAGAGCAATAGCAGAATCAGTGACATTAGGTGGCTCTTCAACAGGTAGTGGCACCAGCACTTTCTTGGTGACAGTTTGGATCTGAAGGCAATAAAAGGGAGGATGAGGATGGAAATACACTGAATGCATCCATATGGTAGATAAGGAAGTAATAATAAAAAGTCTTCACTTGAAAATCCAGGAAACTATATTTTTAAAGGACTGGACATGCATTCCACAGCCTCTTAATTCTTATTCCAAAACTAAGTCTATGTGCTACAAAGTACTGGCGGTCTAACTCACGACTCTAGTGTGTAAAGTATGGCAAATGCATGTTTTTTTATCGCTACAGTTAAACATTTTCCAGATAGTTAGTCCCTTTGGCGAGGCAGTTCACAAAGGGTGTTTCCCAGACTGTGTGTTACAGGCTGATCCCTTTTGTTTAGCACCAAAAGCCAAGCGCCTCCAAGATCAGTCATGGCAGCAACTCTGCCGTAAGGCTTGCGTTAAGGATGGTCTATCCAGCTCTTCCCAGTTTGATGGTTAACTTGAATCAAAAATTCAGGACATTTCCAACACTTCTCTTGCAGCTTTTGAGCTCTTGACTGCAAGAGTTCAAAATGGAATATACACTGTCCCCTGAGTTCTCTAATTAAAATATTGTGAGGCACAGATAACAGAAAAATTACCAATGCTGCCAGATACAAATCTGACCACCTAAAAAAAAAAAGGCATCAGCTTCTGAATGCATTTGGACCCCTCCTGGCACATGAAAAGCAGGGTAAAGAAAAAGCTGGGAAGGAGTGGTAGGAGGAGAAGTGAGCTTGAGGTTACAGCTAGGAAAAAAGGGAGGAGGGAGTAGAAAAAGAGACATCTGTGATTTGCTGCTTTTAGAAGGGATGTTTTCCTCCCACTTCACACCTTGACCCTTTTTCCACCTCTTCATGGTCCTGGGACAGGCAAAATAGTTTTGAAGTTATGACTGGCTTGCCATGTTTTTCCACCTGCTCCCTACTCCCCTTGCTCCTAGAAACACTTAGCAAGATAACAGAAATGGTGCATTAGCTGTTCAAAGAACATTTGCACCTCTTTCTTGTTAACCTGGACATTGTAGTACTGTGGATGATGATCCAGATTTGATCCATATAGACTTACGGTTTTAAAATACCTTACATCTCTCCTTCTAAAACCTGCTGCCTAAATCTGGAGAGGGGAATATAGACAGAAAACCTACATAGCTTTGCATGAGAAACTCTTCAGTTGTCCTGAAACCACCTAACATTTTTGCATGCCTCCTTTTTTTCAGAGTTAAATTTTATCTGAGGGATGTTGTCATCATAGTACTTTTTAATGTGAGGTATTTGGAATGTAAGAACTGAGTGATGGAAATTAAAATATTAGACTCTTCACACTCACAAATTCCACTACAGTTACTTAAATCAAAGATCCTCAACAGTCCTTTGCACAAGACCACAGTCTCTAAAAATGCTGAGTCTGACATAAAGCTTAGATTCTGACCACATCTGAGTCTAGAAAAACCATTTAAATGTCATCATTATACTTACAGATAGTCCCATGGTTTTTCTGCTGCAACCACAATTTTCATTACAAATTTAAACTTTCTTGGGGACCACGCTAAAATTCAGGAGAGACTGAAATCTCATGATAGCCCACAGTCCCGTTTGCAAATGAGCAGTTCCAAAGCTGCACATGAACCTCTTCATTGTGTTTTGCCTGGTGGCAATGGAACACACAAAAACCTCCCCCTATACTGTTCAGTACCATTGGTGTGCATCCTTCAGAACCACTCTTTGCAGGATTACTGGGAAACATTTCTTCTTCCTAAGGCTACCTGGAAACTCTGAGTGTCTATGGAGGGAGAACATATAAATAAATGTAGGAGAGAAAATACATGCTGGTACAACATACCATTAAAACAGCTAATTTTCCTCCTAAAGAGAGAGAGAAGTAAAGCCTAACTCCTTACAGAGGAATTAAAGGCTAATAGAAGCAAAAGTTCCATCTAGTCACATTTCACAAATGACATGTGGCTTTGTGGCAGAAGTTTTCACTAGAAATTAGTCTGGAATCTGCTAAAGTCAAACACTAAAAAGCCAAAATGCTCTTATTTTTTTTACTAAATTTAAAAATAAACAGCGAAATTGGTAATCCATAACTAGTGAAGTAAGCTGAACATTGGTATTACACACACTGAAAAAATAATACTAATGTTTTTAAAAAACCCTATCTGACACAGGTAGCTTAATTCTTTTTTCTGCTCTTTTTGCCCCTTTGTCAAGATATTTGACCACTTTCAACTGACGAGAATTGAATTTTCCTCTCTTCCACAGTTTAAATGAGGGAGAAGAAGAAAAAACCATAAGCACCCTGCTTTCCCTCACTCAATTTTGCAAAAATACATTTCACATTACATGTGATGTTTAGCCACCAACAGTTTGACCACATGACTGACATTCCCGTGATGATTTGGAAATATTGAGAATGTTCTCTCTCTAAATCCCCAAGGATTATATGTTTTTATATGGAAGTCCATGTAAGAAGTGAAGCAATCCAAGCCCTTTTGGCAGTTTAGTCCACCCTCCATTCTTCCCCTCTCCCATGGCCTTTTCTCCCTTGCCCCTCTTCTCTGAAATTTTTCTTTGGCTTTAACCACAGCACCAACTATCACATTATTTCACACAGGAACACTTAAGAACAGGTTTGGCAGCAAACCCTATTACATTAAGAAAAAACAGCCCAAAAAACCCTGTCTGCATTACTTTCAAACAATTCAGTTGGAGGGAAAAGTATCTTACATACAAGAAATATGCTTAAGCTCATTTTACCCCTTAAAGTTGTGGTGTTTTGATTAAGCACTGGTGAAAAGCTTTTAGACAAAATTATCTCCCTACAATGTGCAAGCATCCTTCCTTCCCAGCATGCTCCAAAGCTGGTGAGATGGAGCCACCTGTAGGTGGATCAGCCCTTTGGATCTAGTGTCCCCACCTCATCTGGACTCTAACACGGCAATAGAGGTTATGAGAGGTTGGGTTCTGGGGTACGATTTTGGTGACAAGTTGGAATGATGATTGTCCCTGTTCCAAACAGGCATTGTGGAACAACCATCTCTCTAATTAACAGCCAAATTAAAATTCAACCTGGATGAAAAACCAAGCCAGAATTCATGACCATAGACACTGTATGAAAAGCGTGGAGAAAATTAAAGTTTACTTAATAACAAAATTAAAATAAACTTCTTAAAAAACCCCATGAATTTAAATATATACTACAACATAAACCACAGCAGCTATAAATAATGTTCTCTCATTTACCTGCTCAAGATTTTAGACCTGTATCCCTCTTTAAATCATCATTTCTCTGATTAACCTAAACAATGACATTAACTCTACAAAGAACCCTGACGAGATGTAAAGAATCTTACCAAGTAGCAGAAGGACTTACCTGCTGAAAGCAGGCTTGAACCAGATTTTCAGGGAACAAGTTCCGGATCAAATCCAAGAAGGCATCCAGACTAGATACTTCATCATTCTTCTTCCCTTGACCAAGCTGTTTCTTGAGTTTTGGATTCCCTGGATGGATGGCTAAAACCAGAATCACACCCAGCACAGCAGCAATAATCGTGGTGGACATGTAGTAGACCATGGCTCTTGTCCCCAGGCGGCCACTTGCTTTAGCATCTAATCCAGACAGTCCTGCAGGCATTGAAGATACAAGCAAATATATTGACACTCAATATCCAATTCAGTAATTATAAAATAAAATCCTTCATAATTTTCAAAGTTTAATGACTACCTATGGGTGCCTACTTTCTTCCCTGTGCTATTCTCACCACAAGACAGGTTACTGATGTTTCTCCCTCTAGTTATTATGTGTTCAGTGTCTACTGCTAATAATTTGAAGAGAAGCATTTAAAACTCCATCTATTTGCAGAGGAATCATTGAAAAATAGAGAACATCTCTACCATCTTTTGCCCTTGACTTCTGCAAACTGGCCATGGTGTGGCTGATACCAGGACTGAGGCTAGGCTCACTAGTGTCATGCCATTTTATTCCACATTAAGAACTTTCTGATGGTAGCACGTGCACATGTGTTTGGAAATAAATTCATGGAGCATATACATACTAAAGCCAACCAAGTTACTCAGAAATTTACTCTGAAACACCCACTACAACTGCAAAATGCTGATAGGATCACACCATTATTCTTCCTAAATCACAAAAAGCAAACCAGGTGATACCTGTAAAAAGCATTGGAAAGTATTTCAAGCTAATGGCTCTTACCTGTGATTAAACTGGAAATGATTAAAGGGAGGATCAGCATCTTTAGCATCCTCATAAGTATATCTCCCGGGAAGGCTATTAACATGATGATGTCAGGGTCAATAGGTGTTGCTAGACGAAGAAGACCCCCACACACTGCACCCAGGATAACACCTGGAAGAACAAAAAAGGAGCAGGTGGGCATTAGAAGCACTGCCTGATGTGGAATACTGCATATATCCTTGAAAAAACTTGATTCTTAGGGCTCACATCTTACTCCTTTTTTTGATGCTCTGCATCTTTCTCCTTGTGCTGATGTTCTCAAGTCACAAACAAACCCCTCATCATTTATGTGGATAAAGTGATAAAATGTAAACCTCCTACTAAGGATTGAGGCTATTAAAGCACAGATGAGAGGGAAAAATGCCATGTCTACTTTCATAAGATGATCTTTGTGAACAGGTATTTTACGCCTACATCCAGGATGCTTTTTTTTCCTGATGCCAAGCCCAAGTGTAATAAAATCTGATAGCAAAGCTTGTGTTGTGCTTTACAGCAACTACGAAGTATCTCTTTGAAACAGTGAAAAATACATGTGTATTTAAAACTTTTTTCTGGGACAGCATCAGGTACACCTTTGAAAGGTGATTGAAGGCAAGCACTTCAGCAATATGGGGTTTTGCAGGCTGAAAATATGGAGATGAAATTTGCAGCTCAGGACCAGTTGCAGTTGGTTTTTCAAACAATAACAAGAATATGTCTACAAATTTGCTGCATATGGCTGTTGGGCTTTCAGTGAAAAAGAAACAGGCAAAGAGCCAGTGAACCACAATAAAATGTCAAACTGTTCTGTATTTGGAAGCTGCTAAAGCCAGAGGCCATACTCGGGATGAGATCATGGAGCACTGGCTTACAGCTACAGGGAGGAAATATAAACCTTAAAACCAGTGAAGTGTAAACTGAGAGATAAAAGAAAATTTTGAAGAGTTTTTGTCCTTTTTTTTTTCCCCCAAATCACTGAGAGAAAAAAAGTATAGTGCATTCAGTTCTACTGGATGGCACTGACCTGACTGGCCTTGGAGTTTAAATCACACTCCTTTCCAAACCAGATACCTCAGTGGGGTGGATATGCTCTGTGCTGTGTCAGGAATACCCTGCTCACCTGAACTACACAAGCAGTGCCCAAAGGCATCCTATTCGCTCTCTGGCTGCTCAGCTGGAACAGCTGAAGACCACAGACAGGGGCAGTGATGCCACAGGAGCAAATGCAGATACACACAGAGTGTCCAGAGCAGTAGATGTATCTTACCAAACACAGTAAGAGTCAGGAGCAGATTCCTGTGGAGGGACTGGCAGAACTGCACACATATGTTCCTGGATCTGTGCTCCACTGGATTTAAATGACTTTCATGCATCCGGACTTCTACTTGCTTAGGCATATTGTTGGCACTAGAATAAAAAATGAAAATCAAGGAGAAGTTATAGCACAAGATGCCAAAAGGGAAAGTCTGGATTACTTCCATCATATATAACTGGGGAATCTGACGCATATTCCACCACCTCCCACATTTCATAAACACTGCATATTTACTGCTCCGAAGAAGTCTCTGAAATGGCAGTGGTGTGTCCTTCTAAAGGTGGAGCCTTCACAGTATTTTTTGTAGTTATTTCTCAAATGGTAGAGATACAATCAGAATTAATTCACTGGACATATCATCCCAAATGTTTCATGACCTAAACTACTGGTGTGGAGCTAGAAAAGACAAGTTTCCCCAAAGACCATGGCTGTTTACCTTAAGTAGAAGAGACAGCTGAAGAACAAAGTTTTTAATAGCAGGAAAATGTAGATTTTACTACCTTATTTAATTCCAATTGAGGATAATAGTTTTAAAATAGGATTTCTTTGCAAAATAAAGCATTCAATAACATTTTGCTTAATCTTTTGAAAACATTTAATTTCAATATTAACATTTTATTTTAATATAATCAGAATGATGAGATCAAGAGAATACTTTTAATTTGGTTGTAATGAGACTTGAACAATTGCCACTGAAAATTGGTCAGAAAACTATGCATTTCCCAAGAAAACCTTTGGTTTCATTGAATTGGCAGTGGTTAGAGGAAAATGTTTTTTACTAACTCTGGTTTATATTTGAGGAAGTGTGTAGTGGGTTGATGCTGGCTGGATGCCAGGCACCCACCAAAGCTGCTCTCTCACTCCCCTCTGCAGCTGCACAGGAGAGAGAAAATTTAACGAAAGGCTCATGGGTTGAAATACAGACTGGGAGAAATCGTTCACTGAATACCATTATGGGGAAAACAGGCTCTACTGGGGGATATAAGTTAAATTACCTTGTTTATTACTAACAAAGAGCCGGGCAATGAGAAGTAAAGTAAGTCCTTAGGAATGCCTTCCTGCCACCCCTTGCTCCTACCCCAGCGGTGCAGGGAGATGGGGCATGGGGGCTGTGGTCAGTTCATCACTCGAGGCTTCTCCCACTGCTCAGGGAGAGGAGTCCTTCCCCTGCCTCACCATGGCATCCCTCCCATGGGAGACAGTTCTCTGGGAACTTCTCCAGTGTGGCTCCATCCCACGAGCAGCACTCCTGCCAAAACTGCTGCAACGTGAGTCCCTCCCACGGACACACAGTGCCCCCAGAACTGCTGTAGCATGGGTCCCTCCCATGGGCAACAGTGCCCCTCGGAGTGCTGCAGTGTGGGTCCCTCTAACACAGGCTGCAGTCCTCCAAGGACAGGCTGCCTCAGCATGGGAACAGGACCCCTCCCTTCACAGCCCTCCCATGGGCTCACAGCCTCCTCTCAAGCATCCACCCGCACTGCTGAGGGGCTTCTCCATGGGCTGCAGGTGGATTTCTGCATCCCAATGGATCCCCACATCCCAGTGGATCCCAGTGGGCTGCAGGGACACGGCTGCCTCACCATGGTCTGGCTGTAGAGGAATCTTGGCTCGAGTGTCTGGAGCACCTCCTCCCCCTCCTTCTCCATTGACCTTGGTGTCAGCAGAGCAGTTCTTCTCACATATTCTCACCCCACTCTTCTCTGTGCAACAAGGTTTTTTCTTTTTTCCTAAATTTGTTATCACACAGGCATCGCCACCATTCTTGACTGTCCCAGCCTTGGCCAGTGGCAGGCCCGTCTTTGGAGCTGCCAGGGACTGGCTCTGGGGCACGTGGTGGAAGCTTCCAGCAGCTTCTCACAGAAGCCACCCCTGTGCCCCCCCTGCTACCAAAAGCAGGCCAAGCAAACCCAGTACAAAGTGATGTGCATGTGAGTGCAGGGCTGCAAGGTCATGCCTCCCATTTCCTCAGTAGCTGAGAAATTGTTAGCAATACACTCCCTTTTTATTTACAAAATATTAAAATGTATTGGAAAAAATACTAAAAATACTACTATGAATCAAATATTTCCCCTTAAAGTTAAGGCTATGTAAATATGAAAAATAGGTAAAGAACAAATTTTTTATTATTTATTATTATTTTTGGAGATCTGGTCTTACGCCAGATTAGGACAAGATTTTAGAAAATATTCCTCTACAACAGCAGACTGAGGTTTACAGACCTCAAACAGGTCTGAAAAGATATATAAAGTTTCAGTGTTCTCAGTACTGAGCCATTCCTAATCAATGAAAACTTTTTTATATGATACAGCTTGTTGCCTTTGTAAATTTTTTCAGCAGAAAGTTATTAAATTTGTAATAAGAATCCAATAATTTTGGTGCAAATATTTCTACAATTTTCCTTTTCAAATTGAAATTGCAATTCTTTCCAATACAATTGATGGTTAAAAAATAGCACCATTTGAAAATGCATTAGAGAATATTCCTTCTTCTTTTTTTAAAGGGAAAAACCCCTCCAAGCATTGCAATCTTTATTCTGCAATTTTAAAAATATTTCACAGCAGTGGTCACAACAAAGTGTGCTGCTGAAAGTGACATTACAAAGAATATCAGTGCACATTCTGACAGCTCAAATGTGAGGCTTGGCTTCTTGAAGATTTATCCATGCAAGGATCACAGATACGTAAGGATTAGCCAGGGGATAATGTGCACAACTTGAGGAATTACAAAAAAGATAAGACAATGTCTGCAGTTTTCATGTACATGGGCCCCAAAGCCATGAAATCACTGGTGGAAATGCACCAAAACCCCAAGGAACTCGGGATCCCAACTTTGCAACTGAGGATTACAACTAGTTTCACTTGCTTTCCAAACATGAATATATAACTTGTTTCTGACCTATTATTCACTACAGGTTAATTATATATTCCTCAGAAACTCTGAATTATGGAGAACTGAAACTAATTTAAAAGAAAACCTTGGAGTCTTGCTCACTAATAAATAATAGGGTGGAACTGAAATGGATCAATAAACAGAAGTACTTGATGATTGTACTTTGGGCTAATCTTAGTTTGATTTCCTGGAACCTCTTCCACTTTTCCACAAAGTTTTATACTCTTGATCTCCTCAAGACTGTCGGTGAATCTTCTGCATGGACTGAAATTCTGATGAGTATGGGCTTCTTAAAGAAAAAAACAGAGGAAAATACTCCGACTGTGCACCCATGTTACAAAAAGTGATGACAGATGAATATCAGAACATGAAAAATGGTACCATAAAGGAGTTAGCACTGCTTTTGAACAATGAGATATTTATCATTGGATCAGAGAGAAGGTATTGTTCCAGGCTTTTGACTATACTGTGGGAGGAGAAGAGGAGAAAAAATAGTGAAATATAAACTTTCTGTGGAGGATAAGAGATGTGTCTTGTGTAGCACATGACAAAATCCGAATTTTGCAACAAAAAATCTCTATCCAATTACTAGAAGAGAAAAATCTGTGAAATCTCAGTCACGGAAATTAATTTTTTGTCTTATGGACCGAGACATCTTCCTTGTGCTGGTTTTGTGCCTCTCTTTGCATCTTGTAAATGATACTTAGCTCCAGAGGAATGCAGAATTTTTGCACCTGAATGCTGCAGTCACATGATGAGATAACTGCAAGAAGTGCCTGTTGCAGCCAATGGAAGATGCACAGATGTAAGTTGGGGCAGAGTATGGACCCCTACGAACCAGATCCTCCTGGATCTGTCCTACTCCTCTGCAGTCTCCCAAAGACACTGCAGGCTCGCATGCACAGCTTTCTTCATACCCTGAAGGACACAGTGCATGTTAAAGCATTCAGGGAAGGGACTTAAACATGTTTAAGGCTTTCCTCTGCTTCACATTTTCATGCTGATGGAAAAAAACGAGTGCATGATGGAATGGAGCTTGACTACATCCCAGCTCATGGGCAGTGCTGTACTCAAGTACAAAGCCAGAGGTGTAGCAACAACCAGAGGCCCTCCTACACAAATGAACATCCTTAATTAATCTCAATGTTAATGGTACCTCTGTACATAGGTAAGAATAACAGAACAGTGAAGAATGTATTCTAGCAGCTGTGATCTCTCAAACATGCAAATTATTACCTTAGTTAAATAAATCATTACTCATTGTGCTGAGCTTCTACGGTTATTCAAACAAAGGACCCTTTCTGAATGCTTATCTGAAACCCATCCGACCAAAACATCTTTTAGTCTAACTCCACTGAGGCCAGAACATAAAGACCTAAATTAATTCTGCTCATTACTTTCCTATGTCATTTGTGACAAGCAGCCAAATAGCTAAGCTCCAAAGCAAGTCCACAGAGAACTCATAAGTACTGAAACCTTCAAAGCTGATATTTACTGCTAACTACAGATGCTTAAAAACATTGATAGGATTTACGAAAAATGAACCAAATATTGGAAAGGAAGTAGTCAAGTAGTCACATGAAATCGTAGATCATACCAAACAGCACAAACTAAGAGCTAGACGTATGTGGTAGCTTTTGAATAATTTAGTAGGATGTTCTGTTTAGCTCTGTCACCTACCCTTCTCCCTTCCTAGAAAAGAGAAACTCCTTTGAGCCCAGGAGATTTGATTTTTATTCACCTTAGTACAGTACAGAACTTCCCCAAAGTGAATACAGTCTATATTTTCACTGATTTCAAATACCTTGACAAGGTGATATGTAAGTGCATTAATAGAACTTGGTATCAGAATTAAACTTCATCTTCACTCCCTTTTAAGCAAAGAAATAACCTCTTGCCTGAATAATCAAGAAGTTAGCTACTATCCCTCATCTTCACAGTGTGCACAAGGTACAAGAAAAAGAATCTGTCCGTAAACATTTGAATTTACATTATCTAAATATTTACAGATAGTTTTGCACGTAAGGTATAGAGTGTTATATGAGATAACCTATTTATCTGCACTTTTTAGGCTGTAGTCTGTTTCTCTTGCTGGTTGCTACACATTAGGTATCAAAATGCAGGAAAATCATTTATTAAAGCACCCTGGTCCCTGGTATTTTTTGTTCCTATTTCCTCCAAGCATTATCCTTAGGTTTTCTCTCAGTTCCATCTGAAATAGTCTGCTCTCTATATCTCTTCAACTTCTTTCTTTCTTTCTTGTACTCACACTGAAGCTTCTAGGATTAAAAGGCTGGGGGAGGACTGTTGGTTTTTCTTGGAGTCCTGGCTACCAAATGTAACTCATTTCCTCACAAAAGTTAAGGGTTAATGATTTACACAGTGCTTGAATGACAATGCCCTTTTATTTTCAGTCAGGAAAAGAACTGTCCATTCTCCCAAATACTCCCCCAGTTTGGCATAAACCTAGATTACAGAACAGAGGGAAAAATAATCTTTCATTTAAATTAAAAATGTAGGCAAAGACCATAACAAGGCTACTGAAAACAGATGCTGGGGACAAGGTAAATTAACAGAGACCATGTTTGTTCTGTTCAAGGTATTTCAGCTCTGTCAGTTAATCAAGCAGGTATTCTCAGTATAAAAGTCTGCTTTGTTTTGTAGCAATTGCTTCAATTGAGGTAGCAAGAGCTGTTCTTAAGAAAACAACCTTGGACAGACAGGCTTAAGATCAGGGTTTAAAAACATCTCTAGAGCTACATGTTTGTTGTCAAACCTAGCACTGGTCTCTTCTGAAGGAATGAGTAAACAGCAGCTATAAACGTCCAATTGTTCCCAGAAGGACTGGTCTTATTAAGGAAAGAAGAAATAAAGAGGAGGCATAGAAAGTTGAATCACCTTTTTTGACCTAAGAATAAAAAGTGAGTGGACTGCAAATCTCGTCTTGCCAATTCTGTAGTACTTAGACAAGTGGTTAAACGTAGCTGGAGCTGAAAAGCCATGGCAAAAATGGTATGATGAAGTTTGGTGGACAGCAACCTTCATGATTCCTTACTGACAAAGCTCCTCCTAGCAATCAGTGGGATTGCATGGGAATAAATGAGATCTTAACCCTGAAGAATATTTGCTAGCAGAAAATCTAGGATCTGGGTTGTACTTCTCCCCCTTTCCCTGAAGACACAGTATAACATTGATTATTGAGTATCACATGCTGTGTTCATGACAGGGACAGGGAGTATGGATCTGCTCCAACCCATGATCAGTTTACTCCTGTCTCATTTGTAGGAAAGGGTGTGCTCTGGTTGCTAGATAAAAGAGGAATGACTAGGATAACCTATGGAACATCACCAGAACAAAAGAGATTTCACTAGCTGGACTCGTTTGCCATAAGTCTTGTGAAATTAGGGCTCAAGCATGAGCTCACCAAGAAATTTCTAGTTTGAGTTCAAATAGCATTTTTTGCTGCCTAAATTAATTATATCATGACAACAGCTGCTGAGCTTCTTAGGGAGACACTCTGGGACTATATTGTCCCACTGTGCCATGCCATGTGCTATAGTTTGGAGGTTTCATTTCTTATATTAGATATATTTTCTAAACCACACTGGAACTGGTAAAGCTCAGCATATAGAGCCAAAATATGACAGGCCATGCAGGTGAAATACTTTTATTGTGGAAAACACACATTAGCTTTGGTATCTCTCCTACTATATAATGTTCAGTTGCTAAATGTTGCATTGTATGTCAGTAAAATAAGCTGGTCAGGTCTCAGCTTCTGCACAAAAATAAAAAAAGCAGAAAACCAAACACACAAAACTCCTACAAACAAGAGATACATAAGCTTCAGTCTGCAAGAGAGTCTGCATTAACAAGGGTTTTAAGCTGCCTGCTGCCACTAAGCCCTTCTATCGAATTTTAACTGCATTATGTAGGCTTTTTCTTCTTATTTGTGAGACATTAATGAATTCTGAGTGGAAATTTACTATGGAGCCTGATTTGGCCCAGGGACTGGTATTACAAGCAACACCCTGAAGTATGATTTGCCTTTTTACAGCAGGAAAAGGAACTTTTCTCCCTGGAACAATTTACAGACATGTTGTTTCCTCTGAGTTAACATTTCCTGTACATTCTGTGAATTTAATATAACCATATGAGTGAGTTTAATCCCAAGCATATCTGAACAACCAGGGGATCAGGCCCAGCCAGCATGGTCTTATGAAAGGCAGGTCCTGCTTGACCAACCTGATCTCCTTCTATGACAAGGTGACTCACTTAGTGGATGAAAGAAAGACTGTGGATGTTTTCTACATGCACTTAAGAAAAATCTTTGACACCATTTCCCACAGCATTCTCCTGGAGAAGCTGGTTGTTCATGGCTTGAATGGGTGCACTGTTTGCTGGGTTTAAAACTGGCTGGAAGGCTGGGCCCAGAGATGGTGATGACTGGAGTTAAATCCAGCTGAGAGCCAATCACCAGTGATGTTTCCCAAGGCTCAGTGTCGAGGCCAGACATGTTTAATACCTTTATCAATGATCTGGACGAGTGTTCCCTCAGCCAGTTCGCAGATGACACCAGGCTGGGTGGGAGTGTTGATCTGCTGGAAGGCAGGAGGGCTCTGCAGAGGATCTGGACAGGCTGGATCAATGGGCCAAACCAACTGCGTGAGGTTCAACAAGACAAAATGCTGGGTCCTGCCCTAGATCACAACCCCAGACAGCAGAACAGGCTGGGGGGAAAGTGGCTGGAAAACTGCCTAGCAGAAAAGGACCAGGGAGCAGCTGAACATGACCCAGAGTGTGCCCAGGTGGCCAAGAAGGCCAACAGCATCCTGACCTGGATGAACAATAGTGTGGCCAAAGGAGCAGGGCAGAGATTGTCCCCCTGTACTCAGCACTGATTAGCCTACGCCTCAAACGCGGTGTTCAGTTTCAGCTCTCATACTACAAGAAAGACGTTGAGGTACTGGAATGTGTCCAGGGAAAGGCAGTGGAGCTGGTGAAGGGTCTAGAGCATGAGTCTTGTGAGGAGAGGCTGAGGGAGCTGGGGTTGTTTAGCCTGGAGAAAAGGAGGCTCAGGAGTGACCTTATCACTCCCCAGAACTGCCTGAAAGGAGGCTGAACCATGTGGGGGTTGGCCTCTTCTCCCAGGCAACTACGGATGAAACAGTTTAAATGGCCTCAAGTTGCACCAGTGGAGGTTTGAATTAAAAGTCTGGAAAACTTTCCTCACCAAAAAGCATTGGAACAGGCTGACTAGGCAGGTGGTGTAGTCATCACCCCTGAAGTTAGTTAGTGTAGATGTGGTACTTAGGAACTAGGTTTGGTGGAGAAGTTGGCAATGAAGGTTTAACACTTTGGTTTAATGATCTTAAAGACCTTTTCCAACCTAAATAGTTCTATGATGCTATGGTTACAGATTCAAGTATCTGATCAGTAGCATCCTTACTGAACCTGAGAAGAACAGTGGTCAGTGTGACCTGACTTCTTACTCTGATTTAGTTACCCGTTACATCTCTTTCTTCTGATTTTTTAGAAGTCTTGTTCCATGAGATCATTTAAGAAAGCAACTCATGATCTACCTGAGTTTGCAGTCTTTAAATTTATGCTACATTTGTTTGTGCTTTTAAAACCATATTAGAATTGTGATGAGATGTCTACTAATTAAATGCTTCCTTTAACAGTTTCTTCAGCTTTTAAATCTGGCTCAGGAACCCTAATTATCCTGTACAGAGAGGGTAGTCTATAGGCCACTTAATAGCAGGAGCAAAGGAAAATGAAATATAACATCACACAAATTTTTTACAAGTGTATGATCCTTTTTTCCATATCTACCCAGGTCTTTTCACAAATACATATCACTGTGAAAGAGAGACTTTTTTCCCCCCACAAGGTTTTTTTATGTCTGACAGATTAATATATTGACTTATTTATTAACTGGGCTGCAGCAATACATCTGAATAATAAGAGAGGTAAAGATGATGGATCTGCCAGGCAGGAATTCTTTTTCATTCATAATCACACATCCTGTGTAAGGCCACATATATGGCTTTCAATAATCTCTTTAGACAGACCACAATGCATGGATAATGCCTTTTCATATGATCAGTTTTTCTTATTGACTTGCAGCTTAAATTTCATGAAGCATTTCATAGCATGTTGTGTGGAAAAGAGTATTAGTCTCTATGGGGAGACAGTGAACTAAAGCTCACTTTTGATGGAACCTCGCACCATAAATCATATGAAGCCAAGAGATCACATTGAATCACATGGATTTTGTTAGAAAGAAGATAAAAGTATTTTATACAGACATGTATGTACCTCCATGTACCTAGAAACTCCGTGGAAGTGTCAGGTAGATAGGGATAAAGCAATCAGGATAACACCTAGGTGTTAGAAATGATGAGAGAGAGAAGTTTCTGCAGTAAGTTGCAAAAGGGGAGATGTGTAACACCACGTGTGTACTCACTGCATGGTGGGTGTGATGGAAGGGAGCCATGGGAAGCTTTACAGGTGTCCTTCCCCGTGGCAGCCTTTGGGACCCTGCAGAGCACTGCCTTCAGGCATCTCCTGCCTAATCTTACGAACACCTCAAAGAGAGTGTGTATTGGAGTGTAGGAATTAACTGACTTTCTGATTTAAGTGTCACGACGAAGCCTGATGGAAAAAGATTAAGCTACAGTTTCTAAGAACAAAGCTAAGGTAGTTATTCAGACCTCACACAGACAAGTGTCCTTGTAGCATTTCACAGTCCTTGGCAAGATTCAGATTTACTCTGTATTTCAGATTTTCGAGGGATATCAGTTCTATATGCAAGAAGGGCCACCAGTTTATTTCTTGTTTGGAATAAACGAGGTGTATGTCAATCTCCAGGGACTCTATTCTATGCATCATTCAGAGTCTAGAGCAAAAAAAGTGTGGTTTAGACCAGACAAGATAATACCTACCATAAAGGTATCATTTATTTATGTAATAATGCACATGTAGAATATCTGCCAATTTGCTGATAGGGCTTTATAGTGGTGTAACAACCTAGGACTGTGCATGCTTCATTACCCAAGAATTATGTGCTGAGGCTGAGATGAAGAACTAAGGATGAATCATATTATCATCATGGCAAATTATACAATAACAGTGTGCTTTGTGCAAAAAGTTATTTCCTTACATTCTCAGAAACTCTGAAACAAGTAAAATCATGACCTTGCATTTGCTTCTACTCGGGGTGTGCCAGGCAGCACAAAGAAAAAGGCTATGAAATTACTGGGGATTAGCATAGTTTTCAAGGGCACTGAGCAAAGATTAAGCCAGTGAGAATGTGAGAAGACAGAAATGTAGCAGCTCCTAGACATGCTAGCTAGGGACAAAAAGGAGTAGAAGAGTGGGGGGTTTTGTATAATTTAGAATAGTCCAAAGAAACAGAGACTGATCAAGGAGCTCTAATTGAGATAGACAACAAGAATTAATTTGTCATGACAAGGGAGGAAAAATGCAGTTTCTCCTACGAATTTATTTCCTGAGTAATGGCTCTTGAAACACTTTTTTCCTGAAGTAAATTGTCACAGGTTTGTGACTGCAGGTGTCCACCCCAGTGATTTCTGACCACATCACTCACACCGAACAAGTTTCTAGTGGCCATGTACCTGCTCTCCAGACTTGGCTGAATTAGTGCATCAGAGCTCTACAACTAAGCAAGCCTTAACTAAACCTGAACACAGTTATTACCATTCATCTAGACACCATTGGGGATAAAAGGATGCAATCTCAATTGCTTAGTTTATTTTCTCACCAAATCTGTGTATTAATTATTTCTTTTAAAAGTATGGTATGTATTAATGAGAAGAAAAAATACAAAAAATTAGGAAAACCCTCTGTGCCCATCCCATCATGACTATTGTTCTTGGCATCTACTTTGAAAATTCCCTGTAGTTTTCACACCAACATGAAAATGCCCATCTACTCATCTAATGCCTCAGGAGTGTTACTCATGCTCTGCTGTAAAATTCCAAGTGATTTCAAAACAGTTCCAAAGTATCTTCCAGCTAAAAACAGAGACCACAGGTGTCATTGCTTTAACCTGCAAACAAAAGTTCCCTCCCATACCAAAACTTTGCATTTCTTTTCCAATATGATTAGAAGCTACATATCCAATAATTGCTTCTCAAAGTACTAAAACCCCTGTACTTTATGAGTTCTGAGAAGTGACAGAATCGTGCTAGGTTTGCTATGCACATTCAGTCAGAGGACTAGAAAAATCAAGATAAGGAAACCCAACCATCAGAGCTACTCTCTGAGAGCCAGTGGCAAAGGTCTGAGAGAGCTGACCTTTCACATTTCAGTATTTTCCTCTAAAGCCTGCAGAGTGCACAGGTAGATACAAGTTTGAAAGGCTTCAGATAATAAAAAGCAACCAAAACCACACAAAAAATGCATTCATTTCCATGAGATGTTTGCCAATGAGCCAGCATGTAACAGTGCATCCAGCACTAATTCTGTTTGAAAACATTCCTCAGTGCTTCCTGGGGGGAAAAGCTCTCTTCCAGAAACTGTTGTAGATAGCCAGAAACTGCACAAAGACTAACTACTAAGAAGCCTACAAGAAAACAGTTGAACTTCTGTGCAGAAAATGTCAGAATTTGAATTAGTGTATGAAAACTCAAAGTCCCAATTTGCCTAATGGATATTAATTGTCTTTTGAGTACAGATAATGGTCTTTCTCAGCTGTTCTCCAAAATCTGACTTACAACCATGAATTTAGTAACTTACTACTGCAATTTCTGAGTGCCAGAAACCTCTATGAAAGTGCAGAAGTCTCACAGCATAACATTATAAACAGTTTATATTTGTTCACCAGTACAATATTACCTCACAGGGTGAAAAGAAAAACAAAAGACATTTTAAGCTTCTTCTCTCACCATATGGAATATTTAGCTTATAATGTGTCCCATTCAAGAAACCCCTTGCCATTCTTTTCTCTTATTTCTTTAACTTTTTTTAGCTTTTCTTACTTAGAATGCCTGCTTCTCTTTTAATTCCACTAAAGTTTTATTAGAGCCAGACATACACATTGCTTTCATCACAACAATTGCTCTAACAAAATTGCTTTGGCCAAACTGCTCATGTTCTTTGAAAAGCATCTCAACAAAAATTACCTGGGCTGAGCCCCAAAAAAGTGAAGAAACTTAGTTGTGAAGACATTCTAACTCCCTGTAGTATGTTAAAGAGACTACAGAAATCACGTGTAGCATAACAGAATCACCTGGGATACAGTTTAAAAGCGAGCTCCGTGCGCTCCTTGGAGCAGTCTTTGTGATCGCACACAGCAAGCTTTGAAGTGTGCATGCCATCTACTGGAATCAAAAAGACTTCTTACAGAGGAAGTCCTAAAAAGCAGCAATGACTTTCACCCAGTGTAAAGCATCTCCTTCTTTATCTTATGTGCCTTTGTAATTAGGGTTTGGAACCTTTTTTTCATACTTTGCCTTTAAAATAAATGAAAAATAGTAGTAACCACACTTAGACCACAACCATGTGAAAGGAGGGAAAAGTTTCCTACTCACAGAGACTAGTAATTTATTCTAGTAGCTGCATGAAATGTAATGGACATTCAGATAAATAGATTGCTTGAGTGATCTGCTGCTACTGTTACTTCTTACCAACATATCAGAGACGGTGTTGGGAAACTATTTTTTTACCCAGAAAACTCATAGTATTAATGTGGAAACTCATAAATACAAAATAGCTTTCAGAAAGTAGAGTATATTTAGGATTATGGAGCTGAAGATGGGTGATTGAGTTACTTTCTGCCTTATACATGTGATGTCCTCAGGATGTGCACCACTCCATCAAAGGATCTGCCAGTCTCCCCCAGGTCTGCTTACACTCATTTTATAGATGCAAAAGAGTTGAAAGAATTTAATAATAACAGGAGCAAGATTATTTTTGGCATTCCATAAGTCTAACAAGGCATTTTCTTGGACACTTTATTTTTCTTGCTTATTTAATATTATCCACTGGACTGTAGCCCCACTTGGAGTAGCCTCAACTGAAATAGTGCAGTTGAGCTTGGTGGTGTCTTCTTAGTGAGGTGTTTCCCTTCAACACAGAGCAGCATGGTTACTGTGTAAGTGTTGAAGACAAATCTTGATACCCAAAACTTTTGAGCCTCAACAGCAGATTGCATTTCTGTGAGCTTCTGAAGTTGGTTTTCTGCATGATACAACTACTACCACCGCATAAGGATCCAAGAGCTTCTGGAAAAACTAGGATGGATTTTCTAACCTTGGCCAAATTCAAACATGGAAACTTGAATTTTTCAGTTAGTTGAAGCCTAAAATGGTTAATTTTCCTGTTATTCCATGGTGTTTTAATACAAAGAGTGAAGCAGGTAAAACTAGAGGAGTCATTTAACTGGATTTGAAATCTCTGACAATGAGCAGCTCGAGATATCCAGAATATGACTGTAAGACAAGCAGGTAGCACAGTTATTTCCTGTACAGTCCTGACATTCATTGGTTTGAGGGTGTGGATTTCAGGTGTTATCCAGACAATTGTATGACAATCCATACAAATTGTATGACTCCTTCAACACAAAGTTAGAAAAAGGAAGCAGAAAGACATACTAGAAACATTTTTCCCATTCTACCTTGTGAGATTTATCATCCAGATTGCTTAGGGAGAGACCAAGTTTGAGATGGTTTTCAGAACCTCTGTAGAACACGCTGGACAAGTAGAAAGCTTGCAGACTTTTAGCTTAAATTATACTCATCTACATTTCCAATCATAAATTACAGAATGATCTGTTATCCAAACCACACACACACACGTATGTCTACGTTCTCCATGGTGAATTCCAAAGCAAATTATGTAAACATCACGTCCAGCAAAATGGTGATATATGGCAGAGTGCTTTAATCCAAGGAACAGAAAGTTTGTGCCCCATAATGAACTGCCATAAGGTAAATCCTGCTGAGTTTTTACTGACATTTCTACTAAAGTTACTTGAATGTTTACCTAAAGTTAGAGCTACGGAAAATCTCATTCACTTTTGGAGGAAATTATTGCCAAGAAATAAGAAACCTCACACCGCTAAAGGTCTAAGCAATGGATGTCTCCACATGAGTTTGAAATGGGATAGTAAAACGGTGTGGAAATGCACACAACTGGAGGCTCACTTTACAGCATGTCACACCCAACACGATCTTCTGGTCTTTTAATCTAATGAAACGAGATCTCCTGGAACACAGCTGTGTGTTAACTTGGCAGCTCTTACACGTGTCCTCAAAGTTAAGCACATGTTTATCTGGCTGACTGAACTAGTCCCTAGCCACTGAACCACAGGAAGATAAAGCCCTAGAATTCACTAGAATTCTCATTAAAAAACCCCAATTTAAAATGGAGCTTTAAACTGAAAAAACCTGATGCCTAAATATCAAATTATAACTAATGGTGGTACATATCCTAGTTTATCTTTTTAACGATTACCAAATATTAGGTTTCTAAGTACCTATAGACGTTGAAGCCAATACTGCTTTGAAAGGGCCTAATGGGGTTTTTTTTATATGCAGATCATCTACAAAATTCTAACTATTTAGTTAGGAGGCTTCAGAGAGGCTTTAGTTTATATTGCTTTTATTTCTTGAGTTTGCATTTAGTTGCTTGAAAATTTGAATAGCAAAGGACACTTGAAACAATGATTCATTGCCATTGTCCTGCTGTTTGCAGGCAGCAGTGAGCTGGAGTCCCAGCTGGCCATAGTGTTCCTGATTCCTGGCACTCTCACTCAAGCTCTGGTTGTCAGTACAGTGACCACAGGGGTTCTCAGTGAAAGGCAGTGCAAATCTTGATCATTTAGATTTACAGCTTCTTTCTCATCAAAAGATTGTTCCTTCAAAAACAAGGGGGAGAAGCAGCTACGATGGACACACTAAAAATACACTGGACTAGTAATGCTGTGGTTGTGTCCATTTAGTCACACACTGAAATTCTGATGCAAAGTTTTATAGCGCGTTATAGCAACTGGTTTGTTGCTTTCAGGTTTGTGAAGAAATTGCTATTAAAAGTCCACAGAGTACATGACCTAGCTTTGCATACCTCCAAACAATATAGTATGCACTACTTTAATTGCTTGTCTTTTGCTACATATATAGTATACAGATTTGATGGGAAAATTTTAAATACAGCTTTGCACAACAAACCTAATTAAATAAGGATTCTCTTCAAATGCTTTTTAAAACTCTGCTGCCCTGCCCACGTATCCTGCAGTTACATATCTGTTTAATTTCTGGTACTTTTCTGCTAGATTAACTAATAGGTGACACCAATCAAAGCACAAAGTTTGTACTACTGAAATATTTTAAAAGCTCTGGGAATGAAAAATCTGTGACCATGCATTCATGTGTCTTTTCTGAGGCATCACGGTGTCACTGACTTGAAGTTACCTCACATTTTTCTTTAATTCTCTTTCCCTCTCTCTCATTGTCCTGCTCAAGTTTCATACACTAACCCTGCTACTTTCTAATTACTTAAAACTATAGGGTTTTGTCGGAGTCCAGGGCATCTCTCTGAATGCCCTGGAGGGTCTGGACCCCGACAGAGGGGTGTGGGACCTGAGCCAGAGGTTTGGAACATGTACAGGGGGGTTTGGAGTCTGTACAGGGGGGCTGGAAACCCTGGCACAGAGCCCAGGAGGAATTACAAGTCTCAAGAGTGTGAAATGAGTAGTAGTTTATCACAGGGTGAAAAAGTAGAATTTAGGGTTTCTTAGAATTTAGGGTTTTTTAGAATGGAGGCTGGAGAGCCAAGATGGAGGAATCAGGACGTGGACATGTTCTTCTTCCTTCTTGCTCTTGCCCTCCATCTTCTGCAGTGCTTGGTCACAAGGGATTGGTTTAGAGCAGAGGTGACATGGTTAGCATAGGTGATAGGTATTGGTAATTAGTTGTAAATAGAGAATACTTTGTGGACAATGGTTGGGTCAGAGGAATGGTACAAAAAGATTGAGACTGCCCAGCCACAGGAGAGCCTCCACGAGTTCTCTGCTGCAGCAGGAACCTTGGCAGAGCACAGAAAGAATTATGAGATAAGAAAGAACAAACAACCTTGGAAAACCTGAGATGGCAACTCCTGACTCTACTTCTGGCATGAGATGTTTCAGAGGGCAAAAGACATTTTACCACCGAATCTCATTCTTGGGGACGAGAATCTGAGAGGTTTTCACGACTGTATTTACTGCAACACAATTAAACCGGTCAGTCTTGCAGTTCTTGAATCACTTAACTCAGTTTCTTCTGCTGCTAATGCTTCTTTAAGCTGTTGGTGCAGCCCAAACATCGCCCCATTGCTCGGTGAGTGACCAAAGCAAACACCTCCTGTGACCTTTTGGCCACTGCATCCTTCACGTGGCACTGGTCAGAGAATGTTTCAGAATACAGAAGTGTTCTTTAGGACATTTACACAAGCATGTGACTATCCCCAAAAATGATGAGCAAGTTCCTTCAGCTGGCAGAAACCGGAAGATTCATCAAAATCAAAGTATTTTCTCTAGAGAAAATATCAAAAGATTAACTTCTTGAAGAAGAGCCCTCAGCATTTTCTCTAGCCAATTTCTCTCCGTGTCTCATCTCCTTCATCTGTCCCCACTCCTCTCCTCCACAGCAGCAGGTGGCCATAGTCCATTCCTTGCTGTCCTCCACCACCTGCCTGCAGAGAAACTCCAGCTGTGCCATGCTGCACACACAGCAGGCTTCCCAGAACTCAGGTAAAAGTCACCTTCTGGAAGTGTATGAGAGTGACATTTTGAAAAATTTCAAGCCAGAACCAATGCATCACTCCTCTTACCATAATTACTACATTTATATTTCTTGACAGGTTCACTTGAATCTTCAAGGGGCAAAAGCACAGTTTGTTTCAATTGCTTGCAGCAAACTCTCCCTACCAGCTGCCGTAAAGATAAATTCCATTGGAACAAATACTGTCTTCAGCTTTCCTAACATCTTAGGAAGTTCTGCTTCTAGCAGATTTCAGAAGGGTTTTGCCTGGCAGTCACAGAATCACCTACAAAGAGAAAGATCTCTTCTCCCTCTTGCTTCACAGCAGAAGTCTACTGGAGATGAATGGGCACACTTTTTGCTGGTAAAAAAAAATTGCATTTTTTTTAAAACAAGCAATTTACGTATAGATACATGGTGTTAGAAGGCAAACTGGGCCAAAAATAAAATCCAGTTCCCTAAGAACTTCATGGAGCTCAAATTTTGTCCCCGAGTAATGTAAATTTGGGGACTCATGAACCCCTCTTTCTGTTCTGCACTTTTACTGACAGGCGGCAATGAAATAATTTTATAAAACAGGTCACTTAATTTAAAATTTGGATTTATTCCTATTCTGCCTTCTTCAGTATTCCACATTGAACACTTCAGCAAATGAAGATTAAAATATTTAATGGAAAAAAAAATCTTCAACAGATGCAGGAGGCCATGACTCTAGTAACCTGAACAGCACAAGGGCTCTATTTCAGCAGGAAGAAGACTCATCTGAAATGACCCAGTGTTCTGAGATACCCACTTTTAGAGTGACAGAAGCTAGAAAAGATGATTTATGCTGGAGGTACACTCCTTGCACTCCTTGCACTCCTTGCAGTCTTGACTCCCCACAGCAGTTTGGGAGCTGGTGCAGACTTGCAGAAGGCAGCAGAGGCTTGGGCAGAGCAGCATGTCACACCACCACTCTTGCTGGTGCCACGAGTCCAAGTTACCTACCACCTTGCCTTCACAAGGCAGGCAGCTGCTGAGAACCAAGTTAATGACCTCTGCAGGTTTGCCTCTGGCTCTCAGTTTTAATCATTTGATCGCTTCTATGGCAAAGATTAATGCAAAACATTTTTACACACTTAACTTTTCCCATGCATTTTAATACTGTCTTGCTTGCTAGTTTATTAGTAGCACAAATAATGACTCACAGGTGTTTTGCAAGGGATTATTTATAACAGGAAGCATAGGTGTTAGATGAGAAAATACATTCTTCACCTATGGTTAAAAATAAACATGAAATATGAACAGTAAGGGTGAACAAATTATGGTATAGGCAGGTAAGTGTGAAAATATAGAACAAGAGAACAAAACTATAAAACAAGACCTTAACCTGTTGTATTCATGCATGAAATCCAACCTTTGAACGAAAATATAGAACCTGTGCATTTTGACTGTATATTTTTACCAAATAAAAATCTTCTCAGCATCTCCTTCTTTTAGTTAATCATCTCTAGAAACATGGAACTTGATTACCACTCTACTAGCATTGCTAGCACGAATAATATAAAAGGCCAAAGGATGCCAGAACCTGTTACAGAGTTTCCTATGTTATTTATATGAAGAAAAACCCCATTATTCTGATTGCTCTCCCTCCTCTCACACATGACTTGGGTTAAAAACAACTTGGCTTGTTAGTGCACTTGCAGAAGTGTGTTACAGATTGTTTGGTATGATAAAATGCACACTTGTACTAGCAGAAAATTGACTTTTGAAGTCATTAAATGGAAAATTGGTTTGCTTTGTTAACACAGAATTTTTATGCTACAGACACAGTTTTGTGGAACATGTTAAATCCAGTATTGTTTTTATCCTCAAATAAGATTTATCTGCATGTAGCATAAAAGAAGGTGAGGGTTGGGAAAATTCACCAGCATGTTACTACAGTTTTTAATGGTAAAACAACACTCTTGGTATCCATTACTCCATAAATGAGTCTTCTGTCACTCATTTCCATGTCCCTGGCAACATCTACTTATTTTGTCTCTTTTCTTATTTCCTGCTTTATATGAAAGCAGTGTTGTCATTACAACTGTGTAAGATGAACACCATCTAATTGAAAGGGGATGTCCCTTATTTTATTCATGCGTGTCCCAATGACCACATTTCAACTCCCTTTACTCTTACCTTGCAACATAAAAGGCTGGTTCTCCACGCCTCCCAATAAGAAGCTTTTCTGCTTAAAAGAGTCTAAGAACAAAATAATTCACAGGTTTTCTACAAAGTCACTGAACTGGCATGTTACAGTCTAGACTCACTTACTTCTACTAGAAATGATAGCTCTTCAGACCATTATTCTGTATAGTAATGTCCCAGACTGTTAATAAGCATCATCATAAAGAAAGCTCACCTTCATGCTGAATCCTGAACCGTGTTTTTCCTCTTTATTAATTAGCTTTTCCAAGTTAAGCAAGGTCAGCACATACCTTTTTTTGTCTCTCACTTGTCTGCCCCTTTAATCTCCTTATGTTTAGTTGATTTTCTGAGCTGTTACCTGTCACACATTGATGGATATATATTTATACAATTTTTTAAGGCCTCAGCCCACTTAGGAATTGTCTTGGGTTCTTTTCTTTTTTTTCTGTTCCCTCTACAAAGGAAGAGAGATTTCTTTCTCTTGGTTGTACAGGTAGGTATGGGAAGAGAAGACCTGGCTCTATGAGTGACCAAAATTAGGAGTATATAAAGCTGAGCAATATCTTCCCCCAGGTATAAAGGAATTTCTCATGTGGGACATTACCATGTCTCTCAGTTGAGTGCCTATCTAATCCTAATTCAGAGTTTAGTCAAAATTCAGGGCTTGAGAAAAATTCAGCAAAAGCTGGGAACACATTCCCATCTCAGATATGCTAAAATGAAGGTCTGTGATTACCTAAGGTCCACACATATTTTCCTCTTTGTAAGGGACATTTACATGATTTACTCCTCCCATCACCAGACATAATGGGAACTTTAGGCCAGGCTATTAAGAAGAATGGGAAACCATCTGGGTACCCCAATTACAACTACTGTGGCAAGACAACAGCAATACCACATTGTGACAGTTTGATAATCCAGCCAGGGGAGTTCTGATCTGAGTTTACCTTGAAGTGATTGATTTCCATACAAGGGAAAGAAAGCATGCCCTAAGATAACTGGCTGCATATTCCTTTCTCACACAGATCCTCCAGGCAGCTTAAATGTCTGCTATAAAATCAGATTCACAAAATTACCTCAATTCTCTCCAACCTCCTTCATCCCTAGGCCATATTTGTATGACAAATAAATGAAACATCATACAATTCTGAAAACCCTATGTTTTCGCTTGTGACAGCATCATTAATGCAATTTAATGCTTTTCTTTTTGAATAATAAACCCCTCAGCTGTTCAACACAAATAAAGTAATATATATGTGGCCTTCATGTGCTCTTTGAATAAAATATAAGCAAGAAAAAATCCCAGGAGGTCTATCAAATGCAAACATGAAATACCAAAATAAACATGTCATCACTACTTGCCAAGATACATACTCATAACACCACTCCTCAGCGTATAACCTCAGAGAGGAGTTACTCTAGCAGTAGATTTACAATTTCTACTCTGCAGAGTCTTAACTAGGGGCCACATGAATTATTACAAAGGTTAAAGTGTGAATCTTTATACTAAAGCAAAAAAAGAAAATTACAGCTGCTGATTTTGTTTATTCTTGCTAATACATACATACTACAGATAGTATTAGAAGTTGTTAAACTAGGATAACTCAGGAAGAGACATAAAAATGAATGCTAATATGTCCAAAGTATACTAACAAGCATGTTCCTCATCTGTAACAAACAAATAGAATAACTCAAATTATATGCAATACAATAAACAATGTCCCATGTCCACATTTTTGAACATTTTTTTCCCTAGCCAAATCTTTCATTGTAGAGAAATATTAAAGATATATAGGTTAAAAAAGATTCTTCAATGCAGAAATGCATTTGCAGTTTCTTTAAGAGCTTTTTGAAACTCTGCATTTGAACAATAAGATGTCATAGGATTTTTTTCAGAAAAGCATGAGCTAGAAAGTACCATGTAATAGAGCTTTATTCAAGTAGTATTTGACTGCGGACAGGAAAGATGAAAACTCATTTGCAAGAAAATTATTGAACACAAAACCACAATCTGATGGTCAAACTTCCCCACCTCTCCTACCATTTGTATTTGACCCTGACTTTTTGCAGGCAGTTTCTTTCACACATATCTCTTACATAAAGGTGAAGCAAAATAAATACTCCATACATAACTGAAGGAAAGAACACTGAAAGCACACTGGTGAAATACACAATGGCAATCTGGGTCCCTCAAGTCTTTCTCCAAGCAGCAGTTTTGTCGAAGAGCAAATGGGATTCAACAAAACCCAAAACTTTGGTTTCTCCTGGCCCACCACAATTTGCCAGAAAGGCAACAGAAAAACCTCATTTACCCATTCTATTCCATGGTCATTGTGTGGATTATATGTTTTCTTGTAGTAAATGCTGCATCCATTCTGTGTTTACAGATTTAGCCCACAGAATAGTTGAACTATGAACTTAAAACCAAACCAAAAATGTCAATAGCAATTCAGATTTAAAAATTAAATACATATTTATAAATCTACCATGTTAAAACTCATGTAAGTCCAGCAATTTGAAATTCATACAGAAGACTTTGCTGGATGTAAACAGTCAAGAGTTAAAAAAAACAGTGTTCAATATTTCTATTCACTGTTTGCTTTTGCCTGCCTCTATAGCTCCAGCAGCTCAACCTACAGGCTGTGGGTTTGGCTCTTTTGAATATGAAATGCTTCTTACTTCCCTTCAATGTAGAATGGGAAAAAAACTTCTAAAGAGGAATCTTGACAATAGAAACATTCACACTTCTCAAGACAGAAGTTGTGAAATGACAACTGGTGTTGTGAAAGTGACCCTTAGCATAAAGCTTGAGGTGGAATTTGGCCAGAACATCAACTTCCCCCAGTGTGTCTTTTGCCAGTTGCCAATGAAGTCAGCATGGCTCCAGCCACTGGTATGAAGAAAACATTTATGTGAAGGAAAGAGAATTCATAACCAGACATTTCTTGTTTGTTGACATTTTCAATGAGCAAATACGCAGCCTTGTCACATCAGCCTGCATGTGGTGCTACTGGGGCAGGAGAGCTTGTTCCTAAAATCCTTTGCTGGAGGAGGATGTAGGACACTGCAGTGATGAGAAAGGTCTTACAGAAGCCCTGTATTGCTCTGGAATAATGCAAAGTCTGTTTTCCTCTGCATCAGTTTTCCTCCCTTTTGTCTCTTCTGGCATGGGCTGTGAGACACCTGTTGTGCTAGACAAGTGAACAGCAGCATGAGGAGCAGCAGCAGCAGCAGCTCACTTGTGCCTTCCCTTCCCACTCACCTAGAAACAGGCAAAAAGTGGCTTTAAAAAAATTACTGAGGCATGATCCTGAAACTATGCCTAATGATAAGGAGATGCATGCAGCTGAGGAGTTTTAGCATATGAGGTGGTAGATGAAGCAGGAAAGTAACATCTGGCTAGCAAGGGCTTCAGTATCTGTATAGATCCGAAGGAAGATTGGAAGTCTGGTCTGATCCTAAATAGCCTATAAGTCACACAGCGTTCATGTATTTAATTCTTCCTGCTCCTTGCTTGGGATTTTCCACCTTAATATCTTTATGGTCTAAATTAACACTAAATAAAACAGTGATGGTGGTGGTGTTAAATTATTTTTTTAAACAGCTGAACCTGCTGTACTTATGCCAAGCAATCTGTAACCGAAGTGATGTATGAAATGTGGGGTAAAGACTCAAAATGAGGGATTATTAATACAGAAATATAGAACTAAGAAAGCAAACACCACAAACAACTTGAATGAATACCACCTTTGTCCTTTGTAAAGGCATGTGAATGTCCTAACTCCAGTTTCATAATTTTGCATTCTGACGTAAAAGGAGTACACACAAGGAAAACAGAAAGAGGGAAATTTTAATGGGAGCTATTAACTTCTAGAGATAAGGACAGAACCTCATAACGAAAGACACCTTCTCTTACTTAACTTTAATGTACGAGGGGAAAAAAAAACCTTCCTTAAAGCAAACTTCCCTGGGTACACTCAAACCTCAAAACCTTGAGGGGCACAAAGCAAACACTACTGTGCAATTAAAAGTACTGCAGAGTACAAAATGTTTTCTATGATGGAGTAGCTTTGGTTTAGCTCCTGTTTTAATAATGCTTCAGGAGGTGCATCTGTGACTGGCACTCAGGATAAAGGTCAGCAGACAGCAAACAACATGCTCTCACTGTGGTCACCCTCTGTGCTCAGTTGTTGGTTTTTGCAGCTTCTTCTCTTGTTTGGTTACTCATGGAGAAATAGGTACAACCTTGATTCACACTTCAAAACTAACAACAGAAAAAACAAACATGAGGGGAAAAACAACTGCTGTTTGAAAATAATTTGCTCTAAGTTTATACAAACTACTTCAAGTCTGAGTTTGCCCTAGTGCAGACCAGGTGAGTTCTAGAACTGATGTATTTTGCTCCTACAGACCTCTATGGGTTCATTCAAAGGACGAAGAAATTACAGGAAAGATGGTTTTTACAAGGATGCTTTTGCACTGTAATCTACTTTATACACTTCTGCTCATGCCCAGTTTCACCCCTGGTTTCAAAGCAAAAGAACCTTGAAAGATCTTCCTTACGCTCAGCCATTACAGACTGAACTCAGCAGGTGGAGACTCAGGTTCTTGGGCTGTGAGCTGTGTGCAGCTGCCTAATGCTGGGGCCTGTACATAAGACAGTGTCATGGTCTCACATGCTTGTCTGAAATGATAATGTTAAAGGTTTTAGAAAAGGAGCCTGTCTGGTTACTCAGCCTGACCCAAACTGCCTTAAAGGTCATTCAGCTATCAATGGATGCATCCCTTTTTAGCAGATGCCTCAGAAGCCCTTTTCCACAGCCAATAAAAAGGGTGCGGACAGGAAAAGTAACTGAATACCCCAATAATCAGAATTGGTGATTGTCAGGAAAACTGCATGAGATTTAGGGCATTTGATGCATTTTAAAATATTATAGGAGTATAAGAGATGCAGATGGTGCCATCCTTGGCTAGGATGGACTGGGCCCCTCCAAGCCCCATCATGGCACTGCGTTACCCAGACACTGATTTGCCTTCTGAGCCAGCTGCATGACAATGATCAGATCATATTTTGATGAAGAATCTAAAGCTATAGTTCCACAAGGTTTCTTTTTCAAGCAGTAGCTTCTTCAAGGGAAGCAGAAAGGAACTAGAAGGAAGGCCTCCATTATTCTGCCAGCCAACTGAGATGACCAGGTGTAGAAGGCAGCTCAGCATGCACCCTCCTACAGGTGAGAATAGAGCACGTTTCCCTTGGATACTGTTCCCCAGAACTGCACAATCATCTAGAACTGCAGGGCTCTAACACGAGAGGTTTGCTAAAGGTTAGACAAGTTGAGACAGAACCCAGATCTCTGCTGTTCTTCTAAGACTCCATACTTTTGAACCTGAGCCAAACCATACTAAAGTTAATGGGGGATTCCTATTTCTTCTAGCAATTTTGAGAGAAAGCACTCAAACCTCAGGGCTGCCTGATAGGAGGATGTGGGCTCCTGGCTCTGAAAATACTGAGCTACATGCCAGGAAAGATTCACCTGAGCAGGAAGAGGGAGCTGCCCCATTCCTGCTTTTGTAGCTGTAAATCTCATTCATTACATGTCTGTCCAAAGAGGCATACTGACTAAACTGGTAGGAGCAGCAATTCTATTCCTGTTTAGCATAAAGTTACTCCCTACAATCTCACAGATACTAATCCATACTTTTCCTCCCTGAGACACATCTTCCAAAGACTTACACTACACTCCCAAGCTCTGTTTTCTCTAGCTCAGATATGAAGAATTCAAGTAAGAAAAACCAGAATAATTTGGTATTGATATGCTGTAGAGGGGAGCTTGAAACCTTTTATTTTACCCCAGCAATTAGGGTCTACAATGCCATCAAACAATATTTCCATTTTCAAACTTTTGTTACTGGAGCATGGAAATAATTTGCTACACAAATTCCTTTTGGGGATACTGAAAATAGTGTTCAATGTCTTACGGAAAAAAATGTTCCATACAATACTGTCAAACAAATAACTAATTACTTCCTTAAGCTAAATACTTTCTGGCTTTTTGGGAAGGTATAGCTTAACTTCAAATGAAGAAGCAGATTTAATTGTAAAGCATGTAATATTAATGTGAGCTGAAATAAACTCAAAAGAACATCAGACCTCCTGTTTCAAGGAGCATTCTTGTAAACAGAACAAGAGGAGGCCACAAACACTGAAAAAATTCTATTTAGTTATTACACATGTAGTGTGCAGATTATTCAAAACATTTGCCTTTAGAAATATTTTTCACCATAGCTTTTTGATGATATGTTCTTTCTTTCTAGATTTCCCAGTCTGGTTTGAAAAACAAACAGGATTTCTGCACTTGTTTGTTTCTTTTTCATTAAAAAACACAAACTTCATGAGAATCTGGAAAAAAAACCATTTTATATATATATTTGTAAGTTTGAAAAACACATAAAAACAACCAGTCCAGAAAAAAGTCTAATTCCATGTTTTACACAACCATGCTTTAAAGGAACAACTACAACAGGAATACAATACAATAGGAAAATACAATAGGAAAATACAATAGGAAAATACAATAGGAAAATACAATAGGAAAATACAATAGGAAAAAAAGCAGAGGCTCTGCATTCCTGATCATATCCTCTTCCCTTTAATGTTAGTGGCAGCTCTGCCCATCGGCCCAACTTTTAAATCTAGCCAAAGGAAAAAAAAATCCCCCACAAAAGCTCAGAGCTGATGAACCCTGTGAAAAAATGTCAACCATCCAGAAAGAGATTGTGCAGCAGACTTGACAGAAGGCTGATCTTGGACTAGAAACATAGGCAGGAATTTTATGACACCTGGCAACTCTTCCAAAAGCCTAACTGAAGCCAGTTCATTGTAGGCATCACCAACTGCCTTGCAGGAGACAAGAGAGCTGCTAATAGACATAGATATACACTGCTGTTCTTTTATCAGTGTTTTTTCCTCTGCTGTGAATTTAAATCAGTATATAAGCGCTACAGGGAACTATTAGGACAATTTGGCACACCAAAGGAAAAAGTTAAGCGAAATAAGCCATCTCAGCTTTATTGGCAATAGTGGAGATAAGCCAGTTAATGATTAATTAGTTCACTAGCGTTTTGAAGAGTTATAACTCCTTTAGACTTGTCCTTGACACTGTCATGAGCCCACTGTTACTCTGGTGATTTGTCAAACTTCCCTGTACCTTCATTCACCTGCCAGTGCAGTAAATAAACTGAATGCTTCCCACCACAGCGTTGTTAAGATGCTGAAACACGTTTGAGGCCACTACAGAATTACAGCAGTTCCACTGCTCTTTAGCTTCAACATGGCAGTGTGATTGAAGGGGTGCAGGAGAAGCTGCTCCCCGGAGGAGGCCAGCAGCACACACACTGGGGAACAATGCCAGCCCCCATCGGTGCAATGACTCAAACTGGCCAGTGCCACACCAAATGCTGGGACTCACAGCAGAGCCTCAAAGCTTCTGCCACTTTCCTCTCATAGACAACTTCCTGAGCCTGAAAATGACACAAATAACAGCCTCAGACCAGAAACCCAGGAGAAAGAACAGGAGCACAGTCTGTACCTTGGGCAGGTGGTAGTAGACAAGTTACCTGTTTCAGTAGTCCCTACCTAGCCCAGAGCTCTCTCCAGACTGTTCTCCAGTTGCTGACCACTACAACATTCAAGGTCCTTGCACAGCATCCCTTCATGATTCTGGCTGTACAAACTAAAAGTCAGTGTGGTTTTTTTCTTTTATCTTCCTCTTCCTCCCAGCAGTCTTCCAGAAAGCAAAGCAGATTGAAGTACATCTTACTCATTTCAAGCACAGGTACAATCTCTGCACATTTGTATCCAAATTCTTTTATGCTACCCACCTTTTGAGGGAAAACAGATATTGAAGGCTTGTATGGCAAATGCTTTATCAATATATGCTGGTGAGAATTTCTGATGTTTTTTAAGAATAATTTTCCATTTTTCACCTTCTTCTGTCTCAGCTTGCTGTGTTTGAATTGACGTTCTAGTTAACGTTAATTTTACAAAGTTATATCTCAAAGATCATCAACATGGGAAGGTCATGCAAGATAAGAGACTGTGTGCGTGTCAGTACACCCTTAATTTGCACAATTGTGTAGATGAGGCCTTCTCTAGGTGCTCTCTTCCAAAGCAGAATCCTCGACACAGTACTGAGAAGCTAGAGCCAACCTTGATGTACTTCTTAGTGACTTTATTCCATAACAACCCATCCACCATTCTCTGTTTCAAGCTGCTTGATCCCAGGCACCCCAACAAAAATCAGAAATTATTTTCAGGAACTATGTTAGAAGCACAATAATACATAGGCATTTGCCATAGAAAAGACATTTAAATTTCTCTCATGCATTTTAAAACATTTAAAAATATTGACCTTAGAAAAATTACCTGACCCTCAGGTTTCTTACATCAGTGTTAGAGAAGTCTGATTTTGCTAAGCCTTAGGCTGGCATCAGAAATTCATCCTGGAGTCAAATGAGATCTGTAGTGAGAACATGGACCATCAATTCACTGGATTCACTCCTGGGATTGTAACAATGCACATTAAATGAAAATTAAAGCACTCTTAGGCTAGAGTTACCACAGGCTTTATTCCCCCTATTTAAATTTTGTTATACCACTCAGCTTAAGAGAGGTAAAACAGCATGAAACTAAAGTGATCAACAGTGCAGCATTTTGCTGTTTGCTTGATTAGATTACTTAGCTGGCAATGATAATCACATTGATAAAACATTCCCCTCTCATGATTTACCATAGATTTAATATATCACTGTCCTTCTATTGAAGGATTGTCCTTCTATTGTATTCTAGACAGTTTTCATCAAAAAACAGGGTGCTTTAATCCACTCTTATTTACTTCTAATTACACTTCCTAAATGGTGTGTTTACAGAGGGAAAACAAAGAGGAAATGAAGATAATCTAGCAAATTAAATCCCATTTGTGGTTAAGCAGAATAACACAAATGAAATTTCTTAGAAAATCAGAAGATGCCACCTAAATTTGCAAAAGCTTAAATGAAGTTAAACTCTGCCACCCCCTTCACAATGAAAATAATCATGTTTCAACTCAAGACTCTTCTCAAAACACAGCCATATTATTATAATGTAGAAAGATAAATAAATTAAGATTTTTCTAGAAAGAAAACAACATCCTTGGTCTTATTGTCCTAATAACAACACTCCCTTAGGTGAGCATGCAGGACACCTCCTGACCCACTGAACAGTGCGATTCATCCTATCTGCCAAAGTTCCTCACTTTTCATTTTTCTCTCCCAGAGGCAAGTCAGTGATTTTGAAAGCATACAGTGAAGTGCAGAACACTGGCTATAACCTCATTTGGTCCAAAGTACCAGACGCATAAACACTGTAACAGAGCTCAACAGGCCAGTCACCAAAGATTTTTTGACACCTTTCAGGAAGAAGCAAAATAACTTCCAGTTGTGAGCTGGGAGTTAAAGTAGGCTCTCTGAAGAGATTTCAAGGTAGAGCTCTCACCAAACAAGTGCTCTTTTCGAAATGCCCCACAAGAGAGGCCCTAAGTCTAACCTGCAGGTAAAATGGAAAGAGTTTGTGCTGAATATAGCAACCCATCATGAAAATACCACATTACAAATCCAAGTGACTGATAGCTTTATTCTGATTGGAACAAACATCAGTTTTACTCTGTGGTTGTACTGCATCTCTTGTAAACTTTAATATAACAAAGGTAACTCTTCCCATAAAAAGTTAGGTATTTAAATTAAGATATAACACCAATATAATCAGATTGGTGGGGATCAGAAAAGCATTCCATTATGAAATAGGCTGCTCTATGTCACAGAAACTGGTTTTTATCTGTGGCTATAGTAGACTGAAGGAAAAAAACCTTAATGTTTGGTGAGGAGGCTAAGCTTAGATGTTATTAAAACTCTTCTACTCAGCAGAAGTAAACTGTGGAGGCTGGAGGTGCTCTTTGCTAAGCCTCTAGTTTAAACAAAAAACAGTCAGAGATGGAGAGGGACGTAATACACAGGCAGATAGTGAAAGGACAAGGGGGAACGGTTTTAAACTAGCAGAAGAGAGATTTAGATTAGATGTTAGGAAGAAAGTTCTTACTGTGAGGATGGTGAGGCACTGGACAGGTTGACCAGAGAAGTTGTGGATTCCCTATCCCTGCAAGTGCTGAAGGCCAGGTTGGATGGAGCCTCCACCAACATGATCTAACAAACTGCTCCCCCGCCCATGTCAGGGTGACTGGAATGAGATGATCTTTAAGGTCCCTTCCAACCCAAACCACTCTTTGCTTCTGTGATCAAAGGGCCTTGATTACTTGATTGCATTTAATCTCTTACTAATTATCAGTCTGCCTCAGACAGTGAATGTGTTTTACAGTTTATGCTGGGAAGAGGAGTCATGCCACTCTCTGTGAACCAGGTTTGATGTGCTAAGTCCCTATCAGTGGTGTCTGGGTGGTTTGGGATCTAAAACACTCTGTCATTTTTCAAATAACAAGGCATTTTTAAGCACCAAGAATTTCAGTGATGTTCATTAGCAGAAAGATTCCAACTGACAGGTCTGTACACGTGCTTCTTTAATAGCATGATGCCATTTAGTCATTTACAGTAATGCCAGATTCCTGATTTCTTCAAAAACCCACACCCCATCTAGTGCAGAGGTATTAAAATTCCTACCTATCATATCTCAAAACAAGACAGCAGTTTCTCTGCTCTATGATTGTTATTCCATATTGTTTTAAGCATTGGTGTCTATTTGTAGTCCCAGTACCTATTCATGGATAAAAGCACGACAGTTTATTTTTAGTGAACTTTTTTTCCAAGTAGTTTTATTTTAAAGCCTGACTAATCTTTGCAGAACCACAGACTAGGCTGATCTCTTGATAAATCTCTGCTTAGATTGGTGGCTGAGCAAGACGACACCCAGTGCTTTTTCAGTTAATCCTCTTTTATATCTACCTTTAGAAGAGGGTAAGGAAGACACAGAAAGGACCACACAGCATGCAACACCTCCCTGGGACCTTAGTGCAGTCACATGCATCTAGTTGTCTTCTCTTTCTTACACAGTCTTTTCAGCAGCTCTACAATGGATGATTTTGTTAGCTCTGCCTGCAATTACTGACTGCATCTCAAAGAGAGAGGAAAACATGAACCAGATTTACTTGCCCAGACTTTCTTACTTTTATCTTAGCCTCTCTAAATGGGATGTTGAAAAAAAACAGCTGAGGGAGAAACAAGTTCAATTAACAGAATGGTGCCTTTTTGGATACATATTATTGTGGAGTTTTATTATATAATAAAAATAATACCAAAGCCACCAACAATCTTAGAAATCTTTCTCCTGGAGTCTGTTACTGGCAATTACACAGCCTGAGCCTGTGAGATGGAGATGGACAGACACACAGAGAGACCTCTTTTGTGTTCACAGCCTTGTAGCTGCTAATTCTGAGTGCCTCCTTCCCTTGTACTGGGAAATAAGATTCTATGATTATTGCATGTGGCATAAAGGTGAGGGTCACTTGGACATCATGCAATAAAAATTAGGAGGGATCTTTGCTGTGAGGGAGGTCCCAGAGGCAGAAATACACATGTATAGACAGCAGACATAAGAGTACAAGAAAAATTATTTCACACACTAAAGCTTTATAAGAAGGACAAATAGTTGTCTCCATCTGTCCTGGAAGTGACAACCTAGACCTTGGATTACTCCCAACTTGGTAAAGACCCAAATATGTTTTCCTAATCTGTGCTGGAGAAATGGCCATGTGGAAAACAGGGGAGCTCTAGCAGGCACCTCCCCATTTCACCATGTCTCAGGGCACAGACCATAGTCTGATTTCCTTCAGTAAGAAAAACTCTTGGCTTCAGCTTCCTGATGTGCTCTGCAGACAGGAAGAATGCAGCCTTTATTCTTCCAAGTAATCTCACAGGGACTGCTTGTAAGAGGAGGCATTGCAAAACCAGGCTTGAACTCTTCTGCCCCATGGTTAAGTAATTTCCTTTCCACTTCACAGAGGGAACTATGATACAAGTACAAGAAAACACTGGATCATTCAGGTTTTGGTGAAATGACACCTAGATGTACTATTCAGCTTGAGATGTTTATTGAACTCTGGGCAGTGAAATGCCTTGAAAAGTGCAAGTAAAGGTCTCTATAAATATTTGACTAAATCTTATAAACCAGACTCTAGCTGTAGCATTTTTGCCTTTCTTGGGGCATGAATTTTGGCTGTTAAAACCCCTGGCCAATCCTCCTAATGCTTCTGCAGGGAAATCAGCTGAGTGGGGTAGGGCTTAACACACAGCAACCTTCAGACAGCCCAGTGGCCATCAGCTGTCTTCAAGGGACGGCTAAACTGGCTGCAGGATACAGGAAAATATACAAGTGTTAGGGATGGGTGGAGACTAGCAAAAAGCAGCATTGCTCTTGTTACAATCAGAACTTCTGGGGTTTCTGGTAATTTTCTATTTTTAACTCAGTCGTGAAGCAATGACTATGTCCAAACCAGTATGTGTTTATTACAGCCAGTCCCTCTGGGCTGACTGGTAATCAACACAGAGCAAAAAATACATATCATCCCCAAACCCTGTGGATTTTCATGAAGGTTTACTGACTTTTATTTTTATTTCTTCTGTTTTTCCATTTCAAGTCACATGCAAGAGGGAGTTGCCTTGAATATTCCTGAATCATGATTTTATCTGGGTTTATTGAATAGCTAAAATATCTGCTAGGGACAACCCCACTGCTAACATTATGGTCCCACACATTCCCCATAGGCCACCTCCCTCCCTCCCCACTATCCAGTTCTCAGTGGATTGCATTTCAGGGTCACTCCTTGGCCTTAGTAAAGAGATCATTTTCAGCCATGGACTGCACCCCACATGGGGAAGGAATAGTTTCTTTCCTGCTGAGAGATGGCTTTGGGGCCATGGTGCAGATAATGCAGTGATGAAGAAACTGAAGCTAAGCAAGTGTTCCTGCTTCCATTGTGCACACTGAATATGTTAAATGTGGTGGAAGGTCTCTAAATCCTAGGGACAATAGGATCCCACTGCAGAAGAAAAAGGAGGGCTGGATATTTTTTAGTTTGACCTTTCTTCTCTCAAATAAAACTCTAAACGAGAGGTCTAGTAGATTATCTGGGCACTTCCTGAGCAATTCAGGTGGTATGCCTTGTGATGTCAGAGTCACTTGTCCAGCCTGTTTATTAAAATTTTTAGGAATTTATCTTCCACCGCTTCCCCTAAAAATGTCCAAAACTACTAATCTTGTCATTAATACATAAATAAATATATGTATACATCTGGATTTTTTTTCAGTAAATTCAAGTTCATTTTTCCCTTTTTTCTTAATCTGAATATTCCTGGTTGTATCTCATGAGGACCAAGAAAATTAATTTCTTTCCTTTCTTCACAGTACAAATATTTGTCTCAACCTGCAGCATTACATCTCAGCTCAGAGCCCAGCAGTAGAATGCCAGATAAACACAGGCTATTTCCTTAAAACATGAAAGGAGTCATTTCTCCTTCCCATGGCAGTATTGGTAAAGACTAGCTCTTCTTCTCCCTCTGTCAGCCTAGGACAGAGAACTGACTTCTAACAAAAACCTGACAAAGAGCAGGAGTCTTTGAACTACAGGTTTTCCCAAGAAACTCCCTGTGCTGCCACTCATTCGAGCTCAGCTGATTGGCCTGATCTGTTCCCAGCTTTGCTGAACAGCTGAAGTCTTCCATTCCCTCTGAAATTGGATCCCACCTTTACCTCTAAAAGTTGCAGTGAAGCATGATCTGACTTGAACTGTTGGCAAGAAAGTTGCCTACTCTCCAGTTTATGGCTTTTCCTAGAAATAGAAGAACGTCCTCTTTTAAGGACAAGCAACTTACTAATAACGTTAATATCACTATTTCTCCTTCCCACAGCAGTAACAGTAGCTCTGCTTCTCCCTCTGATTTTGTAGCCTAGGATAGAATATTAATTTCTAACAAAAACCTGACAAAGAGCAGGGGCCTGTGCTTTGAACTACAAGTTTATCCAAGAAACTTGCTGTGCTGCCACTCATTAATGCCAGCTAGTTGGCTTGATCTGCTCCCAGCTTTGTTGAACAGATGAGTTCCCTTACTGCCTCTGAAATGGGATCACACGTTTACCTCTGTAAAGCTGCAACAAAGCATGATCTGACTTGAATAGTTGGCAAGAAAATTGCCTTCTCTTCAGTTTATTGCTTTTTCCTAGAAATGATCAATGCCATTTGCCAGGTGTCTCAGCAAAGTGAAGCATCCCCCACCACTGATTCCTTGATCTCTCTTTTTTTTTTTTTTCTTTCCCAAAGGCCTCATTAAGGGTTTGTGATGGACAGACAGGCAGATACAGCTCTTGTCTGTTTGGCTGATGAGGTTACAGTACCTGTTCTAGACCATCAGATATGGATTTGAAACCCTGCGTGTAAAACCTGTCTTTGGTCTCATTCTTGCATATCAAAGCCTACATGGAGAGTCAGGAAAGGACATGAAGGGCTGTGGAAAAATCTGTGCTAATAAAGATCACAACAATAATTATCAGCCTACAGTGATGTCTGAGTATACCAGATGTGAATCCATTGTGTGTATCACAATGTGAAAAGTTGGTGTTGGAATAAGACTTTGATTAAGCTGCATAGCCCTACAGCAAGCTCAGAATTTGACCCAAAGACACAAATTCCTATTCACAAGGCACAAGGGTGATGCACAGTACCCTACCTCAGCTACACATGTGGGAAAGAAAGGTCTCTTATCTGGAGTCACCAACCAAATCCCTTAGTGAGTAAAGGCTAAAGACAAATCTGAATAAACCTGACTGTACATAAATGAGAAAAATTGTTAAGTAGGATCACACCAATAAATGGTTTTAAAGAAGCAAAGACCCACAAGAGCAGTTATTCAGAGCCTTTTGAAAAAATAAGCATTGTGACAACAAATTCTGTAAGCTTAAAGTAGTTATCTAACCCTCTGGAGAAGAGCTCCTGCCCATGCCACTCCCAGAACACAGAAGTACACCTTGATCTTGCTATTAAAGATGGAAAAAAAACGTCCTCAAATCATGCCACTGACATATTTCATTTCCAAGTGAATTGTCCCCATATCTTCATGATGATACTAAGCCCTAAAAAGAATTTCCAGGAAATTTTATAAAATAAAATGTTTGAAGTATGTTTGGGAGAGGGCTGATCTGAGCAAGTAAAAACCACTATGAAAACACTTAATAAATAGTGCAAAACCTAAATTTCAGAGCTTATTGATATAGCTTCCATTTTCTTATAATACTAGAACACTACAATCTTTCCTTACATATGTATTGGTCAAAAATAGTTTGTGGATTATTGAATGTACAAAAAAAACCCTTAAAATGTTCTTCAATACTTTTGCAACCATAACAATTCTGCATAGAAAAGTTGTATCAAAAACTAGCAGGCATCAAAATATTCCCCTAAATTTTGATTTTTATAGTTAACACCTAATTTTAATTTAAAACAGTAATATTTTAAATGTCAGAAGGTATCTTGTATAAAAAAAAATTAAACCAAGTGAATTTTGCATTGGAATTTAGAAGTTCAGAGGAAGAAATTCCATTTTAAACATAACCCATTCTGTCTCTAAATTATTAGAAAAACTGTTAGAGCTGCTTAAAGGTTGAGAGTAGGAGACAAAGCTCCAGGATAAAGTATATAAAGAAAAAATATAGCTTACATAATGTACTATGAAATCACAGTGCTACCAAACTCCTGCACTACTTTCTCATTAAAACACAACACTACAGTGATCAGGAACAGAATTTAGCATTTTCTGCTGCTGCAAAGCACTAATAAATTTGAACAGTGTATGTCTTGACAGAGGGCAGGTAGATGTGTGTACACTGAAGCTGAGGTTGCCCCATAAAACACACAGCCTGCAACTACCTGAACGATGGATTGTCTTTATAAATTGCAGGCAAGCAGAAGGTCACATCTCTGCTGACATAAGCTGACAGAACTGTACTGAAGTCAGCAGAGTGATGATTGGTGGGCAGAAGCAGAAAATATATCTCACTGTCTGCAAAGTCATCTGCCTGAGAGAAAGTAACAAGGAATACTCTTTGTTTTCATTTTCTCTCTCACTGCACTTCCTGGAAAAGCCTTGTTTGGTTTCACGTTAACATTGTAATAGGATCTGTTTCTCCTAGTGAAGGACCAGTTGTATATGGACACAAATGTACTCACATACAGACTCCAGTGTTGAGTTAGAACAGCTTTCAGTCTGTGTCTTTTGGCCAGAAAAGTGTGTGTCACATTTTTGCACAGCTCCTTCAGGTCCCTGGAGCATAAAAGCAAGTCAGAAGGAATGGTGACAGGTACGTGGTTTGCTTCGTGGTGCTGATCATGATTTCAGGAGTCTCTTGTAGTTTAGGCCATGTTTACCAGCTTGAAGTAATTATTCTTTATTACAACACATAATTCACTACTGCAAGAGTTGCACACATTGTCAGCCTTGCTTCTCTAATAGGGCCACTCCCCTATGATGGATTGAGCAACAGCACGGTATAATATCGCAACACCTTTTATTTTGGGAGAGGCAGAGTTAATTTTACATAGTGGAGGGTGTTGGTGTTGCAACTGAGTGGAACTGGATGCCTGAGGGAGGGGAATTGGGATCATTCTTGGACTCAGTCCAGCCCGACGTGGCTGTGACCGAAACGCACTACCACGAACGGCAGTTTTGCGATATATGTAAAAGGAGTGATTTCAGTTCCCACAAAGCAGTCCCACAAACCACAAAAACATTACTTGTGGCAGACACAACAGGGAGAAGCCAAAGGATAAATGTCTGTTGAGACTGGATTCACTCCCTGCAAGAGGCAAGAAGAGATTTTTCAAGCATACACAAATCACATGCTTGTACATTTGGAGGCCTCTTTGAAAGACTGTATTGAAGCAGCACTGAGACGTTCCTACCCATGGAGAAATACCAACCCAAATCTATACTTCTATTTAGCATCTTTCAGGAGCACTGAATTCACACTGACCTAGAGGAGACAATAAGCATGCTAACACGAAGTAAAACCAGCAGGGAACTATGGTTCAGTTTAAAATCTAAGGCTAAGAAAGAAACAAAACTCAGAGAATCTGCACATGACTAAGATCTAAAAGGCAAATGAAGAGTAAAGAGAAGCTTGGCAGGCATGTATTTCTGACGAGCTGTGAATAAGATGGTAGGAAGAAGAGAGTAACAGGTAGGTGAGGTTAATTCATTATCTCTTATATTGCACTAGAATATGACTATCCACATTAAAGGTTTTAAGTGCACTACAATATCTAATTGTCTAGACAGAATTTCAGTTTGGCAGGTTGGCCTTTGGGTTCAGGTTCTTGTCTGAAGACCTGGTCAGATCTCAGGTCCCCACAACCACGTCCTTCCTGCTCCACCAGACAGGGTGCTCTGAGGTCAGCCTGCAAGAAGGGCTGCTGCACCCCGGCCCTGACTCCCAGGGCTCAAAAGCAAAAGACAAGCAGACACAGACAGCCCCTGCCCAGGCTGACCAGAATGGTTACCATGACACCACACACAGGCTAATTTGACAGACAAGATGCTGGGCAAATGCAGCAGCACAACTCTCCTGACTGGAATTGCCCTACTGGAACTGCCCTACATCCCTCCAGCCCAGAGCAGAGGCAGAGCAGTCTCAGCACAGCAAGGGGCTGAAAGATCTACATCTTGAGGCTAATTGTATGAAGAGGCAAGAGCTAAATTTCAGCTCTCTAAATCCATTTCTGACCAAGCCTGCCTCTTTCTGTACTCCAGCATCCACCTACACATCCCAATCTGCATTTTACCAGCTGTTACCCTAAAAGCAGCAGCATTAAGCAAACAGGGAGGAACAGAGACTGGTCTTTCTCCACTCCTTAAAAAAACTGATTAGATGAGTTTGATAATATGAACCACCTTTCAATGCTGCTCTGGGAAGCAAACAAAAAAATTCAGATAAAAGGTTCAAATTATGTCATATTTTCTATTATAAAACAAACTTGAGTATTTGGAATTCTATCTTTTTAATACAGTGAATCTTTGCTCTCCATCTGCTAGCAGAATTGAATTCCAGGTTTGTATTTTCATAAGACAGGAAAAAATGTCACTCCACAGCTGCAACTTAGAAATTGTATTATAAGCGTATTACTAAATGGAGTTTCATTATCCTACCTACTATATTTCATTACACAAAAATAGTCCACTTACCATATGTAACCACTTTCCTGACAGCCTCACTAAGGAAGCATCTATTTGGCTTGTTTTGGTTTTCTCAAGTCATCTTTTTTTAGTGTAAATTACACCCTCCCATACAGCCCTTTGAGTCCTTGTGGTTACGTATTACTGTACGGCAGCATTTACTGTTAACAAAATGCTCTGTGAAGAGAAAACTGGGAAATATCACATAAATGTTACTGAGCTTTACCTGTCTGGGTTTTTTTCTCCACTGAAACACAACCAATCATGCACTATTTTTTTTTTTTTTTTTGTAAGTGTCCTGCTCCTTTTACACCCACAGTGTGAGGGAACTGTGCCACAGAGGGAAAAAGGCAAAGAAAGGCCTGTGGCTCTGACACTGTATTTCTAAGACAAGTATGAGTCAAATTCATTTCATGCACACCATCCAGTGGTTTTATTAGGCTCAGACTTGCAGAGTGTCTCATGCACTGCTAGCAGAGTCAAAATCAATTCTTCAACCCCATCTCCTGGCCTCATCTGGGCAGTCCCGTTTAGGACCAAGCCGAGGAAAACAAAGCTGCTGACACTCACAGTGCACTGAAAGATGATGTGATTTTTTTTAAAGAGGCAGCAAAGCCTTTCCAGTTCTAAAGGTTTGCCTGCACTGGTAACCCATTGTGGTGCAGGCAAAGGTAGCGTGCTGGGTCTCCTGTACTTTCAAGGTATAGTCACTTACTTTCCCCTTGCTTTGGGGTAATCGTATCTGTGTGAGGAGTTATTGCAGAGTAGCTCATGCACAGCCCATCAGCAATTAACTTGCTTCACAGTAAGCAAGCCCATACACTCCCAGACAGAGTGAAGGACTTCTAAAGAAAGACTTTTGGATAACAGGTAATCCAGCAAAGCATTAGAATTACATGTGACACATATCATGTATTCTATGAAAGTCTGGGCTTGAGCAAGAAGCCCATCATGTTCCACCAACACTGGTTTTTTTTCTTTTTTCTGCCAGCCACACTAGCAATAGTCTCACTGAAGGAAGAGTAAGCCTGAAATGAAATTTTCCACTATTACAACTGATGAGAAATGATTGCCAGAACATGGGCAAATAGCCAGAGCAATCTGTCCTGGAGAACCCAGATAAACGATGCAAAGAAAGCTGCAATTAAATGTGCACCACCTTCCTCACATTCCTTTGTAATTAATTTTTATTTGCTCTTGCAAAGAGTACAAATCTAAAAAGCAGCCAACAGGCAGAATACCTACCTTGCACCTATTAAAAGAAGTTCATGTTTAGCACTGTGAAAATCCTAGAATGCACTTTTTTACTCACTTCCTTTTCAATTAAAATCTGATACTTGTATAATGAATTAGTTCTAGGAATAATCAAGTCTGATTCTAGTTTGGCAAAACTATTCTTAATAGTCTGAAAAAAAATGTCGTAGAGGCTTATAGTGTAAACAGAAGAGAGCAGGTGGCCAGCACTGTTAAATCATATTCTAGTTTCCATCAGGAGTCACTAGTGGATCAGTTCAAAAAATTGAGACCAAAAGATTTCCAGGTCTGAGGAGTGCTAAAATGTCTGGGCAAACCTGTGGGACACTGAATGTGAACAGTGACGTGCATGTGAGAGTGGATATTTGTACTCACAGCCACTGAGAACACACACACGAGACAGTCTGTTTATGAGTCTGCCAAAAATCACCAAGTGCAGTGCAGGAGTAGTCCTCAGAAGAAGGTCTGTCCATACAGGCACTAAACAAGCTGTACAAAACTTCCACTTCATATGTGAATGAGTGATTTTATAAGAGAACTGGATTTAAGGCTAAAGTCTGGAGTCTTTTCTGTTCCACATACATAATCTGAGTATTTCAAAAGGAATTACAGGAACTGTAACGTACAAGAATTACAGAAGGATACTATCTGAGAAGACAGAAAGATAAAGATACAGCTCAGTCACTCCTCTACCATCTTCTCCAAACTCTGGACAAAGGAAAAATTGAGGAGAAAATACAAGATAAGGATGTCTACTAAACTCAATAACCGTTATAAACAATCTCAAAGTTTTAAAATTTAAAACGCCTGCTAGAATATTCTAATTTATACTGGGATGGGACTGTAAAGATCATTTCCACTGTGCCCAAATACTTCTTTTACACGGAACTTGGACCATGATGAAAAGAATTTCACAATAAAACTTTAAGAAAGTTGTTTTAACTTTAAAACTTTAAGAAAGGTTAGTAATACCCAGACACACAAACCAAATGATATCTAGGCCCTGTACACTTTAATGTAAATTTTGCAGTATATCAAACGGGACAATTTACAACTATGCTATGTTTGTCCACTATGTCCTAGAGACACCTGACAATTTAGTGACAGATTACCACTTGGGACATAACAGTGACAGTATGTTTGAATGTTTTCCTTTTAGTGTGTGTGTGTCTATAAAACATCTTCCATGTCTCAATAGATATGAGGGCATCTTCTTTAAACGAGAAAGACTATTCACAATAATTTTTATGGCAAATTTCAAGAAAACACACTATTCTGTTCTTTTACTCTTTGTTATGTAAAAAATATTTTTCTAGGGTGTGATCTTGCTTACTCAACCGATACAATAATCTGTCTCCTGCTACTCTCTCCTACTAGACAGAATCTAATGTTAAGTCAGGAGCGTAAGTGATTAGGAAGAAAATATATGTTGGAACATGACACATTATTCCAGGAAACTGTTAAAGGGACAACCAGCTTCAGATAGTTTTTGACTTTCCTGTTCCTTAGTACTCTTCTGTAATAGTCGCAAAACAAACAGTGATGGAAGATTAATAAAATGCAATAATCCAATCACCTGCCCTATTGGGGCACATCTTTCCATTCCAGCTTTCAATGTACATTTGGCACTAGTGTATTTCCCATCACTGGGAAATTTCCTATCTATCTTTCAGGTATGTGCTTTTGATGTCCAAAAGCCTAGATTTACAAATCAGCCACTGTTAATAAACCCATCAGTTCACAACAGTGCTTACAAAAAGCAGTTCTGAGAAAGGAAGCCTGCCTCTAAAAATGAAGCCTGATTTTCAGGTTTACAGATAATTTTAGCTTCATCTTGGGAAAAAAAAAACACTGAGAGAAAGCAAAAGGAGAATCAAAGCTTTCCCAAACAATTCAACAAATGTGAAGACAACACGGTATTTTCATAAGAGGAGGGAAACCACTGCAGGTCCACACAAAGAAGTAAGTTGAGCACCTCATCTGGTCTCCATCTGCTCTAGTCAAGCAGAGGAAAGGCACAACCAACATCACCTTGGATGAAAAATATGGGAAACAGAGAGTTTTGCATTGCCTGACTGGCCATGGCAACAGGACAGTTTTCCTGTCCACAGCTGCAGACTGCCGTGTGACAGGGAGCAAACTTCACACCTTAACTCTCCATCTATAAAGATGAGAATACATTACTTCTAAGCTGTCTCTGATTTCTTTGTTAACATAGGAAGATAAATTAGGAGATAGTACTCTTCCTATACGTCATTTTAGCCACAAAGAGGCACATCTTGGGCCCACTGATATCACAGCATAACTAATAAACAGACTGGAGAAATAACACCTCTCTGTAGCCACTCTTGATGTATCACAGATGAGAAGGGAGGTTGACCAAACTATCATCTTTCTTGATGGCAGAGAGAGTATAAATAGAGGGTAACTGGCTAGTACTTAAATTCTTCCTTCTCTTTCCTTTGACTCCTCCTTGGAAATAATGAAGAAACAGTATATGGCAGTTATTGTGATGTTGTTATGGTGTCCAAAATTATGAAAACACTTACAGGATGGTGTATGGTCAGTGAGTAACCCAGGCCAATTATCAGGCATTAACATACAGGTAAAAGATGGCAATTAATTTGTGCCCCTCTTTTCAGTTCTCAGCCTTGCAGCCACGTCTGACCTCCAGGCACCAAGTGCTGCTTCTGCAGCTCCAGTTTGATATGCCTGTCCAAGCCATGCCCTGTTCTGCCAGGGTCCTTTCATCAGCACTGACCAGCTTCCAAGGGACAGTGGAAGCGCTTCCAAGCGCTCCCTTCGCAGAGGTAAAGCCAGTGGCTTTGATGTGAGAGCTCTAGCTTTTTCTTCTCATCATCTCCAGCACTCAGCAGGATATGGCTGTCAGAAGCAGCCTAGCAATCTCAGACATGTGCTGACTGCTTAAATCCTCCTGTATTTGTATGGGGAGGAGGGAGATGTCGGCTCTTACACCGATTCAGGCATCACAGTGATTTTGTAACTTCAGTGCAGAGCCTGAATAGAAAATATTATGAACTGTTACCACCCAGTGGAATTAAACTGTCACTTAACATTTTTCAAGTTCATTGTATCAATCCTTACACTGTTGTTCCATCAATTTGTCAAGGAAGTCTAAGCAAGGAACAAGTTTTATATCAGGTTGAATAGCATGACATACAGCAGAAAATTATTTGTACGTATCAAAACAAAGAGCAAACCCAGACTGAGTGATCCAGACACATGTGAAAACTTCGCAAATTAAGAATTATTGATTTTTGTGGTTTTATTGTTAGGGGCTACATATGCCAGCTTCACAGGGTATTTTGGAGTCCAGTTAATAATGGATAGAAATAAAGACACAGGTATTCGAGCTTTTGTAAGACTACATCTTTACTACTTCCTCAAGGCATAAAAGTACATTCTTTTCTCCTGACTTGGACAATACATAGAGATTAACTAACCACTGATATTTTGAATTAGAAAGATTTATCTGTAGGTTAGTGAATAAATAACTCCCACAAATTGATCTGGTTTTGGACTCCACCTTACTCCTGCCATCATCACGGCACTACATCAAAGGGCCATAACAACTGAGGGTGTCTTTTTTTAGCTAGAAGAAAGCACCACACAAAGAGGTTCTGGTGATAAACACTGCCACACCTTTGCTGCAGCAGCTTGCTGGAGCTCTGTAAGAGAATGCAATTGTCCAGAGCAGACAAGACCTGTCTTTCTACTGCAAATGTATGTAACAACACACAGCTGGGCTCTGACCCCCAGCCTGGGCTTTTGGACACTGTCAGCACAATGACAAAAGGCTCGAGTGGATCGGTCTCCTAAGATGCAGAGGATCCCAAAACATGCACAACTGCAAAACTGAAATACCTAAACTCAACAAGGTACCTCCTTTGTGAAAAGGCAAAATAATGTAAGTATTTGAGAGCACTTGGTAACACAATACCTCCATCTAAACCAGGAAACTGCTCAGAATCCAGGCAGCCAGAATGGGATTCCTTCAGTGTGAATTTAGCTACATATGTTTGTTTTATGTTTCACAAAATCCTTAACTGCAACTAATAGTAACACTATCATTATTAAATATTTTTGAGGAAAAAAAAGAAGTGTCCTGGCAAAAATAATCACCATAAATACCAACCAATTTATTGGGATTTCCCCCTTTGCACTATGATCTTTTGTCTACTGCCAGGCTACCAAAAAAAATGAGGCTTACACAACCACACAGTCTCTGTGGGTTTTATCTCTTTCCTGCTGCCCAGTAAGTCTTTCCACCTATTCACTGATTTCAAGCCACACACAGTTAGGGGATCAACATTCAAAAGATACTGAAGCCTCAGTGACCAAGTGAGAGTGACGCCCCCCTAGACCTCCCTGAGAGAGGCTGGAGAGGCTGCAGTGGGAGTTCAAGCTTTATTTGGTTTGCAAGGGTGCCACCGTGTGACACAAACCCATCACCAGAAAAGGTGACAGGAATGTCCTCCTCAAGGCACTCCAGCAACTCACTTGAGGAGACAGTGATGCTGTGAGGCCCTTCAGCCCTAGAAGTTTAGCCCATTACCGTATCTTTCAGAAGATCAGGTTCCCCCTGGAAAGGGTTATTGGGAGCCCCCTTCAGCAGACCACCAGGGAACAGACGCCTGCAAATGGGACAGGAACAAAAGCAAGAAGAAAAGCAACAGCTAATGCTGGAAGCAGCAGAAGTGCTGCTATGCTTCCTATAAAGTGCTTTGGGTTTTCAGTAAGACAGGTTTTGTATGTTTTTGCCCTACACAGCTGTGAAGGTTCCTCTGGCACTTATGTAAATACAAATAGTATTTCCTGACAGTTTCCAGCATGGGACACTGCAAAATGCCTGTTCCAAGTCCTCCTAAAACGTTGGGTGAGCTATTCTGATCTGTTTGCCACTACCTGACCTATATTCTGTGATATAAATAGCAACCAGGTGTTAATTAATTCCCATATGCGTGCATGTATGTGGATGACATGCGTTTATATACACGTGCGCTTTTTGGGACAAATCTTTTCTCAGTTACCACAGCAAAAGTAGGTCTTACACACATAAGGACCAGATGCTTAATTAATGAGAGAGCTTTCTGCCTCAAAGGAAGCATACTAAACCACATATACTTGAGATGCTGCCTCTGCCATTGTATGTAGCCCAGAACTCTCTGCACACTTGGCATGAATCTGCAACAGAAGCCTCCACATTCTGTGTGATTGGAGACCGTGGTTTATCTCCAGCCATGCTTTGCCCCTCAGCAGTCTGTGCTGCTCATGGCCAGTAGGCCAACTATGTTCATTGGTGACTTACACAGGCAGTGACCCCAAGCCATGGCAGCCCCTCAGCTTGTGGCTGCAGAAGGAGCTGTGCTGCTAGCATGCACATCAGCAGCCAGAAGATGGTGAGAGCCTGCCAGGAACACCTCCCCACCAGGAAACACTTACCTGAGGCGCATCAGTGACCAGACCCTCAGAAATGAGGGTAAACTTATATTAGCAATTTAGTCCAAAGTGAGCTTCTGGAGTGAACTTCCTGAAGATGCCCACCTGCCATGCTCTAGCTCATGTTAAGGAGCTGAATTACATTTGGATCAAGCTACACCAGGATTGTACTCTACAAGCACACCTAAGGCTCTCCACTGTCCAGCACAGTGTGGACTTAGCAGTTCCTTTTACCTCTGTTGGGGTGAATTATTACTCATGTATACATAGCCTGAATCCAATTTCATGAAAAATCAGTACATGGATGAGTGTATTAGAGGATGGTGTGCCAGCAGTACATGGCATCACAGCCATGGCCAAGAACTAGGATATAAAGACACTACAGAGAGATGGCTGTATAGTGTGTATTTGTCATGCACAGAATCTCAGAACGGTTAAAGTTGGAAGAGACCTCTGAAGAGCCTCTAGTCCACTCGCATATCCCCAGCTACACATTATGTATATGTTGTCACTTCTTTAATTAAATTAAAGCTGTGGTCCCAGGCAGTTGATGGTTTGGAAAACCCACAAATGCTGGCCCTAATTTTTTTACTCATAAATAATGCTGATCTTTTTTCCCTTGCCTTCAGTAACAGGCTTTGAGACTCTCTATGGGCGGAACCTGGGATACAAAGGGTACCTGTGTCTGCCTGTGTGCTAGCCTGGCAGATCCATACGAGTGCTCTCCTGCACTCAAGATAATTAGCTGGACTAAGAGGCTGTCATCAGCTTGGACATGATACCAGACTAATACAGTTACACCACTTTCAGGATCTAAACTGGTCCCCGGTCACGTTGCTCCTCCAGATTGGAAACATGTACCAGAAGTGTTTGTCAACCCCTTTAAGAGGGTGCTGCATCAGACACACTCGTCCAAAGGAGCAGGAACGAGCAGGTTTGTTTCCTGCACCTGCCAGACAGCCTTTGTGAATGATGCGCAGTGTCAGAAGCTTAGCAGTGCATGTGACTTGTTTAGCCGTGATCTCTGTCATTGTCCCTGCCAGAAAGCAAATCTCCAGGATCCAAACTTCATTCAGCTGCTGGGTAAATGACAGTACAGAAAGTACAACGAACACTTGAAAAGGCAAACACCAGGGGTTCCTGCCTCAAGGGAGATGAAGTCCACCATCTGGAAACCACATGGTATGGCTCGAGGAGGCCACAAGTCAATCACAAGTGCAGTCATTCCCAGACGCAATGCATAAATTTGGCAGTAGGGCTAAGTGAGACTAACTTGAATCACACATAAATGTGAACCAGCAGGTGATGTAACTCCCTTTAGACCCATTTACCTGTTTTCCCTGGGATAAATTAATGCATTTACACTTTTGACAAGTATCCATTTGAATGCAGATTTTACTTTTAACCTTTGCAATTGTTCTAGTACCAAACTGACCATTTTCTCACTCACGCAGATTTTACATTTGGATACATCTCTGGTTATTCTCAGTACATCACAGAGATGACAGACTAAATTTAAACTTGCCCCAAAATACCTGCTTCAGAGGTGCTGTCCATTATCCTCTTATTAGGGATGCAGTTGATAGTGAGCTATCAGAGAATAAGAAAAAGCTCAGTTCACGGGTGAGGCTCAAGGACCTTTTGGCTTTGGGAGTGGCAGTAGCATCCTGATCCCTGAACATTCAGGCAGGCAGCCTCTATGCCTCAATATGGTTACCAGTACTAAAAACCAACACTGCAAAACTGCAGTTGTGAAAATCAACACTGCAAAATATACTTGCAGGGTGTGACATTTGGAAGCAACACCACTGAACCAGCTGAAGACAGAATCAGAGATGCCTTTTTATGCAGGCTGCAGAAAAGGAGGATGAGAGGGGACTTTATTGGTCTCTAAAACTCTCTGAGAGGAGATTGTTGGCACCTTGAAAAACACAAAAAAAGACAAATATTGTCTCAGTCTACTCAAAATGTTTCCTTAATACAGTGAAATCTTTTCCTTTGTATTGGAGGCCCTACCATTTTAGTGTTCTTAACTGAAGCTGAAACTAAGAATTTATTTTTGAAAATTAAATATTAAATTATTTTCATTTTTAGAATCTTATGCTATCTTCTTTTCTTTAAAATGCTTCAATGAATTTGATTTCTCAGACACAGCAGTGAACATGAAATACCACACTTTTTCAATTCCACACTGCTCTCCTAAAGATGCCTGTAATTAGCAGGAGTATTCCCTAATTCTTTTATGCCTTGGTCCTTTTTTAATTCTTCCTTGTAAGGATTTTCAATTTGGAATTGCTTATGTATGATCAAAGATGTTGAAGATAAAAGTTAGAAAATATGATGAGCTTTGAACTTAGTCTCTTTTCTTTCCTAAGGACTGAAATGTATTGTAGTTAATTGTCTTAAAACTTTAAGCACACTGAGAGCCTTTAAATTAACACAGAAGTAAGATTAAGTATATAAAAGCACACTTATTTTTATTGCTTGTATGCCACTGGTAATAGCAATTTAAAGTAACGAGCTGGAGGCTAAAATTGGGTGAAACATTGTACTGAGTTGGCGAAAGAGGAGTTTCATTAGTGGATGGACGATTACAGAGATGATGGATTTGACAGATCCAGGCAGTGTGTTCAAGAAATCATACAATTAATTGCTCTAAATAGCAGGCGTTGTAACACATTCTGCCAGAGAAGGGAATTAAATCGCACAGAAAAAGGAAAGGTATGACATGAGAAGGCACTGAAGATGAAGGACCCCTTGTTAGCACTGCGTCTTCACCCCACACCCCTCACACACAGACTGCTTGGGTATGGAGACAACTCCTTACAGAGACAACACTGCGGGCTCTTCTTGCTGTGGGATCCATGTCCACACAGAGTCCCAGCATTCCCACATCACCTACACCATGAAGGAACCCACACGCCAACCACAATGCCTCTGCTTTAAGAGGACAGAGTTTTAATGTTACTCTTTTTAAACTGAAAAACCATGACCCTTTAAACACTGCTCACAAATTTACAGGTTTTAGTGGTCTTCATTGGGGCAGCCTGTAGATCAAGGGGAAACAGGAAAATGAAGAAGAGACAATTAAATGCAATAATTTGCTAGTACAGCAATTCAGTACTGCTTTGTATGTTGACTTCTTAGTGCACTGTATACAAACAGCTACACATATGTCCACAGAGAAGGCTGCACATTTATCTCATAAAAACCTATGGTAAAATAAGGCTTTTGAAAACTTTAGTCATTTTTTAAGGAAGCACAATTTCCCTTCAGGCTTCATCTATCTAATCCAATAATACAACCTGCTATTTCCCAAAAAATTCATAATAAATAAGCACCTGTAGACTTTATAGGAAATATATTAATCCCCGTGTGTCTATAAAATGATCTGAATATGTACAAAAATGGAGTTACTGTCTAGGTGACAACCTCTTTTTGAAAGGGTAATTCAAGGCCAGACTGAAGGTTGGGGCAATGAGAACTATTGTGTCATTTAAAGACCACGAGTTATCTTCTGTAAAGCCTAACTGTCTTTTACTGAAATTGAGGAGAGATTTGCAATTGACAACAGTGAAATGAGGTCAGACACAGCTGATATGACTAATTACCAAGCTCCATTCACTCCATCTGTCCCACAAAATGTCTAAGAAAGAGCATAGAGTAAAACATCTCCATCCTATGCTGATGCTCATCAAATCCTGCACAAAAATAACAGTGAGATCACTTGGAAGATTTCATCCTCTGAAGTATCTAAACATTTGTGCCAGAATAATTCCTCAAGTTTCAATGTACAAGAATTTTGTGGATAAATTACAGAAAAAGAATTCAGATGACAAGAAATGTGTGGGTGTGCTTGTTGTATGTATTGTGACAGATCCTGAAAACCCACTCTCCTATGTAGGTGCCTGAACTGTATGATGAAATGCCAAGTCAGTTTTCCTGACTCACCTAGGTGTGTCATGCTGTCTCCACGCTAGGTGCATAATACATGCTGGCAATCTCCCTTGCAGGCTTTGTCTTGACAATGCAGCAAATGGCTTAAAACTCCTGCTCCAAGATCCAAAACCATCACAGCTGCATGACTAAAAAAATAATCCTGTGTAGTAAATGAATTCCTAATGTTTAAATTTGTTCAAAAAATGTTGACAGGTTAACCTGTACTCACAGAGCTTTATGCCAGTAAGGTATTCATTATTTGTGCCTCCTGTGTTATGTTGACCAATAACCATCCGTTTACAGCTAGTATAAAACCTATGTGGGTTCCACAGCCATGGTTAATTTTGGAGAAATCAAATCATACGCTCCCTGCTCTGGATCAAACTTTTACTGTTTGGTGATGCAGTAGCACAGACAAACAGTACCCCTGACGGTGGTACTGCAGTTTCAGACAGCGCAACCTGCGATGAAGATCGGAGTATCTACAGAAAAGCGTAGAAACAACCAAGTTTGGAGAGGAGGAATGGACCTTGGATAAGGGGTTTTTTTGTTTCCTTCTGAGTAAGATATCGATAGAGTCAAATAACAAGGCGGGGATCTCTGTACCTGCCATGCAGTTTATCTGCTACTGCAAACAGAACGGGAGCATTTCATATTACATGAACACCATTTATATTGTGTACATAGAACTGAGAAGCATTATTTCACTAATCAAACCATGACACTAAGCATTAGCCAGACTTCTGTCTATTCAAACATAGTGATGTTTCATACTCTTCCACATCACACATTTATTTTAGCAGGGTGCACACACACACACACAGACGTGCCCGTTAACTCTGTACCACAAATCTGAACAGGTGACATCTCTGTGCTTTTCATAAACCTTCCCTGGGACTGCTCTCCAGAACTGAGACCAATGGAAGTGGAAGAGCCCACATCAGTATTATTAACCTCTGCAAAATACAGTGATGACACCCAAAGTGACCACTGGGATTGGCCACTGGCCCACGCTGACTCCCAAACCATGCCCATGGACTGGGAGAGGGCTGCCCAGCCAAAGGCACGGGGCTGAGCTGCACAGAGGGCTGAGCTCCTGGCTCACACACCTGCTCTGCCTCTGTTTAAGTTCCTTCTATAGGTGCAGTGATAGTGTCTCCTAGTGGCTACACTCCTGAAAGAGCAGACCCTAATCCAAACTTCACACCTGAAACTCCCACTCTTTAGAGGCGTACAAAATACAAACACATCTCTAGATTTTTAGAGTATCTAAATCAGCACTCTGAAAGGAGGTTTTTTTGAAAAATACAAAACCAGAAAAACAGTAGCAAGGTACTCTATTCTTTCCCTTTAGTAAGACTAAAGAGAGAGATAAGAGCCATAATAAAACCATGTGAAGCAAGAACTTTGCTCAGAGGTCTGACAGCAAGCATGGGCATCAACTGATCAGAGTCAATCTCATGTAACCTTCAGGTCCTATCAAGACCCTGTAAAAGCAAAGGGAATGCTGAAATGCTCTGCTTTGGTAAATCTCCATAGACTAACCCACCACGTACTGAGCCCTACACCAGACACCACAGTCTGTGGGTACGGACACGTCCTGAGACATTTTAACCACACTAAGCACTCGTGAAAGGTGATGCCAGCACAGATGAGAAGGCCAGGTCTCCCAGCAGCATCCCACCTGCAGTTATGGCCAGCAGAGGACGTTTAAACAGATCATAAAAACAAGAAACCTTGAACTGTATCCATACTTGGTGCTAGCCCTTCTTCCTTGAACAGGCTATTTTCCATTTTCGACACTAGCTAAACACCAAAAATCCATTTTAGTAATGAGATTTGTATCAGGGGATTTTGTGAAAGAAAGACTAAACCTTCAATATACAGACGGCGTAAACCAAAACCCCACTAGCTGGAACTACAGTAAGGTAGACCCAGAGGGAACATGGGTCTGATTTTGCCATACTGCTGAATGTTTCCTTTCTCATTTTCTTCCAATTGAAGTTTCCAATTGTTGACCATCCTATTGGAACAGAAAGATTTGTGCAGCAAATTTCCACACAGGGATAAGCTTAATCAAGTAAGATATTGAAAGAAAAAGAAAAGAATGTCTGGAAAGGCATGGGCAAGGAAACCAATCCTACCAAATCCTGTCCGCAAGTAACGACTAACTCTCAACAATGGAGCACAAATTTACCCTCCTCTGTATATATATTAGGGCCCTTTGTTGTTCATTAAACATCCTGTCAAACACCTGACATCCTCACTTTGAAGATTTTACATAAGCATCCCTGTTAGAAAAGTATTAAGTCACTACAAAAATGACTGTAGCTGGAGCAGTTTTAACACCACAAAATAAAACCTTTATATACTTCTGGTCTCAACTAACATATCTAGCTGAACATCCCAAGGGCGACTAGATGTAAATATGGAGTGTATCCCTTTGCTCCCACCTCCAGCAGCCCTTCTCCATGTACCTGTGTGTGCCTGAGATGGTGCCCATTGCTGCAAGCAGAGCAGTGTTTCTGCCACCATTCCCACACTGTGCCACTGCTAGTGGAAGCAATTCTTGAACAAGGTCCAGTCAATATCCACTTTCCCTGACGATCCTTTTGGTGCCTCAGTTTGCTGACCTTTACGCCAGAGTGAAAGCTAAACCCTTCGCTTTTCACTTGAGGGGAGAGAAAGATGAGAATTCAGTTTTGGAAGAGGTTCTTACTGGTGAACATGGATTGACAATTGAAATGCTTCCCACTCAACTTCTTTTTCCACACCTCCTTCAGCTGTCACAGACCGCTAGCTGAATCATCCCAAACAACAACTTCAGTTTGTCTTAGTCTACATAAATTTCCTACAAGGTTTGAAAACAAGGCCTAAACTTGTTTTTTCTTTTCTCGCCCTGACAATTTAGCTCTGCTCCATAGGAAAAGCAGAAGTATGGATCTACTGAAGCCTTTCTGGTTTTGGCACTCTGATCTTTCGTAGCCTGTGTATTCAGACAAATTCTTTTAAAAGCACCTCTCTTTCTATACACATTTAAAACCTCCTTTCATCCAAAGTTGACAGATCTCTCTAACACAGCCACCTCTTATTAAACTCCTGTATAACTGATCCCACCTTCCACCACTGGTCCAAAACAAGCACAGACCTCTACAGCCATCTCATCTAGGAATACAAACAGCAGATGACCACACCATCCAGAGCAGAGCGAGAGTTTGGGTAGTCCAAGGATACAGAAGGGAAAGAGCAGCAACCCTAGGCTGGTCCTTCCATTTCTGAGCTTCTTCCACATGGCTCTGATCATTTGTTGACAGTATCTAGTTAAACAGAGGAAAAAAGCTACATAGGGCAGATTAAACTGCTGGGCTGCCACCAAAACAAAGATGTACAAATTCAGTGCAGAAATTCCCTGCAAAGGTAAGGCAATAGCAAATGATAAATTAATGACTTCTGCCACAGTCCTGTGAAAAGCCAAAGAGCCTCACACATTTGTCCTCTGTTAGACTGGGGGATTGTCTTTTTTCCAAAGCAACCCAAATCAGTACTTTCAAACCTTCCATTCCTCCCAAGCCAACTGCTTGGGGGCTGCTGCACAGACAGCCAGTTTCTTCTTCTGACCAGGTAATGGGACACTTGTGTGCACACCCTCCCAGACATGTGTTGGGTTATTTAAATCAGCTCAGCAAGTCTTTTAGCCTGAGAGACACAAAGGCAATATAAACAGAGCTTCCCTTTGCACTCTGTCCTTAGAGAGTCCTATCCTGAGCAGATCATGCTGATACAACATGACAACATCCAGGGATAAAGGGGAGGCTCACACTAAACGCAGTCTAATACTAGGCAGTGTTATAAGAGGGCAAGCAGAGATCAGTGAAATCTTTTCTTTCCTACTACCAGCAAGTCTGTAAACTGAACAAGCCCCCTGCCTCATCAGAGAATGATGAAGTGGGTGACTCCTGCAATCCTGGCATGGGTAGGGACAACAGTTTCCTTCCAAGGGCCACTATCAGAGCTGAACTGTGAAAGCTGTGTTTGCTTTTCTTTAAAGCCTCTTGTAGAAACCTTTGCCCTTCCCAATATTTCTCTTTCTAGAACTTTAACGCATTTGGCACAGAACTGCAAAATTGCACAACTCCTCAAGAAGTTGGATTTGTTTATTGCCTTTTCAAGGGATGGCTGGGAGGACAGGTTTTCGATTCTTTTTGAAATTATAATATTATTATTGTTATTATTATAACACTACTATTATATTCAGGAAGAAGCTTCTCCCTCCCTTTTGAGTGAACCATTCACTCGTACTCTTCTTTCATGCAGGTGGTTTAAGCTTGATCTGCCCTCCAGGGGTTAAATAAAGAAGTGATGGGAAGGAAAACCAGGACTTATTCAGTGGCTCATATTTGAAATTTTTTCCCTCGCTCTCTTCTATATGTGGATCGTCTGCTTCTCGTTTCCTCTCGCTCCCTAATTATTCTGTTAGGGAATGGCGAGGGGCAAGGATTAACAATGAAGCAGATGACAGGAAACTGCTACCAAAAGAACAATGCCGGGCATCTCCCCCATCCTCCCGTTCCTCCCACCCAAGAGATGGTCCCCCTCACCCTTCTGTCGATGCCATGGTTCCGAAAAACCCCCTGTCTTCTCAAGGGTCCAAGGGATTAATTTGGACAGCAAGGCGCGAAGGAGGTTGGCTCTTTGGTATAACCCTCGCTCACGTCTGGGAAGGAGCACGCAATTCCTTGTAATCCTGGGGGCTCCGCAGGGCGAGGATCCGGCAGCTCCGCTCCTCGGCTCTCCCCCACCCCGCCGTCCCAGAGCAGGCTCTCGGTGTCCCGGGACCGGCGCTGCTGCGCCGCGGCCGCCCAGCAGTGGCCGGCGGGGCGAGGAGGCGCTGGCACCTGGGCTGCGATCCCCGGCGCCCTCCCCTCGCCGCGGGGAGCGTGTGCGTGTGTGCGCGGCTGTGTGCGAGAGCTGGGGGGCGACTTCACATCGGCGCGGCGCTGGCTGAGGCTGGATTGGAAGGTTTAGCCCTCGAGCCGTGGATTTGCAGTCAATCCCTCTCTATTTTAGGCACGGGCTGACATCACGAGCCGTTGTTACTCCTATAAATCCCCCCCAACAGCTCCTTGGCAGCGGCGGGGGGGGCGGCGAGCCCCTCGCAGGGGGAGGGCCGGGCGCCGCCGACCGCGACCTGCCCCGTTCGCCGCGGCCGCCACCGCCTCCCGAGGCACGCTCGGGACTCCGGGGAGCCGGCCGGGAGCCGCGGGAAGGCGCGATCCCACAGACACACACACACACACACAGCCCCGCTCGGGGTGTCCGGCTGCCGCCGCGCACCGCACGTGTCCCGGCGAGCGGGCCGGCGTTCGGGCGGCAGCGGAGTCCCGCAGCCCGGCCGAGGGGCTGCGCCCCCGCAGCCGCGGCACCTGCCCCGCCGCGCCGAGGCGGCAGCAGCCTCCCGGGAGGCCCGGCCGGCCCGGCCCCGCTCCGCGCTGTCCCACCGGGACGGCCGGGGCTCGCTGCCGGCGGGGCCGAGGGGCCGCGGTGCCGGGGCCCCCGCGGGCGGGGGCGCGCAGGGCGCGGCGCGGGCCGGTGCTGCCCCCTGCCGGGAGGTGCGCGCGGCGCGGCGCCCGGGCCCCACCTGCCGCCGGCGGCCCCGCAGCTCGGCCCGGCCCGGCCTGGCTCGGCTCGGCCCGGCCCGGCCCGGCTCCGCACCGCCGCGGGCCCGGGCAGCGGCCGCCGTCCCGCTTGTGACCGCAGCCTCTCCCCACGCCTCGCCGGGCCCGCCCCGCGCCCCTACCTGCGCCGCCCGCCCCGCCCCTGCGGGGCCGCCGCGCGTGGCCGCGGCCCGGCGGGCCGGGGGTCCCTCAGGGCGGTCCTGCAGCGCAGGGCAGCGCGCTCCTGGCAGCTCTGCCCCCGCACTCGGTGCCGGGGGCAGAACGCTCGTGTCACGCCCAGACACTGCCACACACCTTCGCTCCGTTTCCCTCGGCTGTGGGTCTGCCCGCCAACCTCAGTGCTGTCTTTCCATCCAAGTCTGACCAGCCTGATGTCCCGTTTCACAGGGAACAAACATTTCTGCCATTGCTCGTTCCCTCTGCACCGGGGAGGTGGCACAGGCAGCCAGCAGCCATGCGGAACCCCCTGACACGATGAGGAGCTGGGAGGCTGCAGGGATTGCACAGCTGAGCAAAGCCTGCCTGACCCTCCGCACCACTCCCACTCCCCCAGGATGCCTTTCCTGCAGCCAAGCCAATTCCAGTTACTTGCCCTTAAAAAATGGCAGGATGCAGTCTATCACGCAATCCCCAGGCCTAATCAAATACACATTTTTTTCTTGCAATCTTACCATGGACATAGGCTTTCAATGGAAATAATTTACAAGGGCAATTCTGTGAGAGTAACTGAGGGTGCCTGAAAAGAGCTTGTATTTCAGTATGTCCATTTCCTTTCAGTGCTATTTTTCAGCTAAGCACTTTGGCTTTTGGAAGTAATTTAATGCAGCCCCAAAAACATACAAAGGAAAAACATACACTCGTTGGAGTGAATAAGAATGCAGAGACTGTTTTGCTCTCCTCTTTCCATGGCAATATCCTTATGGCCTTTCCAGAATGCACAGCTCTTTTTCTTTGGAGGGAAAATGAGCTGCTATCCATGTTGTGCTATTTCACACCCTTTCTCCAACAGATGGCACAGATCCTCACCTGTTTAGAAAGAGATGTTTGAAATAGTTCTACATCTTAAAAATAGAGCCAAGCTATCAAAGAGATTAATAATTCCAGGTCACACATTGCTTTTTTTCTCAAACACTTATCCCTATTTTTCCTCATTATTGCATTAGATGCTAACCCCTGCCTAGTTCTGCTCCGTCTGTAAACGGGAAACTACTGTGGGTAAGCCTGACAGAAAGGATGGACAAGCTAGTTTGTAATTCCTGGGAATACTCAATGTGGTACAAGTGCTTGGATATGTTGATATGACTGCTCACTTGCAAATACATATGTAATATAACCAGAGAAATAAAACATAATGGGGGCATTTAGAGATAGCCAGATTTGAATCTAGGATTTAAGCATGATTGAGGTCCAGAAATAGAAACAAATGCTGCAACCTCATCCTCCTCCTGTAAAGGACAGTGCTAAAATCTGAATCCTGGGGTTGAGAGGTGTCTGGCTATTTTCTTGTATCTGCTTTCTTTGAAGAGCATCATGGCTGTAAAAAGAAGGTGTTGAATAGTGCTGTGCATGCACAGCTATAGCAGCCTCCTGAGATTTTAATTCCAAGAATTCCTACAAGTTTCTCTTCAAGAATGTACTTTTGTGTGATATACAGCTAGTGAACAGCTATATTGTTGCTGTCCAAGCCCAGAAACTTTCAGCGGATTTGAAGCCAAACGGGGATGGGATTCAACATTGAGGAGCAGTTAGAGAATCAGTTAGAAATTAGTATTTAGTAAATACTAAAATATGGTTGATCTTTAGTAAAAGGAGAAGAGTGAGGTCTAAGGCTAGAATTGAAACAGACTTTTGCAGATCTATTTGGACTGGACAAATCCTAGAGGGAGAAAAAATCATCTAGGACCTCATCTCTCTCAGTTGTAGCAGTGGAGCGCCATAATGCCATGGAAAGCAATGCAGTCACGGTGTCATAACTGAGAAGACAACCAGCTCACAGGTCTTTATAATTTCTGTTTACCATTAAATAATACAATAATTCTTTAGAGTATAGAAACTCTCGTTTAATGTAATCCTGAAAGAGCTTTCGCATTTCACTTCTTTGTCAATAGTGTTAGGACGAAACACATGTTGACTTTCTGCAAGTTTGTGCTTCTCCAAAACTAACACCTAATTTCCTCTAACCCATTCTGTCAGCAGGGGAGTACCACACATTCATTGGCATGTGTTCCTCCCAGCAGAGGAATGAAACACATCGTGTTTTTCACATTTAATTCAGGATTTTTGTTGCTGTTGTTGCCATGCAGTTTGTCAGCCAAGCATAATCTCCTGGCAGGAGAAGACAGACAAACAAGATAAAGAGAAGCAATATACTTTGATTGTAACCCTTAAACTTTTTGATTTAAGCAATGTCATGTAGTCCTATTGCCAGTGGAAACAAGAAAAGTGCAAACGCATAACACAATAAGTATTTCTGCCAAGAAAATAAAAAAGAAATTACATGGAATGGTGTCCAATACCAATTGTCCTTTTAGCAGCAGTTTTCAGATTCAAAAGTGGGTAGAAACTACTGAATGCTAAGAAACTCTTAATGAGATTTTACAGCATCAGAGAACCACAGCTGAAATCAGACTTGCTAACTTCAAGTTGCCACAGCCATGCAATAGGCAAACACAACTTCAGGACCTGAGTCCTTCTTGATGAGGGCACTAGGTCTTTTCATCAGACTCCCAGCTTTCACATCCAACTACTTCTGTAAGCTGGTTTGGGCACTGTAATAATTTGAAGGTCCTAAAAACTCCAGGGTGTCATATATAACTTACCAAGAAATCATTATTGATGGAAGACAGTCATTACTGTCTCTTCTTTCCAACTTGTATAGGATTAATCCCTAATCTTTAGCCATCACTGAATAGAGAATAGAGAATGATTTAGTGAAAGAGCAGTGACTAAGGACCATGAGGACACCCAGGTATCTCCTTGGACAACATGCCCAGTTGGTGAATCTTACTCTCTGATGTCAAACAGTTCAGCCTCACTTCAAGAGGAGTGCCTGCTAAGTGTGAGACCTAGACATTATTCTTCATCCTGAAGAGCTACAGAGAGTGGTTTTACCACAAATGTATGGGAACTAATGGGAACCAAAAGTTTTCCTGAGGTTTTCATAGTTCTTTGAAATAACCCTCTTGGAAAAAAAGTAATTAAAATATGTTTCATGTTTTCATCTAGTTAGAATACCAGGTGAAAGAGAACTCCTCTGTACATTTTATTGTAGTGGTTGATGTACAATAGTAGCACTGGCTGTATTAAGAAGAAAGATCTTGTTATTTATACAGTCCTTGAGTTTTGTGCTGGTTCTGCCTTTTAGTGTTCCTGAAGAGTCCCAATTGAGAGTGACATGCAAAGAGACAAGGGCAGTAGAGAGTTCCTAGAATGTGACACAGATAAAGCAACAATGGATCTAAATAATGTCAGACATGAGTATATAGGTTAAAAAAACAAACCATGGTTTATTTAAATGTGTAAAGTACTTGGGAGGGAAGAAGATTACATTGACTATGGCAATACAGACAGTACATACCACAACAAGCTCATCCGTTGTAATGAATTCAGGCTACTCTTTCCAGACTCTTAATCCACTCAGTCACACAGATCTTTGGAAGAGGCTCATCATCAATTTCTCCAGGGAACTGCACACTACAGATTAATTCCAGACAGAATTTACTGTCCTGTTTCTGCATGTTAGACTCAGGAGCAGAGCACTGTCCTCCCACCAGGGGAGACAGACAAAATATGGCAAAACTTCTCATGCACTAAGACCCTCTGTCATGGGTTAAGTAAAAGTAGCCCGATGAAATATCTGATCCTAGGACAAATTACCAGGCTGTCTGCCTTAACCTTATCCCAGATGTGTCTCATCACTGGGATGAGAAGCCTAAAGTAGCAGAGACCGAGAGAGATATTATATTATAAAATGCCATTTTCAGACTCAGTTTTTCATTTCATGTTCTTCTCAATCCAGTCTTTGAAGGGAAGAGCTTTGGTGTAGCCACTGTAGAGTTCCAGGCTGCAAGTTTTATCATAACCCCAGCTCACTAATCCCATCAGGTGCCATCTTAGCTCAGGAGATGCTTTTCCTGGCAAAGTTATGGCAGCAATCCCACCAGTCTCAGCAGGGCAGATATTAGAAAAGGCTGTGTGGTCCTGTTTGGCACAGAACATATTGTCAGTGATGCTGACCTGTATCCCATGATCCTCATACTGTTGCTCACACAACAGTGAATCCACCATCTGAACCACTCCCATGCGGACTGTGTCATTCTTGTATCCGGGATCTTTAATGTCAGCCAATACCTTCCAGCCAGTAACCATTATCTTTAAATCCTCTGTGAGTGAAGTCAAGTCATGAGAAGATGACAAGCAAATGGGTTGAACACGACTGCTGATCCTGGCTTTGTCCAAGAGTTTTATGACAGCTATATCAGAATCAAGTAATATAGGGTCATAATTGGGATGCACTATGATGGCAGAAATCTGGAGAAGAAACAGAGTACGAAGAATTGCAGGGTTAACAGCAATGGCAGGTCAGCAGCACTCTTTCCATACTACTAAAATACATTTCAGTTTATCTTGCATACTTCTCCTCTACTCCTACCTATAGTGTTCTTTCACTCAAATGAGAAACATGCACAGATTGAGCATCTTCTGACCTTTTTTCTTTTCTTTTTCCTTTTTTTCTTTTCTTTTTTTAATTTCTTTTTTCTTTTTTTTTTTCTGCTTGGATTTCAGTAAAGTTTTTATTGCATGAAACACTTCTTACTCAAAAGCAGTCAAGGACATTTTTAGCAAAATAGGTAGTTAATAGGCAGTTCAAATTTTTCTACTGTGTACTGAAAAGGTTTTACCTGCCATGACACCTTCAGCCTGTGGAATTTGGATGGGGTGGAGCTTTGAACTAAAATGTTACTTTCTTATTGAAATGCACCTGACTTCCCACCAGAAAAGACTACTAGCAATACATTACATAATATTGGAGCCAATTCTTTACTGCTTGTTTCCTAATGAAATGCTACAAGAACAGATAGGATTCCTATAAGGAAATACTGTAAAAAAAGGTAATATATTTTTGTACAGGGAAAGAATGAAAAAGATGGGATTGGAGAAAGAAACTAAAAAGCGGTCAGGAGGGAAATAATCAACTTAATTATGATATGTTGGATAAAATCCATTAAGTAAATCAGACACACACCCCACACTTCCTCCAGAAAAGAGACACACATACCCAAAAGTGTTGTATTTCACATTTTGACTTGAGCCTTTCTAGTTCTGCTTGAAAAAAGCAAATCACTCTGGTGAGTCCAAGGTGCTATTTTTGGAGCTGGAGTCAGACATAAACTTCTTTTCAGTTTAGAGCTGGTTGGCCTTGGGGCTGAGAAATGAAATGTGCTCATGGCATCCAACCAGGATTTAGAGCACAAGTGTTTCCCTCATAAATTATGCTAATCAATTTTGACAGTAGCTGGCATCTCTTCTCCTTTTTTACTGGCAATATCACTCAAGACACTATGGCCCACAGAACCTGAGCTATTTTCTTAATTAGGGGTGAAAGTATGAGTTGGATGGCTTCGAGGAATTCGATAAACTACAGCATGTGCCCTTCTTATGCCATGGCACTTGAGTCTCTACGCATGAATTTCAAAGAACAACAAGTAAGAGAGTGCATTGCCCAAAGGGTGACCCTTTTCCCCCCATACAGGACAGATGTGGTCAGCATCCACCTGTGCTCATCATTTTTCACTCCTGTCGGGCTTACTCACCCTCAGGTTCTGGATGGTCTTTTCATCCCTGTCATCATCTCTGTAGAATTTGCCCAGAACCACCTTGAGCTCGGCTGTCTTGAGCACGATGGTCTTGCCCAGGTCAGTGACACAGTGGGCTGCCACCACCACGGTGCGTTCGTTCACCAGGGCGCCGCTGCAGATGAGGATCCAGGCCCCTTTGCGGAGGCTGTGCTCCTTCACCCCGCTGGCTGCGCGATAGATGGCCGCTTGCCACGGCCACCTCGTAGAGCTCACTGCCTTCTTAAGGGTGATGTTCTCTGCTTTCCCACAGACTGAGCAAACGGGAAGAAAAAAGCAGGTAACACTTTCTCCCCAAAAGAATCTGAGCATGTGCCAGAAGAAACTAAACTGCAGTGATGAATATAAAGGACAGTTGTCTAATTAGCCTCTGTCTCTAACCTGTAAAATTATAGGAGTACTTGATATAGCTTTTTAAAAAATTCTCAAGTTTTCCATTATTATCTGAATTCCTGGGTAAAGTAGGAATATGGATTTAGCACTTGAGCAGGTGAATTTTCACAACAACCTTATTGAGTTGCACTATAATGAGATGACTGCAGAAAGAAATGGGAAAAACACCCCTGATTCTTGTTTATCATAAAACACCATAAAGCCTTCAGTGCACTAAAATTCACGCCAGGCAGTCACAGTATTTTTTGAGGCCTCTCCTGGCATGAATCTTTGAACAGGTCAATTCATGCCTAGAAGAATAGACCTGCCTTGTGACAAGAAAGCTGAAACAAATGCATCTCAATAACAGCCATCCTGGGGAAAAGAAAAAGCTCTGCCTTGTCCTAGGAATAAGTTATACACACTTGGACCTGGGGTAAAATCCCCTATATCATGAAAGGTTTACTTCAGTTGAAAGAGTTATATTGCATGGTTGCAGTTTTTAGTCTCCCTTAGGAGACTTTTTCTTCCTGGTATGTAGTGTCTGCATGTCCATAGTGAATGCAATACTTTTCAAAATACATTATATGATCTCAAAGTAAAACCACAAACAAGAACAATAAAAATTTGTTTGTTGTTAAGATCTACTTTTCACAGTTTGCGTGATGTCAGTAGTGGGGTTTACCAAATCTTGTGACGTTCCTACCCTAACTTACTTTGTGCACTAGCTCTAGATTAGATTTTATCTAGACTTACAGTCTGCAATATGAACCCTTAGCAGGGTTCATTAAAAGATGAGGCTCTTTAAAATTGCAGACTCTCCCTTCTATTGCTTAAACTTGTCAGCTGTGTGCCAAAGTATACAAATGAAAGAAAAATCCCATTTGTAGTAAATAATACAGAAAAACATGAAGTGGTAGTAGGAAAGCTATTTCAAATCAGGAGAAAGACTCACTATACCTTTTGCTTTTTAGAAAAATTAATGGCAAATTACAGTGCTGAAAGCCTGATCACTTTACCATCAAGTGCACAAGTTCTGCTAGTGGATAAAGACACATATATCCTTCAAGCTTTATTGTTCCTTTCTCCCAACTCCATGTATAGGCAGCCTACACTGCTGTGACTCCCTAAATATCTAAGATGAATACACATCCTGTTCCCTCATTCACCCAAGAGATATGCACATTTTTTTTCCCCTTGGAGACTCACTTGGAATACACACAGGGGCTCTCCCACTCCACTTTCCTGTCTTCAGGCAAGTCCTCCTGCTGCTGCCCAGGCGGCGGTAGAAGGGAGAGACGCACTCGTACTGGAGCTGAGTGTGCAAGTGCTGGTACCCTGGGGGCAGTTCTCCAAACGGCAGTGCTGGCTTCTTGGTTGGATAGATCTGAAGCTTTTGCTTGCTGAATGCAGAGGAGTAAAGTTGATGCAAAGGTGTTTCTCTGTTTCAAGGCACAAAGAACACAATAATTATAATATTATAAAAGGAATCATTACAGTAACTTTATCACAAGTTGTGTTAAGTATCATTTAAAATCATATGAAAGAATAAGGAAAAAATATAATTCCAGCATAGTTTAGCAATACTCCCATTAGCATCCCAGCTATTTTATTTACATATATCTGCACATGTATATAATTACATATATGTTTATACATATCCTATTTGTGTCTCTTTTTTCATTTTACAGTTTCTGAGTTGAAATTTGTTACCTCTGAACGTGGAAGTTTTCTCCATTCACAAAAGGACTGAGAAACCATTTTCTAAATAAAGAAATTAAACCTGAATTTGGCATTGTCATAATTAATTCTCAGTAGAGGGGAGCTAGGCACATCTTTTCTCTAGTGAATATTTTAATAGACAGTATTAGGAATTGATTCAGATTAAATGATGTTGTGAAAATTGCTTGATTTAGCAATTAACAGAGATAATTGCCTCACCACAGAGATTTCATAATTTCATAATTGCTAGGCTTCCACTTAGAAATTGTACTGATTAGCTGAAACAGGGCACATAATTAAGAAATAAATATATGCACTGGCATAGATATGGACCATAAGCTTGACTACAGTCATACTTAAATTTTTATCATTTAGAATATGTCCCTTGATTTAATGCTTAAAAGCTCATATCTAAAAAAACCACTCCTTTTTTATGCCTGAAAGATTCAGCAGGAAATTAGTTTCCTCCTGAGATTTCTAGTACTGCCTACATCCAGAAAAGCTTTTTTTTTTCTTTCATGATGATTTTATTTTTTATCACAGGGAGACACAGACACCTCCATCATATCCAATCTGTGAGGCGATATGACACAGGAAAGTAAAGTTACAAAGAACAAGATCAATGGCAAGTCTCTTGTATTTTGGAAGAAGGATGAGAGCTGCTGTGGTCATATTTAGTCTGCCAGGGTACCATTCCAAACTCACAGGTGCCTTGCAATATTGCATAATCTAGACTTGACCTCACAATTGATCTATGAAATGGAGATTCTACTTCAAGGGATTAAAACCAGGCCACAGACATGAGATGCCATCATCTCATGGCATCTTATGGATGGGAGGGCATGTATGTTCTCTCAATACAGCTTCGTATCTGAAACATAGAAAACCTGTATTCAAAAGTTAATAGAGAAATTTAAGCAGGAAAAAGCTCCTAATGGCTACTAAGCCTCATGTCCCTTCTCAGGGCCATCTCTACAATCATACATCACAGACCTGGAGAGTGGCTGAGTGATTGGAAGTATATGCTTGCCTTGTTCCTCAAATCTTCTCTAGGCATCTGCTACTGGCTGTTGCAAGAGGCAGGATATAGCTTGAGCTGGACCTTTATTCTGACCTGATATGACTGTTCTTAAGACCAAAGATGAGGACAGTTCTTGCACTGAATCTAAAATTAAATGAGTCATGTACTTCAAAAATAACCCTGAAATGAGAAATTACTACTTGGACGAAAATGAACCTGAACATTGCAACATAACTAATTCAGATTGGGTTTATTTCAAGAAATCATCAGAAGGGTAAGCCCAGGAAGGGTCTAATCTTTCATTCCTTCCTCCCCTTCTATTCTACTTCCTCCTCTCCCTCATGCCCAGCCTACATAAATTGTGCTATATTGCTTTGGATGGTGAAACTTACTGGGAGCAGATTGCATTGCCATACCCTCTTCTCTCCTTGTGCTCTCCCTGTGCACTAAGATGGCACATGTTCATATTTTAACACATATCATTAGTCCCAAGGAACTGTTCTTAGACTGTTCTCATAGTCTGTCACAAGCTGGCAGGCAGAATTCCAGCATCATCCTGTAGTTTGTCCGTCTCTATCTGTGCATTTCTTCCTGGCTGCCTCCAGCAACTGGCAACCAGTGCTTAATCAGACCTCCCCTCCAGCAGCTCTCATTGCTCAATTATCAGTGGATTTGTAGGAATAGCTGCTCAGGCAGGCTAAACACATGGAGTGAAAAAGAGAGGAGGGGAAAAGCAATATTTTCACATTTTTTCTTTAAACTGTAGTTGAGATATTACATTCTCACCTTGACTGAACCTGCATTGGAAGCACTTTCTGTCTCACCAGGTCAGAGATCTTTGGCTCTCTGCAGGCTAGAAAAAATATAATGTTGCAAAGTACTTTTTTACATTCACAGCTCAAGTGCTATGGTTCATACACATTTCCAACCTTTCCTCTCACTAACTATATCGGACTGGATTAAGAAAAGAGGCAGTCAAGTTATGTGCATTAAAATTAAGATAGATCCTGAAATCGAAAGCCTTGGAAAAATACTTCTTCACAGTTCACAAGATCTATCTCATTTACAACAGTGGAAGCTACTGGACTACTCTGCACTGGCACTTTCAGGCATGGGAGAAGATTTTTCCTTCATTCAGTGTGTCTGAATGCCATACTTGCAAACTTCTAGTAATGGAATTATATATATGAAAATACTTAATTTCCATCTGTGTAACCCCACACAGCTAATCCCAGTGACTTGGCATACAGAGAAAGGCTGCAGGATGTTATGGACTTCTAAGAGTGTGTTTGTGCACTTATGGAAGGAATTGGAGGCTCTGATTCAAATGAACACTTCAGAGTTACCTGAACATGCATAAAATAACAGAAAGGAGATCTAAGATTTCTAGTTTTGCATATTTAGTTTACTTACTTTAAGATTAGGATAAAATATTCAAGTTCAGATAACTCTGCAAGGGTCTCCTTCCTGCTGCCCTGAGTGGAAGAAAAGGAATCTTGCAGGATGGATTTTATCTGTACACCTGAGCACTTGTTCTCTGTCTAACTTAACAATATCTAGTTCTTTGTGATTTATATATATGCTAACCATTATGTCAGTATCACAGTAAGCATCAATAAAGATGCTTTCCACAGATGATTATAAGCTTCAGGGAGAGATTATTTTCATCTAAAACAACAGAATAAAGCAAATTCCCCAGAGGACAGACATATTTCCTGATATTATCATCATTTCAGTTTTTAAAAAATCCATATGTCAAGAAATTACTTTCATAAAATGAATGTAGCAGTTCCCCAGCCCAAATTCATTCATTCATTCATTCATTCATTCATTCATTCATTCATTCATTCATTCATTCATTCACTCAGGATTTCATACACACTTAGTAGAATAGCTCCAGGTCAAGAGCATAGGATTTAAAGGTGTGAATCAGTGTTTTGATGAATACATATAATTTAAGCATATCGTCAAGGCTGCCATGTACAGGCTCTGCCTTTTGCATTCATGACTGGTCCCATTGATTTAAAAGGATTGTGAAAGGACAGTTATTCCCTATGACAGCCACTATTGTTAACAGCCTCATAAGACAATTATTTCATTCTATTTCATTTCCCTTCAGATCGTCTTTGATTTTGATCCTATACAGGTTCTGTCCCAGAGTGAGGATAATTAGGGAACATTCCTTTCTCTGTTTAAAGATGGAATCTTCTGGAATCATTGGCATCTTCTCTGTCTGAGTATAGCAGCCAGCAGAGATAGCAAACTACAAAACTCAGTACCAGGTATCAGCCAGACAGCTTACTACTAGCAAATTTGATTGTTTGTCAAGTGCAAATGATATTAAACACAATCCAGTAAAACCATAGCAGCTTGTGTGAGTTGTAGTAAAAAAAAGTTTGTAAACTACCTTTTATGCAGATTGGTTGCTTCCCTGACCATTCTCCATCGTCTTGGCAGGTCCTTTGTTCATTGCCACTAAGAACATATGAGTTGTTACAAAAGAAAGCAATGACTGTGCCAATTTTTGCATAGCGTCCATTCAAGAGCCCAGTGTCTTCCACCACTCTTCTGTAGCCATTGAGTGGGCCACCAGGATCTGAGCAGTTTTTTTCTTCTAGAACTAATGATAGGGGAAAAAAGATGGTAACCATTTTGTCAGGTTCACTACATTATTTTCACCCATCAAATTGCTTGACATTTCATTCTGATGTTACTAAACAATCTACACTTGATTAAAGATGCCTTTTTCAAGACCCATCTGGGATTCCTGCCTTTGAAAATGTCAAATATTAAAGAAGAAATTATAATACAGAGATGACTGTTTATAATACACACTTTAGTCTCACTGAAAGCATAAGATTCTCAAATTGGTAAAAATTCTCAAGTTGTTAAAACCTTAAGGAGTAGCTGACAATCCTGGAAAAGAACCTTGACTTTCCATGATGTTAATGTTCCATTAATATTAACAAGGCTTCTTCACTAGCATAAAAGGCTGCATTTAAACTATTTGCAGGAAACAGGCCCTTGGCATTCTTTTCCTCTTTCTGTATTTTCAATACTTCACTGCACTTGGATAATAAAACTAGACTACTTAATTTTGCTTTTATGTTTGGTAGCATTTTGTTTTCTTAGCACTCAGTGAGAGATCTCAATAATCCAGGGAAATACAGGAATTGAAAGAGAACACATGTACGTATTAACTGACAATAAAAGTTTAATATGAAAAGCTTACTCATGCTATATTCTGCCTATAAAACCTCTTTTAGTTCCTCCTTCCCAGTATTTTCCACTTCTTTTTAATTCTTGTTGTGGTCTTGGGTTTTTGGGTGGTTTTTTTTCTCGATAAACTTAGATTTTTGGCCTAAATCTAGAGGACAGTATTCACTCTGTGATGCTAGAAGGTGATTTTTCCTTTATTTTTAACTCAGCTCTTTCTATTTAGCAGCTGACAAGGTACTTTTTTTCCCTTTGGATTTCACCTCAGTTTTCTTGGCAGGACAACAGTAACATGCAATTCTGTTTCCTTTCTCTGCCTGGTGTCTCAGTGCACGATAACCACTGAACATCTAGTTCAGACAGCTGGTGTTGGTGCTGCTCACAGAGGGCTCAGAGGACTGGGACAGATCAAATGGCCCAAAATTACCTCTTCATATCATTGCTTCAGACTCGGCTGCCTGCTGAGCCTCAGCTGACAAAAGCACCAACATATAACAAAGCACTCAGACATTTATTTAAATTGCTGTGAGATCAGCACAGTTACAGTGCAAAGGTATGGCCCTATCCTGTCCCAAAGTCATACCTTGCACCTCCAGACAAAGCCCAGCTCAGCAAAGCGTGTGAACACACAGCCAGCCATAACAATGCCACTTCAATGAAGAGAATGTGCTTTTAACAGTGAGTATGGCATTCAAGCTAAGTCTATATTTCAGTGTTTTCTTCACTAGCACTGGATTTTTGCATAAGCTGAAGGCTATATATGTACTTAAATACTTTTCTACAAGTTATATTCAGTAAACAAGGATTTCTGAACTTCCTCTCCACCAGGAGAAAGGGAAAAGCAGAGCCGTGTCTCCTTTCCATTTGGTTCGTTTTCCTTCTGTGTACCTCACAGGCTCTCTCATTTGTGAACCAGAAGTGACTGATAACTTGATAGCAGCTAAAGGCTACAGAGAAGCCCCCACAGAATAATGCTTTATTTGCAAGTTGCCTTCTGCACTGATGGCTGGCCTGGAGGCATCATCTGATCAGCAGAGTGGGTGTTTCCAAATGTAGCAAAAGCTTGACCACGTAAGTCACTTTAGGCCTTCTCTTATTTCAGTACTTTGACAGTAATTGTCTTCTTCCTTAGGCTCAGGGTTATGACCTTTTTGATTTATTAAAAACAAAGAGAAAACATCTGGGAAGGAGAGACCTAGCACTTCAGTGACTGCCAAGTCTAGAGCCAGCTCTTCCTATAGATCTTGAGCCAGGGCCATCATGCAGCAGGGACTTGGCATCATCCCGACATTAGATTTACTGCAACTGGAGACTTCTCTCTAGACAGAAGAATACCTATTTCTTTCAAATAAACTTTTACACACCTGTTTTACAACACTCCCCCAAAAATTTACATTGTTTGACATAACACACTTATAAAACACTTTATCAATTGAACCTAATTATTCTGGAATAAGGACATGAAATTATGCAATGCAAATCAACCAAAGGATATTTAAAGTCTCTTGGGATGACAAGAAGGAATTTTACAGCTGAACCAATGTGAATGGTAGGCATGCCATCCTGCACAGTCAGAATGAATGGAAGTTTCTTTTTTATCAGTTTTTGTCTAGGATGGGAATTGAAATACGAGTCTAGCGTTCACACAGTAAGCTCCTATTCCCCTTCACAGAGTGCACCAGGCTTCTGCAGAGAAGGTGTCAGACACACAGAGCAACAGAAGTAGCTGTTTGTTGTTGCACTAAGTCCCTCACTTGGATTTGGTCCTAGACATTTTCTCTCTATGTGTAAGAGTGATACATGCCTAAAGACTCTGAGGTTATTAGTTTTCAAGTAAAGTGATGTTTCAGTCAGAACTTTTTTATATAAAGTCTTGCAGGCTGGGGCTCCAGCAGAGTAAAATAAGAATTCCTACTGCTTCTTAAAGACAGGAAGACCAAACGACATGTTATGCCACAGACCTACCAAATTTCAAGTGACATTTAGATAGTCTAGTTTCATGGGAATAAATCTGCCAAAATATTTGATAAGAATTAAAACTTAAAGTGACCTTACCACATTGAGGATGATGTGTTGACCAATTCCCATCAAGCTGACAGTAGGCAACACGGCTGCCTTTTAAGCTGTAACCTGCGTTGCACTTGAAGTAAACCCGGGCCCCGTATTTAAAGTCATCTCCTTCCACAATACCATGAGCGGGAGCACCTGGAGTCCTACACATCACCACTGACAGTTCAGATATTTCAAAAAAATCCACTTTATTACAAAAACAGGACTGTGTTAGGATGATTTTTTACTTAGAACATAGAAAAACCAATTACAATGGATACAGGAGTCAAAATTAAAAGACCAGTATATGCTGATCTTTAGAAAGTTGTTTAGACCTCAGCTCTACACACATTTACATCTCACTTTTCAAAATCTATCTAGATCCATTAGGTTCAATAGGATTACTCTGAAGTGTCACATGATCATGTGCATAAGTGTTTAAATCATTAAGGCTCAGAATATTAGTACTTGAAATACTTTCCATCTTAATGAGGGTTTTGAATGAACTACCATGCTTGGTCAAAGAAAAAATCTAGATCCTTAAAAGCCTTGTACTGAATTTCTTTCAAATGCCTCTTTACATTTTATATAGATTTTCAGATAACATCTCAGAAATTATAAAGCACCATTATTTGTGTAAATCAAACATTAACATTATTACATTAAAAAGGAACCTTGATATTTACTAAACTGGAATAATTACCCTTTGCACAGGATTTGTTCTATTGGGAAAATACAGATGATATTCTATATAACTACTGCAAGTAGTAAATATGAAATTAAACATCAAAAGCAAGATTTCTCTGACAGCATCAAGCCAACCATGTTAAGGCCCAGCACAGAAACCTGTCCAACTGTGGTAAACAGTAGATTTGAAGGAAGTACAATGAAAACAGAACAAGCATGTAGAATACTTTCCTGGCATAATCTATCAGCATTCAGAAGTCTGAAGCTCAAGAACTACCTGAACTACAACAGTATTTTTGGTCTAACATACCCTGCTGATATTTTTTTAACATTCATTTGTCTTTAATGTTTTCTAAACTCAACTACATACTCGGTGTCCACAATATCCTGTGGCCATGAGTTCTACAGACTAAGTGCAAAACATGCACTGCCTTCTTTAGTTTTGTTTCCAGTCTGCCACCTGATAATTTTATTTGATGTTGTACTTCCTTTGTTATGAGAGGCAGAGATTTCCCTGCATTTCAGTCCCACAGCTGAGCTCTCTGTTTTCAGCAATATTATCTGGTCTGAAAGTCTCATACAGTTACTCTAGTACCTGCTTCTACTGCTTTGGTTTGAGCTCTACAGTTTTCTTCTTCTTCAGTCTGACTGCTTTTTATCCTTTTCACCTAATGTGTTTCAGGAAGCTCTTTTGCACCTTTTTCCTTTACTTGTGAACACTTCAGGCAATGGAGTTTTGATGAGTTATTATGAAGGGAATCCTAGCCCCCATGTGTTTCATCCAAGTCTATCTTATTTTTTTGTGGATAGCTTCCTATCAAGAGTGAATTTGACTGCTTCTTACATCTTTCAGAATGGGCAGTGTATTCCATTGAATTCTCAGACAGCCTTCTTTGTTTGAGATATTTTATTGAAGTCTTTCAACATCCTCTCCTGGTGTACGACTAAATCCAACTCTCCAACAGACATTTCTCAGAAGTCAAAAAGAAAGGAGAAGAACATTTTGTAAATGTCATTCATACCTAGCTCTGTCCTCTGGATACACATTAGTCATAAAATCCAACCATATGATCTGACCCACTTCTCTTCAGTTTCTAAGCTTTCTACAGTACTTGACAGGATTTTGCTTTCCTTGGCAAGTTGGACATATGTCAAGTGCTTGACCTCTGCACCTTCCTCTTGGACCAAACCCACCAGGAATCCAGAAAATGGACTAGGTTTCTACAGAATTCTACTGTGAGGTGGTAATGGACAGCCAAATATGAAAGACATTCGTTCAAGTTCTGCCAAAAACATCTGAGCAGCCTAGAGACTCCATGAGCATCAGGCTGATCCCAGTCTTCCTGCCAGGATGTCATCAGATCTACAAAGATCTTGGTGAATTTATATATATCTAGAAAGGTGAAACTAATGTTAAGGAAAGATAATGCTGAGTGATTAAGAGCTAAGAATGACCATGCTGCTCATGCAAAAGTTAAAAACTACAACAATTGAAAAGGTAAAAAAAGAAAGGATACATTAAAATGTTTAAAGGAGGACAAAGAAGTATATTCAAGCAGGATAAAATTAGGAACAGGATATTTCTTACTCAAAAAAAAAATTATAAAAGCCTTGTTGACAAATGTTGGAAAGGCATAATAGGATGTAAGTAGAAAATATATGAGTCTCATAATTTGAAAATAAAGTCCAGCTAAAAAAAATAGACTTTGTAGGGAATGGGCAACACCGCAAACACATCATGAGCATAGATATTTTTGTTTAGTTTTTTCCTTATTTTGCTACACATTGTTCCTGTGAAGTTCCACAATTAATCTCTACAGGCATGTAGGTAACCCTTGCCACTTTAGGGTTTGAGGTGAATTTTGGCTCGATACAGCTCTGTACAGTTCATAAGAGAATAATGTAGGAAGGTATATGAGAGGGTGGTTACAGGCTCCTCTGGCAGAAATGCTCCGTTGTGACAGCCCAGCTATCAGATAATAAAAAATAGAGCTGCCTCAAGTGTTTATATCACAAACTCACACATTCCTGATAAAACTTATTATACTTCTTGCCTCCTACTTTGGTGTCTTGGGAAAAAGAAAACACTTTCTGTCCCATATGAAACATTAAAATGCCTTCCCATTTCATGGATAACTTTCCTCAGTCTGAGAAAAACTTGACTAGAGAAACAGTAAGTTCCTGAATTTTTAAGTAAAATACTCTATTATTAATAATAACAGTACAAATTCCTTTCCCTTTTAAATTATATGTAAGATATATGCCTCAGATCAGAATTAGCTGCCATTTAGAAATAGTCTTCAGGCTCATTTTATCACCAGTGAGATAAATTAGATGATCTCTTGAGCTACACTTTTCTGTCTCAAATATTCTTCAAATCCTGCCTGATGGAATTATCATTTGCTTTTGTTCCAGAGTCTCTTCATTAAATGAACACTATTTTTTTCTGCTGCCTTCCCTCACCCGCTTTGTTAAATAATATATACCCCTCATACGCATAATTTATTATCTCTATATTCTGCAGAACCTTTCAATAATATATTGCATGCCTGAAATAAATCTCATTTCTCATTGCTGGCACTAATAAAAGGTTTATATTTCTCTTTTTGTCCCTCCCTGAAATTAGTTGCAAGATTTTGCATGGAATTTTGTTCTTAATTTGCTTACAAACTTTTTTGATGTTGCTACTTGCATATTCCCAAGTCAGAGTCTGGCTTTCAGGCTGAGCTGTGCTAATGTACATAGCACATTTTGCCTATGTAGTATAGTTCTGAAGGGATCTTAAAGATCATCTAGTTCCAACCTCCCTGCCATGGACACGGAGCTTTCCATTAGACCCAGTTGCCCTGAACCCCATCCAGTCTGGCCTTGAACACTTCCAAGGATGGGGCATCCACAGCTTCTCTGGTCAATCTGTGCCAGTGCCTCACCACCCTCACAGTAAAGAATTCCTTCTTGATATCTAACCTAAATCTACCTTCCTTCTGCTTAAAGCCATTCTCCTTGTCCTATCACTATCTGCCCTTGTGAAAAGTCTCTCTCCAGATCTCTTGTAGCCCCCTGCAGGTACTGGAAAGCTGCTATAAGATCTTCCCAGAGCCTTCTTTTCTCCAGGCTGAGCAACCCCAGCTCCCTCAGCCTGTTCTCATAGGAGAGGCTCTCTCACAGATGAGGAGAGACCCTCCTCATCTTTCCGGCCCTCCTCTGGACTTGTTCCAACAAGTCCACATCCTTCTTGTGTTGGGGGCTGCAGAGCTCTTCTAGGTGCTTGTAATGTTATTTTTGCATAAGCTGGTGTGCTCAGTAGAGGCTAAACACTGAAAATGGTCACAGAAACTGCACTTGGTAACCAGCAGGGGCATAAGAGCAGCTTCTGCTGTTACAAATCCTAGCATCTTTCTGCAGAAAAGGAGAGTGTTACAGGCTTATGTTGGAACCCCTGGGGCCACCATGCTACCCAAACTAGTCTAATGACTGTCAGAGAAATCCTGATAGACTGAAACTGAAGAAATTTAAATAACTATCCTCAAAAAGAGGACATTTTTTCTGGAGGAAGCACAAATTACATTCTGTTCCCCACTGAGTGCTGTCATTACTCTGCATGCTGCTAAAAATCATAGCAGCCCCTGAGCCAGAAAAACGCCTGCACAGGGATCCTGAGCATCAGGATTTTGGATCTGAGCTTTGGATTTTCATGGTTTCACAGCAGTGGCTCACAAGTGCTCTGGAGCTAGAGGACCTAGAAGCCTGAGAAACATGGCTCCTGTTTCTGGAGGGATCACAACTTCCACAGAGTATGTGGAAGTGACTTTTTTTCCCTCTCTGTGATTAAGAAAACAGAAATTAAAGGAAAAGTCCAGCAGAAAATACAAATTTCTTTGAAATGTACTGCTTTGAAACCATTCTAGCAGAAAACCCCCAGCTCCACCTACATGCAGTTCATACAGCTCACTGATATTTGCAAAGGCTGCCTACAGCCAAGCCTGCTAAAATCAATAGTGGTAAATCCCATCGTGTTTGCTGTTTTGACTGTAAGTCTGATTTGATCAGATTCTTTTCCTTGGTTTAAGTTTTTTTTAGAGGGCAAGCTCAATTACCTGAGTATCATTACATAACAGTTTTTCCAAAATTTTTATAACATTAGCATATCTGCATTTTACTGCTGGGGAAGCTACAGCACGGAGTTATCAAGTGATTCACCTGAAGGCAAGCAGTGAGTGACTGGCAGAGGTAGGAGCAATTCTGTCATCTCCTGACATTCTTACTGTGTTTATACTTAAATTGACCTGGCTTTGTGCAGAAATCAGCAGTAATTATTATACCATTTAGCAATCTACATACTATCCTCAGCAGTAGGGTTTTGTCCAAAGGTGATGGAGCCATATGGGAGCAGATAGTTCAGAGTGTCTGGACACAAAGAACATGAGTTAAGGAGAGACCCAGCCATAAGCAGCTCAGCAGCTAATGCTGGGTGTTGTGATATCCTTGGCAAAGCCCCATGTGTAAAGAGCCCTTCTGAATTCAGACTTACAGAATCTGTAGTCGTCACTCATAACAGAGCTTATTTTCTAATCTTGGCTCACGAGCTCTGTTGGTCCATGTAAATCTCTGATACCATTTATTCCTATGCTTATCCCTTCTCTCCCCAGCATGCTTCCACAAGGTGAGGATGCCCCAGGTTCTCACAAGGTTTGCCAGCAGAGAAGAACTGCCATGGGAGAGGACTCAGATGGTACTCCAGAGACATCCTCCTTTTGCAGCTTGGCACAGCAGCCAGAGATGGTTAATGCCTAACACATAAGCCCACAGAGACTAACTTTAGCCAAAAGCATAAGGACATTGGCTGTCAAAACATTTTTAGAATGGCTGTATCCTCCAAGAGGGAATGAGGTGAGGGATTCCTGGAGGCCATGGCTCAGAGTGCTCAGACCTGCTTTTCTACTGCTTCTCATGAGCAGTGCACAGGGCTTTCAAACCAGCATACCAGTTGGGCAATGGATTTGATAAAACAATCTGTAGTGGGAGGTGTCAGGCCATCCTGAGGCAGTGTGGCTCTGATTCTTCTCTGCTCATGAAAGACCTTCTTATATGAAGTCACAAACACTATGAGGCAGAAACCCTGACTCCAGACTGATTCTTTAGGAGTGCCAGTGATCTTGTCTGGCTCCTGTCTACAGGAGCCTCCTTCAAGGTTCTCCACATGCTGGGATTGTGGGCATATCACAAGTGTGCCAATAGCAACATAAGATTTGTGAGGTCCTGTAGTGCTTCACAGAGCAAACTGTGTAAACTGTGGTGGGAATGCCCTCTCTGTGACACTGCTGACACTCTCTCTGAGCCTCCAATTCTTTCAGCACAGACTTTGTTTCTACAAGGAGCTCAACTCACAGTGATGGTACTTACACTCAGGAAAGAGCCTGGCATCTTCTGATGCTGTTCTCAAGAACAACTCTCAGCTCAACATCTCCTGAATAAATGAAGCAAACACTGCAGGATCCAGCATAAGGAAACTAACATTCTTTCACCACCTCCCTGAATGTCCCACCTCCTCTACACTGGAGAGCACTGATGACTAAGAAGCCACACGAAGGAGCCCAGCTGTTCTGCTCCAGCTTCTGGCAAGAGCTGGATGTGAATGGGAGCCAGAGAGGCTCGATGGCATTAGCTTTGCAATGTGATCTTCATTCTCCCCACAGCAGCAACAGACTGCTGGGAGCTGAACAGCTTTGGAGGACAGGTGGTCTTGGTCAGGACTCTGAAGAAAATGCCTTCTGGGGGTGGTGTGTGTTTACACGGGCTGTGTCTGAGGGGGCTGGTGATGACTAGAATGCTCGCTTGTCTTCTTTGATTCCACTCAAAACTTTTACTTTTTGGAGCTGACAGGCTCTGCACTTTAGGTGAAAAAAGAATGTGGCTGCAACTTTTAGAACCAGAAAGTAGAAGAGCGTGAACAAGGAAAACCAAGAGTGCTAAGGGTTGGATTGAAAATTAATTTTTTCTTAAAGCAAGACTCTCATAGCAGAGAGCAAATGTTTAGAAACACACAGTAGATCCTGTACAGGAAAGGGCATGGAAACTAGTGTGATAAAAAGGTGTTCACAGTGATGGCAGTGTTTTCTGAACAGCTCTAGCCACACATCAAAGGAGCTCAGCTCTGCTTGGTCATGCCTGTCACCACAGACTCAGCAATGAGTGGGTGAGGCTCCAGGCAGGGGTCTCAGAGGCACCTCAAGCCTCTGTGTTATCACAAGCACTTAGCCAAGGCTAAGCTCCACAAAAGTGCTCATGTCATGGTGACTGCAATAGCTAGAAGAGCCAATATCCCTCTGGAACTTGGCCTTCAGTATCAAATACAAATCCTGAAGAAGTAAAAATTATTCCCCAAAAGTGAGCCCATGCATTACAGTAGCCTCCATTTGGGTTGCTGGCTAGGGACGATTTTTTAAATGATCTCTGCCCTCGGTCACTTGTGTTTCAGAAGAGAGGAAACACTCTAACCTCCTTCATGCCTCTTGTGATGTCCCAGGACACATCCTCCCAGCTCCATGCCCAGCTCCAGCCACAGCTCAGCAGAAGTGCTGGGACAGCTTATTTATTACAAAGGTCTTTGGCCTTAATTTATCCTCCATGAAAGAGTCCTGGAAGTTCAAATCGCTTCTCATTGTTGCATTTTGCCAGTCCTCACACTAATCTTGGAAATGTCAAAGGAAATCATAACAAGAGCAGCTGGTCAACCAGCTCCAAGAACCAGAGAGTAGGTTTCCAGTCCTGCTCTCTGGGCCTCTTTGCTTTTGCAGTAGTTCCACCAGCTAGGAATAATTACACAAAATTATGACGTAATCCCTACTGAAATCCAAATCTTTTCATTCCCTTCCAGCCAATTGGAAGTTGCCCCTGATGTTTTCTAGCTCCCTGCCTCTGTGAATGAGACCGTATCCATGAGAAAATATGCTTGGATCACTCACTGTGATTTATTCATCCGGAGGCAATTTGGAGGCTGTTGCTTACAATTAGCCACTTGATCTTTATCAGCATTGTTCTTAGCCCTTAGAAAGCTGTGTCTCTGGATACAACCTTTCCGGTGCTTGGATGGCCTATTTAATTATACAACGGGACCTGTTTGTGCATGGGATACTGGAGTGAACAAAATCCTAACAATCCTCAACATTCATTTGCTCTATCAGTAGCAAGAAATAATAATTATCATAAGTTCCTTAATGTGTCCCTTGGAAAAAAAATCACAATATTATCCTGCAGGGGAGAGCACTGTCTGGTCAGGGGGAAGATTGTAGGGCAAGAAAGAAGTGGATATGTCCTTATTATATCAAACTACAAATGAGAGAATAAATAATCCTAAGGTGTTTCATTATGGAGATGTTATCTTTCCAAATAAACAGGGACAAGCCCAGGCAATACTGGATGAAAAAGGCACTCCGAACAAATGCATATTGCTGTGAAAAAATGTTTCTGCATGCGCATTACCTGAAGCAAAGGAACAATATTTAATGATATAGATTCATCCTGGCATATCTGACAGAATATTTCATTCAGCCTTCTGCAGGGATCTGAGCTGAATTTCATACAGGAAGGAAGATCTGGCATTGCCCACTTTAGAAAAAGAGATAGAAATTACCAAGTGTTGAGATGAGAGTACAGGGAAAAGAAAATGAAGGGAACTGGAAAGCAGAAGAGTACTAAGGAAGTAGCAGGGCAATTTGAGTGGCTGTGAAAAGCAGTTTCTGAGCTCTTGAAGAAGCCAAAGTGGAAAGTGGGAGTCATAAGAAAGAACAAGTGGGATTCTGCCTGGTCAATTTTGTCATCATTCCTGCCTCCTGGGGCCATTCTGCCTTGGCAGTGTTTTGCACTACCAGCAAACAGCGTGGAAGATAATGAAGTGATTCCCATGAAGGGAAGTGTGTAAGGTAGCTGCCTCAGAGATGTTTGAGTGTAAAATCCTCAAGGAGGAACAAAGCCTTTTGATGAACCTGGGGGGAAGGGGAAGGGCAAGAACAAAACTGTAAGCATTGAAGAATGCTGATTGTTTCAGCAAACTTTCAAAGTTGTTTTGAGGTTACCCCAAAGCACTGCAAGAGCTGCAGTCTGTATGCTTGCACCCCAGAAGTACAGTGTATCAGCAGTCTTCAGAGAGGACTGAACAGAAAGAAGGGTAGGAGGGGGAAGAAAGAAAAAGAAAAGTTGTATTTTGGGAGAGTTCCTACAATTGACGCTTACGCTATGTGTTTTCAGGCCATAGACACTGGAGAGAGGCCAAGCAGGAACAATTATGACCTATTTTGTACTTTTCTTAGGGTCGTGCTTTGTTTTGGGAGGGTTAGCACTTGCATCTAATCCATCACTGTATTCTGGAGAGGTAGGTTTGGTGTTGGCATCTGTTGCAAGGTATGGAGTGGGTTTTGAGTTTGGGGGTCTCCTTTGTGTCTTTGGTGCTGTTTGTCACTTATTTGGGTGGAATGTCAGTGGATTATCTTTATTCTTTGTCTTTAGTGGCAGATCCATTTCAGAGGCTTGGGGAGATTGGTTGTTACAGTGTGGGACTTGGTTTAGTTCTTGGAGGTAATTATTGGAGGAGTTTACTGAATGCTGGCAGTTTGGGGTGGCTGCAGTTGATAGTGGGATATGTTTTCTCTTCAGTCAGGTTTTAGTGGTGTAGCTATGTTTTATTCTTGCAGGGCGGGGATTGTTTTGGTGGGGACTGTTACTAACTTTATTTGTTGTTTTGGAACTTGTGCAGGGGTTATCTGACAGGGTGATTCAAGCAGTTTAAGGGTAGAAATCAGAAAATAGTTTAATGTAAAATACCACTTTGAGAGTTGAAGATAGAGATTTAAGTCCTTTTTTTCTGAGGTAATTTGTGGAATTCTAAGAAGAGGTGTAGTCTTCATTCATTGGTTCAGAAGATCAATGTTTTTTTAGAAGTTCAGTATTTTGTTTTTCTAGGGCTCCAGTAATGGGGAAGGAAATTAGGAGGGTGGTGAAGTAGGTGAGGGAGGGTGGCTGGCCAACAATGATGAGTAGTTGATACAGGCAGAAATCCCAAATCTATAACCTACTCTTGGCGCTTCTCAGTTCTTCCAGCGCCAAAACCCCCAAAAGTTACATCTCCTCACACTCAGCTCAGAGGCAGAAAGCATCTCCATCAGCAACTTAAGCTGTGTTGCAGCCCCCCTGCTCTGTGGCCTTTGCAAAAGGTGGGGTGAGCTTGAAGTGTGCCAATGATGCAGACTGGTTTTGGGCTGCAGGGAGTCGTTCTGTGCTAAAGAGCTGGTTTATGCCATGCATTAGAGGAGGCTTTTCAGAAAAACTCAGCCTCCTAAATGATTCAGTGGTGAAATGAAGGCAAAAGTATCTTTGTCCCATCTAGTGTGGCAAAAATACCTGAGCTGTAGCTTGGTCCAACCTGTCCTCCTGACACTGATTCATCCTTCCACGTGGCAAGTCATACCAGGGAGAATCCTATGGATGGTTTTACCTCTAAGATGTCTTAGCAGGTTGAGGAAAAAGTTCAGTATTGTTTTGGGGTGGGCAAGTAGAGATTGCCGATAAATGTATTTAATGTAGTTTAGAAATATACTTCCTATGGCAGGCCTATCCTTGGATAGATTACATTTACAAAGAGATAATTTTATATTTATTTAGGTGTTGGCTATGCCTGGGGCTATGCTCTGAGCAGAATACCACAGGGTTTTACCAGATATGTTTCACTTTCTGAAAAACTAAAAGAATTGTCTAGTTAATTGACACTGAGGAAATAACAAAGCAACAAGAGGAATTGTCAGTAAAGCAGATATTCTCTCTCTTTCAGCCTTGCTGTCAATGATACTCACTGGAGTTTCAAGACACTATAAAAGCATTATGAAATCAAACACTGTTAAATGGTATGAGCACCTTCCTCCCAGAGAGTGTGTGACTTACCCACTCCAATATTCTTACTGATGGAACCAAGGGAAAGGCCAGTTCTAGGGACCAGTTTTTTGCAGATTGATTTGCAAGCAGCTGTGGTTTAGTGGCTGCTTTAAATGTTTGTAGCAATATCCATCCTCAGCCATCAATATAATTTTTCTCCTAGGTGTTCCTGTCCTCCTATGAGGCATCTTGGCTGTTTGTGTAAAATGAGCTGCACAGCTTTTGTTTATTGCTCAGTGAATTAAGACAACCCAGAATTGATGTTGGGTTATCTTAAAGCACCACATATAGTGTTTGGTGGTTTGGTAGTTTCTCTGTCAGCAGTTCCAATATCCTTCTAACCAAGCAAGAAATCTACAGGAAATACACTGAGGTGAAAACTGGGGGCAGAAATCTCTACCTCCATTTCAACCCAAGCCCTTCAACTTCCTGCACCAGGCACTAACCAGTACAGGTTGCCTTGAAAACACAGGATTTTCCTGGAAAGAAGTGTACTGCAGGGCAGTGAGTATGTTGTGAGGCAGGATGAGGAAGCATAGATAACATCCTAGCAAACATCTACATAGCACAACAATGTTCTTCTGATCAGCTCAGTAAGACAAGAGAGGGCATTATGCCACCAGAACTGAAGAACCCTGAAGTGACTTATTAAAAACCTCTGCATATTATGTTGTCTCTCAGAGGCAGTTCCAGGAAGGTTCTGGAAAACAGCCACCTCTGAGACCATTCTGTGGTCACACTGCAGAGCTGCTGCATGACAGGCTGAAGGGTGGTGCTGTGTTATGCTTCAGCCTGTAGCTCCTAATGGATCTTCAAACCCTGAGAACTGCCACACTGAGTGAAATGTTTTTGTGTGGGTCTCAAGGCAGGTGAGCCCTTGGATTTTAACAGGGAAAAAAGGCCATTAGCCTCTACTCCTTAGCTGCTCCAGGTATATATGTCCTTCAATAGCAGAAGCAGCGTTTTTATTTCCCATCCCATACACATATGCCAATAGGAAGGACAGTGGAAATGTGGTGGGGAAGGAGTGGCATTAATCTCATCTCTTTGACATAGCCAGCCAAAATCAGTGACCTTGACACGAGCAAGGGAGAACTCTGTCCCTTTAAAAAAATCTGTAACAAGCCTTTTTCCACTGGAAAATTCAAGCAAAGCCCAACAAACAACCAAAAAGCCATTTCCCAGAAGCAGGGAAATGAAGAATCATGTTTCTAATATTTCTATTTGGAACATCTTCCCTATATGGAATAGGACTGATTTCCAGGACAACGTTGCAAGAAAGGACTCAGAGGCATTTCTTTAATTATACCTGAAGTTCTCCATTGTAATCATGCAGTGTAGGTAAAGTGTAACACGTGAGCTGCAAATGGCACAGTGATTATACACTGATATAATGTATAATTATACACATACACAGAGATTATGGCACTCCTTGAAATCTGTGACTGAGAATCTTTCTGACAAAATTTTAAAAAAACCCTCCAAGCATTCTGTTAAAAAACTCTGCATTACATATCCAAGGTTAGGTAAGAAAACTAGGTTCAGTGCCCAGAACCTCTCCCCAGTGCCTCATCCTAAGCTCTGCTGGGTTTCAAACTCTGTCTAGCTTATGCCAAGCACTGACAGCTGGGCTCCGTCCTCCCACAGCAGAACAGGGGGTGGGGTGTGTTTGGTGGGAGGTTAATGCTTCCTCCCTATCTTAGATATCAGTCACTCTGATAGGATGAGTGCATCCCTAAGAACCAGCCCAAGTCACAGATGTATGGGGCAAAAAAGGATGGAAGTGGATTATATCAGCAGTGGGGAAAGGCCTGAAAGCTATATTCAGAGGCCTGTTGGCACACAGTAAGGCCAGCCCCAGCAACATCAAAGGCTACAGCAAGGAGTTAGTTTATACAGTTTTGTCAGTTGGATTAGACTCTTCATTAGGATGCAGAACAAACCTCTCCTACTTGGCAGACAGGAGCGAGAAACAGAATAAAAATGGAAATCAGATCTCAGCCCTGAATTCCCCATTCAGAGAAGCTCTTCTTATTTGCGTAGGAACTCCAGTTCGCCTGGCTTTGTTCGAAATAAAGGTAACAGGAAATTTCTGGGCAGGATGAGGTCAAGGTCTCTTGCTTTGGGGCCAGCAAGCCCTGGGAGGACTCTTGAGTCAGAACAGCTCGTCCTAGGAGGAGGACAAGCAGAGGGCAAGAGCATTTGCTCTGGGGTACCAGCAATACTGTCTCTACAGCTGCATCCTCAGCAGGCAAACTTTGGAAAAGCCCATTCTTAGTCTGAGTTGAACAAGGAGTTGTCACACAGCACAGAGTCATGGACAGTCTGACACTGGAGTGGATGGATTTTAGCAGGCAGGTTGTGCACTAGTCAGCTTATTACTTTTCCCCTGCTTCTTTTGATGAAGTTGCTGGTTTGTCTCAGAGTATTTGTATGCTAGAAGAACAAGATTATCTGATTTTGTGGGTTCCTAATGCCTCTGACAACATTAGAATATACAAAGGTCAAAGAGAAAAGCCTGAGTTCACTCTCAATCATGTCAGCATAGCTAAGGGGTTACTGGGAGGGGTTTGTAGGTATACTGCAAATTCTCTTTAAGATCAGAGAGAAGCCCAAGTATTTAAAACAGGAGTTCGTTTTCTCTACCTACTGTATCATGATAGCAAAGCATGTTTATTTGTAAAAACGGTTTTTTTGCCATCCTTGGGATTTGTTTTTATTGTGTTTTGGGTCAGAAGATAGAAAGTTAGCATTTGTTTTACAATTTCATATACAATTTTTTTAACAGTCTCTGGAGTGAAATCAGACATATTTATATAAAATATTTCTTGTCCTGAAACAGAACTGACTGAAATATATTAGCAGCTATCAGAAAGATAAATGCCTACGTTTCACTCTGTGCTGTTGAAGCCTTTAAATCACTATATTAGCCCTTCACATTGTAAACAAAACGTTAATTTCTTGGCTGCTATAGTAGAAGATAAAAGAGACTGCTAGTTGTAAGTAACCTGTACCTTGGATTATTTTATTAATATTGCAAATTGTAAGTGACAGAGCAATTAGGGTTAAATATGACCCCAGGAAAGCAGCTTGACCAATGTCGATCATCCTGCTAAATAGATGGAATTTAAGTTACCAGAGGAAACAATAGGTTCCCTGTGGTTTATCTCATTAAGGTGATTTCCATAATTCCAATAGTGATTCCCACATCTTTAAAATTAAACTTGGTAACAGACAAAAAGATAGAGCTGTACTGGAATGGTAAGGGACTAAAAAAATTCTGATTCTGTCATGAAATACCCATTGCTAAATTTGTTTAATTTGGCCTTAACTTATTCCTCAATGAGATAATCCCACAGTCTCTCTTCATCTGAATTATGTCCCTTGGATTTCTTTAAAACCCTCATATCTCTCTGGGTACCTTCTGTTGCACTACCTCAGAGCTTCTACATGCACTTAACATTAAGGGGCTCTAATTTTCTTCTCTCTTATACCTATTTTTCATCCATTAACTTTAATGAGATTGCACCTGACTTACTCAAAGAAAACCAGACTGAAAAAATGTCAGTCTTATAGTGTCCAAAGTCATATTCAATATTCCAAAACTGACTATTTTATGACAGTTTTCTGCAGAAATAAATTTATTTCCCTTGGCTCCACCTCACAAGATAGCACTTTTGCTGAAAGACCTAACAGAAAGAAAGATTCTGAAGAAGATACAATCTCTCTTTAACATTTAAATTAAAAGGCTGTTCAGGAAACTACAACTAGCTTTTAAAGAATTACAGCCATAGGTAATTATCCCAGTTCTTTATTTTGTTCTTAAAAAATCAATCAAACTTTAATTTTCTGACTTTTCTCCCCATACATTGGAAAATACTCAGGATGCATTTTGGCAAAACTGAAGGAAATATCTTAAGAAAAAAATTACTTGAAGCCAAAGAGCAAAAATATTTGCCATGATGTTTTCCAACTGTGAGGTTTGCTGTTCACATAGAAGGCAGCAATATAGGTGCTGGAAAACAATATTATGCCTAGCATAAGCAAAAGGCAAATATACAGCCACAAACATCATAAAGTAACATAATTTTATCTACTGAAATTGTTCTTTCACAAATCAAACTACAAGGTTCCCATCAAGTTAAAAATCTGACTGTATATATGTTTAAGTGTCTCCTTCCTTTCATCCTGTTACTACCTGTAGCTTTCATTGCTTACAGTGACAGAAAGTCTCATCCTATTGTTTTTCAACTATCTCCCCTGTTGTTTGCTGTGTGGGTTGCACGGGTGAAGTTTCTACACTGGAATTACAAAAGAAAGTCAGTAAAAGAATATGAGCTTTATTCCTTGCCTTGCCTGTACTGTAGAGCCTGCCAAAACTAGGACTGAGGTTTGCTGGAAATGTAATTATTTGAAATTTAAGTTGGTTCTGAATCATACAGGAATCTCTCCTCTTTTTTTTTTTTTTTTTCCTCACTCCATTCTAAAGGAATAGAACTAATCTTGCTGAGCAGTTGCAAAGAGCTCAGGAGTTTCCAGTCCCTAAATGACCTGCTAAACAACTACTCACAGGAAAAAAGCTGTTAGCAGAAGAGCCAGACACTCTTAGTCCTGAGGTCAGGAACTTCCAATTTTTAGCAACTCTTCCCTACAAAAAACATACCAGGAATCTGTGCAATCTGTTCTGAGACAAATTTTTTTCAGGTTTATGGAAAATATGAAACGATCTTTCCTCATGTCTGAGCTACTTCTGGATCTGCAGAAATTGAAAGGTCTTTCACCTCAAAATGATTCAACAAAGGAGGTATCATGTCACTATGATTTAACTCCCTAGACGAAATGAAAGAAATTCCAGGAGATAAATCCACTCCTAACAATGGCATACGTATGGGAAAGATTTTGAAGTGAGGTTTGTTGTATATTGGTTCCTCTGACATAGACCTGAAAACTCTGCCAGCAGGCAAGGCATTGTGTGCCTTATGGCCAGAGGAATGCCACAGCAGGATACAGTTAGCCATGTTTCTGTCTTGGGCCAAATATGATCCCAAGTGGATTTCACCACTATCACTGAAATCCTCCAGGATCAGCTCTAGCTCAGTGACTTTAAATATTGCAGAATGCTCCTTTCAGCTAGTATAGATGATAGAGTGTCTATCATGGACATACATTGCAAAATTCTTACTCCCTCATGTTCTTTTGAGCCCTGTAGGAGGAGGATTTTCTCATGCATGAAGAAGTAAATCACTGGACCAGAAATTAATTTGAATCCAGTTATTTTACAATTCGTCAGGACAAAACCAGGTGTATGACTATAGGTACAGTGAGGCCTACCAATACAGATATGAAGAGAATCCACTCTTTTTCATTTGTTTTGATCCCAAGTCTCTCTCATTTATGATGCCAGAATTCTACTTCCCAGGTGACTGTGAGGAAAAATGAATTTGCTATGACTGACTCAGTCTAGAGCATTAAGCACAGGGCTCAGCTGGGGTATGTGTTTTCAGTAGAGAACAGCTGATGCACAGAGTGGAAAGCAGCAGCAGGGATACCTCTGTCTGATAAGGCTAATCCACTGCAAAGATTTCTGGTGTGCAGTTTCCCAGCTCCAAGTCTATTTTACCTTTTTGCACATTGACATAAAGCTCCAGAACGACTGAGTGGACATCTTCATGAAGTGCAAGAAACAGGTCTTAAAAAATGCCACGAGAAACTCAGTGCATTCTCTGGCTCTGTGACTGACCAAACCTACACACCAATGACACTCCTTACAATTAATGCATCAGTGGCAGCCCTGGAGGCTGGTCATGCACACAGTGCCTGTACTCACAGTTTTCACAGCGATTCCCTGTATAGCCAGCCAGACAGGCACACTTGTAGGTGCCGCTCTTGTCTAGAATGCACGTCCCATCATGAAGACATGGAGATGAAGAACAAGCTGTAAAAGAAAAGGAAGAATGTTCATGGTCTCTCTTAGGATGGGAAACCTATCTGGTTTTCCTCATGGTGGTTGTGTCTTGGAGTAAATTACGTATTTTGGTTAGAAGTTAGAAAGACACAGTAAGCGGCATGTCAAAAAGTCTTCTGCTCTTACTTACTAGAGGAGAGATCTAATAGGGATAAGCAGTTCTTTTCCCAGCATACATTACTTTTACCATTTTCCTTTAACTGCAGTCAAGTGGTGAGAAAGATTTATGGAACAAAAATAATTTGTATCTAGTTCAATTAATGTTTAGAGTTTAGACTAAATTAAAGAAGTTTAATAGCAACCTACATTTTTCCTACCATTCAACCCAGAGTTTAGGGACACGTTCTGGGATCCATTGGTTTTGCAGGTTTTTTGTGTCTTGGATCTTGTTGTTTTAAATTTTGGGAGTTGCTTTGTCCCTGGGAAACTCTTGCATACAACAATCTAACAGTGATACGCATCAAACTCTATACACCAGCATTACTTAATATCAGAATGTGTAACTGTGCGTTAAATACCAGCAAATTCCACTGCCACACACCCTGCCTGCACCCTGGGCTGCTCTGGAAGGCAGGGGGGACAGAGGGGTGCTTGTTCTGGCAATGTGCAGATCTCCTCAGCACCTCCCACAAGCTGCTCAGGTGTCTCCCACCTCAGGAAAAGCCCCCATGTGCCAGGATCTGTCACTGCCACCATATGGACCGACCTCAGAGCAGCTTCTCTCAGAGAAGTTTCTTATTATCCAGATGGCATGAGGTAAGAAATACATAGAGGCCACATATGGATTTCTCTGGAGGTTTCAAGTGGTGATGTAAGAGCAATTTATACATGGCCAGGCAATGAATATCTTCCATGTCTCATTGAAAATTAAGGCCTGACTAAGGACAGTAATTCACTTGTTAAAAGAAAAAAAAAAAAGTGGCAATTGTACTGTATACAACTAATGTAAAATATCACTGAGAAAGGGAAGGAGAAGCAGAAGACTCCTTACAGACTGATTTTGTAGTCACTGGTTGAAGCTAATGAACTTCTATCTTTTTCTTTATCCCAGCTTTGTGTCCTGATTCTGGAAAAGTAAGCATGTGAAGTGAACAACGGTGTCAAATGCTGTCCTTAAAAATGCCCGATACTGAAAACCACTAAATATTTTTTTAAGTTTTAAGGAGTCTTGATTTCCTAGCTTAAGTCAAACAACAAGGGACAATGCTACAAAAGTTTAAAGGCACTGTGTTGTGTCAGTAGCTTGGGTGTATAGAAAGGAAAGCGTTATTGAAAGTCAGTAACTGGCTTTCATCTAACTGGATCCAGCACATGTCTAATCCTTAAGAGACTCTGAGAGGTCCCCATCTGGCCTCCCATGCTTCTCATCTGAATGCTGTTGAGTGACTTCCAGTTACTCATGCCAATTACTGGTTTCCATTTCACACTTGGCATGGGATGGGATCTAGCACCTGCCTTCAGACCATGCAGCACAGCAGGTTGTGTGGTTTCATCCTTTAATAACTATACACACAGTGACCTTTCCTAAAGGAGATATAGGCTTTGCAGCTTTTTTTGTATCAATCAAAACCCTTCTGGAATTTGAACCAGTGATCTTTGTGCAGTCAGTGCCCCTGCTTCAGCAAACCATGGCTTCTAAGCCAGTACAGAGCTCACAGAAATAGGAGGCAGAAAAAGAAGGAATTCAATTTTGACATATTTCTGCAGTCCTTTCCACTACACCACCAAGGTGCTGGGGACACCAGATCACCTTCATGTCCTAGTCCACATCCTGTAAGCTCCTCTGCTGCTGCTCTCACCTGCAGCATAGGGAATTGCTTTAGTAAGCCCCGTGAAATCTGTTCTGGGGACCTTGGCTCTTCCACAGTGCTGTGCACAGAGGGAAATTTCAGGGCAAATGCTTCAGTTTTCAGTGTGCTGCCAGAGCTTTCGATCCTGTGCTGCCCCCGCTTTCAATTCTCTGCTGCCCCATGCACGCTGTATTCTTCCCTTAAATGGTCCTGCTGGCCAGGTTAGTGCTTCACATAAAAAGACACTGGGAGTGTTTGAAAAGCCTTTCACTGCACTACACATTAGACCAGAACAGCCTCATAATAAAGTGCACAAATAGAGTTCCTCACAAACTCTGAGAAGCCCTTTACAATGTGCTCTGTGTGGATTACCACACTTGCAGCCTCACAGCCTCAGAATAATTACCACTCAAAATGGGGCGGAAATAAAGTGCTCAACAATATTCAAATACCGAGTGTTCCCTGCTGGGCAGAGAAAACAGAACCAATTCAGCTTGCACCATATGGAAAATGTTAGTTCCCTGAGTGTAGGCAGCCCTTATGCAACATAGCCCACGCCACACTCATTTGTTCTATATCACCTCTCCTGCTGTAAGCCCAGGCAAACTACCAATAGCCAACTGCTCCTGCTAACAGGTACTAAAGATGGCATTTGAAGAACAGGGCAGGCTGAGAAATGGCATAGGTGCTACATCCAGAAGTATGAACATTTCAGGTTGCTAGTTACACCTCTGATCATTGTTAAGAGCTAAGTTTGTGTATTTATATCACGGTTATATAAACTAACTAAATTTCCTGAGCCAGATATACCCTGGATGACCTCATGAAATGGGTCACCAGGGTGTACAGGAGGCAAGTTATGGTGAGTCATAGATCCTGCAGGGTTTATCTATGGCAAAGCAGCACAGTCTGATTAACCTTCTGTGCCAGGAGTACTGTAGATAGATTTGACCAAAATTCCTTACATAGCTAAACAAGGAAGATCCAGGATGAGTGTGGAGGCTGCCGCAAGTACAGTGGCAAAATGATGAGCCAGCTGCACTTTCAGTGCTATTTTGAAACTATGGAAAGCAATGTAGGGGACTGAAGCACTGAGTAGTAACAAAACCAGCAATTCTGCAGCCCTGCTTCTGTCATTTATAACACTGAGATCATCACAGAATGGGAAACGCCTCTTCATTTTTTTTCTTAAAGAAAATAATTCGTTCTTTGTACACACTTGGGGATTTTTTGTTTGTTTTGGTCTTGGTTGGTTGGGTTTTTTTTTTAATTCTTAATGGTACATGAGCCAACACAAGAGTTCTGTTCAGGGCATTTTCACTGAGCTATCTATGAGACTTTGCATCAGGTTTTTGCTGCTTGAGACAACAACTCTGCTCCTGCATACAGCATTGAGCAATTCTGCCATTGCAGATACACATGCCCCTTCCTCTACTTCCTCTGTGCTCTTAATTCTTCAATTCAAACAGAAAACTCACACAAAACAGCAGCTTTTCTCTGCTGGCTGATGTGCTTGTTCTTCACACAAGTAGAAGGAATTCAGTCTTTTTTAGAAGAGCCTCACATTCACATGCCATCTGACAGCTTTTGAATCTTCCCCACACTGACTTTATGTAAGTTGCTGTAGGCAACACAGCATGAAAGTTTTAATGAAGCAAAACAGGGAAAGAGATTAGTGAAATTGAATTAATGAGAATGAGTGGCATGTTCCACTTTTAGATTATGTTACCTGTAATTTCTTCAAAGACAGCATGAAATCCATCAAAGTTCTTGGATCCATCAGACTGGAAGAGGACATGGAGTGAAGACCCAGTGCTTCGGATGGGAGGTGGCCTCTCATTTCCACAGAATTTCTTTATTATCCGACTGTCCAAATTGTCCCCATCACGGATCTCCACATAGTCATACTGGCACATATAGTCAAACTCCAGGCTCAGCATGGAAAATCTTGGGGAACATGGACAAACAGACTGCTTACCTATGTACCCTGAATACTATTTATTTGGGCATTTAGATACTTAGGGCCTACTCCCTCACTGAATCAACAAGTCCCTAACCACACAAAGACATCTCACTCATCTCAATTTTTGCATCATGATGCCTAGAAGCCCAATACAGTTGCTCCATGAGAACATTCCAGTGTCACAAAGTGAAGTCTAAATTGAAGTCATACAGTCTATTCATGTGCATCAGGTCCCTAACCACAATACAATGTCAGAACTTTCATCCAGGGTCAGGCACTGCAGAGGGTATACTTCTATTGTCATTGTTTGCTAAAAATTGTTCTATTTGCCCTAAATAAAGTTCTAAGTACTGAAAGTTACAATATCAAGTAACTGTAAGGTTCAAAAGCCATTTACATTGTGATGTTCAGAAGTCAGCAATTAGGGATACAAGGAAAGCTTGGGGATGTAATAGAAGCAGAAACAGCCAGAGAAACAGAATCAAAATACAACAGCAAGTTTTGCATTAGAAAGCGAAATGGTAGTAAATCCCCAATGTGTGGCACTTGCCTGTCTTTTGAGAGCAGAAATAAGGCACAGGAATTAGTGCAGAAGGGAAATACTTAAAGCCTTTTCCCACAATGTCTGTCCTTTCCTAGCTTCGATCCAGCCACTGTGCAAGGCCTTTGTTCATTAACAGCCATGCTATATGCTGCTATTGGAATTCAGGTGGGCACAGAGCCAAAGCACCCCACCAGAATATGAACGAGAAACAGAGGGAGCAACACCAAGTGCCTCTGGAGAATGTGCAATGGTCAGGGGGCTGGGCTCAGCCTTGGTACAGCGGGAAAAGGAGAAGAGGTGGGCCTGGGAAAGGCCACGCTGCTAACTTCAGCAGCATATTTTATAAATGAAACTCGTTATGTACTCGATCTTCCTGAAGATTCCTAACACTGCAGTTGTGTATTTAGGATTAAGCTGGAGCTCCCACATTGCCTATTCCAGTGTGGGCCTAGTGGTTTGCAAAGACTGCATTTTCCCACCAAAGAGGTGAGATGAATTTTGGATCTGCTCCTGGACCTTACAGTCTGAAGGGAAGAGAATTCTGGAGTCCGTTTTATACCCTTCTCATCTTGAGACTCAGGCCCCCATGTTAAGGAGGCCTCCATGTTCCTCTACCTTCCTTTGACAACTCATGAGCTGACTTAAGAGGCCTCTTCTCTCAGTCACCTTTGTTCAGGTCATATGGTATTTTTGAGCATCAGGAGTACGCTACCAACAGAGAAATGACTGAGCAGTTGTAGGAAGCTACACCAATGGAGCAGAGCGCCTCAGTTTTTAAAATAATCTGATGGAACACAGAAGAAAAAAAAAAGACATCTGCTTTAAATATGCATTAGAGAGACATAATACAATTTTGCTTTGCATAAAATGCATGAGTTGAATTCTATTTCTGTCAGGTCTGTCAGAGACATCCTCACAGGTATCAGGTTATACACTACATTTTCAAAACATTCTTTCACTGGTGAAACATACCCCAGGGATCTACCCTTGTGGAAGTTACAGAGCAATACAAATTAACCCATTCATCTTTGTCACACTTATCAGGTTACGGTTTATCCTGCCCCAAACCAGAAAAAATATTTTCTGGGTTTTTTTTGAACTGGTATATTTCTGATTAAAATTAAGTATGTGTGCAAGTACAAAAGGAAAATTTCTGGAATGCCCACCATGTACTGGGAGCAGTATTATTTAAAGATGTAAAGGTAAACTGTGACTTGATGTGTGTCTCTGAACAAAGAAAATCAAGGCATACCCACAGAGAATGAAAGAACCATACACAGAATACTGGTTTTAATTGTTTGCTTTCTCTGTTTTAAAAAGTGATGAAAACAGAGTGGAAAATGTAAAAGACATAGAGGTTCTGACTTGCATTTTATTTAACTTGGCAAAGAAGCAGATACACTGTACTGACGACTTGGGATCCTGTGATTAAGACTCAGAATTGGCAGGTCAGGAAACCTGCCAAAGCTCTTAAAAACCTCTTGGCTACAGCCCAGCTGACAGGACCCTTTACAGACCGTGAGCTCTATTGCTGTTTAAACAGGTACACACAATTCAATGGACCTCATTTTCCTCACCAGTGAAACCGTAATTATATCATAATTCTCTTGGATATTATAAAACTAAACATGTTAATTTTGTGCTACTCGTCATCAGATACACAATGGAATGAAAGGTATTATCTTGATTTCATCAGCGTCTGCAGTGGGCTTACATTGGCCAATCCCTCTGAGGAAAGCTTCTAGCCAAGGGACATATTTAAAACTGCATCTCTGCTGAGGCACTGAAGAAAAGAATTGAAAGTTGTGAGCTACTTCTGCTGTGATACGGCATCCTTGACATGGCTCAGGCTGAGGGAGCCTACACATCACAACCCCAAAAAAACCCCAAGGCTGGCAAAAAAAGCAGAGAAAACAAACCACCACCACAACATGGACACTATTTATCAAAACAGCTCTACTGAGCCAACCCCCGAAGGACTGCAGGCACAGCTTAAAGCAAGGGAAGATTTATCTGTGCTCCTGCGAGTTTCACTCTTCCTGCCCTATGTGAGCAAAGACAACCACTTTGTTTGCCTTGTGTATTACACTGTCCCCATCCCTGCCCTTGCAAGCCAGGGTGGCAGCAAACAGGATTTGTGCACAGAGAGAATGAAAAAAGGAGTTCTTTTGTTGGCAGTTGTGCTGATTCAGCACAGTGTTGGCTGTGCAGTACAGCTCTAAGCAGTTACCACCCACAGAGGGGATCAGCACGTTTATATGAAAATACAGTGAAGAAACGTGGATGGCAACCCAGCAGGCAGGCTCTGTTGGTTAGCTTAGGTGAACCTGCCCTTCTGAATAGGAATAGCCCAAAGGTGAAGTTTTAGGTTAAATGTACATGTTTTCCCCAGTATCTAACTACTGAAGTACCTCAATGGACAGCTCTGAGTTAGTGCACCTCAGAGACATCCACTGACTCAGAACACACTACAGGATTACCTTCTGTGAGAACCTCCTGTTCCATCTTTGCCATGAAGGTTTCCTCTATGCCTTCTGTAGGATTATCAGGATGGCAGGGTTAAGTGTGGACATTCAGGAGAGCTCCTGATCTTTCCCTGGGAGTGCTATGTCATCTGCTGAGATATCTAGGCATTAGGTTCATCATCAGGCTAAGCAAAGGGCTTTAGGATTCTCCAAGATTACCCAGCTCAGATAAATTAGATGCTGACAACAGAAGTTTGGTAGTTCAGGCTTCCCCCTTGGAGACCTTCACAGTTGAAACATATCATTATTTCACATTAAGGTGATACCTAGTATTATGTTTATTTGATTGAAGGAAGGATGGCCATAGGGAGGAAGAGAAAGGCACTCCTGGGTTAAAGTTTTCCATCCAAAGCTGAACAGTGAACTGTGAACCATACCATGAACTGTATGGATCTCATGTGACACATCCTCTTCCTGTGTGTGGGTAGCCCTCAGGGTCTAGAATGGAAATCTGATTTCTCCAGAGTTAGTACATCTGTTAACTACAGCACTCCCTCTTCTACTGCTTTGAAAACAGATTGGAGTCTCCTTAGTGCAGCCACAGCAAGTTCTGCTCTTCGATATAGTGTCCTTTGTTAAAATAACCTTTGGTCTCTTTCTTGCACCTTCTGCCTGATGCCATCTGGCTGTTAATACTTCCCCCAGAGACAGGTGCATTCAACAGTAACGTGCATGCACAGGTTCCATTTCCACTCTCACATCCATCCCCACAACAGCGAAGACAGGGTGACACCTGTAGCTCTTGAAGCACTTTTAAAGCCTCATAATTGAGAAGGCCCTTTTCAGAAATGTAGAAAAATATCACCTCCCTAAGCTTGTGCTGTGCAAGTCATATGCTTCACCAACAATATCTCTTAAAAAGAAGGCAGCTACAACCCATGCTCACTGACACTGATGCGAAGTTATGTCATGTGAACACAAAACTCTTCCTCACAGTATTGCTCCTGTGTCTTCTACACAATGCTATCCAGGCAATAATAGATCACAACTACACAACAGGCTTGCATGTGCAGGCCTGAAAAAAGTGCATTAGTGTGGGAAAATCACAAGCTCTTCTTTCCAACTGATTTGTTGCTCTTCCTCCCATTAATTTTCTCTTCAAACATATAGTAACATGTTTAAACTGTTTAAACACATTTTAACTGTTTGTGTATCTAGCACAGTTCTTTTGCCTGGGCTCCAAAGTCAGAGAAATATTGATGTGAAGGGTTAAACTATTATTTTCATTATTTTCATTATTTTCATTATTTTCATTATTTTCATTATTTTCATTATTTTCATTATTTTCGTGAGTGTGTTTCGAATACCATTCCCTGCCATACTTGCTGCTGCACGTGTGAGCGCCCTGCTGTGCACATTTGAAAACATAATTAATTACCCCAACAAGAGGCTTTCCTGCACTAGGCAGGAACTGTGAGCTTGAGTCATTAGGGGTTGGTTAACAGGTCTAAGCATACACAGCTCAGAAGAGCAATGACAGGACAATAGGACACAGTCTTGGGCTGTGTGAGTGGAAGTTTAGGCTAGACATTAGGAAAATATTAATCACAGAAAGAGTGATAGGACATTGGAATTGGCTGCTCAGGGAGGTGGTGGAGTCACTATCCCTCAGGGTGTTTAAAAAAAGATTGTATGTGGCACTGAGTGCCATGATTTAGCTGATAAGGCGGTGTTAGGTCATAGGTTGGACTTGGTATTTTCAAAGGTCTTTTCCAACCTAGTTAAATTTGTGATTCTGTGACTTGCAGGAGAACCAGTCACATCCTTCAGTCATAGGAATGGTGAGAGGAATAACTGAGGCTGATAGAAAACAGGGTTGGTGAAAAGAGTGAAGAAAAAAAGAGGGAAAATGAAGGTTAAATGCAAGGCAGTACTCATGGGCAACTCTCCTCTTGCATGAGACATCATTAAAACATTCCTACATCTTTTCTTCAAAGAATGTCTGAGTTCAGCCTTGTACAGTCTTCAGGAAATACTGTGTACTTTGCTGTCAAGGTCTTGAAAACACCTCTAAAGAGACACATTTTGCCCAATGCCTGAGAAACTCTCCTCAGTATCCATCTGTCCTAATGGGAATTGGAAGTACAGCACTGATTTGTCCAGTGCCTGTCCATCACAAGCCAGACCAGGGAAAGAGCTGTGGTACCACATGCCCCAATGTCCACCTTAGTGCTGGCTAAGTCAGCAGGACCCACCTTAACTCAATGTTAAATCCAGCTTGAACATGGATAGTCCATTCACATCGTGCATTCAGTGGGTAACCTTCCAGCAAAATCTGACCTCTGGAAGCCCGAAGAACCTGCCCACACCCTGGGGAGAAAAAGAAGAAAAAAAATTGTGTGAAGGACTTTCAACAGACATTTGAAGAAAATATATGTAGAAATAGCACCAGAAGGAGATGATGGGATGGCTTAGGAAGATACACTCTTTCTTACAAGGCAGTGTATAAAATATTGGGACACCACACAATGGTTGTAAAAAGTTACGAGTACACTGGAGCATTGTCTAGGCTAAGAGTTCTCCCAGGAAAGTTGTAGTTGATTGCTTCTCCCTGGTTTGCAATGTAGCCCCATGAAACCATTTCTTGCAGCTTTTCCCTCTCTGTTAGTTAGCCCACCCACCCACCTGGCTGATGCTCTAGCTCTGAACAGTTTTGATGGAGCCCATACTGACACTTGCAACCACTGAAGCTGAGGAAGCTGGTGAAAGTGACCAAACTACAATGAACACTTCAATGAGCTCAAGTGAGCAAAAGGATGAGAGGAAAAATCTGTTGCACCTGACATCATTGTTGCTAGTAGGGACTAGGAGAGTCTGGGGGAAAAAAGAGCTGATGTATTCCTAGAGGACACATTTGTCCTCAGGATTCACTACATCATCCTTGCATGTTAATGCCACCATGCCAATGAAGAATATAAACACCACAGCTCAGTGTGACACTGATGAGTCAGTGTGACACATATAGAATATACAGCCCTTATCCCTTCTTTCAGGTTCACTCTTATCCTTCCTCTAGTCTTGTTCCACTCTGTCTTTGCTGCTCTCAGTTTTTCACCATATTATGGAATGTACCTCAGCACCAACAGGATAAAATGAAGTGCTCCAGTCATTTGTGCTCAATCTAAGAAAACCACCAGAGGACAATGAGCTGAACAAACAGTAGACAAGGTCACACTGGGGGTGCAATATCTTTTCATGACTATCCTGCAGCTGTCCCTAGTCATCTGTCCAGGGATAGTTGTCCTAATTCCTCATCTTGAATGCAGAACATTTTTAGCCCAGAGTTTTATCTCACCTTCAGTAACCTCTCCCTTTTCCCCAGCTATAAAATATGGCTAATGATATTTTCCTCTATGGAAGATGAAAGGTTGTTTAGTGATTTTTGCAAAGCTTACTGTGATCTGCACATGCACATCCTAGCAAAATGCACAGTTAAATCACTATGTACCAGACAGAGCTAATTTTTCAGTTCCTACTTTCCTGACTACATCTTTCTGAGTGGAGTCTTGCACCTGGATACACCCCCTGGTAAACCTTCTGTTGCTTTGCTGGAGTATGAGGCTGTATCTGTAAGCCAAATATTGCAATCCAGTCTAGCAGCGTCACCTAATCAGGAGAGTCTACACAACGCAGATGAGGGTAAGTAAAAAGTCAAATGACCCAAAAGACCTCCACAGCAATTCTCTCACTTCTTTTTACCTCTTCAGTCCAACAGAAACCTCTGCTGCTTCCATCTGTTTCCCCAGAGAAACCCTAAGCTTTTAACCAGTAAGCCAGGATGAATGTTTCCTACTGAAACAGAGGGTTTTAACACTCGCCTCCAGGCCCTTCCTTCCCCAGGGAGAAAGGGTGACAGTGACCTGATTTGGTGAAGTACTGAGCATCTGTGGTTCCCATTGATCATAGTGTCTGGAAATCAATCCTGCTGCATCTGGTCTATGGGGAAACATGAAGACTGCAGGTCAATTCCTCCTCTTTCTTCTTAAGAAAGTGTTGCTCAAATGAAATACCCTTTGTTCATTTACCCTCGGTTACCCTTAATTAAGCAGGACCCAAGGAAACAGAAATCCTGCTCAGAAGAGTTCCTCAAAAGTGTTTCATCCTCTTCTGTGGCTCGCTCAGTTCCCTCTGTAAAAGGCGAGGATTAATGAGTGTGCCCAGCAACCACATTAGGATTCAACGAGTACAGCAGGATCTGCTGTGGTGAAAATGATAATGCTCCTTCCCACAGCAAGAAACGGGCCCTTGTGCTGCCATTGGCTCCTGCCTCAAAAACAACCTGAGACAAAGCTGCTAGAAATCTTCAGAGGGTTTGACAGGGGGCTTGGACCACCTCAAAGAAAGTTTCCCTTTCGTCCTGAAGGGCTTTTGAGTTTTCGATGCCTTTAAGAGAGGAAAGGCAAAGAACTGGTGCAAAGAGATACTTGTATGCGCGGCATACTAAACACGCTTCTCTGTTTGCCGCGGTACAGCCTGAACTCTCCGAACACTGGCGCCGAGGAAGTCGCTTTGGCCAGCAAAGCAGGTGGTCCAAGACTAAATAGGAGCCATTCAGTGACCCTCTCCAAAAGAACGTTCTCAGGTTTGCTCCCACCCTTCTCTGCACGGAGCACCTTTGCAATCACATCATATCTGTGCTCTTAAGTCTCCAGCGCTTCTAGCAGAAGTTAGGCTGACTCCCCAGACCAATGGTTCTATCATATGTTGATCAAAAGGAGTCTTTTCTCTTCCTATTCTAAATCAGCAGGAGACCTGGAAAACTCTCAAAAATAATTTACATCATAAACACAAATGCTGGCAAATTCTACCTCATTTACAAAAAAATAAACCGCTTTGGCAGAGCATCAACATCCTTGTTCCGTTCCTGTTCTTGAAAAAAAGGCAGCTTTCAGGGCCACAGTAAGATTTCCTCCAAGGCTTGTTACTAACAGAGAATAAAAAATTTCAGGAGACCTCTGAGTTGTAGCCCACAGAGACCTGTGGGTCGATGGAGGGAGAGGTCCTGAGATGACCTCTGCTAAGAAAGCATTATCTTCTGTTTGAATGCTGCATCTTAGATGCCAGGCTGCTTCAAAGGTCAAGATGACTGAACAGAGGAGAAAGACAGTAGAAAGGCTACTGATATTCAGAAACAGGCTGATATGGGAAGGCAGCAGTCACTTATCACAACTTGTTGCTTCCTGTTGGTTGCTGTTCACCAGGATTATGTGAAATGGTAATGTTCAGGAAACTTCAAAAACTACAAGTACTCTTGTCTGGCACAGTGTCCACATTTGGACAGCAGAGCTGAGAACAGCTGTTAGAAAACATCACTTTCTCCCCAGCTTTGATGGAGAGTGTGCCTTGAAGTGATATTACAACTTGGAGATGGCAAAAGCTGTTGGAGTGCAGGGTACAGAGGCTCTGCAGGGTTGGTTTTCTTCTGGTTTTAGAGCCTGATGTGCCTTTTAGGATTGGATTCAATCCAAGAGAAGTCCGATTAGGAAATATCCTAGCACCCAATTAAATTTAGTCAGTGTGTTTATTTCCTAATAACACTCCTTTAGCCGACTCTATGCAATTTATCTTTTTACCCTGTGATCTGGTATCCTTTGGTGGGTTTTCAGCCATGCTTCCAGCTATGCCAGTGGATACTACAAACCAGACAGACGCTGGCCTATGCCACGGTACTTCTTCCTTGCCATAGCCCTCCATCATCAGTGCTTTGGCTAGCAGTTTTCACAAATCTCTCCCGGGGCTCACCCTTGAGCGCTGCCCGGGGCTAGACCTCGTTGTTCGCCCGGAGGCACTCAGACCCTTCCATCCGGCTCGCCCCGCCGTGTACAGTGTTCACCAGGCAGTGATGCTGCCCGCAGAGCCTCCGCCTGCCCCGCACTTCCCTCCTGGCGCCCATCCCGCGGGATGGCCGGGGCCCCCCGGCGCGGCCTCCTGCGGGGCCCCCGGCCGCCACCTACCGCCCGTGCGGCGCCGCTGCGGCGGGGCCGGGGCTGGCCGGGGGAGGCGATGCCCGCCGGGCCGGGGGAGGCAGTGCCCTTCGGGCCGGGGTGCCGTGCCCGGGGCGCCGCTTCAGCCCGGCCCGGTCAGCGCGGGCTGCGGCCGCAGCGGCGCTCGCCCTCCCGGCCGGCCCGGCGCCCGGAGCGCAGCACGGCGGCAGCGCCCGCCGGCCCCGCCAGAGGGAGACAGAGCCCGCGCTGCCTCCGCGCCGCCCGCCGGGAGCGGCCCCGAGAGGCCGGGCCGGCCCCGGCAGCTCCGGCGGTGCCGATGGAAGCAGGCAGGGTGCAGCCCGCCATTACCGTGGTGGAGCCTCTTTGTAACTCTGGGATTTTTCTCGGCCCTCTGCCGCTGGCGAGGAACCCCGGGCTGGCTGCGAGTGGCAGCTGTGATGCCGTGTGCAGGTACCAAGGAGAGATGGCCCGTGTGCCCTCCCGGCTGTGGTGTGTTAGCACATCCGCGGCTCCAGCAGCCGGTGCCTGCTGGCTTTCCAAGGCCGCTTGCTGGCCACCCTCCAGACCCACAGCCACACCGCTGTCAGCCCGCAGTGCAGCACCCATCAGGGTTACAGGCTGCTTTCCAGACATACAGTTCTCTGCGTGCCTGAGCCTACCATCAAGGCCAAAATTGAGATAGCCCTGAAAGCCCCAAAAGGGGAACTCAGGATGTGCTGGGGTCACAACTGTCCTCTGTGTCCCCACTTTAGAGGCAAAAGTCCAATCTAATCTTCCTACCTCACCTCTCAAGTACCACAGAACCACGTGAAAAAGACCACAGCCTCAGTGTCACACTGCTTCCCTTAAAAGAGCAAGTAGTAAGAAAAACACTATAAGACAAAGCTGTCCAAAATTTCAGTACTGCAAAAATGTCCAAATAGAGCTCTGTGTGAAGGTGTATTTTTTTCAATACAAGTGGGAAGAATAAACTGAAAGATACTGTAGGCAACCAATATTCAGGCAGATGGAGGAAAAATTAGATGAGTTAGTGACTCTTTCTTGGCTCTGCTTTTAAAGAAAATTCCAGAGATGCTCTAGCATGGACGTAGAGAAAATGGAACTTCAAAGTGTTCTCAGAAATCACACTGTAAACAGCAAGGGACTCAGTTAAACAACTTCCAAAGCCTCCAGGTTGAGTTAGCTCTGTTGCTGAAACATGTTGATCCCCACATTCTGCTGTTTGAAGCAATGATTTTATTTTATATGCTTTCACCTCCTGAACGGTCATGGGCAGTGTTGTGAAAGCAAGTTAAATTGTTGCTTTAAAACCAATGACTAAGAGCATAGAAGCCTAAGGTATGTAGCACAAAGGACAGAACAGAGTAGGGAAAGCAGACTCTGCTTTTATCCCTTCCAGTCAAATATGAACAAAGAGACAGTCAATAAAAATTGAAAGAGAGCTAAACCTTCACTGCTGGAAAATTGGGGAAGGAAATACCAGTCTTAAACACTATACAATTAACTGATAGAATTCATTATTGACAGACAGAATTGGGATTAACAGCTTAGCAAAACTAAAAAGCAGGAGCTTTTGTACACTGTCAAGAACAAAACCATTAGATATTGCGATGAGGGCCTGGAACACTCATTGTTGTGATATAATCAGAAGTTGCAGTGTTTCTAGAGGTGCCTTGAAGGGTGTTGAAGGTGTGTTGGTAGAGGAAATAAACACTGGGATATCCTTGGGGCTGGCAAGGGGTTGAAGGAGGACAGAGGGTAAGCTCTTTGATAAAGCTGTTGCCCTTGGAAAAGTTTATGCTTATGCTCTGGGGCTATGATGAAGTGTGTCCAAGAAATGCAGATTACAGGAGATTTCCAGAGTCACAGTAGTTAAAGTTTTAAAATAAACCAAACCCAAACACACATTTAGTAGGTTTCTAACCCACCATGACATGAGGCCCAGTCCAATTCCTCTCCAACAAGCACTAGGAGAGAAGTTTTTTTCCTAATTGTAGATCTGCTTACTGCCTGGTTCTGTTTGCCTTCTCCTGCTTGTGCCCTTTGCAAGAGTCACTGTACAGGAATAGCTGGAAAGGCACAGCATGGCCCTGGCTCTGTGCCACGACTCCCTGTCCCTGCCATCCCTCCCTGCCCGTGTAGGACACTTACTCATGCAGTCCCCTCCGTACCAGCCAGCTCTGCACTCTGCACAGTAGATTCCCTTGATGTAGAAGTCGTCAAGTGTCCCTCCCCAGGAGCCATTGCGACAGGACTTGCAGTTCTCAAAGATGGTGCAGCCTAAAAAGAGAGCCACTGTGTTAGATGAAAGCCAAGGTGGATTGTCCTGCAGGAAGAGGAGCAGCCTCTCTGTCTTTTCCACTTCAAATGCCAATGACGTTAATGACTGCAGAGGTGCTGACAGCTTTCCCGCTGGGAACCATACCCAACCTCCACGCCCTAGGCAGCTCAGACTCTGACATTTGGAACCAAACTCCTTGTCTGACTTGTCCAAACCTCTAAATCTTATTGCTCCAACTGTAAACACCTCTTCTCAGGAGTCTGAATGTGTGTGCTGATGCCACATGGACCCAGCCTAAATGATTCTGATGACTTCTAAACTGGTCCTAGCACCTCCTCTCTTTCCTCCTCTCACCTTTCACTCTTCTTTTTCCTTCTTGCTTGTGAGACTTCCAAGCTGTCTTGCCTTTCTTGCTTTGGGGATGCAAATCAACCAAGACTACCACCAAAACACCCCTGTTGTGAAGCCAGCTATAGTGTCACTCTTTTGCAGCTTCCAAGCCTGCCTAAGACATCCTGAGGACAACACTGCTAGTAGGAAGTGTTGGGGTTTTTTGGCCAGTGATGCTACCTACTTTGGGGGAACCTTGCCAAATGTCTTGCTGCTGTCAGCTGAGTGGCAGATGAAGTACATGAGGAAATGCAGGACAATCCCTTGCCTCACTGAGATGTGCTTGCTCACCACTGCCCTGCCCATCATCTGCCATGAAAAAAAAGTCCCTTTGGTCCCTTAGCCAAAGATTTAGTGTGAACACGGCACAACCACAAGCATACCTGGGTGGATTAAACAGGAGTCACATTCATTCTCCTCGTTCCTGCAGCAGGGAATGGTGTAGCCCACTCTTTCTTTCTGTCCTGGGCAGATGCACTCGATTTGGTCATATTCACAGCATTCCCGACACATGATGTTCCACTCGGCTCCTGGGCAGTCTTCATTGATCACTGTGTACTCTGCAGAGAACGGAGAGGACACACAGAAATATTCCATTACCTGATGAGGACTGGCAGGATCTGTTATCCAGTGGTTTGTCAGGTCATGGATGGCATGAGGCTGGCCAAGGTCTTCAGCCCAGAAAAACCCAAACTACACAGTAACATGTGCCTGAAATGTCAGCATGGTTTGCGCGTCTAAAGAACGCGCAGGAGTTTTGCAGTGCCAGCCAGAGGAAGCAAACAAACCGGAGAGAAGGAATAAGTTTGCTTTCTCTGCAAGGCCTTCCCACTTCTGTGGTGAGAAAAATAGCTTTACAAAACCACAGAGGATGACATCACATGAGAGAGTTTCTTCAGATTGCAGGACTGATTTAAAGCATCATATATAGTACAGATTATTTAAACTTTGATAGCATGTTTTAGTTGTACTTCTGCTTGTGAGCTTGCTATTCTTGAAAACTAGGGAGCCCACCAGGAAAGGCCACTTTTAAAGTTGGGTTTTAGCTGGTTTCACTCCCTGTTTTCACCCAGAAGCACATGTTGTTACATTCTACTTCACTGCCAAAGGAAACAAGATTTTTTTTTCTGGATTTAAAGGTTCATTTTGCCTGGCATTTCTAATATGGTAACATCTTTCTATTATTTAGCATAACCTCATATGATATCTAAGCTATGCTGGAAGTACCCTTTTAAGAAACAACCTCAGACTGTGACTCAGGACTGCCACAGTAAGTGCAGATGCTGTCTTTCCCCACCAGTGTGTTGTCTAAATTCTACAAAGAGAGATCTAAGGAATGCACAGAGCTGTCAGCGTGCCTTCTAACCAGCTGACAGCCCTGATGACTGCTTTCATGGAGTTTGATAGTAAAAAGAGCAGACTAGAAAGATGAGACATGAAGGAAACTTAATGAGACTAGCTCTTTTTTCCCCTTCTATCGTCATCTTTTTTCTTTTTTTTTTTTTTAATTTTTTTTTTATTTGTGGTTAGGTAACAACCTTTTTCCTTTTGTATTAAACTCTGAGTAACAGGGTTGTCTTGTTATGAAAAAAGCCATACATCTCTAAGGTGAAACACTCCCATCTATGCCTGTACCTGGTTCCCTTCTCGCACAACTTTTTTTTTTTTTGTTTCATTGTTGCTGATAACCCAATTACTGTGCCTGCTGGAGCTCCCTACCACTGAGCCTTGCTGCTGTGTCTCACTTGACTCTCCATGACCTCATGAAGCTTATCTTCTCCCCTAATGATTTTTACTGACTCCATAAAAAAAGGACCACCAAATTTTTTCTTTTTCTTTTTTTTCAGCCCCCTTTAGCTGGGAAATGAAATGCAGCCCTTTGTGCTCCCTAGAACTGAGTCTTTCCCTTGTGCCTGGTGTACCAGCCAGGGAGAGTCTGCTGCTGCTCTAAGTTTAGGAATGAGGTTGCTGTTTGTGCTGAAACCTTTCCATCCCCTCTCTCTGCCCCTATAATCATTCCAAAAAGAAAAAGCTGTTCCTGCCATCCAATAAGATTCTGTAGTTTTTTATTCCAGTAGTGGAATCTTGCATCGAAATAATTTTAGTGTTCAGCAGTTATAGACCCTTTTGCCTGTAGGTCTTGACATGCTTTACAAAGTTCTCTTTCCAGATGGGAAAATGAAGCACAAGGGAGGAGAAGTGACTTTGCTCAAGGTCCCAGAGAAAAACAATAGTAGAATCAGGAATTAAACTCATGCCTGCTAATTTCCAGAATGGCAGTCAATCAACCTGGCCAAGCTGGGGCTTCTTAACCTATGGCTATTATTCCCTTTTAATTCAGCCTTTTATCTATGAATTGTATCTGATTCAGATTCCAGAGAAAATTAATTACATACGTCTAACTAGCTCTGTAGAACTGACACTCAGTTTGATACATCTCACCATACAAGACAGACAATAGCTGTGTCTCTGGTGTATGGGGTGGGGGTCTCACTCCTTCCTGAAGCAGTACTCTCTAAAGCCTGACTAATAAATAGCTATGCAACACTCAGAGCTTTTGTGAAGCATCCTTCAAATTCTCATTTTTTCTAACTCAAGATAGAAATCTAATTTATCTCAAGATTGCTAAAGCCTATTAATAAAGTGGATATGTTATCCAAGAGAAATTTTTGTCCGTAAAATGATCCAAATATTCGCAGGCAAAGTTACACTGGGGTGACAAAGGAATGTCTCCAGCCCTGCAGGAACTCAAATTCTGGCAATATAAGGCTGTGACCAACACAACTTAACTTTCAAGTTAGCATCAAGAGATGGGCTGGAGCATGTGACATCCAGAGGTCCCTTTTAACCTAAATTACTCTGTTCTTCCCTAAAATATTGCACATGTATTTGCATGTAAGTAGAGAGTGCATATGTGTGCATGTGCATATTTATTTTTATATGTAGAGCTTGTGTATACAACAGAGCCAAAAAGTAGAGGCCACACTTATTCTTAGTGGATCAAATGTGTGTATTTGTAGAATAAGTTGACCTTGAGGTAATATTTAGCTTTAAGAAGGGAGCAGCAGATCTTGGCCTTTAACAAATTGTAAAAATATGCCTGCTGCCACCTAGAAATGCTGTCTGCTCACTTATTTTTTCTCAACTTAGACAATGAAAACAAACTCTCTTGATTTACTGACAATTTAATTCCCCTTCAGGTTCTCAGTTTCTGCAGTTTGAGCAATTTATATAGCCTTGACAAGGAAATATATGTATTTGAGATTTTTTTAAGTGGCCCTTTTAGGATTTTCTTCACAGAAATCATGGAATCTATTATTTTGAGGTTCTGTAGAATTTATTCTTTAAAGAAATATGATTGAAGAGTTTATGCATCCCTTTAATAATAGCAGGATCCTTTTGTTTTATATCTAGACTACCGAAAAAAAGGCAAATAAAACCTTTGCCTCAGAAGTTTTAAGGGGGTTATGCAGAGAGTCACTTATGTGTGTAATCAATGTTTGTTTGTGTGGCTGAGCTCAGCCTGTGCTCCAGAGAGGCAGAGGCATAACCCTGCTCCGCCTTGTGTGTTTGGGGATGGGCAAACACTGGCAGCTCCCACACACACACTTGGCCATTATTACCCAAATCCAGAAGAGAACGAGGCAGAGAAAAGTGGGGGAAGATTTATTGACTGAGTGAAATACTGAAAGTGAGGCCTCTGCCAGCTGTGGCAGAGATAATTGTGGGGTGTTTTGTGAGCTTTACTTTGATAATCTTCCAAAGCAGGCAGTCTGGCTTGCAGGCAGTGACTGTGTCTTTGATTTTGGGACAAGCCGGAAGAAGCTGCTTGACAACCCATGCAAAATATTTAGCTGCAATGAACAAACAAGACTCTGGACAGGCAAATAAACAGTGGATTAATTTATGAGATTTTAATGATGGGAGAAAAGCCCATTAAATCCAGGCACAAACAGCTCACATGGAAGCAGCTCAAGACCATGGAAACCAAGCAAGAAATGTCTGTGTTGGGAAAGCACACAAACATCCAGGGCGTGTGCTGGAGGGCAGACCTTGGCTCAGGAGCCTGGCACAGCCCAACACAACACTTCACCTGATGCTTTGGGTCCGGCCTGAGCAGGACTGTGAGGTGGGAGAGCAGCATTTTCAGGTTCAGATGGCAGCACATTCATGCTTGCTGCCCACATCTGCAGCTAGCAGGACCTCCTATCCCTACAGCATGTCAGATCCTAGAGGCTGTTAGTGATGGATTGTGTAGGACACCAGTTGGAGGCGATGCTCCCAGACAATGTCCTCCTTGTTGGCAGTGTCAGTCCAACAACAATTCACCTCAGTGATGCTGCTGCCTCCCCAGGGCTGAGATCAGGCTTAAAGCTTTGGGGATTCAGGAACAGATTCACAAGCACATTGTTGCCTCAGGGGTGGGTCAGGCCACTCTTCATGGTAAAACGTCAACTTCAGCTGACTAATCTTTTGCCATAGTGAGTTTGTATATCATAGATAACTGGCTAGATGGAAAGGGATTTCTGCTCCAAAGATCTAGAGATGGGAAAACTGTGTAGCTAAGAACTAAGGTGTATTGAAGAGAGCCCAATTATACCAATTATCTCTTGTGTCTTCCACTTCTTTGGAAGAATGAGGGTTTTTTTAGAGTACAGTCACTTCAAGTTGATATAAGCCCGTGCTGCTGCTGAGATGGGGCATTTTTCTCCCTCCTCTCCCTGACTTCCCATTCCCATCCCTGTATTTGTGCTGACAGCAGCTGCTATGTGGAGGGATCAGACAACTGATTGAGCAAAACCCAGTTTGCCATATCTGTCTTTGGAGGGAACTTCCTATGCTACAAGTCCATTCTATTATTCTGCAAAAGTTTTTCTTCCATGCCTTAATTTATCCATCACTACATTGATAAATACTACTTAAGCTCAAAGAAATATTACTTCAAATTGCTTTGAAAAGTGCCGTTTGTAGTAACAGTGCAGTACAAGATCAGATACAAACAGAGAGAGTCATCTCTAGAATTTGAGTCCATAGAGGATGACTTTTTCAAAGTGATTATTTAACCAATTCATGTTCCACAGATGAGAATGTGCCCCTTTTTATTTGATTTCATCTTAATTTTTCAACATGCTGCTCAACAACAACTTCTGTCTTTTGCTGAAGAAAGAAGCAATTGAATTTGAGGGAGCAATTTCTTAAGGCTGTTAGTAGGGAATGTTTGGCCCTGTAATAGTTCTGAAAGGATTCTCTAATCTGAAAGGATTCTTTAACTTCTCATTAAAGGAAAGACAGCTTCAACAGAGATGAAACCTTGTAGTAGCTTACACTTTCTTTAGGTCTGTCTCATTTTTCTGCTCCTTCCTTACTTGGCTCCACTGCCATTGTACAGATATCCAAGGTGAGCCTCACCCCACGGGGATCAGGTGTGTGGACACTGACAACAGGAAATGCTCTCAGTGCAACTCTGGCTGAAACTGTGGCTCCTTTGTGACGAACAATAAAATTCTCCATTTGATTTCAGTGAGGCCAAGAGGAAGATACCTTGGAAGGGAAGAGGGATGTTCCCTTTTAAGAGATTTTACTAGGGCTCTTGGAAAATGATGTACCCCAAATCCTTAATAATAAAGGAAAGTGCAGGTCTTTATTGTTAACCTTTTTGTCTAAGATAAACTACTGTGCAAATTATGTCTATTTGTCTATTTGATGTGTTAAGAGGATGAAAGGGATAGTGCTGTCTCTAAAACCACTTGCTTCTCTTTAGAAATTATGTACCTATTATTCTTTTCAGCAGCTGGTCTAATTAAAAGAGGAGCTAAAATACATCCCTGTTTTAGTTTTACAGTCTGCTTACTTTATGGTCACAGACCTTTGCTGAATAATTAGACTGCTGCTTGTACAGAGACAGTTAGCATCCTTTTCTGCCAGTAGTGTGTGCTTTCCCACAGTGGCAAGTGGGGAGAGGCAAAAAGAAAGAATTTCTATTTTAAAAAAAATCAAAGCCAGTGGGAGAACACAGGAGGAAATCTACAATACTAAGTGGAATCTGTCCACTTAATAAATGCACACTAATTCGACTGTCTTTTTAAAATACCTCTTTCCTTTAGTTTCTTCTCAGTATTTATGACCTGCCTTTTGTGGTCTTATCATTGGCACTGTGGCCTTGTGGTTTTATTTGAGAGAAGCTGTGGCAGGAATAGCAGGTTAAGGCTCTTTGGAGGTTGCCACATTACCCTTCAGGCTTCCATTCTTTCTGGGACAGAGGACCTTATTCTGGGCAGAAAAATTATGCTAGAATGATCAGGAAGAGAATTTGTTTTCTCTGTGCTGCAAGACAAGGAACAGGAGCAGGTCATGAATGTAGAACTTTTGAGTATGTGACAGCATTGATGATGTTAGACCTCTGAAATAGGGGAGAATGTTTGGAAATCTGCTGAGAAGAAGCAGCTGTGGTACTGAAATTCATGACCACATAACATGAGAATGTGCTCGTGTCCTAAACCTAGAGGAGTGATGCTGGACCTGGCTTGAGGACTTGCCTCTCCTAATGGTGTGAGACCTGCAACATGCTGACAACTTAACTTGCAGTTAATGTTGCCCAGGTGGAAATAGTCCCCACAGACAGCAGCAACCCTCCTCAAATTTTAGTCCTTACAGCTAAGTACTACTACTGTGTAGTTCAGCCCTAACCAAGGCCTGAAGATGCCCTCAGTGTGCAGACCTCTGTCCCTGCTGATCGCTTGCCTCCCTGCCCTGTGGCCTTCCTTGCAGTCTGCCCCTCACCATGTCCCTGCTCTTGAGGAGGGACCGGGGCATCCACATGCCCAAGGCAGGTCCTGCTGCTGACAACTGCATCGTCCTGCGGTGGCCAGGGGTGCTTCAGGGCTGGTGGAGAGGAAAATCCTGGGCACTGGCAGGCTTGCCAGCTCCTGGGAGCTACTTGAAGAGGCCTCAGGGTCAAAAGTGAGCAACCCCATGCTTTTTTTCCAAAATAAAAAGCAAGTTTCCCTTTGTCCATTCTAGGAACCTAAACATGTGAACTGAAGTAACCCATTTGCTAAGATTGAATGCATCTGGATGTGTCTGAGTGCATCTGGCCTTCACTTCTCTAGACAGAGGCTGGAGGGGGAGGGGAAGAGAGGTTGGGGAGGGTTTAGATAGGCAGAAACACACAAAAACACACATATATTTTTAAGGAAACATGAGTCACTTGCACTCCAAGTTTATTCCAAAAAATAAATTCCCAGACCGCCCTGACTCCTGCCCCCAACTCTCGAGGCAGGCCCTGTGCAACTGGGTGTGATAAATATGGATAAAAATTGGATACATCTGTGGGGAGGAGACAAAATGCTATTTTCCAACCTGCCCTGACATGTTAAGGCCACCGCACTTCTGAGTCGCTCCCCTGTCTGTGAGAGCCCCTCCTGGCCCCCTGATGCTGCCAGCTGTGTGCCAAGCAAGGGCCACCAGCTGCTCCGCCACCGGGCAGGGCAGGGCAGGCATGGCAAGGAAGGGCAGGGGCCAGGGGTACAGCTGACATCCATGTGTCCCACAGACTCTTCTCACACTGCCCCTGGTGTGTGAGGAGTGGGTGTGGGGGGAACCAGCAGCCTCCCTCCAAAGCTCACAGCCCGTGTGTCCCGCTGGCCACTGTTGTCCTTCCTCCTGGTGCCCCTTGTCACTGCTGCCGAGGGCACTCAGCGCTGGATTGCCCTGCGGATCCGACTCTCGCCACGAGAGAGATGTGCTGCCCCTCAGCAGGAGGGGTGCATGCCCACCCAGCTGCCGGACAGCCACAGCCCGTGCCCAGGGATGCTCTGCCACTGGCTCTGTGCCACTCCAGCACACGGCACGTGCCATGGAGCCACCTTGCCTGGCCAGTGTGAAAGGTGGCACGTGTCTGAGGGACAGGCCGCTGCAGGGACAAGACAGCGCATGTGGCACAGAGGTGCGGAGAAGCTCTCTGTGCTTGTGACCCAGGGGAAGCTTTGGCAGGAGGCCAGCCCCCAGGATGGCTGCGGGTGCCGCTGGCCAGCCGGGTGGGCAATGACCCTGGTCATCCCCTGTGTCCTGAGGGGTCGACAGGGGAGAGCACTGCAGAGGCAGAGCCTCTGCTGCAGCCCCTGCTGAGGGGGCCTCTGAAGCACCATCCTTGACAGCAGTTCTTTACAGTCATTGAGATCTGAGTGCCTGCCGATTTGACAGCTGTCCTGGTAAGAGGAGTCAGCAATGCTGAAATATGCAGCAGCTTCAAGGGTGGGTGACTTGAGGGCACCTCACCTCCCAGTCCTTAGGGCTGCAGCTCCCAAGAAAGCAGCCTGCAATGCTGACAGCTGGCTGCTGCAAGCAGGTCTGGACACCTCCAGGTATAAACAGCCCAGGTTCGTGGCCATAACTACAGCAAATTTGCACTCAACAGTAAATGCTTTTTGCTCAACCTTATCAAGATAATGCATGCTAGTTCAGCAGAAACTGGGATGGGGCTTGGGTATAAAAAAGATCGTTCTGCTTTAACAAGGCTTCCCCTTCGAAAGAATAATATTGGCAGAACTAAATCCCAGATTGGAAACAATGTGTGGGTTTTGTTTTCTTTTTTTCCTTCACTTTTTTCTCCCTTGCCTTCATTCTTGGTGTTGGGGCTGGAGAGGAAAATCTCTGTCTTGCCAAACTAAACAAATTACGCTTTACAATTCAGGGACTTAAATGCCTCTTTTTATCATCATTTCCGTAGCACTGAGTGTTGAGAAAATAAAAGGAGTAATAAGCAAATTGATTGCATACCTTTTTCTTAATGGCCATTGGCAAACAATTTCAGCCAGTTGTTTCTGTTTAAGGCTATTAAGTTTGCCTGAAAATCATTCCTGGGTAAACCTACACACACACACTCACACACACACTCCATGCTGACAAGAAAAAAAGTACATAAAGCAGAGCCCCCTCTTTCTATTATTGCTATCCCTGCAGATCTCCCTGCTTCCCATGACAGTGCATGAGATCAAACCCCTTTGACCACACTGAAGGAGAGGGACCCATTCGACCATGCCGGAACACACACGCTCTCTTACAGTACCTCTTGGCAAGCAGGAGATGAGCTGGAGGAGAGTGAGTCCTACAAGTGTCCAGGGTGCTCGCTCCATGCTGCCCAGGCCAGCGCAGCGGTGTGACTGCTCGGGAAGGGAAAGCAGGCAAACAGCTTTTACTGGGACCTCACCAGCTCCGGGCTGCAAGGGATCTCGGATTTCAGACCTCAGCACGCTCCCATCCTCACCAGAGGGGAACTACCTTCAAGAGACTTCTCAGGCGTCCAGAAGCACACGTCACCCCAAACCTCTCCAACTGCTGCCTTAACCCTTTCTGGACTCTGGCAACAGATCCCTTTTGTGATGTCTTTATTGGCTCAGTGCTCAGAACAGAGAGAGCAGCTTTCCTGATGTAAAGAAAGATGGTTTAAAACGGGGGAGAAAGAGAATTGCAGATATCTCTCTACATGAGGCATCCGGGTTGCTGCGGGTGAGCTGAAGTTACAGACACCTCCAGAAGGAGGCACTTTGTCCTTGCCCCCGTCGGGCGTGTGGGGGCTGATGCATCCCGGGGGTGGCGAGGCTGGCTATGGGGTGGGTGCAGAGAGGGATTCCTGTCCCACACTCCCGCGATTGGGCAGCCTGGCCAAGAGACATTGTTCACTTTACGACGTGCTTAAAATAGCTGTGCATTTTTATGGTGGAGCAGATGAATGAATGAGGCTCAGTAAAAGTTCACTCCACAGTGGATGAAAACCACAAAACACAAAAGGAATCACTTGGCATACATGTACTTGTGCTAGTCAAAACCTTTTTACTGACCATTTCTGCCAGGAAATGAAATTTTGGCAAAATTAAAATGTTTTGTCGGAACATGTTGATATTGAGGAAATGTTTAATCCAAACAAAGGAGACCATTTCATTTGGATTTTATCTTTGTGTCATATTCTGTTTTGCCTTTTCTATTAGCACATGCTACCGACTTTTTTCTGGTCTTCAACCCATATTTCATAGCAGCATACTTAATTTTCTCTAAAATTTTTCTTGAACAATTTTTAATGCTTTCCAAAGCACATGTTTTTTACCTCTAAAGCAGACTTTCTCAATTTGATTTCTATAGCAAGAATTCAAAATTTACATGTTTTATGAGGAGTTAAAAATGAAAAATTGGCATTTGCTTTGGAGTAGGAAATCAAGTAACCCAAAAAGCTTTAACAAATACCCAAAGAAGTTTGTCAATCTCAGGCATGTTGAGCAGCTTCAAAAATTTGAGAGCCTTGAGTAGTTCAGTGCAGTGCAAAACCCCCTAACCTTCAGGTGGTCTTTCATGGGGTGAATTCCTTTCACCAGACATCTCTCTAGTTTAAGCTTGTCTGTCTGCCAGCCTCTTGACTTTACACTGTGAACAGTCTTTTCAGGGTTTGTGCACCTTCCATATAAAACAGTACCAAAGTAGTTTTTTCCAAATCTCTTAGCACTGATACAAACCTACCATTGAGAATGCAGTAGAAGAAGACCTGAGGTGGGTGCCAAGATTTTAACCATTATGGTGCATAGTCCTTGCTGAGCCAGCCTGGCTGCTGCCCTGGGTTCTTTGCAGCTCAGGAGGAGGTCACCAAAGCTCTCCAAGTCCCACTGGGCCTTATTATGGCTCAGTTACTACATTCTCCTGGAGCCCTTGATGGAAATCTCTTGCCCCAGGGTCCTGAAACTCTGCCTTGGTTATCCCTTGCTCCTTTCTGATTATTCATATACATGTTCTAAACTCCTTCCTGGTTCCAGCTTTGGGTTCCTCTAACAAGCCATTGTTGGTCAGTGGCAGGAGGAAAAAAACTAAGGAAAAAACACAAAGCCCCCAAGAGTAAATGAAAACAGTGAAAAAGGGAAGCTCTTACATCTTCACAAAGAAACACTAAGCTATTTTAAAGCCTGCGGAATCATGATTAGTTTATTTCCAAACCATCCTTTCCAGTAAGCAATTAAATTATTTAAGCTAGTAAGACCTTTTTGGACTGCACGTTGACTTACAGATGTCTGAGGCTTAGATATCTCTGAGGGGGAGGCTCATGGGGATGTAAGCCAAAATCTGGGTTTGGTGTGTGAAGTGAATGGAAATCACAGAGCACTGATTAAGGCTGGACATAGGAAAACAGAGTTTTAAAGGCAGACACAGAGGACTTAATACTTGATTTCATAAAGGCCAGAACCACTGGAGAAAATATATCCACAAGGGCCACAACTATTCATTTGAGTCAATTCCTGTGATGCATTCAGCAGATAAAAAAGGAGTAGAAGAAGTTGTGTCTTTGCAGGAATCAGCTCTGCAGGGACACTTTCTGTTTTAGGGTGGAAAAGTGGTCCTTCTGTACTAAGGAGGTGTGAAGTAAAGGGTTAGCTGGTAGATTTATGACATCTTTTTTTCCTTTTTTTTGTCTCTGAGGGAACGTAATTATGCCAGCAGAAGATATAACCATACTCAGCATTACTCTACAGTGCTTAACTTAGCTTGGCACCTTGCAAAATCAGTTTAGTTGGTGGATCCACTGTCTCCTTAGAGAATGGCTCAGCAGCCAAACAAGAGAATTCAGTCATGAGCCCACAAGCTTGCACGTGGCCTATTTACACGAGTTGTCTGCTGGTCTGTAGCTTTAATCCCAGGAATGGGACTAAATTCAGGGCAATTTACTGCTGAATGTGCTTCTTGCATTCCTATTAAGAGGCAGGGACCAAACCAGGCACAGTGCACCAGCCAAATTTTTCAGGTTGTATGTAATCCCCCATGAAAGAAAACTAAAAGCTCTTAACCATGTGTCTGTGCTGCTGAGGAATCTCACTGTAGCATTTGGCTTCAAGGTTTGTATGTGCCTTACTGTTGAATGTAAAGGTTTGGAAAGTACATTCCACTCAAACTGAATTGTATAACAGTGCTGCAAAACCTGATAGAGTTATTGAGTATTAATAATAACTTCCAAGTACCTAGCAATCCATTTCAACCTAGAGTAAAACGAGACCTTTAATAATTAATAATTGACCACTGAGTGAATAATTAATGTGCAATTAATACCACTCGCTCAAGTTTCTAATATTTTGCCATGAAATCTGAAAAACACTCTGTGGTCCAACCTACAAAAACAGAAAGAATGCCATTATTTTATACTGGGGAAAAGTGACACGCAGGGATATGAGCTGAGGCACATATCCTGAAAAACAGTGGCAAGTCCAGAGTGGAACACAGAAACTTCATCCCATTTGGTACTTGTAGCTCTGGACTGTCCTGCTTGAGAGGGCTCAGTGAAGAATAATTAAGGATGGATATATATATAGTTCTGAATAAATTCAATTTGGACTTGAAATAAAAATGATTGCTTTTCAGTCTTTAACCTTTTAGTGAACTTTTTATTTCCCCCCAAACTATGCAAATCTCTTGTTTCTGTTACTGGAACATTGCCAGAAATAATTCTGCTTTTGTGACTTCTGCTCAGACAGTTCTGTCCCACACGTTCTTGATCATTGTCCAAAGCTCCAGAGGTTGTGCTAGGAGGAGATCTGTGATTTTCAATGTTATTCACTTCTGCTACTACAGATTAGATGCCTTCACAGGACTTCTTTCTTACAAGAACATTTGGAGCCCATTTCTTTTTTACGGGCAATATTCCCACTTAACTAGAGGAGTCTTCTGCCAGAGAAAGAGTTTGAATCATCTGGACTCAAACATGCTCGCAAGAAGATTGTTGGAATTAGATCTTGAACTTTAGTGACTGCCCAATAATACCCATCCCACTCAAACAATGAATGAAGAAACCACTGGAAAGACATCATAAATGAAAATGGACCCATTGAGAGGGTGGAAAGGATTTGTATCTCAGGGGGAAATGAAGTTCAGATAAAACTCAGATCTTCCACTTTTAGGAGTAACAGCAAGAGAGGTTAATGAAAGATTAGCACTGATATTTTTCTTCTCCCTCCAAAGCATTGTTGTCCAATAGGGAGGATCCTTTTAGAGGAGAGATTATAAAGTGTTTGCCTTTAAAATAAAGCTCTTAAACTAAATTACAGACCTTACTGGAATATCTGAGGGACATTTTATAAATTCCTAGGATTATCAAGAGTATACTTTGCCCTTTGGGCTTCAAGTTCTGCTGAACATGTTCAATGCAAATATCCAGTATTCATGAATTACATTGGAATTGTGGCAGCCTACCCACACAGGCACCTATAGATAAGGGCCCTTTGTTTGGCTTTTTCTGGCCTGAGCTCTGCAAAATATTCCCATCTTTCAGTGGGGTGTTAATCCTGTGACTGAAGCATTACAGTCCTGGAGAGCTGACTGGGTGTGAATAGAAGTGGCCAAAAGAGCAAGGAGCTGCAGTGCCAGAACACAACACAGCCCCTGACCTAATGGGACATGTAAAGACAAGGATAATGCTTTGTTAGAAAGCATTTGTATTTGATAACGTTTGATAATGTATTAGTTAGAAAAATTTTGTCAGGAAAATTGAAACAGTTTAAAGTTTACAACTCCAAATATATTTTTGGACAGGTCAGCAGCAAAATATGGCCAGAAAAATATGACTGCTTAATGGCACCTACCAAGCAATACGCTTTTTTTTCAGTTATTATTACATGTCTTTGTCTGGCTGATTTTTTCAGTGATCCTTCTGTGTTTCACTTTTGTATGCAGTCTGTGATAATCTTCACCATAGCAACGTGTAGGGAAAGAAATAGGTGGAAGATTTGGCTTGAAATTAAAACTAGCCAGTAGTCAATTCTATGTAACAATCAGTCAGACACTGATATTACTGTCTAAGGAGATAATAAAAAAGGGCTGCAATTATTTATTTCCCTGTAGGGAAATTAACAGCTTGTAGATTCAGTCATTCTCGTGATACACAATTTTAGTTTGAAGGTTAACAAATAAGGCTTTCTAGGTTAATGAATAAAACTTTTAAGCTGTATAGCAAATTCAAACTGATCACCCAAACATCAGAGACACAGAAGATTAAGAATTGTTTTAATTTTATTTAAGTTGGACTTATGCTTTATAGTCTTGGGTACATGTGAATCAGGATGGAAGCCAAGAAAAGAGGTAAGGTTTGGGACAGTAACCTAGCCGTGTTCCACTGAGAAGGCCAACTGCAACATAAAGTCCAGTCAGATGAATGTATGCCTGAAACAAAGGTCAGAAAATGTATGTGGGAAATAATTGGTGGAAGGTCAGCTTTTCAGAGGTGCTCAAAATCTGATTTTTCAAACTGTAAAGTATAGCAGTTCTGGAAATACAGTTCACACAAGCTGTAACTGTATTGCAGCCAGGTAATGGAGATAATGGAGTGATTGCAGGACTTGAGCAGTGCTGTCTAACAAATTAAAGAGCTTAGTCTGAAGTACTGGTTTTTTGTCATCTCCTTTTCTCCTTTCATTGATCCTCATAAAAACCAAAATTAAGGCTCACTCTCTCTGTCCCTGTAGGTCAAATTTGCCAAAATGTCCTTAGGAAGGTTCTGTGAAAACATCTATCTGGGAACAACAGTGAAATTCTAATACCAAGGAGTAACAAAACCATTCACCTTTTATGCAGTTGTTTTAGGTGTCACACAAGTAAATAATAAGGAAATGTACAGTAACACACCATTTATTTTCCTGATGCAACTTTTGGGAGTTCTGCCATCCATCATTTAACACCACCTTACACTAATCAGTTCTCAGGATTTTTGTACTTCTCCCTTGGTTCACTTAACTGACTTTGACAAAAAGGGAGAGAGTGAAGTAAGATGACAAAGAAGATAAAAAGAAATATATGTAATGATTCAGAAAGAAAGAGCAAGATTACTTTGGCTAATAGATGAAGTGGCTGAGATCTTTCAGACCAGTAGTCTGTTCTGAGAACAGTTGGACAAGGTCACCAGGGGATTGCAAAATATGATCTCGTGTTATAAAAATATATACTGCTCAAAATCCCAGACCAGTGTGCAGTCATGTCATCAATTTTTATTAAAAAAAAAAAGTCATCACCATCTTCAGCTACTGCAAACCCAAGTGCTGAGAAGCAGGTTGCTGAAAAATATCATTTTATCCATTTCTTTTGTCCCTACCAAGCACTGATGTGCCAAGTTGACAGTCCTGGTGGTCCTGCTTCCACATAGTTATCCTCCACATCATCCTTGTCATCTTTGAATTGTAGTGTGCCAGACCACAACTGCTGTTTCACTTAAAAACTTCGAAAAATTTTCCTAACAGTTTTTCTTTCATTATTTTTAGGCAGTGATATTGGGATATGAATCGGATCATATGTTGTTAAAAGCTGTCCCTCAATATTTAACCTGTGCATAATTCTGAAGCACAAATCCCACCCACTGCCTTGCATAATTCATAGGGGAAAATTTGATTTGCATCTGTGAAATCACAAACTGTGGCACTTCTCAGGAATGCATCCTCAGCAAGTATAGGATATGTTTGTATCAGGGAAATCCCCCTCTGCGTATTGAGTACCACAGAAAAATGCATCTTGACACAGTTCTGCTACTTACAAAGCTATATGAGCTGGGCAGGTTTAGAAGACTTACAAGAGGTTACTCAAGTAAAAATACTCTGTATACAAAAAGTGTGAACTAAAATGTTTATTCAAGTTAATAGGAGATCTTGTGTAGCTCATAGGATGTGTGTGTAAAATACCCATGAAGATACAACACAGTCGGTTGCAATGGTATTTTAAGCTCTGATCTAGTAAAGACTTAAGCATGTGCTTAACCTGGGTCACATCAGCAGTCTCATTGAATTCAGTGGGTCTAAATGACTCTTTTAAGTGTTTGAAGTTTAAAAGTACCATTGGATAGCCATAACTGAGACTGGGAGGAGTGACAATGCCAAGGGTGACGTGGAAAGTTTTATGCCCAAGCCCTGGGCTTCCCTCACCTGCAGAGATGTGAAGCTTTGCTATCAGTAGTGCAGTTGCTGCCTCAGCCCTCATTTTGCAGTGTGCTGCCTGCTTTATACAAGAAATAAAAAGAAATAGATTCCATCAGAGCTGATTTGTCTCTGGGATTACCAGCAGACTAGCAGCAGAACACTGCTTCAGAGACACTGGAAGAGTGACAGGAATTTCTGATTTCTAAATCCTTCAGCATACATTGTTAATAAGTGTATCAGAGTTTTTAGAAAGTATTTATGAAGAAGCCTCCAAGATTAGAAACCAACATCGCTGGTTTGCTTTAAAGATTGAAAAAACTCAGTTGAAACAAAAGTGAAAGATTTTTCCACACCGTTGTTGCTCCCCTTGGCTTTTAGCATTCAGTGGCGTGCAAGTTAACAGAGAGGGTATTGATTTTTACTGCTTTGAACATTTCTTCCTAGAAAAGGAGCAATAAAAGGAGTAGAGCAGAAATAATAGCAATTCTTGTTTTCTCCAGCAGGGCTTTGATCTTACAAGTTTGAGCAGTAAAAGAAAGGAATCGTCTATTCCATTGCACTTTGTCCTGCTTGAAAACCTACCTTTCTCCATCTTTGTTATTATTTTTCTGTCTTGAAGCCACAATGCAAGCACATGCCTCATGACAGGTTTAAACTTCCTATATGACACCTTTACAAACTCCTATTGCACTATAACATGAAGAGAAACAGTCAAGAAAAGAAAAAGTCTGCTCTTTCTACAAAAAATTCTACACAGACAAATCTGTTTCAAGTAGTTTAAACTGCTTCAGGAATGACCTTAGATGGGCCAGTCTTGGATCCAGTAGAGAATTTTTAGTTCTGCGAGATCATTGACTATTGTGGGGGAGTTGTTCCTATATATTTGGTTCTGTCCATAATGCCATTGTTTATATTCAGTCACTGTTTTCTGTGTGAAGAGTCTCTTGGCCATTGACATTTGTTTTAGATTTCTTTTCATGTATTTTTAATCAAAGGAAAACTTGATCCAAAGCCAGGCAGATTGTGCTGGTTTGGGTTGCCATTCATCATGAAGCACAACATTGTCTGTTTCTGCAAAATGCATTTGCCAGAAAGGTGGCAGGACCCGGCCTTTGGTGCCAGCCCTGCTCTGCTGTTCTAGCAGAGTAAAGCTGCTTTACATGTTCTATCATTTTATCAAGCAAAATAAGCCACATGGGCCTCACTGTAAACAATAAATGGAGCCATAAGATGCATAAGAAAGAGATCTGCATATTCCCACCTAACTGGAGTATATTTGGTATTATCCTCTTCCTCCCTGTGATCATAACAAAGGTGGACCCACTGCTTTCTTTTACAGCTTTTCTTTTTGAACTATGACCTATCAACTGCATAAAGAAAAAGAAAATATACATCAAAATGTCTTAATAAACAGTACTCAAAAATAAATTGGTGAGACTTTTTTTTCCCCTGTGTGTAGGCACAGAGTAAAGATTTTAATCAGTTTAAGATTTCTTTATAAGGTCACAGTGCTCAGTGTGATTAACTAGATATGAAATCTGGCAGGCAATATATTCATAATATGATCTAATCATCTTTGGTAGTGCTGGGAGGGAAAGAAAGAAATTGGCTGAGAGAAGATTGCTTAGAAGTTGGCAACCTTGCAAATACTGTAACTTCTCTATGGAAATCTCATCAGAATGATGAGCCAGCCATCTTTTCCAAGCTTGTGCAGAAATTTTCCTTTCAAAATATTTGTGCCTCAGAGATAATGGATGACTTCTATTACTGGATGGCTCCTGCAGAGCACTTTCAGGACTAACCTGAAGTATCCCCTGCTATTTCATTATTGGACCACAAACTGCTTTGCCAAAAAGCCTCACTCCTCAATCCTTCCCTGTTTTTTCAGGCCTAGGGCTCATAGATCTGCTGGAATATTGTCACATAAATGCACCCAGGCCAGACAAGATTAAGTATCCTCTTTGTGTAGCATTCTGCCTCCAGAAATGACCAGATAATTCCTTGTTACTTCAACAGATAACACCAGTAAACTCATTGGGATAACCTTTCTAGCTCACAGTTCTATCTTGTTCTTTGCTAATAAAGACAAACTTAGCTCCTGAAGTATTTTTGTTTTAGTAATTATGCTTTTTACCTCTTGCTCTCTCTCTATATGTTTAATTCCTCTTTTAAATATATTAAGGTTTTGCTCCCAGAAATGTGTGGTGAAATTGATTGATTATCTAACTTTGCACCAAGAAAAGCTTATGTAGTCAGCTTTGAGCTTCCTACATTCTCTTTCATTAAATTACCCTTTGGTTCCCAAAAACCAAGACAAACTGTTAAACCATACCTCTCTAGCATTTTCTTGACTCACCAGGTTGCTATTTTTGTTAAGACAACACTCACCAACTTTTTAATTGCCACCAAAGTTTAGTATTCTTTACCCTGCCTCTCCCCTTTTCCTCTCTATCCTTTAGTTCCACAGTATCCATTTTCAGTGATTGGGATGAGGTGAGTATCCACTCCACAGGGGTCATTCCACTGATTAGATCAGAGCATTGCATCACTCTCTTGATCACGCTCTCCTCTGTCCATTCTTGCTGGTGTGCTGGAATGCAGCTGCCACTGTAGCCATCACCTCTTCGGCCTGACCAGACCAGGATCCAGTTCATTTTCCTGCTCTTTCTTCCTATCTCTCAGACAGTTTTGACCTATAAACCTTGCTTCTGAGAAATGTTAAAATTTATTTCTGCCCTTCTATAAGGCACCTCAGAAGAGGCTGCAGGGAAGTCTGAGCTATGACAACCACCCATGCTCTACCCACTGCTTTACTCTCTTGCAGATTCCCTGTTTTTTTTTGTCTTGCAATGCCCCTTACTATCCTGAGCCCAGAGGCCCTCCCAGTACCAGCAGAGCTGCCACTGTCTTCATCTGCTGCAGCCTCAGATGGCTCGTGCTGAACTCCTCTTTTCACCTGTACAGTTTCATTATTTATGATGTGGATCTCCCATGCAGCCCTATTGGTATAAGCAATCATTGTGAACATTACCTGCTTTTACCACAGAAATCTTTTTGTTTTTTCAATATGTCTTCATGCCCTTCTTCCCCATAGGCTCAAATATGCAGGCACTAGGTCACTTTGCAACATCAGTATCAAGTGTCTGAAATTCTTGCACCAAAAATATTGTTTACCTTACAAATGAGAAATAATAGCACTACTGTCAGTAAAGAATGTTTCATCATTCTGTAAAGCTTTGGCTGTGTGACAAAGGGAAAATATTCAGGAAAAGAGAGTATTTTCCCAGTGTTGGTAAAATGTTCAATAAAATAAATATGATCTCCCCAGAGATCACGGGCAATGAACATCCAATTTCAGCCTTTACAGGAAAGTGTCACTGTTTCTTTCATTCTTTGTAACTCCACAGAATAAGGGATGTATTTATAAAAGATTAATATCTTGATAGTGGGTTTCCCAGGAAAGATATTTACCATTGCTATGCTCTCCTTTGACTCTTCATAAATTTTCACATGGGTGTTCTCAGTAGTAATTGCCAGACAGTTATTTGGTGTGGCCTTGGGCACACACTATTCATAGAATCATAGAATCCTAATATATCCCGAATTGGAAGGGATCCACAAAGATCAAAATTGGACCAAAGTCCAACTCCTGGCCCTAGACCAGAAAAACACACTCTATGCCCAAGAGTGTTGTCCCAAAGCTTCTTGAACTCTGCCAGGCTTGGTGACGTGACCACTTCCCTGGGGAATCTCTCCCAGTGCCCAACCACCTTCTGGGTGAAAAACCTTTCCCTAATATCTTAATATTAATAGCTTAAACCTCTCATGATACAGCTTTATGTCATTCCCTCACGTTCTGTCACTGGTCACCAAAAAGAAGATTCTCACTATTGGAGATATCCTTTAGCATTGCAAATTGCCTTTAATTTACCCATTTATCTGTTGTGTAAAATAACTTTAATTTCTGAAGCACAGAACTAAATTGGTGATGAGCCCGTGTGACAATGAATGCCATACCACATTCTGAGAGTACTTTTACTGGAAGCAGAAACCCTGCTTTGGAGCAACTGCTTCAGTCCCAAGAATGAACCCTGGTGTCCAGAGCTGCTGTGCCATGGGAACTGGGGCTTCTCGACAAGTGCCTGCCAGAAAAAAAAGGTGCCACTCCTTCAGACTGCCTAAGGGAAACACTCTGGGAGGAAGAGCTGGCTAGCAGGTGTTCATGAGCTTCTCCAACTTCTCTGCAAGAGTGAGGTGAAACCTGCTTAACATCAAAACAAAAGGACCAGATGCTGGTGGTGGGCTGTATAAAACTGAGGAATTCTAAAACTGAGGAATTCACAAAGGACAGGAAATCTTAGCAGGTGAGAGGATCAAAGAAATGTTTTCACAGCAGAAGGTCTTCTCTTAATGTGTGGGAATAGGTAGTCAAAGCAAGCTGTTCTTCAACAAGGAAGAAAAGAGAAAGAGAAAAAACACCATGACTGAACAACAAAGAAAATTGTATTTATTGTTCAATTCAAATATCTGCCAAAGAAAACCAAGATACATTTTCTTCTACTTAGTTCACTACTTTTTCTTATGTTTGCTTTTATTTAAGTAAATCATTGTATTTTGCAAGGTTTTACATTCAAAACCTTTACTTTCTCTGTTGTGGGAGTTACAACATTATCCCAAACACCCTCCAGGCAGAAATGGCAGAAAGAGAGGCTCCTACTCCCGTATCCCTCAGGATGGCAGCAGCCAAGATGCCAGTGCTTCCATAGGGGCACTTTGGGCACAGCAGTGGTCTGAAGAGGTGACTCAGCACCTCTACAAACAGTGTCACACAGCCAGGAAGGGAGGGCACCTTACAGGGAGGCCCAGGCATGGCCTGGGGGTGGCTGCACCAAAAACAGCCAAACCCATCCTGCGGTGGAGCACACACAGTCAAGAAATCTCTCAGAGGGATGCTTATTTCATAAGGATAATGGTTACCATTGAATGGGTCCTGAAATGCTTTCTTGAATGGAGATGGACTGGAATATAATTTCTATAATATATAACATATATCATATCATATCATATCTCAAGATAATAATCTGGTTTAAATTGGCCTATCTAATGTGAGGTTTAAAAAGTTTTCAGATCTCTAAAAAGTCTCCAGAAGTGTGGTTATTTCTGGCATAAGGGATTAGCTGTCGGTTTTTTCCTTATCCTCTGCTTTTTCTTTCCTAACTCAGCCTCTATCCCTGTGTAATAGAAGGAAAAGACGTGATCAAAATTTCATGGCTAATGATGTGGCAAAGTTCACAGGTGGAGGAAAATTATTGATCAAGCCAAGTGATATAGCTGGAAAAAACCAGAAAAGCTTTCAAGTACACAATCATAAATGAGCCCAGAAGCTTGTCAGTTTTTCCCAGCTGTGGAACTTGGTATCATGAGAGCTGTTTCCTCTCTCTGTGACCTGGTTTGTGTGGATCCTCTGGGGGCACAGCAGGGAGAACGTGCTGGGAGCAAGGGAGCCCAGTGAAGTGTCCTGGCATCCCACTTCATAAACCGGCACAGCCTTGGATGAAAAGTGCCTTGTTGCCCTGAAATCGCTCTTAATTCAATCCACAATAAAATCACTTACAAATAAAAGCATTCTTTCATGAAATTCAAAATGGATAATATTGTCTCAAAATTTATGAAAGGCAATGCTGAAGCTATGGAAGGAAAACCAATTTGAGATTCATTAGGGAGAGACGGACTCCCTCCTACAGACCTTTTTCTCTGCCTTCCCCCCAGCAGTTCAGTTCAGCCTTTCCCCATGCCCACCTGGCAGGGGTAGTCCTGTCCATTTGCCTTTCCCCTCAGATTTAACCCACAGGAAGGTTCAGCTAGGCAGATTGCCACAGGTAATGATCCTTATTACCACAGGTAATAATCAGGCAGGTCTGATCCCTCTCCCTGAAATCCATTTATTTCTTTTCTATCCAGACAAAATGCAGATTCTTCTTCATTAAAATATGGGTCCTTTGACTTTCTGTGCATTGTAGCAGGTGTTATTTCCCATTCTTCTCTGACCACTTGCCCATGCTCTGTGCTTCCTTCTACATCCTCTCACAGCTATAAATGTGTATAACTTTGCATTCGTGACCTTACACTGAACCCCACACATCACAATAATCTTAACAAGTGTGCTTGAAATTAGCATCTCTGTGAGATAACCCCATATATCTCCTGACTGGATTTCAGCTGAAAGAAGATACAAAAGGAATTAAACACTTTATGGCAATTGAAGATTTAGCAGTGTTGGCTGTGAATATCTTTCTTCTTAACACACTCAAGTAAGTGTCCTACTCGCACGCCTCATAGCAATAATGAATGCTTTCTCACAGCTCTGAGCAAGGAGATGATGACTATATCTCATTTTTTACTTGAGGGGCTGAGACAGATGGGCTGACAGATTAAGTTCACAAGTGTATTTGTCAACATGGTCCAAAATTAGATGTTTAGACATTTTTTTTTGTTTCTTCTTTTGTTTGCTTTTAAATTTTGTTGTTTCTTCTACGAGCACCAGAGCAGACTCCCATTGGCTTCCACTACTGCTGTCAGTGACCATCCTTCTGGTGGTCAAATTGTTGGATGCCAAGTGAGGAATCCAGAAAAACCAATCTTGGCTTAAGAAACCCAGACAAAATGTTTGGGTTTTCTGTGCCACTCTTTAACAGAGCTGTAGATAAAATCTGCTGGAGTCTGCCTGTTAGAGCAGAAGGCATCCTCTCTTTCTTGTATCCTCTGATTTAACTCTCCACAGTTCTGCCAATTTCTGCAGGCTGTGAGGCAGATGTCTGACCACTTCCTACCCTTGGTTAAACACCATAAGGCAACATTTTACGAAGCTCTCTCCCTTTGTGTCATTTTGCACAAGATAAGCAAAGCAGTTGGTAGAAATGCTTGTTTGGATGATGCGCCTTTGTTCAGGACTTTCAGTGCTCCCTGCTGTCTGGACAATTGCTGTTTTGTTTTTATTCCATTATTTTAAACATTCTGAGACATTTCAAGCCCAGAATGTTCTGCAAGGTCGGCTTCTCAAGGCTGGGGGTGAGACGCACTGCAGCGCTGCCTGTGATTTGGTGACTCTCCAGCCAGAAACTTCTGCCTTGACTTGAGGCTCCTTTCTGACATTTGCTGAGATATAAGGAGAAGCAGAAAGGAGAAATGGCAAAAGGAAGTGCAGGGTGAGTCTGTGCTGTCCTTGTTCCATTCAGAGACAAATAAGAAAAGGCTTGAAAAGTGGGACATTTTCTCCCTCCTGAAAAACCTCCATTCTCTTCTTATTCTTAGCCTTTCAAGCATCAGAAAGGTCAAGACTTAGCAGAACTGCTTTTCCTTGTGGAAATGCAAGGATATCTGCGTTACTGGCTGTATAGAGCAGGCTGAGATGAGGCTTCAGCAAACTGATTTTTTTTTTCCTCCAGCTGTCTTATGCAGTGTTGCATTAAACTTGTACTAACAAAAGCCAGAATTTTAAACAGTCAAGATATAATTTACTTTTTCTCTAAGTTATTTGTGCCATGCCTTTATCATAGATATCATAATCCTATTAGTAAGCTGTCCAGAGGGTTTATCAGGAAAAAGAGTAGAGACAAAATCTGAATTTTTCATGTGCAAGGTATCTGCTGAAAAGTTCTCTGAGATTATCTGTAAATTGCAAACACTTTCAGGCATTCTTATAGATAGAAGAATGCAAAGCAAAGACATGGACTTGTGTGTTCCTCCCTTGGTATCATCTCCAAAAGCTGGGAAAAGCTGTGGTTAAGTTCACCATGGAGGCATTTAAAAGGTGTGTAGACAAGGTTCTTAGGGACATGGCTAAGTGGTGGAGTTGTCACTGGTAGGTTTATGTTGGACTCGATCTTTTACGACCTAAATATTCCTATAATTCTAAGAGTTTTCTGATTTCTCCTGCTCTGGGTCTGTAGGCTGCTTTCCATAAGCAAGAGGCACACAGCTGATGTAGGGAAAACCAAAAGCCTTTCAGCCTTCAAAAGATGTTCATCTGAACAATAATACCTCTGATCCCACTGTTATTTCAAAAATCTTGGGCTGCCTCAGGAAATGGTGCCACAGGGATCTGCAGTGCTCCCTGAGCAGCACTGAACCAGCGTTTATCACAGATGGAAGCTGTTCATCTGTGCACAAAATAGGAACTGGGTGAGGGTCAAAACTCTGCGCTGTGTTGTCCTGTAAAAGCTGCTGTAACACGAGAGGCCTGGTCCAGAACAAAGCTGTGTGAAATGTGCTCAGCTGAAACACAGCATTGCATGGAATGAATGTTACACACTTGAGAACTTTGCTCAAAAAGGATCCCTTTGTCCAGAAGGTACCTGGCCCCAGTTTGGATGTGATAATGAAAAACATAAACTGCCTTTTTTTTTTTTTTTTTTTTTTTTTTTTTTTTTTTTTTTTTCTTGGAAATTGCTGAGGCTGAGGAAACAGAAATCCACTGAGACAAAAACCAAAGAGAAAAGTTGTCATTATTCTCATTTACTCTTTTACCCTCTCCTCATGATGCCTTGCCAGGACACACATTGAAAAGTTCACCAGGTCCTTGAATGAAGGAACACAACTCTCCTTCTGTACAAAGAAAACAGGTATATTTCAGTGTGACACCAGGGAGAGATACTCAACAATGATGTCTTTTGTACAAATGAGAGGCTTTATTCAAGAGGAAGATAGCTGTGATGATGATAAAACTAATAATTTGTAACTTTGAGATGATGTTTTTCCTCCAAAAGACCTCACAAAGGAGGGCATTCTTATCCTACCATTATAGCAAAAGGGAACTATTACAACAAGGAATGAAGGAACTAGTCTAAGATCAAATGGTAGATTGTGGGAGAGAAACAACCACTGTCCTGTTCCTGTCCAGCATGTTTAGCCTGCCCCAGGAAGCATGCTGAAGATAAGAGCTGTTTCCTCAGTCTGATCTTCTGAGGGAGGAATTGACACTCATGAAATTTCATCTTCTCCCTCCAGTGCTGCTGCTACTCTTCATCCCCTCTTGCCAGCCTGGCATGGTTTCTCCAAACCCAGGGCAGCCTGGACACAGGAACAGCATCAGTGAAGAGGGCAGGTTTGCAGGGCTGTCGCTGCTTTGCTGCAGTGCAGTCAGTGCTCTCAGCAGTGAGCTAACAAAGCTCTTGTACACGCACGCAGGCACAGCTCACACACACAGCTCACAGCTCACACACACAGCTCACAGCTCACACACACAGCTCACAGCTCACACACACAGCTCACAGCTCACACACACAGCACACACACAGCTCACACACAGCTCACAGCTCACACACACAGCTCACACAGCTCACACACAGCTCACAGCTCACACACACAGCTCACAGCTCACACACACAGCACACACACAGCTCACAGCTCACACACACAGCTCACAGCTCACACACACAGCACACACACAGCTCACACACAGCTCACAGCTCACACACACAGCTCACACACACAGCTCACAGCTCACACACACAGCACACACACAGCTCACAGCTCACAGCTCACACAGCTCACAGCTCACACACACAGCTCACAGCTCACACACAGCTCACAGCTCACACACACAGCTCACACAGCTCACACACACAGCTTACAGCTCACACACAGCTCACACACAGCTCACACACAGCTCACAGCTCACACACACAGCTCACAGCTCACACACACAGCACACACACACAGCTCACACAAAGCTCACAGCTCACACAAAGCTCACAGCTCACACACACAGCTCACACAGCTCACACACACAGCTTACAGCTCACACACAGCTCACACACAGCTCACACACAGCTCACAGCTCACACACACAGCTCACAGCTCACACACAGCTCACACACAGCTCACACACACAGCTCACAGCTCACAGCTCACACACAGCTCACAGCTCACACACAGCTCACACACAGCTCACAGCTCACACACAGCTCACACACAGCTTACACACACAGCTCACACACAGCTCACAGCTCACACACAGCTCACAGCTCACACACACAGCACACACACAGCTCACACAAAGCTCACAGCTCACACAAAGCTCACAGCTCACACACACAGCACACACACAGCTCACACACAGCTCACTGCTCACAGCAGTCTTGGTGGGTGGGAGCAGCCTGTCCTGTCCTCAGAGCAGCAGATGTCCAGGCCATATGTCTCCTCCTTAAGAATCCTCACAGCCTGGGACACTCTTACAGCAAGGGCCTTGTGGTAAGGGCAAGGGCAGTGGGGAAATGCGTTGTCACCTTACAAGAGGAGAAAATTCCAGTCTGGGAAAGAGATGTTCAGAGCAGCTGAATAACAAACAGATATGTAGTCACTTGCCTGAGATTCTGTTGTGTTATTGCCATTGAATGCTGAGAAGCAGTCTTGTGATGTAATTTTTTTAAATTAAAAACCAGCTAAACCTGATCCATTTTTTATAAGGAAATATGTCTTTTTCACAGTGATGACTTCCAGCTTATTGTACATCATCAGGAGACAGGAGCTACGGGAGCGTGGAAATCCAGGTGCTGAGCTTTGCAATGCACTGTGCTGCAAGGGAACAGCCTGGCAATACTTTACACAAGTTCACCCAGTGATTATATGGAAGTAGCTTCACCAGATGAAGCCTCATTATGGCAGATGCTGTGCATGCACAGGGAGAGGCTCCTCACCCAGATGGGTTATGGTCTCTCTAGCATAGACACTTCAGAGGCTGAAGGCATAATGAAAGGGGATGTCTTGTCAAAGATCTCAAGGGAGTTTTGTGGCAGAAGTGCAAACACAATAAATTCAAATCTGCTGAGCTAAAGCCTCTGTCCTGACTTCAAAAGCCCCTGCCCTTCACTGAGCAATTTCAGACTACTTTTTTCTTGACTCTCCTCTCCAGATGTTTACTGGAAAGTACTGTGGCATGGTGGTTAGAGATTCAGAACCACAAAGAAAATAAAAGAAACAAGAGAAACCTCCTTTGGGCTACTCTGGATAGAACTCAGGAGGTTTATGTATGGAAAATAGCTGTTTGCCAGGGATTTAGGAGTTGAAGGGAGACCTGTGAAGTGTCGTCACGAGGGCCAGAATAAACTGGAACAAACCCAGAACATCCTGAACAGATACATCATTTTCAACAGAGTTGTCAATTAGCACAGAGCAAGTCAGATGTCACTGGAGAAAAATCTCTGCACTTCAGGGACGGGAGGAATCTCTCCGTGACTCAAGAGCAGATGGTTTGGCAACAGCAGCAGCACAGCCAACTCCTATCACTGGATTAACAAATTGCAGAGATATGCTCCCTCCTTTGTATTTACAGCACATGACTGGAAAGAGGGCTCAGGAAGGAAGGATAATGTGAGAAGAACTCACATGTAATGTCAGCTGAGTGGCCAGAAGGGATTCTCATGAAAGCCAGCAGCCTGCAGCAGCATGCTGCCTGTCTCCCTCTAGTAGCTACACCTTTCTGTTGGACATAGGATCCTACCTTCTGACTTGAGATAAAACACAGCATTATAAAATACTGATATTTCCCTCTCTCTAGTTCTCACTGCTTAAATTAATGCTGAGCCTGTGTCTTTAAGCCCCGTTTGTTGCTTCTCTTGTTGCCATAGCGTTTAGTGTTTCCATGTTTGAGATTTCCTTTTTTTTCCTTCCAGACATTACCCCATCAGCACAATTCCAGACCTGGGATTCCAGCCACTTTTGGCTAAAGGGAAACTCATTTTTGTTGCTATAAAAGTATCAAGCCATGTAAATGCCTGTGGCTCAGATTTAGGTCCTGTGTCTAGGAATAGCAGCACAGCTGAGGGTGAGTAAGAGAAGTGAGGAAGGAGCAAACAGATCTCTGTGCATCTCATCTCATTTCTCCAGGTCTACCTGTCCTTTCAAGGACAGGGAGAGGAACAGACCTTTGACATCCTCTGGAACAGTAACAATCCTTGTGCTTTTGTCAGGGTGATTTTTGAGGTGGGGGATGCTTGCCTCAGGTCTGAGCCTCTGTTGCCTATCTGGAAAGCAGAAGTAGTGAATGGATATTTAATTGTCTTAGTAAAGTGTCTGCTGGTACAGGGATGGAACAATGAGCTAAGCACAAGCACCAGTAATATTCAGCTATTTCTCACGGCATTATTAGCATTGCTTTCTGCAAAACATTGCTGTCGACTCACCCTGGCACTCAGATTATTTAGGCTGCACAGTGTGTCAATCTGTTACAGGGCACTAGAGATTGAAAGAATGAGATAAAGTACTCTGGGGAATATAGCATTAATTTTTAACTAGCTCTAACCAACTGCTACTGCTAATTATTAACATTATACATTTCACTAAATTGTATTAAAATAAGCAAATATTCTTATTACTTAAGTAGCTTAATTAGCTACTGTATTATGTCATATTATAATATATCAGAAGCAGCAGTACACGCTAGCCATGTATTGAGAAATTATATTAAAAATGTAGATAATTTTAGAAACGGGGAAAATTAAATTAAATTGGAAGTAATTTTTTAAATTACAAACAGAACATTTTATACAGTGCTTTTTTAATTTTAACACTTTTTCCATTCAAATTCTGTTCTTAACTCTCATGAATTTCAAGGAGAAGAAAATCTAAGATCAGTCCTGGGACTTTTCGTGAGATAAAAATAAAAAGTGTGGTGCCAAATGCAAACAGTTTTCCTGGTTTCTACCCACTTCTGGTTTTTTGTGGTTTTAGATGAATATTTCCTAAGTACTCATGGGTTATGTTGCTCAGGGAAAACCCCTGAGAGAAAGGAATTTCAATAAAGAGCTTGTTGGCCATACTATGGTGATTTATTTTTATTACCACTTCTTGAAACAGTATTTTTTTGTCTTTTTCCTTTTTTTTTTTTTTTTTTTTTTTTTTAACTTCTCACATGAAAGAATATTTCTGGCAAAGGGGAAACTAGTAAAATCCTCAGGGTGAAAGTTTCTCATTTGGACTGTCTTGAGAATCCAAAAGAAAAGAGGGCTAACAATAGAAGCAAGGCTGAGAAGTTGGGTAAGTCATGGTTAGGGAAGCAAAAAATGTTGATCAGCTGTGGGAATCCCCAAGGCTCACTACCAGAGCACTGTATGGTGACATGCAGGAACTTGTTGCAGCAGCAGTGAAGAGCCACTGCTGTGGAAAAGCACAGGCAAATGTTCTGGCTTCCCTATGGAGGCTCTTCAAGAGGCTGAGAAGGCCGGCCTAGCACAAAGCAGGTCTGCAGCAGAGCAGGAGTTATTTGCAGAGCACGTTCATTTGTTAGGCACCCCACACAAATGAGTGGTGGACAAGACCTGACCTTTCAAAGGGTCTCTAGCTGGGATTTCTGTTATCTGAACAATTCCCATCACTGTGTCTCTCTAGCTTTGCTAGCAACCACAGTGAAGCCTATTAAGCCACCAACCAGAAGCACAAGTAGCTGGTAAGGACTGACAGGTAAGGACTGACAGGTAAGGTGATCTCCTTTTCCAGGTTCCCTGGCTATGTGAATGTTCCCTCCCCAGAGAATGTGCACATTTCTGAGCAAGTCAAATTAGAGCCTGCAGTAAAAAACAAGGGGGATGTAAAAACATTTGCAAAATCAAGAGGTACATTCAAGCAATATTGTCTGATGCTGTACAGCAGAACTGCAATGGTGAAAAATCAAATCATGGGTTGAGAAGGGGAAAGCTCAAGCTGCATCTAAAATCCTAATGAGGATTTGAAAAGATACTAAAGACGATCCTAAATAAAGATCAATACAGGCAGATTCTCACAAAGATTAAAGACATATAACCATGTATGGAAACTGCACATTGGAAATTCTCACCTCAGGCTTTTTATTAGCACAGGGCTGCTGACTTACCTCTGGTAGGAACAGGAGGCAGCTGTGGATTTATCTTCTCTTCCCTGAGCTCCCTTTGTTCATGACAGGCTAAAAATTATTTTTTTTTCTTACCTCCTTGCCAGCCAGCCCAATTGTCCAGCTAATTGCCCCCTCACCAGCCAAGTTAATATACAAGCTAAGTTCAATGTTTGAATTTCCACCAACAGAAATATTTTGGAAATTTAATAGCACAACTGTTCTACTAAGGCTGCCTGAAGGGAACTCAACTTTTCTGGAGCAAAAACTGATTTCATCTTCTGCTGTTTTATTTTAAAGATCCAGATCCAGATGATGTCATCGTTTTGCCAATTACACTCCTGTGTCGGCTGCATCCAGTCAGCGGCATCCAAGAACACGGAATGTCAAAGGCTCTGAGCTCCAAGGAATGTCTCAGCTGGCACTTGACTCCCCTTGGCTTCTGCACACCGTGCACATGTGCACAGAAGGCTTTTGCTATTTCAACTCAAATCTGACATCCCAATTTGTAGAGCTGTCATCATGAGGACTGATTTTGATTGTGTGGTTTTGACTTCCCCACTCACAGAGACAGACATAAACACAAATGTCCAGCACGCAGCTGGACAAACACATCGTGTGATGGGTGAGCAGCTGGCCCACAGACGGGCACAAAGGGTTACAGTGAACGGGGTGGCATCAGATGGTGACCTGTCACCAGTGGGGTTCCACAGGGCTCCATCCTCAGCCCTGTGCCCTTCAACATCTTCATAAATTATTTGTATGTAGGACTTCCTCATCCAAAGTGAGGAAAAAGTCTCGAAGAGACAAGTTTTGGGAGAGCTGAGCTGTTTGCTGTTGTGTTGGTATTCAGACCATCGAGCTCTACTAAAAACAGCAAATCATGGAATAACTTGCATTTAAGTAGAGATTCTTAGTGATACACAGTCGGCATCTAAACAACCTTTGACATTTCAGAGCATTTGACCATGAGCAGATTCAACTTTGATGTTTGAAGGTAATAAAGCAAGTAAGATGGGTGTTGTATATTAAATATTGTTTTGTTTCCTGGGCAGAATTCATAACATGAGCTCATCTGAGCATGTCACAGCTGTAGTCTACATCAGAGCCTGAGCATCATCCTCACATTGCATATTTAACCTAGTAAATATTGTGCTTTCTTTGGTTTTGGCAGCAGGAGGCAGGAAGTTCTCAAAGTCCTTGTGTGGGCTCCTGAGTGCTGCAGCTCCTGATGAGAGGATATACAGAAGGAAGGTCCAAGGTCTTCATACAGGCTTTGTCCTTGTCCTTTGTTCTAGCAGGCAGAGAGAGAGCACCAGCAGTAATTTGAGATAATTGCTTCAGGTTGCCTGTCCATGCACTGGCATAACACAGCAGCACAGAGTGTGGAGGAGGTTCACAGTGAATGCAGCCCCTACAAAGCCAAACTGCCCCTTGTTGGTGCTTAATTTGAGAAACCATGTAAAAGACAATTAGAGAAATGCAATGTATTTCTTTACACTTAGTTCTGTTCCAGAATAATTGACCATGTGGCATAGAGTTTGTGAAGGGACCTGTGATGCCTGGATCTGCCTCAGAGGTTTCAAAATGCCAATGCTGAACTTAAAGACAATTTTAAGGTAAGGACTGGAAGGCAGGGTGGGGTACAGGGGAGTCCTGGTGATCTGAACAGGGGAGCTGACACACCACATGAGCCCATGCATTTGCTTGTCCAGCACAGAAACACCCAGTACCAGCTCAGCTCCTCCCTACCAACAACTTGCCAGTTCTTGTGGGGCAGATTACATTAAGCCACATCTCTACTGCCACTCCATATCTGAGGAAGTTCAGATGTCTATCCAAATCTATCTTAAAGCTTAAAAAATATAAAATATAAATATATATATATGCTTTCTGTATGATGCATTTGTTTGTTTGTGCTTCTCTTATCTCCCTGGTCTGTTTTCTTGTGACTAAGTTGAAAAACAGCTTTGTGATGCCTCACAAAGAGCAAGAGGAAGAGAAGAGAGTTCACTTCAGTAACTCATGACTATGTTTATTTTTCTCTTCTTTGAGGGATTTGTTTTATGACTCTCACTAAACTGTTTACAGAAAGTTCAACAGCTAGGCAAAGTCATTTGCAAGGAAACTGGGCTAAATTAAAACAAAAATGTTGGTCAGCTTCCCAGAGGAGAAAAAAGTTTTTTCTCTGTTATGTCTGTTCTGCTCTTCCTCTCCACCCACATACTGGAGAAGTTCAAATGGGATAAAATGGGGAACTGGGTAGGAATAAAAACTTAAAGAACTGTAGCTAGGCTGGAAGATAGTTAAATTCATTTATCCCTCAAAACTTCTGACTTTGCCAGTCTTTAGTTTGAGATCAGTGAGAAGAACACAGACCCATATAAACCAGAAGTTATGTGAAATGACAGTCTATAGCAACAACAAAAAAATTCTACTGCATTGACTTTCTTGAGCATCCACCAGCAATTGCTAGCTCTCAAAGAGAACTCAAAAACCTCTTTAGATATTATCAAGTAACTTATCTTCACAGCATCCCATTCTGCAAGTGGAGAAACCAAGGCACTGGCTAGCTAAATGTCTCACCCGCTGTCGCAGAGGGGAAATTCACAGAGCCAGCTGTAGAAATGAACACCTACATTTGCTGTCTTGCCAAACCATTGGATGGGAGAAAGGTTAAGGAAGAGACTCCTGCTTTTGCATTTCACTGTTCCTGATGGAAGACACGTGGTATGCACGGCACTGAACTTCTTACACTGCCCATAAATTGGCTGCCAGGGCTCCCGAGCCTGCCTCAGGGCTCTGGAGCAGCACGAGTAGCACCTCTTTCCCCAGAGAGATGGAGGAGGCTTATGCTACCAGAGCACATGGAAGACAAACAGCCTAGCTACAGCAGAACTATAAATTATCCTTATCTTACAGTTTTACAGCCCAAAGCTCCAGTCACTCAGCACTCCAGCCACTCAGCAGGGTTACTCTTCCTGCTGCACTGTTTAGGAGCAGCCACAGGCTTTGCAGCCTGAGGAACCAAGTATTGCTTTGGGCCAGTTAAGCTGTGCAGTAACTGAGAGGCTTTCTTGTTTGCAGGTAAACTGGATTTCATTTGGTTAAAATACATTTTGATTCAAAAAAAGCATCATGGTATTTTTAATAAAGTTCATTGAATATAAAAATGTTCGTGGCACTTAGATATAGGGCAGGTTCAGTTCCTAAGTGCAGTCCTTAAAATTAGAAGGGTCCTTTCAGAGTTCCTTTTAAATCACATGCAATAACTATTGCTTGCTTCTGACCTTTTATTTATTCCCTGAAAGAATGCTAAATAAATACCAGATAAGTAAGTATGTAATCACTAAAACATTTATTGAATGTTAATTAGGCTTAAAACTTTAAATGACTCACACTAAGATGTAGAGGGTGCAACGGGAAAAATTCTCCATGTCACCAGCCCTAGTCACAGAAAAATCATGAGCTTGGACCTTCAAAACTGGGTCACCTTCATGACTCAGATGTGTGTATGTGTGTATGTGTGTGTGTGTATGCGTGTGTGTTTCGATTTCTGCTTCACACCCTGTCAGACGTAAGAGTCCTGACAAGGAACATCTCCACTGCACAATGAGCAGTGGTGTATCCATCACTGAAGCTGCAGAGACACAAACCCCTCAGTCCACTTGAGCCTTAATTTAGGCTAATCATGAAAGTGTGCTAATTACTGAACCTGGGCTCTTGAGCTTAGACAGGGAGCATCGTTAATGCAGCTAGAGCACATCCAACCTAGCCTTGAACAATTCCAGGAATGGGCCAAGTACAGCTTCTTTGGGCAACCTTTTCCTGTGCCTCTCCACTCTCATAGGAAAGTATTTCTTTCTTTTTTCCAACCTAAACCTTACCCGCTCTCAGTTTAAAGCATTTCCCCTTGTCCTATCACCACATGCCCTTGTAAAAAGTCCCTCTCCAGCTTCCTCATAGGCCCCTTCAGCTACAGAAGGGCCACAGCAAGGTCACCCCAGAGCCTTCTCTTCTCCAGGCTGAACAATCCCAACTGTGTCAGCCTGTCTTCATAGGAGGAAATCTAATAATCTTCATGTGTCTCCTTGGGACTCTCTCCAACAGGTCCATGTCTTTCTTATGATGAAGACCCCAGAGCTGGACACAGCACTCAAGGTGGGGTCTCATAAGAGTAGAGAGGCAGCATCACTTCCCTTGACCTGCTGGCCACACTGTTTTTGATGCAGCCCAGGACATGACTGGCTTTCTGAGCTGAAAATGTCTTCTTATGTCCAGGGTCTCATCTACCAGCACAGCCAAGTCCTTCTTGGCAGGGCTACTCTCAATCTGTTCATCCTCCAGCCTGTATTGGTGTTGGGGGTTGCCCTGATCCAGGTGTAGCACCTTGTACTTGGCTTTGTTGAGCCTCATGAGGTTCCCACTGGCCCAATTCTTGAGTTTGTCCAGGTCCCTCTGGACACATCCCATCCCTCAGGCATGTCAGCTACTCAGATTTCAAGGGTAGCCAGGATGTCTCAGGGTCACCAGCTGAGGGCCCTCACTAGGTCCCCATCTCTCCAGTCTTGGTGTTTCATCTCACAGCTTGTCACGGGCAAGCCAAATATTATTCCTTTTCTTCTTCACGTCTAGTTAAAGCTCTGCCAATGAGCCCCACTAGCTGCTGAGTGAAGACACTCCTGCTTTGGGAACAATGAATCCCACCTGATGCCAGCAGGCTTAGTGCTGTGTAGGCTATCCCCCTGTCAAGAACTCCAACGTTTTTGTGGTGACACCAGCCCCAGAGCCAGGGCTCATCTGTTTCTTCCAAAGTCACTGCTGGAAACAGGTGAGAAGATAACCTCTGTTCCATATTCCTTTATCTGTCCCAAGGCTCTGAAGTCTCTTTTGATCCCCCCTGAACTGTGTTGTGACTTTATTGACCTGCCTTGTGGAAGAGCAGTAAGAAGTAGACCTATTTCTTGTTTGAAGTCTGAGAGTGTTAGTCAATAGCTCGATCCCAACAGCAGGGATGTGTAGAACAACTATTACAACAGGTATTGCAGCCACAGTCACTGCTTCCAGCAGAGACATCTGCTGGATAGAACTAGAAGGAGTGGAAATATCATCTGAGTCACTTAAAATTGGAAAAACAAAGCCCTAGAGAACGTAGAAAAAGGAAGAACCCTCACGAGAGAGGAGGGAGCCTCAGTGTGGCCTGATGCAGAAGACGACACTGTCACCTGAGATGGAATTGTACCTGTCCCTAGAGGTAGAGTTGCTCCCCATATGTGCCTGGAGGCTGCATCCTGTACCCCTCAGGATGCTGCACATGTTGATGAGTACCCTGCCCGTTGTACAGCCCTAACTGCCTGAGTGTCAGGCCAGGGATGCCCCTCTGGAGAAGCTCTGGGGTCCCTGGAATGCCTGCTCTGGGTGAGAGGCAGACAGAGCTGAGAAACCCTGCAGAATGCAGGCACAGTGTGAGAAGACTTCCTCTGGCAGGGCCTGTGGGCCAAGGGAGAGGGACTGGGACACTGCTCCACATTTCATACTGCCTCACCTGACAGCTGCGTGTAGGGACAGAGGACACCTTCAGGGAGGGGAGAGGCTGGGGGAAGAAAAGCAAATATCCAGGGAATTCATACATTTCTTTTGTCTGTGTCTTTCCCCTTCAGCACTCTTGGCAGCCGAAGAGGGTCCTCTGGCCTTGGAAAGAACCCAGCTGCCTCTCCAGGCAACACATCAGAGAGAAGGTATGAGGAGTCTGGAAAGTCAGTTTGCTGTTTAAGCCGGTCCTTTTCTCTGCTTCTCTTAGAGACAGCTGAACAGCTGGCTTTCCACTGGCACAGCTGGGGTTTTTATCTTAAGACTAATTAGAACAGTTTCAGTGTTCTGGCAGTGGAAAAGCTGCAGTTTTTAGGACTTGCTGAAAATTTTAAGAAGTGTCCTGGGTGTATTTTTTGCAGTGGAAGTTGAATGTTATGACCTTTTTTTCTTCCTTTCTGTGACAATACTAACTCTACCTTTAGCTGTGCCTTATTTTTCTAGTCAAATCTGGACCACTTCTTCAGTTTTTACCTGGGCCCATCACAGGGCTAAGTGCCTGGAGAATACATTAAAGTGATGATATTTTTAGTAGTGATGATATTTAACCCCTGTCACAGCTTACCAGAAGGTGATGGAGACTCTCTGTCTCAAGACAGTATCTTTCCAAACCATACATACTCCTCCATATAATATCTCATGGGTTTGCAGGAGGGGTCAGGAGGAAAGAAGGTCTATGGGCTATTATCAAGGTGGTTTGACCTTCTCTCTTCTGGAAAGACAACAGATTTGGAGTTCTCTTCTCTCTTCTGTTCCGCTACGCCAGGGCAGGTTCCTAGAATTACTGTATTGAATAACAGAGCTGTATTGAACAATATTCTTCACTCACATGTTTTGGCAGCCAGAAGGAGAAGAAAAGTTATTAATATAACTGACATGAATATTGTAGGCCATGGGGTCTTGGCTTTCAGGACACCCTACTTGAAAGCAGAGGCTAATACCTAATGTGTTATTTATCCTCTCATGGGGTAATTACCTTTTTTCTCCCTAAGTCACCTCGGCAGTTTCACTTGAAGAAGTCTTGAACCTCTTTACCTCCTGATCTTAAAAAAAAAAAAAATGTATTTTTAACAGACACAAATGGTTAATGTTTCCTTCCAGAATGGAGTGTATTTGAGGGTGAGTGGTGACCTGCCAGAGCTGTTCTAATGTGCACGCTGCAAGTTTCACTGAGCAGCTCATCACTGTGCAGCTTTGCCAGTTCAGATCAACCAAGGATTTCCCCCCAAGCCATGAAAAGCAAGGCCATCATGCCTGATGGTGCTCATATGAAAAATCCTCCCAGCTCAATCATCAGCTGTCTGGAGAGGCTAGGTTGTATTTGTGTAATGGATGCTGCTGACCTATCATTTCAAGATATTTATTTCATGACAGTTCTGCAGAGTCTGCTTGATGGAGACCCTGAGAATGTCAGTCTGAGCATTACACAAATGTCTCTCCATCTTTTCTGTTCACTTTTAATGGGGATGAGAACAAATCCTCTAGAAGACTTTGTATCATCAGGCACCTGACATATCTTATGAACACTTTCAAGAGCCAGGCACTAGAGCTCAAAGCACTTACCCATTTATTGCTTTGATATTAGAAACAGAGAGTCCCAGAGCACAGGGGAGATAGGTTCCATTCTATGTACAGAAATTGCCTAGCTTCATATTCTGCATGGCATGTCAGATTGAAAAAAAGCCCACAAACAAACAAAACAAAATTAAACAAAGAACAAGAAAAAAAAAATCCTTATATAGTCCCATATGTCTGAGAACTTTTCTGTGACATCAACTACAGAGTCAAAGCAACAGAAAAGCTTCCAGATTTCTCTATTCCAGGCTGAGACAAGTTTGTAAATACTTCCAGAAATTGCCAACGTGCCTGCAGGGTAACACCTCTACTGTACACCTCCCTGATATGAAATGCAGAGCACCTTAACTTCTTCAGCCCGCCCCCAGTCACAAACAGCTATAAATCCTGCCCTTCAGTTGTTGGAATATCTCATCATGAGGGATGCATTTTTTAGGCTGAGAAATCCACCTTGACAGAGCCAGTCAGGCATATACATGGGCTATGCTGCTGATAGGTTTGTACCAAGCACTCCTGGTGTGAGAATAACCTACAGTGACACCAAGCAGATAACATTTTTGCACACTAACTTGTTGCCTGTAGAGTTTATTCCACCTTTCCCCAGGAGAAACAAGCTGTATTGGCAGTAGCAGTGTTTTGAAGGTAACCCTGTACCTGTAGTAGGTGGCTTTGCAGGCACAACTCTTTACCCCTAGCCAGCTAGTCTAACTTGCAGCAGAAAGAACTGAGACACACAGGCTACACTGGCAAGAGGATCTGAGCCTGAGCTGCCTTTCCTTCAAGAGGCCATGGGTTCAGACAGTACAGAAGCGCAGAAAAAGTTGCTCTCACTACCAAGTAAGCTGGCACCAGGGAGGCTGCATGGGGAGGAACTCATCATCAGCAGAAAGGGAGCCCTGCAAATCAGCCAGTGGAGGTTACTGGGGTGGGGAGAATTGATACTGCCCTGAAGGATGCTCCTGATACCCACATTTACCCTAACCCAGGGACTCAAAATGCAGAGAGGAGATGTGGAGGGACAGGAAAGTGCAGCACTGAGGAAGCAGGGGCATTGTTTTCCCCCAGCCTGTCTGCAGCAGCTGTCACAGCAGACCCAAGTCCCACAGGTGGGGGCTCACTGTACCATGTCCTCAGTGCCCCTCTCCTGACAGCAACCTCAAACGGTCCCTTTAAAAATGTCTCTCACTGGTTTGGGAGCTGACTGGCACCAACTCACTGCCAGGAGCCAAAGGTGCTAAACAGGGGTGGGAACAAGGTACTCATGGACAGTTGAGGAAATGCTGGATAGAAATAGAGGTGTTTGGTAACCTGACTGATAAAGAAGAAGGAGTGCAGATAGAGCTGGAGAAGTCCTCAAGGTGGGAACAAGCTGTATAAAAAGTCTTAGGAGGGTGAAATGTAGAAAAAATATGCTGAAGCAGAATAAAAGGACTCTATTCCCATCCCACCCTGGGACCCTGAACCCCACTTCAGAGTAAATGAAGGGCTTCATGTGTTGTGCTAATGAAAGAGATCCCCCTGAAGCAATAGGTCAGGCTCACCCCCTGCAGTCTCCAGGAAAGGAGCTCCCAGCCCTGCTGCAGTTGATGTGGCAGTCACCAGATTCAGCAAATTGGCACTGAGGTGTGTTAGGTGTGGCTTTGGGTATGCACTAAAACCAGCGTTGAATGGAAAGTGTCTGTCAGTACTCAGTGAAGGGAGAGAAAATTTCATGAGCCTGGGAATTACTGGAGGGGACCAACTAAATTTGGTAGTCCAAAAAGGTCTGTGCTGGGAAACAACTTCCCTGCAATGCCTCTGAAATGCGGGGGCGGAGGCGTTGTACTGAAGCCTTGAGCTGTGGGAGAGTATCACACAAAGATATGCAACGTTAGCACAGGCCAGGGCTTGCCTGAGCCGGAGGGTGCCTGCTCACAGCTGGAACAGTCCTCCCTGCAGCAGGCTGCACATGCATCCCCTCTGTCAGCTGCAGCTCCTGCCATGCAGGAGGCTCCCTCCTGCCCTGGAGAGCACTGGTGCACCTCGGGGTGCTTTGGAGGTGCTAAGAGTTTCGGGCTCTGGTGCAATGGAGACTCGCTCTGTGCCTGGTTTGTCAGCCTTCCATGCCCAGCAGAGACTGTTAGCAAAGGCAAGGTCCCAACTTCAGCACAGATAAAGTGTCCAAAAAAGTCCCTATCTGCTTCCCTATGATCCTAATCCTTTCAAAGCCCATTAGAGTTTGGCATTTGTCTTGAATGCCAAATAACTTCCACTGCAGGGGAGAAATCTTCAAGTCTCCATTCAGTTCCTTCTGTTTCTTCTGCCTTTATTGGGAGGAATTGCTGCCTGCAGTAACAGCTACCCCTCATCACATAGAAGCTGGGTACTGAGCTGCCAGGAGGGGAATGAGGGGAATAAAACCTTCACTAGACTAAAAACCGTGTGAAACACCAACAGTCAGGTATTCTGTGAGCCTAGATTCACCAGGCAGCTAAAATCAAGTTAATATAAGAAACAACATGGGGAAGCCAGAAAATATTTTGTTATCTTTCTTCTTGCTAGAATTCTGGGCCTGGACAGTGGCCAGCTCTGCCTTCCCCAGTACAGGGCTGTGGAGCCTGGAGACTTTCTCCTTTATCTCTGAGCTGCTCATTGCAATGTCTGCAAAGTACTAACAAGACATCTGATTGACCCAAATATATCAGTGATCACAGTTTCAGGAATGCTTAACATGCTGTAAATTGAACAGCTCGGCTGATGTTTAACCCTCTACCATTGTCTGGTTTTAAAAATATTGCATCTTGTAAGCAGGATTATTAGCCAGAGGGCTGGCTCAGCTAAACTCTGGCTTGTATTCGTTTCAAAGAATGCAGTTAGGAGGCAGAGTATTTGGGGGGAGTGATGTTTTCCCAACACTTGATTTAAGGGTGTAGTCACAGTACAGCCTGTTGATCAATTGTCTAGTTTATAACAGGCAAGCTGTAATTGAAATTAACGTCATGCATAACTTGGAGGTTATGTCCACCTTAATAACAGGAAATCTAGTGTCCTTATCCATGGCAATGGTTCTCCGTGTGGAATTCCCACTGCAGACACTGTCAGCTGGATGCTCACTAGAAGTATAACTCATCTGAAAGAAACACAAATTCATGTAAAGCAAAATTCATGTCCAATCTACATATGGAATAAATTTTGGTTTTGCTTTCAATAATTTTCCAGCAAGCTAGGAGTTTTCTTAAATGTATTTCAAGATAGAAAGTGGCAGAGAACAGAGGCAATTCTGTGTCATTTATTTGGTAAAAATACTGTTGAATAAAAGCCTCCTGCTCGGAGTAATGGTACTGTTCTCATTGACCACTGTGAAGTGTAGCAACCACCAGCTCCAAATCCCATACCTGGTGTTCACCGCGCAGCTCGTGTGGCTTCAAAGCGTGAAAGTGTAAAGCGTCATGTGGCAATAAAGCTTCAGGGTCGCAATTCGGAGACTCGAATTCTTGGGTAGCAACAGGAATGCTTGACAGCTTTTATTGCCTTGGAGGGGAGCCGGGCTGTGAGCATCTCCCATTATCATCACCGCCCGCGCCGCCGGTGCCGCGGGCGGCTGCAGCGCGGAGCCGGGAGCGGCAGGAGGTGCTGGTGCGACACGGCCGCGGCCGCACGGAGCGCTCTGCCCGGGAATCTGAGGCAGAAGACAAGGAAAAAGCGAATTCAACTTCTGCGCTTTTTTCCCCCTCTTTTCTTTGCGTTGTTTGTTTGTGGTGGCTTTTCTTTTGTTTGGTTTTTTTTTTGTTGTTGTTGTTGTTTGGGTTTTTTTTTTTTGTGGTGGGCGAGCTGTATGAGTCTGTATAACTGTGAGTTGTTAAGGTGTAGTAGGACAGTTTGGATGCTTTTAACAAAATTCTGAAAAAGAAAGAATTCCCTAATTCTTTTACTAAAAGAAAATAAACTATTCCAGCCAACCTGGAAGACCGGGATGGGGCTGAAAAACTAGGAGCTGTTGTGATACCTCGAGAGAGCAGAAAGAGTTCAAGAGACAATCTTTTGCAGTATTTAAGATTCTGCATGCAGTGGTTTTGCTGCACTGATCCAACTCAAATAACTACTTTGGAGGATAGCCACGGCAATGATAGCAGCAGAGAGGTGCCTAATCTCGCTCGCCTCACAAACATGTTCTTCCCGAGAGAGGTCCCCAGTAAAACACAGAAAGAGCAGAGCTAAGCTTCTTTGCCTTCGGAAGGCAGAAAAATTGAAATGGCGAATAGAGAAATAGCTACTTCTCTAAACACCTCACAGGGACTCAACTTGAAAAGAAAGGCTGGCTGTCGTTCGCTCGGGCAGGATAGGGAGGTGGGTTAAGCCGCCTCGAGAGGGTTAAAATGCCAGGAGGAGCTGGTCCGCAAACTCCGTGACACACCTGGTGCTTGAGCACTGCGCACATCCCGGCGTGCAAGGACACGAAGGGCGCTGCCCTCCGTGCAGGCGGGCCCCCACCGAAGCGGGGAGCAGGCGATGCTCCGTGGGGTCTCACCACCGCGCCTCGCCCACGGTCCCTGGCGGCCCTGCCCGGCAGGGAGCCCCGGCATCAGGCAGCGGTGTGCGGGTGGGTCCGGTTCCGCTGCCGGACGGACAGCTGTCTGTCCGGGTGTGCACAGCGCGTTGCTCGCTTTGCAGCGATCCCTTTGTGCAACCACCTGCCGGCTGGCGGCCCCCGCGGCCCCGAGCGCCGGGCTGGGGCTGAGGGTGATGGAGAGGACGGCGACCTGCTCTGCCGCTGACCGCGGCGCGACCTCGCCGTGCGGCCGCGGGCGGGAGGCGTCGCGGCCGCGCCCGGGGCTCGGCGGCCGCCCGTGCACCGGCGCGGGGGGCGGCCCCGCTGGCGTGCGCACCGCCTTCCTCTTCCCCTTCCCCCTCCCCGCTTTCCTCCCTCGGTGTGCAGGCTCCTTTGTGCTGCCCGCAGCGGCGAGCGGGGACCGGCGGGCCAAGCGCCCGCGCCGCAGCGCTCTCCTTTCCCGCGGACGGGCGAGCGGCGCGGCTCCCGCACCATCCGCGACCCTTCCGCCCCCTCGACGGGGCCCCGGCCGGGTGTGGGACCACCGCCCCCGCCGCGCGGAACATCGCCGTTTTAAGCGGAGGGCCACGCCGGGAGACGGGGCGGGCCGGGCGCGCCCCCCCGGCTCCCCCACGTGGTGCGGTGCCCGTGTCTCCCGGCCGCCGGCGGAGCGGGGCGCACACGGCGTGGGGCGGCCGCTGGGGCTCGCCTGCTCCCGCCGCCGCTCCCCGGGCGGCAGATCCGGCCCGCGGCCATGCGCCAGCGCCGCGCCGAGCGGCCGAGCGGCGGGGCTGCACGGCCGCCGCGTCCCGCGGTAGCGGCGTGAAGCGGCGTGAGGATGAGGCGGGCGAGGCGGGCCGCGCCGGGCCCCCTGCCCGTTCTGGGGCTGCTGCTGCTGGGAGCCCTGCCGGGGCTCTGGACGGTGCTGCTGCGGCGGGAGGCGGCGGCGCCGCCGGAGCCGCGTTCGCCCTCCGGCCAGCCCCCGGGGCGATGGGACTGGGGGCTCTCCCCGGCGGCGCGGGGCGAGTCCGGCGGCGGCGGGCAGAAAACTTTTCGGACGCTGCTGGCGGTGCCGGCGGCGGCGACGGACCGGGAGGAGCGGGACGGCGAGGAGCGGCTCGCTGCCACCGGCTCGCAGCCGCCGGCCGACACCGCCTCTCCGGTGGAGCGGGGCATCTTCTGGAGCCGTGAGCTGGAGGAGCAGGTGCCGCCGGGCTTCGCGGCGGAGGAGGCGGCGGCGTGGCTGTCGGCAGCCCGCGCAGCCCGCGTGGCCTCGCTGGAGCGGGGCGGCTGCGGGCGCAGCTCCAACCGCCTGGCGCGGCTGTCGGACGGGAGCCGCGCCTGCGTCCGCTACGGCATCAACCCGGAGCAGATCCAGGGCGAGGCGCTCTCGTATCACCTGGCCGGGGTGCTGGGCATGCAGGAGCGGCTGCCGCCCATGGCCCTCGCCCTGGTGGAAGCCCGCGGGCGGCAGTGGGAGCCGGTGCGCGAGGAGCTGCGCGGCTCGCACTGGGCCGAGGGCGCCGTGGTCAGCCTGACCCGCTGGGTGGACAATCTCACCGCCGTGGTGGCTCCCGCGCCCTGGGGCGCCGAGGCGGGCGCCGGCCGGCGGCTGCAGCCGCTGTCGGCGGAGGAGCTGGTCGGGCTGCCGCCGTCGCAGCTGGTGGAGCTGGTGCAGTGGAGCGATCTGATCCTCTTCGACTACCTGACGGCCAACTTCGACCGCCTGGTCAGCAACCTCTTCAGCCTGCAGTGGGACCCGCGGGTGATGCTCCGCGCCACAAGCAACCTGCTCCGCGCCCCCGACGGCGGGCTCGTCTTCATGGACAACGAGGCGGGGCTGGTGCACGGCTACCGCCTCCTCGCCATGTGGGACCCCTACAACGAGCCGCTGCTCCGCTCCGTGTGCGTGTTCCGCGAGGGCACGGCCCGCCGGGTGGCCGAGCTGCACCGCCGCCGCAGCGCTGCCGCCGAGCTGCGCCGCCGGTACCGGGCGCGGGAGCCGCTCTGGGCGCGCCTCGGCTTCCTCTCGGAGCGCCAGGCCGAGCTCCTGCAGGCCCGCGTGGACTTCGTGCACCGCCACATCGCGCACTGCCGCGCACAGGCCGCCGTGCTCTGAGAGCCCCGGGCGCCCTCTGCTCCCGGGCGGGCCGGAGTCACCCAGCCTGCCGCCTCGGTGTCCCGTAGTCGCTGCGACTGCCGGGGACGGGGGAAGTACTGCCTGCCTGCCGGGGCTGTCGAGAGGAGCGATTAATTCGCTCTGTCAAGATCTCTGAAGATGCAGAGCGCAATCGGTATAATTACGGCCCAGTTCCACTCCAGGACTCTGCCCCCAGACTTGGAAAAATGAGACAGTTCAGCATCTTCAGTGCTTTCCTTAATTCTCTTCGTGCACTCGCCCTCATAAGAGACCCCATAGGAAAGCAGTCTTTTGTCTTGATTGGGGTCGAGTAACTTTTTTCCTTCCAACGAAGGCAGGCGGAATTTTTTTTTACTTATTATTCCTTTTGCAACGGCATATATAAGTATGAATGTTGATGTTCACAGACCAAGAACTGATTGCACAATAGGGGACCCCCTAACTAGCAAAACTGCCCTATTTATGAAAATTGTTTCCTACCAATTTTCTTTAACGAGAGTGAACCTTTCCACTGATTGTTAAATCCTGTTGATGAGAAATGTATAGGAAGCCCGTGTTCCCTTTGTTCTTAGTTTTTTTGTGGATTCATTGGGTTAAACTGCTCTGATTCTTCAGGGTTTGTTTGTAATCATCACCATCATAATTTCATCTCACCAGTAAAGTTACTGACTAATGGGTCGCACAAGAAGATTTCCATTTTTTAAAAATATTGCCAGTGCTAAGACTTCGACACAATAGTTAAAGCAGAGGAAAAACTGTTTCATGCACTTTACTTTGACTTCTTAATATTTTTTTTATAGAAGACCTTTTTATTTTACGAAGTCTGCCTTTTATGTACATTATATATGTTCGTAAACTTTTCTGTAACATACTAAAGAAACTGATATTTCAGTAAAGTGTATTAATGTTTTGCCTTCTGTGGCCTGGATGTTTGCCTGAGCTTTGACAGGGAAGCATGCATCTCCTCAGTCTTTCCTGATGAGCAGAGGCCACCACTTCACAGCTTGTCACTACACTGAACAGAACAAACTTCTACTCATTCCCTCTGAGGCAAGGAGGGGTAGAGTTAAGCTTTCAAACACTACTCTCATTCCTAGGTGTCCCTGAAAGGGGAAAAGCTCTTGGAGTGGCTGAAGCAGTGTGAGTACTTCAGCTGAATAGACATTTATCTGGTTTTCAAAGGCTGAAATGGGCTGCCTTGGCTAACCCCGAGATAACTGAAGTGGTTATTTCAGCAAACTGATAGAGCTGCTGTGGGCTAGCTGCTCTCAGCCTTCTGGGGTGCTGGGACTGGACACCAGCGTGGTGCAGGTCATGTCAGCTGTTCTTGCTCCAGAGGCTTGGCCAGGGATGGCAGTCGCCTTCGGTGGTGTTCATACAGTCTTCCCATTTTGGTTATATTCGCAATGAGGAGATTAAGGCAGAATTGAAGAATGGGAAGGCTTTTAAATCATGCTGAAATAGTTGGTGGAGTGGGTTTTTTTCCTACAGACTTTTGTTCTAGGGCAAAGTAGTAGCAGTAGATGTGCAAAATAAAATATTGGGATCTCTTGCTTGCTTTTTTAAATGTACCAGTATTCATAGGAGAGGCCATTGTATGGCTCAAAATAACAGCCAGAATAAGGACAAAGGATAAAGTAATCCTTTTTAGACCCCAAATGCCAGTATATATCTTGCTATAATCAAACAGCAGCATAATCTCTTCTACATCTGGAGAGGCAGCTCCTGATGAAGGCAGCAGCATGCCCCAGTGGCTGCTGTAGTGCAAGTAGGTGCTGTTTTCAGTGTCGAGCTCTAACCCTCCCTTGAACCCTGGGAGGGCTGTGCATTCCTACCTGCAGGAGGTCTTCAGTCTTAATATTCATTATTTAGATTAAACTTCCCATAAAGATAATTTTCATTGGCCATTACAGTGTTGCTCGGGGGGGGAAATTTTTTTAATAAGACAACAGTTTTACAAACAAAATTAATGTTTGATTAATTAGATCTGTTAGATACTGCATCTTTGTGTATGAGTATTTATTTCAAAATGTCCCAGCAGCCTGCAAGACTAGCTTTCATTCAGCTGCTGAACTGTCAAGGCTCTCTATTGAACTTGTATTTATAGTTCACTGCATTTATCTCTACGAACAATGCACAGAATCCCATGTGACATTCCCCTGTCATTTACATGATAATACACAACTTAACTGTAATTCTCAATTCTTCTTAGCATTGGTTTGTAACTCGAATGCAGCAGTTTCTGTCACGTTCACCTCATGAAAATATATTTAAATAATAAACTGCTGGCATACGTTTTAAACCTCTGCGAAGAGCAAACTGCTGTGCCACAAGCATCTAAGGTTTTATTTCTGTTTAAGTACTTCTATAGTTATGGCACAACTGTGGCTTTGATGGCTAATGGGAAGTAAATCTCATTTGCAACGTCTTTAGAGCCAGAGCCTAGATAATTACCTTTTTCAAGAAGAAACATGATTTCCTATTTGGAGACTGGTAACTACCTCAAGTTATATATAAGTTACATGTTCAAAAATGGTGTCGTTGTAGGTTGGTGTGAAACTAGAGATGCTGTGCTAGGGAAGGAGTGCCCTGGGAAATGTGTCCATTCCAAAAAGAATGGACAAAACTAGCACAGATGGATGATGATACTTCACTTTGTTGATCTATTTTATTCTTCTGGTGCAGATCATCTTCTGTAAAAGCTTTAAGTTGTCATTATATTAAGGCAAAATTACTCTTTCCTGTGTGATTTCTTTAAGGCAACCAGTGCTTTGTAAATCAGTGGTCTCATACACTTTTTGCATGGTATTTTAGCTATATGTTCTGTCTTACATTTGACTATCCTACAGAACCAAGGGATGAAACTCTAAAAGTTGATGTATAATTTCAGTGGCATTCATCTAACTCTGCTTACTTCCAGTAGAGTTTCCTTTGAGTCAGAGTAATGAGACAGGCAAGGAAGGCCATTGAGAACAGGAAAATTTCAGGACCTGAAAGCTGTGAGTAGAAGGTTGTCAGTAGTAGGATTGGCAGCCACTCAGCCACTCAGCACCTTACCAGAGGCTCAAGGAAGTGTCTGCATAGCCCGTATCAGAATAGAGCTGTAGGGCTTTAGACCTCTCTCAGTAGAACACTTAAGGATGCACTTCCCACTGTGTTTCACAGGCTTTCTATAGAGTATGTGTTGCCAAGGTGGGCTGCACTGGTGCCTTGGTCAAATGTGGCCTCTTGCACAGATCTGAAGAGGCTGGGTGGGAGTCACAGCCCAGATGTGGTCTGGGTCTGTCCCAAATGTGAGACAGGAGTCTGACTCCTGTCTGTTTAACTGATAACGCAAGCTTCAGGGGAAAAAAAAAACAAACCAAAGAACCCCAAAACAAAACAAAACCAACAGCAAAAAAAAAAAAACAAACCCCAAAACAAAACAGGAAAAGTATCTAGAGAGGATGTATTTAAATGCACTGCATTCAGTCCTCTATTTCTGTATGTTTCCCCAGTTAAATTCAGAATGACTCTCCTGATTTTTTTCTTGCATTGGAATCTCAGGAGGGTTAGGAATCTGCTGTAGGGTTAGGTGGTTGCTGATACTCCCAGCTTGAGTTCGTAGTCACTGGGACAGTATCTCCAAACATTAGCACAGTGAAAGGAGGACTGAGTTCACAGTTTTTGAGAACTAAAGGATATCAAAATTGTACGTGTAGTGGCTCCTGCACCCCCAGGATACACCAAACAGCAAAGCCTGTGAATTCAGTGGGGTTCGCACTTGGTGGAAAAAGCAAGAAGGTTGTTTGCAGCACAAATCTCCTTTTTGCTTCTGTTTACATTTGAAGTAATTTCCATTATGGATTTAATTTCAGTGTGGATTTCTCTCTGAGAATTTCCTTCACAGCTTGAGAGGCTCTTCCCAGGTGCAAGTGCCCTTACCTCTCACACAGAGCAGCTGCCCTGGGGATGGAGCTGTGTTGACCTCTGGTGCCAGGCTTCACTGCCCTGCTGAGGCTGTGTCAGCCCATTCAAAGATTGGGGAAGTAGCTCGGGGCCAGTGGAAGACAGTGAAAATATAGTTAGTAACACTTTGACTCACTGGTTATACAGCATGCTCTTGACATCACCAGCATATTTTTTTGCTTTCCCTTTGAAGTTTGATGCCTTTTTTAATGTTAATAAACTTAGAATTATCTCACTGACATTACTAGGTGGTCCAGGGCTGCGAGATATGAGATTATATTAAAACTTAATCCCATTTTGCATGTTATTCCTACTTTGCAACCATAGCATGAAATTTAATCACTCCTTTAGAGCTGTGCTCCCTGGGTTAAATGTGGCAAAGCTCTTAGGGGAGGAGGCTGGGCTGCTCAGTAAGCAGTGACTGCTGGGCACCCACAGAGCTCCTGCTGCTCTCAGTGACCTAGAAAACCTTTTACCTTCCTGGCTTGGGTGCTAATATAGCTCTCCCTTCTGAAGCAATGGATGCTCATCTGAGCAGAAGTTACTTCCCAATGGGGTAACTGTTATTTTATAGTGAATCAATTGGTGTTTTAACAAACATGATCACTCCCACACTCAGGGACTTTTTAATCTGAGTGTACTTTGGCCATGGGGCAGGAAGAAGGTGTTATACCTATGATGTCCTAACACCCTTCTGTGCTGTGGCTTCCATTGCCTGCTCCAGTGCTGGATGAGTTTATGGGAAAGGACACACACAAGCCTGCATGAATCAGGACTGCTGCTGTGTGCAGGTGTGAAAGGAGCTGTGCAGATGGAGACTGATCTCATCTGAAAGAAAATCAGTGCTGTACTCAAGGAAAAGAGTTCTGGCTGGATTATTGGAGGATGAACAACAATAATAGGACAACAAAGAGGGTCTGACATTGCAAATGGATTGACTGGTTTTGCATGATTCTGCTATTCAGCCACTTCCTGTGGGGTTTGGGTTGAGGGATTTGTGTGTGGGGCACTTGCTCCATTTCCACAAGAAAACAAACACAAGGGAAGACTGACTGCAAAATGCAGTGATTGCTGATGCAGGGAAAATTGTGCAGACATTCTGAAGACCCAGACCCTTCCAGTTCCTGTCCCAAGGAGAGATACACAGGTAAGGGGATTTCAGGTGGAATACAAACAGAATGCAAGCTGGTTACAGGGACAATATAGTTGGGGAGATTTAAATTGTACTGCCAGGATGTCACCATGCTTGTCCAGCCTCTGTCACCTGGGTGTTTTAAAGGGACACACTGTCCAGCCAGTCTTTGGTGTCAATCCAGCAGAATGTGTTTCATAAAAAAGTAGTCAAAGGCCTAAAAATTAAAAAAAGAAAAAGAAAAAAAACAGTTGAGGCACTTTAAAGCAGGCAAATTCCATCCAGATGCTGGGACCAAGCAGCAAACATCCTTTGATGAAATTGGATGGCTCCAGAAATAGTGTCCCCCACACAGCCCCTTTCTCTACCTTCTGTGACAGGTTTCTTGCAACAGCCTCTGAAATGGGCCTTTTTGAGGCAGTCTGTGCACAGAATAAGGAGAAAAACAGGTACCAGGAGATTTTTGGCACTTCTGGTACAGAGGACCTGTATTTTCCTTGTGTAGACCATTGGCAACTAGTCATCTTGAAAGAACAGGCTCATTTTCAAAATATTTCATTAAATGTTTTACTTGTCAGGTGGATTTCAGCCTATGTAACATTATGCATGCTCAATGATTTTTATTGCCTTTAGCATTTTATTTAACCAATTCAGTATCATTTGCCAAAACTCATGAAGTACTTTCCCCATTCTGAGTTTTGAGCAGTTCGGTAAAAACTCTCTTTTGATGCCATAGAATCCATTATATAACTTAATATCCAAGTATGTAACAGTTCAGGTTTTCCCAAACTATTTGGACTAGAGGATGCTGTCAACCTTGGGGCATCCTCAGATCTTACTTATATCTGCAGCTGTGTGATGGTGAGGATGAAGAGGTTTGAGATCAGTGTAGTTTTGTGTGAGGAGTGAGGCTGGGATGGTCTCTTTGTTGCTGCCACTGGCTGCTCCTTATGTTCCCCAAAAGTACATGCAAGAAGTTTAAATTACTGTTGCACTGTATGGTCTGAGTTGATTTTCCTGTTTTGACTAAAATGTAGCTGAAGGGTTTTGTTCCTGAAAAGGCAAAAAGGAACTGTTTTAAGTGTTGATGTCCATAATGTCCCAGAAGTATCTCCCAGAAGGCAAAAAGGAACTGTTTTAAGTGTTGATGTCCATAATATCCTGCCTCCCACCACTGTCCCTCCCTAAAAAACTCCCGCTTCTGTCAAAAGCCTTCTCCCCTCATAGTGGGATTTTAAAAAATGCATTGCAGTGAAGCCAGACAGGCATTTACCTCAAGTCATAGCAATACAGTAATGCCCCCCAGTAATGAGGTAAGGAAGAAACACATTTTTTATCAGTATCTCCAACCCCAGCACAAAAAAAGGAAGGTGTATTTCTGCATAATGTATGTTTCAGTCAGAAAAGTCATAATTTTTTAATGCCCCTGTTCTGTCAGTTTCTTTTTTGTGTCCTGCTGTGGGGTAAAGAGCATTAATAAACTATGGTTTCAAGTTGCTGTTTTGAATATTTTTTAGCCATACATGGTTTCTTGTAGGCAAGCCGGAAGTCTGCTCCCAGAATTTAAGTGATTGCAGTTAGTTAATTTGCTTTAGTTTAGCTGGGTCACCTTTATCACCTCTGAAGTTTTTTATGTCCTTTATTGTATTCAAGCTAAGGGGAGGTAATTGCTTCATTTGTTTTTTTGAAAACATACAGGGTTTGCTTATCAGAAAAAGAGTTACTTTTTATTTTTTAATAGCACAGTTCAAAGTAAGGTGGCACATATTATGGATGAACCTGGATGCAAGAATCTGAAGGATGTTAATGGTATTATTTCCTTTCATACCAGCTACCCCACAAGGCAACTGCCCAGTGGAGTTATTCCTGGTTTGATAGTCATCAGAGATCAAAATTAAACCCTCTGTTTGTGGTTTGTTAAATGCAAGTAACACACTAAAGTATTTTCTGATTTACAGCCTGCAGGCATAAGAACACGAATTTCCATTCAGTTTCAATGGAAAAACTGGTCATGAGTATGTCCAAAATGAGTGTTATTTAAGACATGCTTTTAGAAACAACAAGGGGAACTGACAGTGGAGCCTCTTGCTCCTTTCTTTGTTGACTAACCCAGCAGACTGCCAGCTGACCAGAGCCAGCTGTGAGAGTCAGGATGGCAGGAGGTTTTGAGAACAACTCTAGCAAGAAATAGTTCAGGTTGTGCCAAAAATGAAGCCATCATCTTCTAGCTCATAAAAACAGTCAAGATGAGTGGTTGGAGCTGATAGAGTTAAATGGATGCTCCTGGGTTGCCTTCTGTTTTTCTTTAATCACAGAATCACAGAATGGAAAAGGTAGGAAGGGACCACTGGAGGTCATCTAGTCCAACCTACCGGCTCAAGCAGGTCCCCTCGATGATGTTACTCAGGATTCTGTCCAGACACCTTTTGAAGATCTCTGGGGAAGGCGACATTCTTCTTTAATAAAAAAATAAATAATTACCCCTCCTTAGGTTTCTGTTAGTGCTTCAGGTGATTAAAACAAAATTAGAAATATAATTCAGTTATCAGTGAATAGTCTGGAAAGTTATTTTACTAGTGTGTTGCTCCTCCCAGTCAAGGTACATAAATGAGGCAGTTTTTGTCAATAATGAGTCTCCAGGCAATTTCATTTTCTAAACCCCTCCTAAACAATCAGGGCAGTGCAGTAACTGCAATCAGTATTCTCTGAAATGAAGTTATACCCATACATGTAATTGAAATTAATCATGTATTTTATAAAAGAGAATATTTAGGATTTTTTTCTCATAAATCCTAACAAACAGGCTACAATTTTTTTCCTCTTTCAGACTGTCAGGTTTAGCTCCTTTATGCTGAAGGCAGAGGAGACAACTGCTTCATGTGACAACATCTATTTCCGATTAAACAGCACGGCAATCCCTTTCTGTCTTAGCAGTGCTTTTGGTGACATCAGGAAGGTTGTCTCTGATCAAAGAGGCATGGTACAGGTAGGCTACTTACTGAACTATGGATCTAAGGCTTGGTTGCTTCATGGGTGATGTGCTGATGCGTTGTGAGTGTATGGACAGTTTGGGTTAGTATGTAGATCACTGTTGCATATGCAGAAATTGATGTGAATTGTGACACCAGTGAATTCAGGTGTTAGAGAGCTTCTGTTTCGCACTGGGAGAAGAAACCCTCTAGGATCAGCCCCAGACAACCATCTCCCTTCCTCCACCTTCACCTCCCCCCTCTTCAGCTGAAAATAAATGTTTGAGTCACAGAGCAAGCCAAAGCAAATTCAGGCAGGATCAAAACAGGTGGCCCATGGAGCTGCAAGGTCTGTGCTAACCCCATTGTAATCCTGTGTCAGCAGAGTGGCAGCTGGTGCAGAGGGTGGAGCTGGGTGGCTCCAGGAGCAGTCACCCTGTTTGCCTCTGGCACAGCACCATGTGCTCTGTGCTGGCCACATCACCAGCTGTGCTGGGGGCCAGGAGCTGGGACAGGCACAGCTCTCTTCCTTCACAAGAGAGAAACCTGACACACAATCTCTCGCAGGTACTAAGTGACCAAAAAATAGTTGTTTCTGTAAATTTCCTAATGTAAGGTATCTTCTTGCTTCAGACTTGGTGCTTTTCCCTGCCAGGATAATTTTCAACACTTCAGCAGCTAACACTTCAGCTCCTTAAGACATAGTTTGACCTATGGTGGGAAGCAAAAGTACAAGGATCCACCAGGAAAAAAGGAGACATCCTGCAAGTCAAGGCTGCAGCTGTGAGCAGCCCAGCTGAAGTTTGCAGTCCTCGCCAGTGGAAAGGCTGGAATAGGGGCACTGCCAAAGCATAGAGGTGGGATGGCTGCTTCTGCAAGAGGCTCAGCAGAGTCCAGCCAGCAGGGAGGAGCAGGCTCCAACAAACTCGTCTGTTCGGATGGCATTGAAAATGCTTAAATCCATATGATCTGGAAAGAGAACTGGAGCGTATTGACTCCTCACTTTGTTCAAAGTGCTCAACTCCTTTACCATCCAGGTAATTTTTGCTGCTGCCCACACTTTGCTTCAAGTTCTCAGATGTCTCTGATGTTCACACATGCTGATACATGTTATACAAGTCTGCCTGTCCCAGGGTCATGCTCCCTCCTCTTTGCTGCTCTGCATTAGAAGGACCTACCCACACACATGCCCCAAAAACACCAACTAGAGTGGTAAGAAACACAACGTGCTCTTTTCTGTTGAAATGCAAATAAGTGTTTTCCTCATTGTAATTTTTCAATCTGCTGTCATTTTAATGATACCCATCCATTTCTTTCAATTCCAGCAACTATCAGTATGTTCAGAGTCATCAAGAGAATTCTTTCTCAAAAGAAAAGTATACTCACTGAAAAACTTTAAAAATTATCCTCCCTGATATGAATTACTCACAAAGCTTGTTAATATTTCAGTTCTCCGTTTGCATAATAGCTGAAAAATATAGGTGTGCCAGATGGAGTCTTTTGTGCATTAGAAATTACAGAATTTTGACTTCTAACATTTCAGATGTGCATACATCTTCCTGAAATTGTTGGGAAAGGGCATATACAAGAAAAGCATTTCCAACATCTCTGAACAGCTGCCAAGAATCTAAGATATAGCATGGATGCATAATAAAGAATAATATTCATGCTTAATGATAATGGCATGGACTATTCAGAGACAATAAATTTGGGTGGTAATATTGATGATGTGCTTTGAACTTTTGCATAGCATTTCATGATGGTTTCAAAGCATTTTATGAAGATGAGTTAGGCATCACAGGGCTCTTGTGGCATGTGTCTTACTTCTCTTGTGTTACAGAGAGAAAAACAGGTATGAAGAAACCATGAGAGGATGTTGCATGGCACTGGCAGAGCCAGAGCACCCAGCTTAGCAGGAAAACAAGGCCAGTGATGGGTGAGCTCCAGCACTGAAAGTGGAAATGAGCAAAGGCAAACCTTGCACCCATGTGGCCAAGACTTGGACACAGGGGTTTTGTACCAGCCATGCTGTGCAGGCAGCAGCACTCTCTCACTTCAGTGGAGCTCTCAGTGCTGCTGGCTGGCGGGAGCCTTCGCCATCTGCCACGGGCAGGAGGGGCCCTTGTTCGTGGCCCCTCCGGGGACCCACTTCCCCAGAGCTGGCAGCTGGCGGCTCAGGCTGCCTGCGCTGCTGCCAGGAGCCAGCAGAAAGCTCTCTCCTGCTGCTTGGCTTCCCCCACACCTCTGCCCTTGATGGAGCAGCACAGCCACATTGAAGAGCTCTCCTTGTTTGACAGGCTTCAGGCTAAAGAAGGGGGATTATAGATACAAGCTTCATCCTTGCATAATTGCAAGTAAAAGAAAACTGAGACATCTTTGTCTCATATTTCTCCCGGACTCCTTATGTGGCACATGCCTTGAAGGGCAGTGATGTAAATTCAGTGGAATAACCCAACTTCAAGTACTTCTCAGTACCCAGATGAATGATTTCCCCCCATATTTAGAGCAGATCTTTCTGTTCTTAATGAGCACACATGTGCCATCAATGTCTCACATACCTACTTCTGTTGTCTTCTGGAATCCTGACCCCAGAAAGATGGCTTAATACACAGTTTTAAAGTATGCTATAAAATCTATGAGGTTTTACCCAGCAGTGCTGTATTAACTGCACACATTTTCTGAGAGGACTGTGCTCTTTGTGCCTGCCTTTGCTAGCAATGAGATAGAGCATCTTTGGATACAGTATTAACAAGAGACCAGGAAGAAGCTCTGTGCTGGTGAAGCCATTCAGGTCAAGCTTTTCCTCTCTGCTGTTGACCCAGGAATGCCAGGATTGCAATGTGCAGGTGGGAGCTTGCACAGTTGTTAGTCCAGTGTGATGCTCTCATCCCTCTGGGGTTGTCTCTGGGCTTCTTCTTCTGGTACCAGGTGGTGTCCACTCCTATCTGCCACTGGCTGGCCGTGAAATGGGTTTCCTTTGCCTCAGCAGGGGCACACACAGCCCCTCAGCACACCTGACTCCAAGCTGTTCCTGGAAGAGCAGATCTTTAAAGATGAAATTTGAAAATTTGTGAAGGAGTCAGTGCAACATTATATATTAGCACAGGCATGTTCTCTTACAGGAGGCATGGTAATGACTTGAACAGATTCGGTATTTCAGTGCCCTTTCTTTATGTGGATGAAGATAGACATTCAACTAGGAAATGATTTTTCCACTGCCTTGCTGTTGATGTAGGAATTTGCACTTTATGTGGATCGTAATGACTGTAAAATTAAACCTTACAAGAAATGTATAGTTTTATGCATTTTACTCATACTCTATTTGTGTAAATAAAACTCTAGGGAGAAAGCAGAAGAAAATCAGGGCATTTTATATTGTTGACTACCTAATTTAATCACTGTTTCCAACTTCAGAATAACTGGGTTTGAAAAAAAAGCCCAAACGTTTATTAAGACAAAAGAATGAATTTAAATCACCAAACATAGGTGATGCTTCTGTAGTTCATCAGATTTCAAATACAATTTTATCACAAATGTCACCTAATATTAGCAAAAATTTCCAGGGTTCAGGAACACAGGAAGGACCTTCTTTTGTTTTAAACCGCTGCAGCTTGAAAACTGATTTTCTAGCTTTCTACCAGTAGAAGTCAGATCAGAATCATGTTTAGAATATTAATAGTCCAAAATATAAATATTTGATAATGCTTGATAGGTTTTTATGTTGTTGTTGTTGTTTTGTTATGATTTTTTGTTGTTTATGGGGTTGGGGGTTTTTTGAGTTTTGGAGTTTTTTTGTAGGTTTTTTTTTTGAGTGAGGTATTGGTTGTGGTTTTTTCCTATAATTACTTGTTGAGACTAACTTGTTTGAATGTTTGTCTGTTGAGAGCTGCTGATGACTCTGTTAGTTTGCATTAGACTGTGAGTACTGTCTGCTGAAATAAATCTGGCATTCATATTCTCCTCACAGAGCCTGAAGTTTTGCTCTATCAACACTTTTCTCAAGTTCACTGCATTAAGGATTCAATATGACAGGTTTGCACCTGGAGGCAAAGCCTGTTCCCTTCTCTCCCCTCATTCCCTAAAACCCCAAGTCTTTAATTTCCCTTTGTTCAGGATAAAATGATATGTAAAGTATGTGTTGCCATGGATGCAAAACTGAGAGCCTATTGATCCTCCCCTTTACCAGGTAGATTTCAAGCAGAATATTTAACATCAGAGGGCACTACGGCATGGATTCCCAGACAGAGACAGATTGGGGCAGGAAGAAACAACTTTAAAATTGATGTTCCCATAGCTCAAAAGTATCCTGGTGAAACAAAGGAACTCTTACTCCACCTGGGAAAGCTGCTGGACTTGTTCCCCATGTGCTCAGCAGCATTCCTCTGCCTGCACTCCCTCCCCTCCTCCATGCCTTCCCACCATGCCAAGGACATGGTCCATTCCCTTTCCCCCCACCAAACCCACTCAGATTTGAGCTGTATCCTATGGGAGAAATTTGTTGTGAGTGCCACAGATGGTGTAGCAATGGTGTTTTAAATGTCATGGGAGGGCGCTGTGAGAGAGAATGTCCGTGAGAGCTGCTGGAGGGTGCCCCACTGCTGAATAACCCATCAGGATCAAGCTGCCCATGCAGCTAGGGCAAGCAGGTAGGGAGAGTGGAACACACTGCCACTCATGGCACAGAGACTTCTGGAGATAACACCTCTGCTGCTGTGTTTTTCTCTTGCAGCAGATGAGAGCAAGCACCTGGATTTTATGCACAGTACGTGGGGTAATGTTGAGCCAGTGTAAGAGGCAATCATCTCACAAGAGTGTTATCATGCCAGAGAGGGACACAGTTGGGCTGTGGTATAAATAAAGGCATTTCAAAAGTGCTTTACGATGTTTCTCTAACCTAATTTCAACCTTATTTTTTTAATACTTATTGTTTTTGCCATGGCTTCATACCCTTTCCTTTCAGGAACAGCATATTTAACAGAACATCAATTTTCCATTGCCATTACGTTGGACGGTAGCCTCCACAGAACTCCTCTAAAATTGTTGCATTTAATTTTGTCTAAAGAGTGTAGCGTTGCTTCCACGGACTTGCACCAAAATTGACTCATTTTGCTTCAGATTAATTTTTTCTCCACAAGATTGCATTATTACAGCCTGCACTTGTTCTTCATTGCCGTAAGCACATGCTTTTATCCAGCCTGGGTCATGTGTTAAATGCCTTTTCAGGAGAGTTTATATTTTTTATTGCTAGGCAAGCTCTGAGTACTTGTGGGCAGAGCACCACCAGAGCCCTGCTCAGCAGTGCCTGGTTCAGAGTAGAGGAGGCCAGAGGTGAGCACCAAGCTGAAATTAGCTTCTCATTCAAGCAGCTCCATGTCTCTGTTATTGGGGCAGAGGAAGGTGAGGGCATCTGCAGGAGCAGCACGGACCATTGTTTCCCTTGTTTCCAACAATCACCTCGTTGTAGGGCCCTTGCTCCTTTGTCATTCATAAGAGCCACTGCTGCAGAAAGGCACTTTCTTTTTTCTAACTGAAAAGGGCTTTAATAAAGCTATTGTATTTGATCACTGGCTAAAGAAACAATAATTTAGCATAATAGAAAAAGATCATTAATGTTCAATGAACCTAACACTCTGCTCCAGTTTTTTGTTGCCCTAGAGAGATGGAGTAAACTCTTCTTCCTTAATTGAAGACTAAATAGAGTACATTTCATTTTTCATTTCCAACACTTCTTCCAATAGGCTTGTGATGTCTGCTAATGTGTGCTGAAAGGGGTGGACTGCCTGGCAGCAGCAGAGAAATTGGGTGGGAGGGTTTAGAGCACATAAAAACTCGTTTGTTCTTCATCAGACAGCTCTCTAGGGCCTTCGACTTCTTTCTTGACAAGCCTAATTTCTAAAGCCCCTAAGGACCGTGCCAAGGAGATGCAGTAGTCCATTACATTACAAAACAGAGAGGAACAGAGGACAACGCTCACGTCCCCAAATGTCCCACAGCCATCTCTCCGTGGGACACCTATGTCCAGGGACATTGCTAAAATTGGAGTCTGGCTGGCATTTTGATCGGAAATGTAGTTTTGTATGAAACCAAGCTGATAAAAGCTTACAAGCGTAAGGTTTGCACCAACGCAGCTCTGGATTCAAATCCAAGGCCCACTCCCAGGAAAGCGCAGCCATTGTTCTTTGCACTGGAGACAGCTCAGGGCTGCCTCCATCTCTACAAATCACTTCAAGCACTTTAGAATTGTCATTTCGGTCACCTGCACTCACCCCCTTCCAGGGGCACGGCACAGTTCCTGTCCTGAGCTCTCCCATCCCAGGGCAGGAGGTGCCTCTGCATCTCCTTTGTCAGTGTTGCTGGCTGCGAGGTTGGCTCTGGCTCCTGTGGCCGGTGTGGGAGTGAGCTCTGGCCACGTTCACCTGTGTAAGACGAGGAGGTGAGACAAACGGACAAGCAGACACTGCTGCTTCAGCTCTGCCCAAGGAGCTTGCTGAGTAAAATGCCTGAGCTCAGCTGTCACGAAACAAGCGACTCCACGGAAAAGCTGTGGCACAGCTAATAGCGGCAGTGTAGCCTTCATTTATGCAATAAAAAGGGCACCGCTAAGACTGGTTTTCCCCCAGAGTTTTCCTTGATGGATTTTGTCATTGGAGAGCGCACAATCCTCATTCCCTGATGTGCAACAAAAAAATTAGAGGACACAACAACCAGCAGTGAGAAGCAAACTGAAGCAAACCGGGTAGCAGTGCTGCAGGAGGAACTTACCCTAAAAAAATAATAAAAGACTCAACAGCGCATGTTGCTATATTGCCTGATGTTCAGGCTGGACATCACTGAGAAAAGCCATGCCAATTGCAGCGATAATTAACAGCGAGATTAACGATAATTGCCTGTTCGGAAGCCACCGTGAGTCCCTGGTGATGCAGAGCGGGTTTGCTATCCCTGAGGAGTCTGTCTCTCCGTGGGCCCAGCTGGGTGTTGGTGTGTGCATTGCAGAACGCCGCGTGTTTGGGGCGCAGTGTTTGGGGGTGTCAGGCTCTGCCGGCCATGGGCTCCCCGCAAGCTCTGCCCACCAACGCTGGCAGGTGCCATTCCTGGTGTGAGGCCTGGAGGCCTGCCTGGCTCTGTGCCGCAGTGGGAGCACCAGGCTGGGGGTCGCGGTGCCCCTGGCCCCGAGCGAGGCGGGACTGAGGCACAGTTCGGCCTGTGAGGGAGGCAAGATGTCAGCACTGCCGGCAATGGGTGCTTTCCGTGAGGGGAACAGCTGGGAGCTCCCGGTGTAACAGATTTGTGCATGTGACAAGCATCAAAGTGATTTCCTGGATGTCTCTGCCGCTCCTGAGCACCGCCAGCCCACTGCTGTGTCACCCCAGGAGCGGCTGAGCCTGCAGGCCTGCCCAGGCTGGCGGCAGCTTTAGGGTTGTTCCTGGAACCCGCTGGCACAGGGTGCCCTCCTAAACCCGGTGGGTCTCTTTGTAATGTCTCCCAAGAAGTAGCTCAATGGCTGCTTTCTGGAAGTCAAATAAAAGGGCAAAGCAGTGGCAGGCTTTTAAACTACTTACTAGACATGGGCAGGGTGGATGCTTGGATGAAACTCCAGGGACTGGAAGTTCATTACTGAGCTGACAGTCATGTTCATTAACAGACAAAACAGTCAGTGGAAGAAGCTAGCACTCCTTGTGTTCTCCCGTGTTCCTTCACTGCTGGATCCTTTGGGAAGTTCCTTCTCAAGCCAGTGCTAGTGAGGGAGGGGAATGGAGTGGCTGGGGGTGGTCTGTTAGCAAAATATCAATCCTCAAGCCTTCAAGTTGCTTCCAACTGTAACGGGCGGCTGCTGCCCTGTGATGATTACCATGGGTAGCGCATACACCCTAAGTGTTGCCTCAGCTGGCAGGGTTATCAAAAAGGCTAATTGTGAGGGGTTTTTTCCCAACTGCTAGATTAAACCATGGTGTGAAAAACATGCTGTTATTTCTTAACATATTTTGTATGTAAAATTGGGATTTCAGTCTTCAGGATTTATATGAACAGCTCCTGTTTTATGCCCAGAATCCATTGTGACTCCAATGGGAATTAGGCATATTAAACTTTTTCTGAGAAATAAGTGCTGTTATGAGGGGAATTGAAGAAATGTAACATGATGTCTTCATCTAGGGAGTAGGCTGTGGTCTTTCTTTAATGCTTCAGGTTATTTCTGAAGATCACAGCTTTTCGTTATTTCTAAAGGAGGTAACATCACAGACCTGTTCATTTAGGCAAGATTTCTATATAGCTGTGGGTGTTCTTGTTTGTCCATGTCTACATTTAAAATTATGCAAACCAAGAACCCCAGAAAATCAGGGAGAAAGCTGGCTAGCTGAGTTGGGGTACTTTGGAGGAGGCAAGGATCCCTTGTTATATTTTGTGCTTTGGTTCAAGATACTACTAGAAGAATGCTAGAGCCTTTGAGACAGCCTCACCTTCTTAAAGTCTCTTCTGGTTTGGAACAAAGTGACCTCTGGCTGGCTTGGTTTTGCAGTAAGATTACTGACAGTCCTTTCTGTCACTGGAAGTTGTTCATTATCTGCCTTTGATCCATGCTGACTCTTACGTATAATGTACACAGGTTAAATTAATTGAGTGTTACTGATTTATATTTACCCAAATTTAATCATTATCCACCCATCTCCATTACGGACAAGATAAATAGTTGCTAGCTGAAGCTTTAATTTCCTTAGAGTACCATTTTTCTTGAAATGAGTTTGCAAGCTGGTGTTCATCATGTGTCCTCTGACACCTTCCCAGGCAGTTGGTGCCTGGCTGCACCATCTGTGTGAGATGGGCTGTGGCTGAGGCCACTCACACAGGTAAAACTGTTCTGAGTTAGAAGTGCTCTTCAGGATAGCATCCACAGATTCTGTCTGAGTGGAGTGAGGGTGGGTCAGGTGGAGGCCAAATAAGATGAATTTGTCTGTACTGGAAATGTTTTAATGGCTAACATTCTTTAGCACTGGGATGGATAGAGCACAGTGCCTGTAATGTGTGTGTGTAAGCCTACAGGACTCACCTCCTTCCATGCCCCTGCATGTTGTCATTGTGCCCTCTCATTAGTTTATAAATGCTTCCTTTAAGGAGAACAGTAATGCAAAGCAGTTGGGACAGAATCTCATCTTGCAGAAGAGCCTTATAGCAAGGGAAAGCAAGGGTGCAGATGGTGCCTCACAGTGATCAGTGGTCAGAGCTGTGGGGCTGCCAAAGTGGAGCCAGGTCACAGCTGAAGCTGGAGTCAGGTGGAACTTGTACATAAATCTCCCTGATTTCATGTTCACTGTCTGCAGAGTCTCTTGAGAAAGGGAAGAGTGTTCATGTTTTCTTCCTCCATCAGTCACTTCATGGGGATATTAGTGGACTATTGAGATTCTTCTTGGCACATTTAAATCATTCTGCCTTCTATCTTGAGTATTGCCAGTCCTTCAGGATACTTGACACCAATGTTGCTTGGAAAAAGGAGTATCTACTTGGAAGCAATTCTGCTAGCATAGCATCTGTCAGAAGTTCATGGTTTCCTTTGCTTGGCAGCTTGGGGCACCTGTGTGAAAACATTGTGGCTTTCGATTTTTATCTCTTGCTGCTATTTATGCTTGTTATGTTAGAAGCTGATTGCTCAAGAGATAATTGTGCTGTCCAAGGTGGAGGATGCAGTTCCTAGCAAGTGTAGTGATTGGCATTCCAGAAACGTTCTGACACAGGGTGAGAAAGGCAGGGGAGGATCAGGGGAAGTTCATTCATTTCCATGCACCAAACCCTAAATATGTGTGAAATGGGATTTTATTTTGTTCTGTGACTGTCTGGTAAATGAAATTTAGAAGGGCTCTTCAGAAGTGGGATGAGTATCATGAAGACAAAAAGTCTTGAAGTAATTAATGGTAATTGGTGGTATGGAAAGGGGGCATTCACCTGCATCAGAAGGAATTCTGTTAGTGTCAAACAAGGTGCATCCAAAAAAACTCCAGATTGTTGGTTCTGTTGTTGGCAACCATCCCCTTAGGGGATGATTTCCTTTCCCTCTTCTCATTGTCTCCTGTGGTACAGTTAGTTTAGTCTGGTCTTTGCCCCACAGTCACTTTGGAAAGCTTCTGTACCAGCAGTGATTACTCTCAACTGTGCTGTGACAAACCCCTGGAAGGTTGAAACCATGGTACCTATGGCATCTACACCATTTCTTTGTTTCCACTGGGAGTGGAGGTAGGAGCCCAAGTGCCTGTTTGGTGTAGCAGTTTCTTGTTTCTTGTGGTGACCCATGGTGGAAGGATAAAGCAAACAGCAGCATCTTGATGTAAAAATCCAGTAGTCTTGTTAATACATGGTCTAGATTACTGGGCAGAAACACAAAGAGGGCCTCCAGCATTCTTCCTGCTCTTTAAAGTGTGAACAAGAGGGAGTTTGTCAAGAGCGATATCTGTGAGGGGCTAGATTTGACAAGGAGCCTGAGCTCAAGTGTCACATGTCCCAGCTTTGGAGTCATTAGGCAGCTACTGAAAAACCATCTGATTAAGGGCCTAAGCTTCTCCTGTGATGTGTGAGAACAGTTACTGCCTGAGAGGGTAATTTAGGAAACCCAGCATGTGGATCCAGGAGGTCGACAGATGCTTAGGAGAAATATACAGTTTAAGCTTTATCTTTTGTCTTCCGTGCCAAGGAGAACACCTGTTTCATCTTGGGAAATACAGCAATGGATCTTCTCCCTTTTTTGTATTCCAACTAATTATTATGCAGAGAGGAGGAGATACAGAGATATTGAGTCCTGCCCCAGAAGGGCCAGCAGACCAAGCACTGGATCACTTCTCTTGAGAGGGCCTGGGTTCAGGTCTGTCAAACAGACAGCATCACTGGGCCTGACCCTTGTTAGAATGCTGTTGGTTATGCAAGAAAGGTGATCGTGAAAGCATTGTTTAAATTTGTTTACATGTGTCTTGCCTGTGGAAAAGGCAAAAGAATGGTTCAGTGGATGAATTAGATGGGAAACAATGTGCAAGGCTGCTGCTAGACTATTTGGTCTCTGAGGCTTAGGCAGTCTCCTCACTAGAAGAGAGAAAAAGAATATCTAGAGTATTTTGTTGGTAGACACTAAAATGTCTTTAGGATTAGATGCAAGTTGAGGATTGACATTTTGGGAGTCTAGCATTTGAATCAAGGTTTAGTTATCTAAGCCTCCCTCTAGCAAGGTGTCAGGACATTTTTTGGATTCTGTTAAATGCTGTAGATGAAATCAGAAAATGCTCCTGAAAAACAGCTCCATTAGATTTTGCCTCAACTCTTTCATTTGCCAGCAAGCTGCTGCCTCTCAAATAAGAGCAACAGCTTTTTTTTTTTTTTTTTTTTTTTGCAGGGAGTTGTTGAAGCAAATTAAACAAATATTTCAGGTATTCCAAAAGTGCTTCACACTTCACATTTTCTCTCCTGAAGCATGAATCCTTGATTGCTTCCTTAATTAGTACTTTTAAAATCTCTCTACATTCCCATTTATAAATAAATCAAAATAGATATTCAGAGTATTAATTTATCAGGCACTCAATGTGCACCCTAGAAAAGCAAATTTAACACCTGTGCATGCAAGGAATGAGTGCCCCCCACAAACTCCTGAGCCACTGACTTTGTTGGTGGCAGTGGAACATCCAGGAACATCTCTTGTAGCCCAGCTTCGTTAATAAGCATGCAAAAAAGCCATGAGAAAAATGAATTGCCTGCGCAATTACATTTAATTTTCTTTCTAGAAGGTTTCCAGTTCACTTGGCAGCTATTCTTTCTTCCTTTTTTTTTTTTTCTTTTGCCAATTCATGCTTTCTTTCATTTTTTTCCCATTCTTTCTTGGTCCTTTTGACTGAACAAAAGCAGTCCCACAAGGGCAGGCTAATGTATTCATAGTTTTGCTGCAACTTGGCTGATAAAATAAGCTGAAAAAAATGCTGCCTCCTATTGTTTACTGAGAATCTTTGTTGTGCTTTGTAGAGTTGAAATGAGTGCTGTCTCGTGCCCTCTGCTCCCCATCCTGCCAGAACAGAGGCTGTTGTGTGGAACCTGTTCAGGCTGGAGATGGTGGGAAGGCTAAAGTTCAGGTTCACAGACCCAAAAGTAAGTTACAGAAATGATTGCTTGTTTAGGCGTTTGCTTGCTTGCTGCTGCCTTTCATTCTCCTTGATCTAAGCACAGTGTATTGTTAATGCCTATCTGAACATTGCATTAAACTCTAATTAAGCCTGCCAATCAAAAAACCTCAGAAAGCAGCCTTCTAATGTGTCTAGTAGTACGTTGTATTTTCACTCTCAATTTTCTGACTGTGAACATGTAATGAGTTTGTGATGGTTTGTTGTTATTTTGTTTGTTCATTTTTCTCTGAACTGCAGACAAATGCTTCATGAACTTATACCCTAATGTTTACCTTAATGGCTAAATTTCACTTTAAATTGGCTCTGAACAAGCATCACATGAAAGGTCTAGACCTTACTTGGCTGTAGCTAAGGTCACACTGGAAGATCACAGAGAACTCAAAGCTGTTCTTAACTCCTCATGCAATGTCAGAAAACATGCTAGTGCTAACGTGAGCGGGACAGGTAAATATGACAAATCATTCCATAAGGTCTTTTTGTAAATACAACAGTATTGGAGTAAAACCTCCTCTACCTGACATTGGAGAAAGAGCCACCAATAGTAAAAGCTAGTGTAAATCCTAATTTGCTAACCAAAATCCAAAAGTAGAAGTATCAAATGATGGGGCTTTGGACCTTCCACTGAGGCCTCAGGAGAGAGAGGAAGCTGGAGGTCAAAGCCACCATCTAGTAGAACCATTTTATAAACAACCCTAAAAGAAGAGAGGTGCTTCCTAGTCCACAGCATATTTGTCAGATAAAGCATATTGGTAGGCTTTAGATAACATTATTTGGTACAAGACTTTCATGACTGTAAGGAACAACAAATAGGGTTTGCACATTTCAAAAAACGTCCCAAACCTCAGTCAGTAAATTCCTTTCAAAAAGGCACCAGAAGCTTAGCTGCAGCATTTTGATATAAATTGAACAGGATAAAATAATAGCATGAACCACAGACTAGAGTGAGACTAGAGAGAGCAAAGTGACCCCAATAGGTCTTCCCCATCTCTAGCACTCAGCATCTACTTTCCTGTGGAGCACAATGGTGATTTCTGCTGTTTGGAACTGCTGACTGTCATACTTCAGTGCTTGCGAAGTTTGCATCAACTGTGGAAGTGGTGCAGCATTTGCAAGCCAGAGGTAGGCATCTGAAAGGCCATGGAGGAAGGTTGTGTCTGAAAACATGCTGCTCCTAGATAGGTTATCCTGGCTCATGGACCTTAATAAGAGATCTCAGACTAATTAAACTTTAATGCTATGGTTGGGGGAAGCTGACAGCTCTGCTCTTGCCTGACCCATTTCTCAGTGTACTTTTGTGCCTGCCTGATTTTTTTTCCCCTTCCTTTCCCTGCTGTAACCCGTATGGAACATCTGCCCCAGCCAGGAACAAATGGACACTTGTTCTCTGGACACCTCGTCCTTGCATCCTTGCTGATACTCTCAGGTCCTGAAATTCTCCCGCCCTTTGTTCCTCTGCCACTTCCCCCCCACAACTCTGTAAGGCTTGATTGAGCCAAACGCTGAGATCCCGCAGGTGCTGCAGTTATTTTTAGCATTAATGTTAGAGCTCTGCAAAGGGTAGAGGAAGATTTATGATTTTGTCTCCTACAAATCTCATGAATTTTCCTATCTCTTTATAGCTTGGATGGATTCCAACATCCCCCCAAATTCTCCAAATTGCCTTTTATTTCTTTAATTAAAGATCTGTGAGAGCCAGCAGTTTTGCCTCATGACTGTGGGGCAGAGTGGGTCCCTCGTCCCTTCCGAAGTTCAGCATGTTGAGCTCTTGTCTGCAGACATTGCAAATCTTCACCCTGGAAAAAGCCTTTTTAGCACTTTCTGAGATGAGCTGGGAGAAGAAAAGTTACTTAAGCACCTGAGCACCTAAACACAACTTTTCTAGTGGATCCTTGGGTTATTTTCTACTTTAATGTGTTCATCCACTCTTCAATTTCCTCCTGTAGTTGACATACCAGTTGATATACTAGAAGTACCACAACTTCTGCAGGTTGTGAGTTTGTACTTGTGGAAGAGTTGGGAAACTTTTTTTTTTTCATTAAGAATGTAAAGAATTAATTCTTGTCTCTCTTTGCTTGTGCCTTGAATGTTGCTCTCCTTCCTGGGCTCTGCACATTCAAGCATGGCCATGGTGTTTCAGTATGATCAGGATACAGCTCTCTGTGGATTTTTTTCCCCAGGTCAGGCATGCCATACACCATAGCTATTTCCTGGTATGCCTAAGTCTTCCATACCAAACCCATGTTTACACCCCACTTAAAATTAATTTGATGCATCAGGGAGGCAGATGTATTTACCATATAATTTCCAGCATGTGTTTAGCCATGCAGGTGTGCCCACTTGTGCCAGCTGGGAGCTGCTGTGTTCTCTGTGTCCTCCTCTGGCTTGCAGTCTTCCTCCTCCTCCCCATACACAGGGAGAGCTGCGTTCCTGGGTTGTGGGGGCACAGAATGTTCCTTGGTGAAGAATCAGGAGAAGTTTGTCTCTAAATTATTCTGCTTTTCTGCAAGCAAAATTTCTTTTTGGTGCAACATTCTCTAAAACCTTGATGATTATCAGCAATGCCTAGGAATGTACCTTTGCAGCCGTGCTATAGGCTTTGGGATGTTTGGGGGCTCTGCACACAGGAGGAGTTGCTGTGTTAGAGGACCCCACGTCTTCCTCCACTGAGCAAGGTTTGCAATGTGGCTGTGCTGTGGTGCCAGCCATTGCAGGACTGACCAGCTAGGGGTGCCTCCAATTATACATTTCCGCACACAAACATGAAATCAATATGCTGAAGCAATTAACTAGACTTCATAAACTTCAGCTGGCAAGCTTTCTGGAGTCTGTTCAAAAAGGCAGCTGCTTTGGCTGGGAGAGAAGTGAGCTTAGGGCATTTCTTTTGTTTAACTGGTGAGGAGGATACAGGCAAGCCGAAAGGGAAGACGATTTAATTTCCTTGTTTCAACGTCAACTTTAAAAAAACAAATTAAAAAAATTCTCCATATCTTCAGTGTTATCAGTGGAGAAATTGATCTTTTCAACATCTGAGTAGGATTAAAAATTTGTCCTTACTCCCACCATCACCAACACCTCTTTTTGGTAAGAATCAATGAGGTAATTCTGGTAACTTCTGGTTTTCCAAATAGCAGTTCTTTTGCCCAAAGGGCTGAAGGAGATGACTGCTGTTTTGACAAGCAGACCAAAGCTGTCAGGCTCCTTTCCCCTGCAGGTGACTATACTTTACATTCTTGCCAGATAGTATTTGGCATTTAATTTAGGACCCTCAGTGCCTGCATATAAAGCTTTACTATGATAATGATGATAAAGTGTCTGAGTGTGGGATTTGACAGCCTTTTCTTTCTCTCTCCTGGTACATCCCCATGCCCAGTTTGGGCTGAAAGATCTGACTTGAATTAAGGAGAGGAGGAGTTTTAACCCTGATAATTTTTTTATGAATTGAGAAGGACTTACTTGAAAATAAATATCTAAATATGAACTTTATTCTGTCTATGAGATCTTTCACTGGCTCACTCCTCAGCTAGCAGGCAGAATTTATTCAGAGGAGAAAGAATGGGTGAAGGATTTAGTCAGCAGAAGGACCTTCTGTATATGATTAATGAAATTACTCATTTTCTTACAAAATAGCACATACTGTATTGAACAGTAGAGAATTTCCCATAGAAAAATAAGTCCTAATAGTATCCACAAGGCTGTGTTTGTACTGAGGAGGAGAGAGCCGTATTTTTTTCTGAAGTCATGTTTAGCTGCATCTGCGTTGAGGGTGCTTCAGTCTATCCTGCAGGGGAAAGTGGGTCAGGTCAGTAGCTCTCAGAAGCAGAGGTCAGTGATGCCACGGCAGCTTGTCCCCTTTGGGCAGCAGGGCCTGCACTGTTCTGGAGGGTGTGACAGAGGAGCAAATGACAGGGACAATATGTCTGTCTTTCATAAGCAGACTAACTTGGAAAGAGCTGAGGTGGTGATGCTGGGGCTCAGGCTGTGTCGAGTCAGTGGTGCCTTGTCCTTGCAGTTCCTCTCCCTGGTGCGCTTCCACAGGCTCTCTGCAGCAGCTGGATTTGAAGATTGCAGTGTCAGTGTCCCAGGATCTTGAACATGTTATTTTTATGCATAACATACACATGGTAGCTGTCCTGCCCTCTGACTGCAGAAGGCTGATTTGCTCAGTGGTCTTTCAAATGTACAAAACGTGGCAACAGAAACAGTCCTTGTCTCAGGAGATATAGAAACAGTGGAAAATAAGCTATTTTTTCTTCTCCTTTGCCTTCCATCATTAAAAAATGCCGTTACTGGGTTCAACACCAGTGCTCTGTCACTTGTGTTAGTTGTGTGGTGAGAAAAAGCTGTGGTGAATCATGCTTTTAATGTGCAGATTAAAATATTATTCATTAGTGTGTTGGAGACAGTCCTGGTAGAAAGCAACTGGGAGGTAAATTCTTACAGGAAGATAAAAATTGTTTTACAGAGTGTCTGGAATCCAATGTGTTTCCCACGAAGAAGTTATGTACCCAGTCCTACAGCAGGGACTAGAAAGAGTAGATGGAAGTCTTTGATTTAAAGTGAGTGGATATGACACAGTAGGGGGGAATGGATTTTCTCTGAGCAGAGCAAATATTCTATATTAGGCTTTCAAAACAGGGCCTACCTGCCTGCATGAAGGCTCCCAGTTCCTTGTGTCACTTCCAACCACCCACTTCCTCTGTAATTGTGTAGAGTGCACTTGTTTCTCTCCAGCCCTTAGCAGCTGATAAGACTGCTATTTTTAAAAAAACCCAAACACCCAAAACTCAAAAGAAAACCAACTAAACAAAAAACCAAATAAAAAACCCCACTAAAGTAGTCCTGTTATTCTTGGAGAATCCTGTGGCTACTTTAAGATGTGTGTGATGGAAAAGGTGTGTAGTTAAGATGTGGTTAATGCACAGTGAAGAGACAGCTCACACAGAGGGGCTGAAAGTTCACTGTTGAAACTTAGCTCCACTGCATATCTGTATTCTTGGGATTGAGAATAGCCGGTGGAGATTAGCCAGGATCCCCACTGCCAGTCCACTTCATAAACAGTCTGCAAATATGCTGCTTTTTTGCACGTTTTTTGTGTCAAGGTTGCTCAGCCTGCATTCCAGGGCTCTGAATATCTCAGCAGATAGACTTGTCTGAGGGATGGCTGGCAGGTCTTGCCTTGCCTTGCTCAAACCTCACTCAGGAGTTGGGTTTAAGCCACCACCACCTTTCTGCTGAAGTTGTTGTGTTGCATACTTTGTAGTGCTCTGGCAGAATAGCTCTTGACCATGGCTCAGCTTTTACAGGAGACACAGATCTGTTATGGCAAGAGAGGCTCCAGTGAGAACAGGACCTGAGGCTGTGGGGCTCACAGGGATCTGTCTGCATTAGGTTGTAGCCACTGCCACAGCTATCCCATTGGTGCTGCCAGAGCAGAACACAGAGATCCCCAAAAAATTCAGATGGAAAGATATTCCAGGAAGCATCGAACTCTGCCCTTCCCTCAGGGCAGGATCATTTGTGAAACAGATATTTGTCTAACCTTCTAATGCAGACCTTCAAATTCCACAGCCTCTTTGGGAAGTCAGTCCAAATCTGTTACTACCTTGGGCATTAGAAAGCCTTTCCTAATATCTTTTTAAAAATATTCCTTGCTGTAGTTTAAACCCACGATTATTAGCTCTTGAGTATTCCTACCACTACCACCTTCCATTTTTCATTAAGAATAACTATTGCAAGTACTTATTCCTTATTAATAAGTGGCTTGTTCAGTCTTCCCACTTGCAAAAGTGCTTCATACCAGAAGCTCTAACATGAATTTCAGATTAATTCATTAAGTAAAGTGGGGGGAGGGTTGGCGGGATCTGGCTGAAGCGCTCTAGAATAATTAGCTGTGCTATTAATATGTCAGGCACATAGAAGCACTATGTGATAGTGCCATTTATGAAATGACAAAGCAGAAAGAAGACATTTGCCAGTTTTTGGCGGAATTGTGCAAACGGCTGTAAGATTTTCCTTGCCTGAGTGGCAGAGGCAAAAACGAGGTGAAGGGGCTGATGAGCTGCAAAAAGAGGAAGCACTGGGAGGGTTACTTTACCTCAGGAGCAAAAATGGATCTTCATTCAACCATCAATGATAATAGAAGTCATCAGAGTTCTAGCTATTTGAGAAGCTTGAGTGGGGAGAGCATCACACTTTTTAGTGAACCTAAGGGTAACAGTTACAGAAAAATAGACTGAAACTTGGGGAACAAAGGTTAAGTGCTGTAGAAGACTAAATACACTGAAAGCAGGTCCAAAGAAACAGCAGATATGAAAATAGTTGTGAGGATATGCCAAGGGCACAGAAGAATAGAGACTGTGGGAAAGATAGTGGAGAGTTTCTCACTACCAGATCACGAGCCCATGCTTTTGTTGCAGCTGCTGTAGAGCAAAGCAGGGTGCAGCAGGGATTAGGTACAGCTAATCCCACACTGCATGGGTTTGGCATGTGCATGTCAATGTTTTGAGTGTTAATTATGACTGGGCAGTCTCACACTGCAGGCCTGCTGGGCAGAGCTGCTCGTAGACCATGTGTTTCTTTGTCATTTCCTTATTGAGGTTTATTATTTCACAACAGAGAAATTAGAACCTGGTTTGGGATGTTAAATAAATAGATGTACTCTAACAAGACACTGAAGTGTCAGCTGAATATGTAGAAAATTAAGAACTCTTCAGCTGTGTTGAAAAAGGACTGTTGTTCATTGTCCCTGCTTTATACTGGCCAATATACCTGGCCACTCCAAGCAAACAGCCATCAGAACATAAAGTGCATATTGTGCTTGGGAGATGCTAAGCTATTGTTAGAGACAGGTTTCTGAGGGAACTAAACGGTGTGTTAAATAGATGAAATTGGAAATATGCAAAAGACTGTTCCTGAAATTGCTGAGAGGGCAAAATTTTAATTGTCTGCTTTTTACACTCATAAGTGTCTGGACCAGGCACTGAGAAATGTGTTTGTCCTATCCTGCCAACTGCCTGAAAGAGCAGGAGGGCTGCCTCTGCCCTCTCTCAAGGACTGCCTGAGGTGCAAAGCAGCAGAGGTGTGAGAGCCAGAAGACATAAACTCAATGTCTTGTCAGCCATAAGCTTGATCTGACCCTGGACAAATCACTCATACCGGATGCCTGGGTCCCGCTCAGCCGTGCAGCACTGGTCTGTCACAGCACCACTGCTGTGGGGAGGGCCTGTGGATGAGTCCTCTGTAGTCCTGCAGTTGCTTAGTGCAGCTGCTCTGTGTCTCACTCTTTGTGTTACATGACCTGTATTTCTCAAGTGAAAGATTTCCTTTTGTAAAGTACAGTGGTTGAAGTCTTACAGGGTTGCATCTCAGAGATCTGTGAAATTGAATATAAGCCTCCCTTTGAACAGCCAGATTATTTTAAAACCGAGTAGAACTGTTAAAGCTATGTTTAAAAAAACTCCAAACAAACCAAAAAACAAGATAAGTTGGCTGTCCATCTGCATTTTCCTCTTTGAGCACCAAACAATTGTACTGCAGGGGTGGTTGGGGAGCAAAGTAGAATTTGATGTCCTGATCACTTGCTGGTGCTGCTATTTTCATTAAGGCTTTAAGGTGTTCTCAGGGCTTTTGGACAAAGGCTGAAGTCTTTCTACCCTCATTAATTCCCTTGTCTCATTGAGGGGCTAAGACCTCTTTGACAATTTTATTTGGTACCTATGGAGACAATAGACCAGGGTGGATGTACTCCTTCACAGCCAACAGCTTTGCCCAATGGGGGATTCGCAGCATGGATGAAGAACAATGCCAGGTATGGATCTGGTGAAGAAGGGGAATCTCCTCACCTGTTGCTGGCATCTGCTCCAGTGGTGGGGCACAGAACTGCTTCAGCAGGACAGACTCAGCTCTTGCAAATATTCTTTTATTTTATTTTTACATTCTGTTATTACTTGACATGCTACCATTGTTTTCTGAGGAACACAAGCAAGAGAAAGCAAGTTGCCTTTTTTCCTTTTTTCTTTTTCTTTTTCTTTTTCTTTTTCTTTTTCTTTTTCTTTTTCTTTTTCTTTTTCTTTTTCTTTTTCTTTTTCTTTTTCTTTTTCTTTTTCTTTTTCTTTTTCTTTTTTCTTTTTTCTTTAGCAATAGAACTTGGAGGGTACTTCAAGAAGTAGAAAAAACATGCTTCACTAGCTTGAGGCCTTTCCTCCATGACATGAAAAAGATAGATCCTTTCCAGGAAGGTATCAGTGCCAGACTTTCCCTAACAAAGATTGGATTTATGTCTCATTCTGGAAAGTCTCATTTAGGCAACGTAAGTGGGAAGACTGCCTGCCTTCTTTCTGTGCATTTTGTTGTAGGTGTGAGTACTCTCTATTTTCCAAGACAGTGCTGAATTTAACCATGCAACAGTTGGTGAGTGATGTGGCAGTCAAAAGTTGTTGAAAGTTACAGTAGTTTTGCAGTAGTGTTGGAAGTAGGTAGCTCTAAAGTGTAAGACATGGCACAGTCACATTGCTGCCAATTCCCTGATTTCTCAGGGAGCTGCATACAGTCTTGCCTCCTGCAAGAGAAACATTAAATTTAAATTCAGATTGGAAATGCATGGTTTTTCAGCTATCCCTATGTGCAGAAAAAATTTGAAGGTATGTGCTACACAAGCATCTGCAGCTCCAAAAACAATTAGCTGATGAGCAGATACCCAGTGAGTGCTACTGAGAAGTACCTCCACCTGATTGTCTCTACTTCTGATTTTTTCATTTTCCCGAATGAAAAGCTGGACAGAAAATAGTGTGAGGATTGCAAATTCTCTCAATGCATGGCCCTTACTTAGAATAATCAGGTTTTATTTTGGTAACAGCTCTGTGCAGAGGGTATTTTTGGAACTTGGTTCCAGTTACCTAATTAAACTTCTTGAAAGAACAACAACAAAATGCATCACCTCTGGAGCAGACCACAGCTTTGGAAAGCAGCCAGATAAATTGACTGGGAACAAATAGAGAAATTCCCATTCCAAGTTTATAAATTTTAAAACCTGAATGGGGTAGGTCTCCAGTGATTTGATGCTGCTGTGCAGACAGGGCACGACAGCCCCTGGCAGGAAGAGAATGTCCCCTTGCTCTTTGTTTACCTTTCTCCTTTTCAATACAGCAGACATTCAGATAAGTGTCTGAAGTGATGCTCCTGTCTTGATTTTATTATTAGATCTCCCCTTTCAATTCCACTGCCCTGGTAAGCTTTTGCTGGAAGATGCCTTGTGAGCAGCTGGGAGGAGAACTTTCCACAAATCTTCCATCAGTATACAACTATCTTAATTAGAAGCAAACCTGTAGCAGAGAAAGTTACACACTGGTACCAGCCTTGCCCATCAGTCAGGGTCAGCCTGTGCCTTCAAAGATGCTGCCTGTGGATATCATCTGGCATAACCTATAAAGGGTTTTATTTGTCTGTCTCTGTTGCAATTGCAGTGAGAAATTTTAGTAGTACACCTACTGAGGTCACCTCAACACTCTGTCCTAAACAGTTCTGGATGGATTATATTATTATCAAATAACCAGCATTTTAGCTGAAATTTTCTGTCTGAGCTGTCTCACCATGTTGTAATTTTTGTCATCCAGAAAAAAAAAAGTCCAGTCTTTTCCAGCAACAGGACTAGAAGGAGAGCATTGCTTTACATTAAAACAAATGGGCAAACACATCTTGGCAACTGCTTCTTAGGAGCTAGAGTGTCCCAAAAGCTTATTAACCAGTTTTGGGATTTGGCACAGGGGTAGCCTTTGGGGTCAGGAGTGGCCTTTCCCTTTGTGTGAGAAGTTTTAACCCATATTGTGTGTATGCAACACTGCTTTCCGAGTTTTCTTGCTGAACATGAAGGTTTTCTGCTCACTGAGAGGCTAAACCTGTGTCCTGAGTTACAGCTGACCAGCCTGCTGAGGAGCAGAGCGAGTGAAGATGGACATGCTGCTCATTAGAGACAGGAGAAGAGACAGCTCAGAAGCAGGAGGACAGGCGGGAGTGAAGGACAGGCAGGACAACCTGAGAAAGTGTGCCATGTCCTACATCCTCTGGAGAGGAACCCATGGTCGGTGTCAGCCAGGATCTCAGCCTGCCCTGCTACCAGAGCTGGCAGCCCAACTCTGCCTCTCTCTTTTGCCATGGAAAATCCAGCTAAAGTGACCCAAGTTTTCCCCTGCATTAGCTGCCTGACCCTACCTCCCATGACCTGACATGGCATTTCAAAGGAAGCAGGAGTACAGGATAAGGAGGTTGCACTTCCCTGCAGACACGTCCTGTAGAACTTGCTGGCAGCTAGTGCATTTGAACTCCACTGGCAGCTTGCTTTATTCCTTCTCCAGCTGATCAATACAAAGGCCAACTACTGTTACTCCTGTAAGATGATATGTTTGCCCAAGTAAAGGAGATCTGTGAAGCAAAATGGTAGGCAAAGCATTACCATTGATCTCCAGAGGTGACAACATGAGATCATTTTAGGGTACTCTTGTTCTTTGGGGTTTTTTTCATAATTTCTTCCTGCAGTTAATTTTGATTTTGACTTACATATGAAACAAATGTAGAAAAGATGTTATTGAGACTGCAGACAGTTTTGACCATGGTAAATCTTCTCTGACATTAATGAGGTTAGAGAGGAATTAAAGACACTGAACCCCTTCATATTTGGCAAAAAGGCCATCCTCTATGGTGTGGATGGATTAGGCAAGGAAAAAAAATCTAGTGATGCAATTAAGACAATTGCACAAGTTGGTGTAGGGATTGTTTTCTTTTCTCTTCCCCCCTTACAAAAATCTCAATGGATGCTTGAAAAATATCTCCTGATTATCCTAATTGAAGCAACTCTAATACTTAAACATCGTAATCCTCTTTTTACATTTCCAAAGCGCTCAGCCCTCTCAGCAGCTTCTTAGAAGCTCACGCAAAGATACTTCTTTCATTTGTGACTCAGTTCTCAAAGTGAGAAGGGGACCCTGTTGGGAGGTTATGTCCTTTTGTCCCGAACACTGAGTCCCAATGTTATTACTCCTTTGTCCTTCTGAATAGACCCTGAACAGATGAGATTTTACCTCATGTACTCTGCACAGCTCAAGTGCATGTAGGTGAAGGAGGAAATGAGATCAAAGCTTCTATTTTGCTAAGTTTATGTTCTCTGTCTGTACAAGGCACAAAGATGGTCTTTGCCCTGAAGAGCTCTGGGAGCCACTCTGAAGAAAGGTCACACTCCTTTTGTCTGGAGATTTTTCCCTGAGTTCAAGTATCTTTGCAAAATCCACAAAACTGTAAGGATACTGCACTGTGCTCTTTGTGGGGTGACCCAGGAAAGTAAAGCTGCATTGAACGAAAATGGTGGTGCATGCTTCCTTAGGTATCCACATGGAATGTATTGTACCAGGGCCTGGAAACATCAGTTTTGAGTTGAGTTTAGAGTAAGTTTTGGATAGGAGGATTGTGTTAACAGACTTGACGGAAAAAGCCTTCTGGCGTGAATTCCTCGATTCTAAGATGACTTTTCTTCTGATAATGAGGGAAGTAAGATGTCCATCTTGGCACTGTTGCACTGGAATTGCTGTAGTTATCCTACTTTTTCCTGAAAGTTGCCCAGTTTGGACCAGTGAAATAGAGCAGCCTCTCACAAACCAGGTCCCACCACTTACCTGTAGATTATGTATGTGGACAGCAGCCTCTCCGAATTTCAGGTCATTGTCACATCTCACCTCACATCTTATATGAACATTTTTTGACAGAGAAGTCTGTGGTCACAGGGTCCAGAAGACATGCTCTTGTCTCTGCAAGCTCATGCTCTTCTTCCAGAGGAGGATCAGAGACTGTGCATTTGTGGGACATGTTGAAATGTCTGCTCGAGGAAAGGTGAACATGTAAACAGGCACGGGGTGGAAATTCCCCTTTATGGACTGGAATAAAGGCAAAAAGGTTTCGGAGTGCTCATCATGTTTTGTGCTGAGCAATTTAGGAATTTTGGAGTCGATACAGGAACTTAGTTGTAGAAAGGGTGTTGATAATCTTCTTGCTCTAATAGATTCTCCTTTCCACAGAGAAAGGAGAAGAAGAATGTTTTGTAGTTTGCCCCCAGGATCTTCCGGATCACGAGACTGTCTGTGTCTTCCTAGGTAACAGTGAAAACCTGTGGGATTTTTGCTTTGTTTCTGGGGCTATATCAGGGTGTAGAGCCTGCATCGCCCCTAAATCTTTGGGGCTAGTCCTGGCTACTCATTATAAAATGCTAAATATATGCTTGTGTTTCCCTAGGATGTTTGTGTTCCCCATCAAACGCAAGTATTTTACTGTATGAACAGTGTGTGTTAAGGGGAGAAAAACACTTCTTGTTCATGTGCCAGTGAGAAAAAGACTTCTTGTTCATGTGTGGTCTTAGTATCAAGGTCTGAACTTTGAGAACACAGGGATTTTCTTTGCTATATACATATAGGCATGTGCAGGTAATGTTTAATTAATTGAAATACAAGGGACAAGCCAAAGTGGAAAAATGTGTGGAGAATATTGTATTTTGATGGCTTTCAAAAGATGTCCTATTTGAGAGGTGTGAATTTATGCATTTTGTTTCAGGCTCCTGTTCAGAATGAATATTCATCAGGATTAGCAGCATCTTCTGCATGAGAGGTATCAAACCAGGCTGCCAGCTTGATGAATGCATTCCTTTTGTTCACTGGTTTAAGACTCATTCTGTCAACTCAATACACTCCTTAAAAACTTCCTATTTATTTATGTGATGCCAATTACCTGCTGAGGTGTGTAGACACAAGCTAGATAGAAAAAGATGGTCAGTTACCTCACTGTATTCAGGAATGGTTTGATCCTGTAAGCAGAATGACTCCTAATTTGCCTCTAGCAGGACAAATTCCCCTCTGTCAGTCTAGTGAAAAACAGTTTTAGTTTGGCACTGACCCTGTGCTTTTATTTCCGCAAATGTCAGGACAGAGACATATTCCTCAAAGTTCTTTGTTTAGAGATAAAGGCAATAAATTTAAAATATGTTTAGTCTTGCATATTCTGCTTTACATGTGGAGTGGGGAAATAAATGATAAGAGAAAACTGTTTATTCATATCAGTCACTCTGATGAAACCAGAAAATCAGTCATGATATTAAGCTTCATGTCCCTGTCCCTGTGACCCAGCACAGAATATACTCTGACAAGGAAGAAAATCAGTTTAATAGGCTTTACATTTAGGAGCATGCTGAATCTGTAACTGCTCTGTAGTTTTAAAACATGATTTGTTTTGTTCATTATTTTTGTTTGGTGTGTTGTCAAAGTTGTGAGAATCTAAGAAAATCATTGATCCAAAGTTTGTTAAGATAATGTCTTTAAACCAGGAAATACAGCCGAAAAAGTCAAAGATGTTTTCAAACACTCAGTCAGCACTTAATTACAACTTGTGTGTCCAAAAGCCTCTTGGCTTCTCCCAGCTCTACTGTTTGGTCTTATCTGAGATCTTCTATCTGATCACAAACCCCAGTGCTTAAAGGCCACAGGAATCTTGCTGATTTCTGCTGGCTATGATACAGACCCTCCCTCTGCCCACTCACATATTTTTTCCAGGAACAAATGAACAAAATGGATTTTTCACCAAACATTTTTCTGTAGGTAAGGTAGGAAGCCTTGATGCAGTGAAGAAATGGTACAGTTTTGTTGGGAAAATAGTCCTCCGCCCTGCTGCTGCAACTGTTTAAAACTACTTTTTACCATGAGCCCATTTTTTAATATTAGTTTTTGAAACCTCCCCAAGTAAAATCAAATTAATGTAATGAAGTTTCTTTTTACTATTTGTAGCCAAATTGTTAGTAATTGAGATAAGAAGTTTGGAAGTTGCCATTATCTGGTAATTGACTGTGTCAGTTTAGTTATGGCTCTGCAGGTTTAGCTTATTTTGCCTCTGAATCCCCCAGGCTCAAGTCATACATTAATTGCTAGATGATTTTTTTTTTTTCCCAGAAACTTTTGCTCTTTGCTTCCCAGAATATTCTGTAGGATTCTACATTTGGTGATGTTCTTCTCAGTAGGAACAGAGACTCAGAAGTATCCTGAAGCACTGGTATATTGTGGATTCTCTCATATAACAGGGTTTGGATTCTTCTGGGTCTGGTAGCAGATCAGTGCTGTATCCCAGGAGCTGTGAGTGCTGCATTCCTAGAGGATCCTCATCCTTTTTCCAGAGGATGACTCACTCAAGGAAGTAGAAAATTAGTTTCAGGGTGAAAGTCTCCCCTTGAAGGCACAATCCAGTGTGGACAATCCCGTGTGGACTCAGTTCTGAGGTTATATCCAAGAGTACAGCCAAAGTCCAGTTACGTGTTTCAGCTACGCTTTATCTGCAGCCAGGCACTCCTCTGAGGATAAACAGTGTAGGCTTTACAAAAAGAGACTTTTCTTCCTAAAATCTGCAGGTAACCTGGAGAGGCAAAAATATATATGCAGCAGCAGCAATATTGATAAACTCTCTGGTAGGAGGACCAGAGTGCTCTCCACCTTGAGAACCTGCAGGAAGCAACAGCTCCTTCTTCTCCAGCTGTGGTGCTTACTGGACTCTGTGTCCCTGTGGCAAATCTGATCAGTAGAAACCCAAAGACAATCCAAAAGAAAAACCAACACCTGCCTTCAATGAGCTGGCCATGCTCAAATCTGAAGTAAAAGAACATATAGCTTACTCATCTTCTGCTTGTATTAACATTTAGTATGTTCATAAATGCCACCAAATATCCTGGTTGATAAGCCATGGCATGAGTAATAATGCAGTTGTCCAATCATAAACTTAGATGCTCACATATTGTCAGTGGTTATGAAGGATGAAAAGCCAAATGTCTCCAGCCACTTAATACAGGATTTCTGGTGTATTGTACATCAAATTCTTGGGTGCTGCTGTGAAAGAGTGCTTTATCATCTTTATAACTCAGATTGACAAATAGAGACACCCAGCTATTCAACACTCACCTATAGTTCAGTAAATATTTATGGCCCTCCTGGTTGCCAGGGCACTGTTGACTCCTATTTAACTTGCCATCAGCCAGGACCACTAGGTACCTTTGAGTGGTGCTACTCTTCAGTGTCTTACTCCCCAGTCTCTCCATACATGCAGGGCTGCCCCATTCCAACATTTGCCCTTGTTAAACTTTATACAGTGGATGGTTGCCCAGAGTGAAAGAATTTTGCAGTGAGACTAACAGCTCCAACTAACTGGGGTTTTTTTATTCCTCAAAAATAGGCATGTCTGCTGATCACCTTCCATTAATAAAGTTGTTCTTAGAGGAAGCATTATACACAAGCAAAAACCTCCCCTCTCCCAGTGTTGTCCTTTGTTATGTTAAGGTTTCTGCATCTGTCCTTGAATGTGTTTTTCTTTCCGTTTCCTGAAGAGGAAATGTTATGCCTTCATACTTTTTTATTGCCTGCTCACTTTGGGTAAGTAATATTGGGTAGGTAATATTTGAGTTGGGTAAACTACCATCCAAAATTCATTTCCATCTGAATTTCATAGCTCATTCACCTGAAGTCTCCTGTGACACCTCTGGTTCTATAATTCTGGTCTGAAGATGTTTAGGAGAAAATGTGGTTGTGGGAAGGAGAGGAGAAGCCTATCCAAACATTTTGGAAATGTACAGTTTGTATTTTCCTTGAAAACTTTAAAAACCTATGATGTGGTCTCTGTGCCTTTTCCCAGAGCCTTGACTTTTCCACATTAATCATTTTACTCATCGATTTGTTTTCCTTTGTCTTCCCCTCAGCAAAAGCTTAATGAAACTCTTGCTTCTTTATAGTTTCACTATTTGTTGCAACATGAGAAAATGGCTCTGTTCAGATCAGAAAGCAACCCAAGTGCTGGATACACATGTATGAGTCAGGGCTTCAGGTTTCCAAGCCAAAACTGTGGACTTCGTTCTTCACATGGGGCTCCTAAATTATGTTTAAATTAGTGCTAAACCCATAAAATGGCTGTGCACATGCTTGAATACTTGTTGTCTTAGTGTGGAATTTAAAGAAATTTTCATGCAGTCGATCAAAGTTCTATGGGCAGGGTGAATACTTCTCGGGCACTGTATAGGTTCTTGGGAAGAGAACAAGAGAGATTGCAGTTCAATATCAACATTTCCTGAAGGCTTATATATTTCAACAGGAAACTTATCATTTCAATAAAAAGCACTTTTAATTCACATAATTCTTTTGACTCAGTCCTCTAAAACTCAGCTCTGACGAAATTCAGTTCATTGGACATTCAGTTCACTGGTGTTACAGCAGTAAAAGTTGTAAGAAACTCAAATTTGAAAGAGCCCAGCAAGTCTGCACTGGAACTTTAACTTTTCTTAATGCTCTAGGGAGAGGTTAATTCTGCTCAATCACCTTTCATTCACCTGCAGCATAAAAGGAACTGCAGACTCTTTAATATCTGAATTGAAAGGTTGTTGAGTCACCATTATATCTCTGTCCTCTTTGTTCGCTTGCTATTTGCAGCTGCTTTTACCATTATTCACTGAGTTGCCACAGAAATCCCTGATAGTGGTACTAAGAGATTTTTATTTCCCTAGCAGTGGGAAATAAAGTGCTAATCCAAATCATTACTGCTAGCACCAGGGGGGCTTTGCATTTAAAGTGCAGGTTGTACAGTAGAATTTGTAGCAGTAAGTGGCTGTCTCCAGGCGTTTTGGGAGCGTACACTGGGTTATGTGTGTGAAGGTCTCTACAATTTTGAATTAGACTTTATTGGGCTTGCATGAAATATGCTTAGTCTGGGACTTGACCCCTTGCCTACTACCATTTATAAGTCATTAATAACTTGGTAAGTATTTTGTCACAGCTTTACATTTCTGCTGTATGAGCTGAACTGGAATTCCTGTTATGTGCAAGCTGTAATTTGTGAGTAGTACCAGATCAAGTTGCACTGTCCCGCTCATCTCTCAGAGGATGTCATGGAAGAGTACTATATACATCTATGTTCTATTCTAGCCTAGTCTAGTCTATTATTTTGTGGAAAGATATATAAGAAAGTCAAGTACTTCATGGATCCTGAAATACCTTCTACACTTTGAAACAGTACCCAGCCTGGAGGGCCAAGGAAAGCCAGAACAGGTGTTTGTTACCTTTACCATACTGCATCTGAGTAGAAACCACATGGTTTTGGGTCATGAGTGTCTTTAGCATGTGGGACACCTGGTTTCCAGTACAGAGGCATGGGCTCAGCTCTTCCTCTATAATCACATATGGTGCCCCAAGGCCCCTGTAAGTTGCCACAGCATTAAAAAAAAATAGTAAAATAAAATTATCTGAGAGGACTTTCCCAGTTGGACTGAAATAGTGAGTAAAACTGATCCTTTATTCTGTTCTTCTTCCCAGTGTGTATGAAGAGAGGGGCAAACCAGAGCAGCTGTGTGCTACCCCAGGTCTCCCAATTAACCATATGGCCCCAGGGACCCATAGCAGCAGTGTTACACAGTCAGTTCAAAAGATACTTGAAGCCATTTTTTCCATTCCTTTCAGATGAGTAATATTGGATAAAAAAGACACTATTGTGATTTAGGAGTTTGATAATTAGTGTATTTCACCATCACATTTAATTTCATAATCAGTTTGGGCAACTGTGAGAGCTCAAACATGTTGTGTCAAGTCAGACAAACCTTCTACGACCTGCTTTTTGACAAAGCAGTCAGTAGCTTATACAGGAGCTGTCCTGCTCTTTTCAAAACCAAAGGAGCAAATCAGTGCATGCTTTAAACCTAGAGACGATGTGGTTACTGGCAATAGTCTGAATTGTAGGCATCAGGCAGCCACAGTGTCTGTGTGAAATCATTCACATACCACCTTCACACACGCCTGAGAAAGTGGCCTCGGAAATCTTAAGGAGGAATCTGTAACAATCCTTGGGAAGTGAAAAACCATCAGCAGGTGGTGTTTTTCCAACGTGTTTACTGGCAAGGATGTTTACAAAGAGGTGTAGGCTCTGAATCACCAATCACATTCATTGTACCGAAGTACTGTATAAAAAGAAGATTTAGAAGAATAAAGATTGCTCTCATTTTTGCTCTACACGGAGAGTCGTGTCGTTACTCCATGCCATCCGTACTCAGTAGCAACAAGACTCCAGAGTAGTTCTACCAATTTCCCACAAACTACGCCCTGATGTGTTAGGAATTTGGCTTCCCTTATGCTACACAAAACATTTGATCAGGTATTAAGCAAATTTGCACCTGGTGCCTAAAAGTAACTGATGATGCACAGGATTACTCTTTTTATTGTTCAAAAGGGAAGGAAAATGATTTTTAGAATGGTTTGTGGGTTTGGAGGAGAGGATTTTGTATATTTTCCTCTGCATTCAAAGAAACGAATTGAAGGCAATTTTGCAATGATGCTTGCAACTAAAACTTGAATGTCTCTATGAAGAGACTTCACAGAGCAAAGTCAAAGTAATGAAATGGATTGCACTTGTGCTCTGTGGAGGGATCTGGCTTGCTTTCTCCTCTGAGTTCACAATTAAAATGAACTACAAACAAATGTAACAGCATTTCTCTTATCCATTTCTCCTGCAAAAAAGTGAAATAAGAAAGACACAGCAAAATAATGAAAAGAAAGCCATGTTTTTAGAATTCTATCTCTCATAGCCGGCAGTCTGGTGAATAGTCTCAGAGAAGGGGTTTGATTTCTAAGAACTCAACTGATACTATACATGTCCACAGGCTTTGTGTTTACTCTGTGTCTCAGATCTTTTGCAAGCCTTTCCCTCCCACAAGGGTGAAAAACAGTAGGGTGAGTGAATATACACACCCAGATTTCTGTCCTTGCCCTGATGGATGGTGAGGAACTAGCAGCAAGAGCATCGTTCATGTAAATGCCTAAATAACAATAATAAAATTATCTGTAAGCAAAGGTGTCTAATGTCTTTCACACTGCTGTCCCCAAAGCTTCAGCTGGCCTAAAAGGTTGTCTGAGCTTGAAGTGGTCTGAGCTGTGCTGAGTCATGCTGTACATGTTTAGTTTCTTAGTTATGCAAACCATGTTAAATTACATGCCTGCTTTGGTTTATGTGCCATAATTCCTTTCCAGGTTGTCCAAGTACTTAGCAATCAATGCCTGCTTAGTGCAGTTCTGTCACTCTGTTTTTGGGGTGAAAACGGTGGACAGCAGGGAAAAAGGTTTTTTTTCATGTATGCCCACAGCAAGAACTCCAGTATACACAAATCTTGGGTGATTGATGCAGTTACCATCACCCCATACAGGTAACCTTAATTCCTTTTGCAACATATATGGCTTTGGAGAACACTGATTCTCTTCTGATACTTGGTTTAGACCTCTGGTTTTGCTGACTTGACTCGAGTTTGCTCTTGTTGCAATGGATTGTGAGAATAAAGAATCTGTCCCTATGTGTTTTGCAGCATTTGCAGTTTAATTTAAACCCTGCTATAAAAAAGAAATGGGATCTCTGAAAAGCTTGGTATCATAAGGTTTCTGGTATGTACACACCATCTGCTTCAATATACAATGGATAGCTATCAGCTCTTTTCTGTAGCAGCAGGTAACATGGTGTTCCTGTGAATGAATAATATTGGTCCCAGTTCTCTACTAGTGCAAGAGGAAAGAAAACAGGTCTTAGAGAGGGTGTACATGTACATTCATTCTTCCTAAGTTGCTGTGGTCATGTATTGTTGTGCAAGGTAAATGCAGTGATAAAAGCATTTGGCCTGTTAGCTCCTTCATTACCCACTCATCTGTAAGGATGATGCCCTCAGCCATCAGACTCTAAGATCTTGTCTCTGCTAATGACAGCAGGATAAAGACTATCCTGTTGCTAAGTGTTTGGTTCACAAAGAATGGTTTTCTAAAGTGCTGTATCTAACAACCTAGACTTTCTCTCTCTCTTCTCTCTCTTCTTTTTTTTTATTTTCTCTCTGCCTGCAGAGCCAAAATGTGGAATGTGGGCAAAAATACTTTTTTCCCCTGCTGTTCTATTCCAGCCTTCTTTGATATCTGAAATTCAGTTTTGAGAGAAGCAGCTCTTAGAAACTTGTTTGAGCCAGTAGGGACTGGTCACAGCATTGATGTTGTAAAACCTTCAAATCCAATTTGTGCCAAAAGGTGCTTGTTGTTAAAATGCCAAACACATCTAAAAGGAGGCTGAAATGGTTTGTTCTTAGCATGTGTTATGCATCCAGAGGTCCCATTAGCTTTGTCTGGCCCTTTGCTTTGACTTTTGATTATTTGGAAACCATTTTTACACTATATTCTTTTATATCTGTCAAGTACCTTTAGACTGGAGTGGGAAAGAAAACTTCTCATCCACAGATGAGATAAGTTGTTGACCAAAAGAGGTGAGAGAACAAGATCCCAAAGAGTTCCAGCATTGTTGTGTTTATTAAAGGAATTGTGTGCTTGAATCTAGAAGAAGCTGGCAAAAAGAAATATGAACTGGTGGACACAAAGTGTTTTAAATGGCTGTGTTACAGAGGAAAACTTAGAAAACAATGTTCTTGAAATCTGAGGTGTTTGGGGGTATGGGTCCTTCTCCCTGCAGTATTACTTTTAATTTTATAGCTATAAACCTAAGGAAACCCAGCTAGATGATAACCCATTGGTTACTAGCATTATGTATCACCTGTACTCAGTCTGAAATATTTTCCTAAAAAATGAGGAAATTAACAAGCACAAGAATGTGAGAAACGAGCATTGTATATGATGCCTCCTACTACTTTCTATTTTTATCAGTTTTTTTTTTTTTTAGAATCTCCATCCTCTTATCTGCTTACAGAACATATGTTCTCAAGTCCATCTGCTAAGGTTGCATCTGAGAAAAAATGGGGACTCATCTGAAGAACATCTGTTGTGTCATTCAGGATTTTCTTTTCTTGACTGATGTCAGCTCGTCAGCAATATTTAAGCTGCAAGCTTGCAAGCTGACCTGCTGAAGGGCTCTTTCCAGTTCTTTTTTCCCAGATTCCTGCTGGACTTTTAGAATGCCGTGCTGCTCTGCTCTGAACAGCCTAGTTTAAATCTGCATGGACACTCAATGTCCTTACCCTCCCCAAGGAAACTGGTAACATTTATAGACCATCAGTCCTGCTGAGACTCAGGACAGATGTGTACCTTTCTGAGGACCCACTCTCTTCACCTGAATGAAATCTTGGATATCTTTGACGTGTGGATGGACTGTGTGGAAAGCTGTGGTGAGAACGGGTTGGTGAAGATGGGATGGAGCAAAAGCAGATCCTCCCACTATATCCTTGTGGGACTCTTGCTCTGGTACCATATGTTTTAATGCCATTTTGAGACTAGAGCCAGAGAATAGGAAGGAGTGCTAACTTCTTAGAAGCCAGTGATGGAGTGCTGCCTCCGCAAAGCAGCCCTGCTACACTTGTTGGTGCTAATTAGTTTGTGTCTGTTGAGCTTCCTTATGACACAGTCTGTTCTAATTAACACTTCCCTGTAGATTGCTGCTGAACTCCAGAAATCTCCTTCATTTGTGACACACATTTCACCATCCCAAGGAGACAAATTTATTTTGTTGACAAAGGTGCTGATAACACTATCAGACTGCAGTTTAATGTGTGTCTCAGAGATGGAGAGAGGTGACAAGGCAGCCTGAGTGGGAGAATGAGTTAAAAATGACACTCAGGATTGCAGCTGTAATATGTCTACCAGGTTGAATTGCCTGAGCCCCAGACCATGTAGTACTTTATTGGTTACAGACAGCTGTGGTCAGTGTTTATTCCTTCTATCTCTACCTCTTTATTCTATGTAGTAACATTAAAAGGTACAATAGATGTAATTGCTAGAAATGCTCAGAAATTATATACATATACTATGTATGTATTTGTGGATAAGCACACTATACACAAATATCTGTCTCTCTCTCTAGACTATATATATTGTTTGCTTTAAAAAATAAAATCAGGAGCTACTCTGTAAGTTAAATATAGGTCTTGCAAATGAAACATAGCTGAAACTACTGTAAAATTTAGACTGGAGGCAGCAGCACCTAGGGACCTTGCAACAGGTTTTAGAAATAATTTACAGCTAAATATATGAGACCTTTTTTACTTGGGCTGTGGCACCTGTCAGTGGGGCTGGCTGCTGCAGCAGAGAAAGGAGTAATTGCAAAAAGCTGTCTGACTCCATATGTACAAGGAAACAGAATTGGACAAGGCACCTGTGCTGTTTCTATAGAGCAAAGAACTCTGGAAATTCTAGAAAGCCTTCCACTACCATCAAAACTCCTCCTATGCAGGCTAAGCCTATCTAAAAGTGGGAAATGCTGGCCAAGGAGTAGGGCATTTGGTTCCTTTTGCTAGGAGGGGGGACCAGCTAGAAGGCACTGCCCTTCTAGTTTATGTGATCTGCTCTATGTGAAAGTCCATATTTTATAGTTACAACCATTGAAGTCAGGAGTTTGTATGGCTGTTGGCATGAGTCATTCCTTGATGCTCATGGTTTTCTCTGCATCTTATATTGCTCCCTTCTGAGTGGCTTTATGTTTTAGTGCTGTTCTGTAGCATGAAAAAAGCTCCCCTGGAAATGCAAAAGGCAATTTTTCTGCCTTAATGGCTAACTCAGAATGAGTTGACTTCTACCATTTCTCCTCAATCCTCTCTGCAACATAATAAATATCTCATCTCATAGTGTGGTTTCCTCTAGGCATTTTGGTGTTGGCAATGTCCTGTACTGTGGTAGGTCAGAAACTATACTTTCTTACCACATCTTCATTTTCCTGGGTCCAGTTACTAATTATTCTAAGCATATATACATATATCCCTGAAAAATTTGAAGAGACCAGAGTAAAACTGACAAGGACAAAATGAGGCTTGAACAACCTGGTGCCACACATGTAGAAAGCCTGCATGGAGTTCTCTGTATTTTTCTGATATTGATCTCTGACTCTGATTTTTTATGGCCATGGGTTGCTTTTATAGCCCCACTTAGACAGACTTAAGATTTGTATATCAAGGATGATCTCTGTTGTTAAAATGACTTCCAAAAGTTACTTTTGACACCCATTCAAACCTGGACTGCCTTTGGGGAGTCCAAATCAGACTGAAGCTGTCTTCCTCACAATAATGAAGTGTTAACAGGATCCCAGCAGAAGAATAAATCATGAAGCAGAACAATCTGCTCACCTTAGACAGACCAGTACTGAGTTAATAGCTTAGCTTTGCCACTGGGGAGTGGTTATCCATCGACTTCCCATCTGCCCATCTTCTGTCTCAGCTTGATTAGAAATGTCTTATGGGGGTGGAAATGGAGATTTAACTAATTTTAGTCAATTTAAAAGGGTTTTTGCAAAGAATACCTTTGAAGAGTGGCTGTTTAAGCAGGAAGCTTCCTGTTTTGAAGAAAAAGTCTTCTATTTCTGCTCAAGTTGTCTTTTTGTTAAGCTTGACTTTGCCCTTCCGCCTAATCTGAAAGGAAAATGGCAAATTATGGCAATTGTGGAAAAGTCTACCAGACCAAGCACAGAATCTTCCTGGGATCATGTTGTTTGCTTGATTTGACAGGCAAGTACTTACCCTATGTTTTACATCTCAAAAAGCAGCTCTCAGGCTCCACATAATGCTCATGGTCACTTTTCCTATATAAGCCATACTTTGCTTTAGTAGGGAATAGTATACAAAAAAAAGAATTAAATAATTTGAAACTTGAGCAATAACACCTTTGCAGTTTGCAGGTGCAAGAACACAGACCTTCAGGGCTGCCTATGCCAGGACTCCTCATGGAAGGATAGCCTAGCTTCAGAAACACCACTCTGCTCTTGCAGAGCTGATCAGCTTTCCCATACTTGGAGCAGAGGCCTGCTTCCCTTCATGCTGAGGTAAAAACAGTGTAATTCAAAAACAAATGAAAAGAGTTTCCAGCTGCCATAGGGATACATAACAGGAGATTAAGGCTTCTGTTTTCACTTTAACAACATCTAATGAAGATAAGCAACATCTTTGGCTTTGAAGCATCATGTTTCATTGATTCTTTGCCTGCTGCTGTGCATTAGACACACAAAATGCTTCTCCAGCCACTTTGTGGCCCAAAGAGCAAAAGTGTTATTTCAGCCACTTATTTCCATTTTTCAGATACTGCTCCATTGCTCGTTTGTTGCCTTATCCAAATTTCAGTGCACTTGTGAAGAAACACAGGCATGTGGCATGAGGCTAGGGAGGCATGGGATATGGGAGCACAGTCATTCATTGTGCAAAGAGATGTTGAGGCATTCCTGTAGGACTGACATGTGAGGGACTCTCACAGGGCAGATAAGCTGAATCCTTTTCTTCTTCTCCTCTTGTTTAAGAGAAAAGCATTTTGTATAAATATAGGCAATTTTTCTTTTGATTTAATTTCTTGTAAAGCAAAGTAGTAATTCATTTCCAGAATGAACAGTTCAGTAATTACAGCTCTCACTGAAAGCTTCAGCATGTTTCTGACAGACTCTCCTCCAAAGCAGTACATGTGAAGTGGTCTGCTAATTGCTTATAGTATTGATTGAGGCCATTTTTCTTTAAGATAGTTTGGATTTAACAGAAATCTTCATGCTTCTATTTTCTACTAGCATCTTCAGTGGCTTGCCTACATGCTCCAAGCTTCTTAGGCATATCTTTTTCACGTTAATTAAACAGAAAGGAATATCAGCATTCACAACAGGTGGCAAAAATACCAGGTAACAATACTTTTCTCTATGTGGTGTGCACAACTCGAGACACTTTCCAAAAGACATATCCATTTGACATACAGAGAAATGGAGACCAGTGAGTTTTGTTAAATTTCTACAGGCAATTGTGGCAGAAGCCAAAGATTTGAGAGTTTCTTGGCCACATTCTCACGTAAATAGCACTTTTCTTAATAGCTGCATGTTCTTGGTTATGTTGATCAGTACTGCCTTTGAGGAGGAGAGATTTTACAGTAGCTCCAGTTCAAACTTTGGTCCACTAAAGACAAAGATAATTGAAGGGTGTTTACAGATACCACAGCTGGTCAGTTGTCTTCACAGCGAAGAACTCTACTCTGTGTTGGTGTTCTTGTGGTGAAGAACTGGATGATTGTTGAGAGCCACAGGCAGCCAGTCAGTGCATTATGCTGCTTTTTGAAGAACAGCAGAACTCACAGGATGTGCAGCCTTGTCAAAGGGTTTCAGTAAATGCCTCAATGCAAGTCCCTCTGGCATGTGTGGGCTATCTTCCCTTTTGACGTTAATTGTTAACCAAGAGCAGCTCAGGTGTCAGGAAACCAATAGCAGCTTGTGTTCAGGCCATGCCTACATCATCTTTGAAGCAACTTCTGTGTCCTGAGAGCACCCCAGTTAGTAAATCCTGGGCAGACCTCAGGAGCACTCCATCCATCCCAATGTAGCATCCTCTGGCATGGTCTGGATGACCTCTTGCCAAGAACAGGCATGATATGTAGACTTGCTCTACATATTGTGATTGACTCTTCAAATACTGAGGCAATTTTTTAATAAGCACATTGTTTTGAGGTTTAAAATGTTGCTCAACCCACTTTGCACAAAATTAACACAGAATATGACACAAGGACTTTTTCAGGAGGTGACCTATCAGTGTGGATGTGGCAGAAATCTGTAAATGATGGTCTGACTTGTTTTAATTATTGGCCGGTGAACTCTCTTGATTTGTGGGGATGTGGTTGGGAAGCTGTTCCTGTTAATTGTGCATCAATTGAGTGATTATCAGGGTGGACAGGTGGAGGGAGATAGCTTCAGAAAAGGCCAAGGAAATAAGTAAAAGACAAGGTCAGGGAAATGTTTTGCTTTTGTGCTCAATATTAAACATTCATGTAGTTTTCAGCTTTCTCTGCTGTTATCATACGGTTTATAATAAAATTTTGTATTTGTTTTTTTCTCATTTATCTGGGAACTTACTTGGTGGCATCTTTGTCAAAGTCACATCATTTTGTGTTGCAGTAGGTGCAGGTAAGTGCAGAGTGAGGTCTTCAATGAGGTGTTTTTTTTTTTCTCACTAACTTAATCTGACCATTCTGAAATGACTAATTTTCCCATCTGAGAAAAACCCAAAGCCCACAGATTTATCTCTAAGTAAGCAATTAACAAATCAGATGCACAGAAAACAAGACATATTCAAAATACTTTTGTGCAGCCATGGCAATACAAAGCTGTAAATGCCTCCTGTCCTACACGGAGAATTTCCCCTGAACTGGAGGAATTTGATTCCCCAAGCAAAGGGTGTGTACTCAGGTATGCAAAGAGCTGAAGGCTGTTATTTCTCCTATCTAATCCATATGCTGCTACAAAAGGAAATTAAAATAAGGGCCTGCATCCAGCTTTCCTCCTGTATTCAAATCCTGCTTCAGACCTTGCACTGGCTGAATACAGCTATGGCCAAAATACCTCTGCAGTGTTTTTTAAAAGAAAATATCATCAATGCAAAAAAATAAATATCTTCATGACAAATAGCAGTTAACATTTCTGACCCTTTTTTGAGACTTGTGTGATCTTTTCTGTGCTAGTGAGTGTATCAGGTCTAGGGAAATTATCTTTTAAAATCGCAGCCATAATTGTGCCGCCCTCCTTGGAGTACATAGACAGCTCCTCAGGATGACTCTCAGAGATGCTGCTGACAGCAAAATATCAAACAGCAGAAGGAAGTTTGTCCTCTCCCAAAGCTGTAGGGACTGACCCATTAGCAGGGCAGGAAGAGCCAAGTGTGTGCAGCATTTGGGAAGGAGGTGGTATAAGTTGCTGCTGAAAGCTTCCCTGGTCCCTTGGCTATGACCTGTCTCACTGGATCACGAGCAGTTTCCTGTGGCTGCAGGAGGCCACCTGCTTCCATGCTCACTAAACAAACAGAGGATATATTCCTGTCTTCCTAGCTGGGCTTCTCTTTTCAGCTGCCTCCCAGAGGTTGAGCAGCTCGGGAAAGAGAATGGTCATAAATTACCCTGTTGATGCAGGGTTTTCTGCTCTTCCCTCTGCAGAGGTTGTGTTTCCCATGTAGTGTAATAAAACAGGATATTGTGGGAGAAGTTAATGGGTGAGTCAGGCCCTCTCAGTGTGAAGCCTTTTTTTGATTAAAGGCTGCTGCTGAGAAACCTCTGGACTTTCACCGACATGTGCCCTTGCTAACAACACAATCAGAACCTGAGAAAAGGGACTACAAAATGAGAGAGGTGGGAGAAAATAGGTTTGATGCTATGCGTCCTCCAGAAGGAGCCTGTCCTCTCTCTGCATTTTTTTTCCTATGAATGGCTGAACTAGAGCTTTTTAGTGTCCTACAGCTGATTGTGGTGTTATATAGGATTTGAAGTAAGTAGCTGCATATACAATGCAGAAGGATCTTGTGTGGTAACAAGGCAGAGACGTGCAGAAGGCTGCCAGCTGCTGAGCTGTAAGCATTATGGTGACCATAGTAAACACTGTGATCAGGTCAGTGTGTCATGAGGGTCTCACACAGGGCTTACAAAGTAGCCAAGACTTTGGTGCTTTTCCTTCTTCAGTTGTTGCTCTTACATGGCAAACTCACTGGAGGCCACTGACAGAGACCATGGGACACAAAGAGATCTGGGTACATCACTCTTCTGTGCAGTGGTTTTAAAGCCACACTGGAACAGTCCTTTCCTTCTGCCCCTTCTCATTTCCCTTTCCCCACTTTCATTCTCGCTTTTCCCAGGATCTCAATGGTAGGAGATCCCTTTATTCCTTTCCTCTCAGGCAGATGTCGCAGGGCCCTTAATCCACAAACTTCCCTGCAGGCAAACTTTTCGGAAGTTTTCTGTTGCGAGCACAACACCTTGTGACTGTTTCCTGTTTTCACCCTCTTAGAAATCCATTAAAAATGCATAATTGGGTTTCTTATTATCTTTTTTCAAATACCTGCTTTCTCAATTTTTTTTTCCTCAAGCTCCCACTTTTGCTTGTCTGTTAGCGAGGAAGTGCTTATCAGAAACGTGTTCCTTCTTGTGTACTGTTTCCCAGACTTACTGGAATATGAATTGTCAGAACTATTCTACATATACCCAATCTTAGGAGCTGGTATGTGTCAGCTGACTAACACTTCTGAACTAAGAGCAAGGGTCTCTCAGTTATCCTTAAATTCCCTTTGGGATGGGAGGGAGCCCTCTGTGGTTTGTCAGTGAGCTACAGTGACCACCATCTGAGTTTCCTGCACAAAGCATCTGCCCAATGATTACTGACCCAAAACTGTTAATATTTTGCTGAGATCCAAATTATGACTTGTGCATTTGCATCAAACCTTTATCGTAAGCCCCATTTTCTGACAGAGGCTCTGGAACACCAATATTTTATTGTCTTATGATTCTTGGACAAAGCATTATGCTTTTCTTGCAGTGGAAAGTAGGAGAAGTTATGGGTATAGTTTACACAAACAAGGTGCCAGGTTTAAGTTTCTTGTCCACACTTGCCTGCGTTTAGTTTATGAAAGGGATCATCAGCTCCATTTTGTTACCAGATGGAAAGGCAGGAACATTTGAAATGTGTTTCTTTAAGACCAAACAGAAATGTTTCAAATTTAAGAAGGCAGCTGAATGCCCTCTCTGAATGCAAGCTGGTAGCAGGACTGCAGGTGCCAGGTCATCTCACTGTGGCATCTCACCTCCCTCTGCCCAGCAACATCCCTCTTCACTCTCCCTGTGCCTTCCCTGTTCTCATGCCTTGAGGGGATATTAGACACTTCTAGGAAACAGCTTTTATTGGTCAGGTCTCTGTGTCTTACCTTGTAACTCTTGCCCTGTTATTGATTCTTGGCTTAGGACTGAGTGGAAGGACAGGGCTATCAGCTACCGTGCTTCCTTCGCTGCTCTGGTTTCTCCTCTGCCAGCCCTCTCAAGGTGCAACTGGACTGGACCCTGTCACCTCTGGGAGACTTGATGGCTCACAGGGAGTGTGATTTGGCTTCATGGGCCACTGCTGGGGCTGAGCACTGCTGCCTCTGTGGTGCCCCAAGGACTGCCCCCCAGATGGTTTGGGCAGGAGAGGCTATGCGGGGGAGATGTGGAAAGTGGATATGCCCTAACAAAGTGACCTACTTCTGACCAACCTGCTGGGATGTCTGCAGCTCCCACTGTTAAAACAACTGACTTCATCCAAGCAAAGCCTCCCAGAGTTGCTGTTGGTTTTACTTACTAAGAGAAACTGCCTGGGTTTCTTGTCTCCTCCTCCTGGAGTTTTACTTCTTGAGAAGAAGCTGTTGGAATTTGGAGAAAAGAAATTAATGGAGGAGTTGGGATTTTTGACTGACATAGTAATTACTCTGGAAAATGTAATTTCCCCTGCATATTAGAGATGGGATTATTTCAAGGAGATCTTATTAATGTGCTGTTCACCAACAAAGAGCCCAGTAACCTCTCTCTTAATAAGATTAGCATGGGGGTCATAATGCAGGTGGCTGCTAGGGTGATATATTCAAGGTTTTGTCCTAAAGAAATAAGTTATCTTCTCCTGTCTGGTGAGGGCATACAGGAGTCGATTTCATTTAAAAGACATATCGTCTTTTTCTAATAGCTAGTGGATAACCTGTGCCCAAACTCCTTTGTCCAGATGCTGTACATCAGCAGTAAAATCCCAGAGTTCAGAGGGGAGCCTGGAGCAGAGGTCAGAGCAGCTGGGAATTAGCAGCCAGGTAGTTCCTCTGGCACCCCTCCTTAGATCAGTCTCTTCCTCCTATAACTGCAAACATGACCCTCTACCATCTGCTTCTCTCTCTCCATCTATAAGGTGTAGATAATAATTGTCCACAAGTCATTTAGGGTTAATGGCTCTTTGTGCAGTGCTCCAGCTCCCACAGAGCAAGGTCTGCACCCCTCATCAGGGACTACAGCTACTGCCATCATATCTGACCTGTTGTGTTCTGAAGTGGGTGGGAAATCTGAACAGAGAGGAGTGGAAAGGCATGCTGTCAGTTTGGCTGTAGTTTGATCAACATGTGAAAATTCAGGCTTTTCTGGAACACTATGTAGGTGATACAGATGCTTTTTCTGGTTACACAAGACTTCTTCCACTCCCTGCTGGTGGCTGTGGGGTGTTTTTGGGTACGCCAGAGAGTGACACTGCTAAAAACATTTCCAGGCAGCTTTCCCCTTCCTGACTCTGCTCACATCTGTCCACCATCTGTTTTGATTTTGCCTCTGTTGTGCTACATGTAAACATCCTCTAGAAATGTTCAGGGCACGGAATGTCTGGGAGATCCTCAGTTCCAGCATGGGGTGTGAGGTGCAGCCTCCTGCTGCTGCATTAAACATGGGAGATGCTGCCCAGTGCTACAGAGGAAAACCAGCTGGCATTTATTATCAGCACTGCTGGTCTGTGGGAATCTCAGTTGTGGGTCAGAGATCCCTGTTGTGTGCAAACACCGAGTCCAGTCTGTACTGTCCTGTGCTAACATTTCCACAGCAAGCTCTACCACCATCTACAAATATTTTTGAAGTTAAAACCACAAGTTAACTTTACTTCTAAAAGGGAGATATGTCAGATGGTAAAGTCTTCAATGTCACTATTGATTTTTACCAGAAAAGCACTGATGTAGTATAATAGAGTGCAGTGGTGTTAAATCCCTTGATAGTTTACCAGAGGAACCCAGGACATCTCTTGCATACAAGTTGTATACTTAACTGCTTTAACATTAAAATAAATAAATGAAGCATTGCTTATCCTCTTGGTTCTTAATATCTCATTACCTTTCAGACAATATGAAGAAATAGGGGTAGGGAAAGGCTATTTCAAATTTATGTAAAGGCAAATAGCATTATTTCAGTGAGTTACCACATTAATGTTAGAAGTGACAGTCAGATCATCCCTCCTGTCTTGTAAGGCAAGTGATGTACCAAACTGCCTGCCTGCCTTCTGCTCTCAGGGTCCTCTGTGAGTTACACTAGCTGCCACATCACCCTGGTCTCCTCTGGGTTCAGCCCTGTTTGTGCCTTTCACAGTATCACTTTTTTGCCTGCCAAGCTCTTTGGAGACAGTGCTTTTTTATCTGTGTCTCATGTACCATTGGATGTTCTCCTGTCAGTGTTTTACTGCCTGCTCATATACAACAAAGCAGAGGAAGGGCTGTTACTGGAAGGGTACATGCTTAGTGTTTAGATTTTTTTTTCCACTGGTTTGTTTTACTGTCACAGTGAGACAGATACAGGGGGAAATGTGCAAAATGTGTGCTCAGCTACTGTTGTACTCGGGTTGTAACACTGTAGAATGTTCTTGAGTTTGAAAAACAGAACGTTTCAGATTATTGTAATTTGACATCCAACCTGAGTATGTGGCAGGATGTCCAAGCTAACTTTTTTATTTTTACAAGTTTCTAATAGCTTCCTTTTTAAGAGTTTGACAATGCAACATTAGCGGTTGTAGTGTGGTACACTACTCTTGGTGCCTGTCTGTGGTGAAGTCTGGCACTGTGCATTTTTTGTTGTTGTTGCACTTAGGAAGGAGGCTCTCTGGCCTGCACTTCATTAGCCTCAGTAGTGGAGCTGAAAATTGAAAGAGGGAAATTTGCATCTTGCAAAGATAGTCTGATTAAAACCCAAGAATTTTATGATTCTCCCTTTGCATCCAAAAGCTGGGCACAGACAACAGGAGAAATATATCTCAGTGTGGAAGCCCCACAGTTTGGGCTTAGCTGGGCACTTGAGCCATTTCTGGAAAGGTCACTGTTAGTCTCTATCTAGGTGGAGTGGAAAGTCAGGCTCAGGTTCCTCCAGTTGACTTGGGTCTTCAGAAATGGGACAGGGTAGCTTCATGGCTTTGTTTCAGAACATGGTGAGAGAAATGTGTGACTTGTTATTTTCTGTTATACTGGGTTTGGAAGCCAGCAGAAAAAACGTGAAGCAGGATACCCTTTCATGAATTCACTATAGCAGTAATTTTGCATATTGTTGAGGAATAGCAGCCAGTCCACAACTTGCAAATGAATTTCTTGGTTGCTTTATAGTTCCCTTTCTAGAAAAAAAAAAGTGGTGTGGTTTTGGACCTGATATACAGCTTGGGTGGAATGCGACAGTTTTCTACAAAAACATTTATGCTAAAGCAAAGTGAAAGCACAAAAGCAGAGGTGCTGAATGAGAACCCTTTTTGTATCAGCATCCTCTAACAAATATGAGGTGTTTTCAAGCTGAATTACCAAGTTCTTGTGAAATTGATTGCAAAAGGAGTCATATTTTAAAAGCACATAAGAACAACTTCTTCCTTGTCATCTATTTCCAAAAGCAGCTTAAAACATGAACACCACTAGCTTTCATAGAAATTTAATGACACTTGATTACAAAGATTGCTTTTGTGTATGAGAGCTCAAACCTATTTGTTCCTAGCATTTGAGTTTTTAATTTTTTAATAAAATTGCTGAAGTTATAAATGGTTTTGTTGTTAAAGCAGTCTCAGGAGCATTGTCTTAAGGCAGCACCAGCAAATGGTTCTTCTCATTTCAAGCACAAAAAGTAGAGTTTCTAGCTCTTTTCCAGTTTATAGGGCAAGCTTACAATGTAACTCCACCACCCTGCTGTGGCCCGACTGTGTTTAAAAAGGAGTTTTCTATCGCAGGGAGAAGGTAAGGGACAACATAAGAGAAGCAGGAAAAAGAGATGTTCTACTGTGGATCATGGGTATTTAATAAAGTGCTGAAGGCACTGAGCCAAAATTAGCACTGGTGGCACTGACCAATAAAACACCTGTTTTTGAGTAGTGCTGCACTCATTTACTTCAACAGTTCCCTGGTGCTCTGCTTCCTGTTGAGTATTTTTGCCCTGAGTTGTTGGGATGAATTGCTAGCTACCTGAGATGCCTTTAATCTTCCATCACAGGGATATGGAGAAAAGGATTTGCCAAATGCTGATGCAACTTCTGCTAGTGGTGTGGTTTGGTTACAGCCATTGCTGACTGTCATATATATGGCATTTGCAGGGGAAGTCTGAATATTTGTCCCAGGAAATATTTTTTGCCTTACTGCTCTGTACAGGCACACTTGCATGCTCTCTTCATATTTTTTGCGCTTAGGTGCACTTCATAGTAATCAATGTTTTGCCTTCAGTGAGATGAGGTTGATCTTTGCTGGATGGTTTGATGTAACAGGAGAGATAAAACTTGCATGCCTTAGGTGTCTTCTAATCCCGATTGCAGATGAACAGAGAATTGAGATTTGGGTTGAGTTACAGGTGCCTGTTCCAACCCTTAACCTTTCTGAGACTGCATAAAATTTTCCAAGGGAATGGCTGAAAGCCTTTTTTTTCAGATGTCTGAAAATTAGGTTGGATACGCAGTAGCAAGCATCCTATAGTGAACATTTCAGCACTGTAAAGTGGTCTACATGGCTCAGATTCAGAGATGGAAAAAGATCCATTAGGTACAGAGCAACAATAATTGTGCAGCTGAGGTGCTAAAAAACAAGCATTTGCTTTTCTCTTTCGAGTCTTTGAAGCTGCAGCTTGCCAGTAGCTGAGTTCCTCTTAAATATATGTGACACAGCCATTTCCTTATTTTCACTTTTATAGACAAGGGATCCAGTAGCACATTACTTCTTAAATGTCCTGCCATTATGAAGGGATTTGCTGTTCATTTTAATAATGCCAATCGTGATGAATTCATTTTGCATTCATGTAGATGTCATGAGCACTTTAGATTATTTTCCCCTCTAATTTAAATCAGTAAAGGGACACTTAAAAGCAGAATCCGTACAGCCATTGCTGTGCTAATGAACAAAGGAAAAGCATGCCTGTAGATTCAGCCTTGCATAATCCCCTGCACAGCAGGGAAGCTTTCTCCTGGCTAGAAATTAGCAACCAGCCCTTCTGGATTGATTGACTCTTCCTTGTGACAGCATGGACCTTAATCAATTTGTTGCATGCACATGGGCACATCTGTGCCTGCCGAAGGCATTTCACTGTCATTTAGAGGCTGGCTCAATTTAATGGACCACTTGCTGTATCAGATACCTGCTTGGAGGGTCTTTTGGAGGTGGGGAAGGAAGGAACTCCCTGTATTCATCAGAATCATCCTCTTTCTTTTTTTTTTGCAAAGCGCTCTGGGTGCTTCCCCTCACATAAGTGCACTTTATCTGTGAAAGGTTGGAGCTGCCATGATCAGCCTGTTGTCAGTGGATAAACTCTGTAGTTCAGCGATGCAGAATGTCTGCTCAGTGAACTGGGAGAGAGAAATAATTTGGTGGCAGATGTTTGGAGTTCAAACAGCACTGAACTTCCAAGTGCTAATGTGAATTGCAGAGTGTGTGGGGAGGGTACAGGAGGGGAGAAGCACCGGGGGGGACCTTGTGCAGAGTGAAGAGGGCCAAAGGAAGACATTTAAATTACTCCACAGCTCTCCTACTTAACCCAAGCTCTACCGGGTCTTCACACTGCAAAGAAAAATATGCAAGTTTTTACGTACATACACTCACATAACTTCTCGCTGCTCCCTAAGATTTTTGAAGGTCTGAATGCTTCAGATGTCTCTGGAAACCCACCAAAGCTATTTTGTGTATCAGTGAGCACATAAGTTACTCAAGTTTCCCAACACTCTTGTGAGCCAGCTGAGAAAACATTGAAGAACTATGTGATCAGCTGAGAGTCATTGATAAGGTAAGCGACAGGGAAGATTGGAATGCTGAAGCTCCAATCCCCAGATTTCTGTCCTAGATTTCCAGTCTCCTCTGTTCTTTCCCCGTGTCTTGGTAAGTAAGTCTGGTGCCATTTTACTACATTAGACCCAGCTGGCCCCCAAGTATCTGTGATTTCACACCATAACTATATGGTTCAGGTCTGTGTCCTGAGCACTGAGTCATCAAATCAAGCATTCAGGTATCCAACTGACTGGCTTCATTTTCAGAGGCTGAAAGAGGGAAAGGCTGGGAAACAAAAGAACAGGAGACCCAGTTTAAACCAGAGCAGCACAGGTAGCGAAAATGCTGAGCAGGAACCAATAGACATTTTTGATAATACAGTCACGATCTCATCATGAATAAAACAATGTGTTTCACTTGACCACTCCATCTAATAAGGATTCACCTCTGCTGGATTCTATCATTTTCAAAGTAATGAAATCTCTGCATCACCTTGAAAGAGATAATTTGACCTTTGTGTTTATATACACGTACATGACAGCAATTTCTATGGGCACCCAGTAGGTCCATCGCTACTTACCTTTTGATGCAGGAGAAAGGCTTCTTCTCAGGTTTATTGGTTCAGACAGCTGGCTGGGAGTCGTGGGCCTGAAAGCACCGCTCTGCCCCTGCTGCTATCAACACTCTTTTTCCACACCCAGAAGGCTGTCATGTGCTTTAGGCATAATCGCTTCAGACGCTGAACTGCAAGGAGGAATTCTTAATGTGAAAGGAGAGTGTGCAGATGGGAGTGAAAGCAAAATAGCTGTTGTACTTCAGAAATAGATTCTTAGTTCATTTGGAAATATTCCTTCATGGATAAGTTCTTACAGGTGTGACTACCTTTTGTTGCTTTTTTTTTAGGTGGAAATTTAGAATGGTTAATATCTGCTGCTTTGTGTCTGTGCTACAAGAGACTGGGAGGGGTGCAATAAACCCGCCCAGCTCCTGTGGTCACTTCTTCATGAAGTCTTAGCATATTTAGTAAAGTCAATTACTGGTGCCAAAACTTCCATATACCTTATTTCATACCTGAATCCAAGGTTCCTAATTTTGGGACATTTTTCTTTCGGGTTTATTAGGACTGAAGGGAGTAGATTTAGTTTGGTTAAGCCCCTCCTGTTGTGTAATGTGTCAGAGCTGTGGAGATTGATCATACAAGCTGCTATAGATTTTGGTTCTGGTTCTTTTTAGCCATTCTCAAAAAATGCCAGATATTTCCAGCACTGAAGGTCCAGCATCCTTCTTATCTCATGTTCCAGTAATTACTTCAGTTGAAGTCCAGGTGAATTGCAACTTTGGATGGAGATTGTATAAACCTTGGTAATTTTTTTTCTTGAATAATTTTTAGGGGGTTTTTTGGAAACAACCAAGAATCAACTCCAAATTCAATTTAGGAGCAGGCTGTGCAAACATATGTGAAGTCAGAGAGGAAAGCAGCTGGTTGTGAAAGGAGGCTAGAATTTTTCACCTTCCAGTTGTGTAGCAGCAGTGGCACACTGAAACTCGAGGAATTATTGTGCCTAGGAGTGTGACTGTGATGCTCCTTGCTGATCATTTACTTGAGATGCAGAATTCCTTTTGTGTGCTGTGCTACTCTGCAAGATAAAAAAAAAGGAATTCAGTATATAGGCCAATGTTTGCCCCATTATCTCTTAATTTAAGTTGTTCTTTGGCATCAGTATTTACAGGCATGGCATTAAAGTGCCACTCAGAAACGCTTATGGAGATTACAGCTGGGAAATTACATCCTCTCTTAAGACAAGGCCAGCACTACGCTGGTGAAGGACAATTTCCTAAGTGCAGTGACAGCAGCCTAAGCATCAGTGCTGCTCCTGCCAGGAGCCACGTGTTGCCCTAGAGGCAAAACTTAGTGGTGCTCTAGCCTTGCAAACCACCTCAGTGACCTGGCGGTAACCAGACTGTGAAACCTGTGTAGAAGAACATTTACGGTAATTAATCCATGCTGTCCCCAAGCCACTGGTGGTGGACTGAAATATGTTTTTGTCTGTTTTTAATCAGAAGTGGATTGTATGGGAAATGAAAAACAAGAACTGAAATCTTGTATTGGATCATAGATTTGCTCTAGTTACTTTGCAGGGTTTAGTTTTAATTCCTGCTTTGGCTGTGCTCAAATGAACTCAGCCAAAGTAAGGAAACTGCACTGCAAGAGGCCTGGAGACTTGACACTTCACCACTGGAACTGGGGAGGAGAATGGAGTGTGGGAGTGTGGGAATCCTGAGCTGGCTAGTCTACCCTGAGAATGAAGAACAAATGATAAAAGTGAGATTAACCTGAAATACCCTACATAGTTTCAAGAGAGGTGTTTTTTCTAAATAATTTCTAAATTATTCTCATCTTTTAAGAAATGTGTATTTTGCAAGAAATATATAGTTCTCACTCTTCAAACAATAAATGTAAATTACCCTCTTTAGTGAAATCATGCATTTTTATGTAAGAGAGAACATTTTCCATTTTAAAGCTGCAATTACTCCTTGTTTTATCTGGTATAAAACCTTTGCAGTAGCTGGCAGAATGGCTCATCAAACATTCTCCAGCTTGGGTGTGTGTCCTGTGGGTGTGTGTTGGGCAGGCAAGGGCACATGCCACTGTTAGTGCTGGAGAACACTCTTCTGCTCTGGCTTCTTGGAATGGCAGCTCCCACTCCAGTCCTCTCTGCCTGGAGCAGACCTGGAGAAACCTTTTTGCTTCAGAGGGAGGTCACCACACTAGTCCCCATGCCAGGATTGTGCCACTGAATTATGGCATATTATCAAGGAAGGGGCTTTAAATGCTGTGTCCGAACAGAGAAGTGTTTTAAGACATCTGGATGCTGAGTTCCCATTAAATACAGAAGCGTATGAGCATCCATATTATCCATATTTCCCAGGCAGCTCCTGAAACATGTCTTAGTAGTAGTATTAATTCTAATTCATTAGTATTAATTGTAGAAGTGCTTCCAGAAATGAGTCAGAGACTTAAGAGGAGAAGAGTCACTGTTTCAAAGACCTTGGTTAGCCATATTTATACAAGAGTCCACTTGACCGCGGTGGGAATTTGGTTTGCTTTGTTTGGGTTTTTGGACAAATGTTTGGATTTGGTCAGTGTAGCAGCAGACTCTTGCCAGAGTTTTTCTGTCAGCTGCTTTTTCCAGCTGTGTTGGAACACACATATCTTCTGAGAAGCAGAGCTGGTTCTTGCAAGCAGGTATGCTAACCAGCTGTGTCCTGGGACACTTGGGCAGGGCTCTGGTGGACACATGGGCAACAGGATCAGGCCTGGGTCAGCTTGCTGTATCTCAGCTTTGTGCCTGCATCTGTGTCAGTACTTCCTGTTGGATGTGCCACTTGTGTTGATCTGTTTGGCTCATCTGCAAGCATCTTCTGTGCTAGCTACTGTCACATCTAAATGCAGCTCAATTTTGATCAATAACTATTAAAAGTGAAGCTGTACATTTTCTGTTCTCGCATCTAGTGGTTCTAGCGTAGGTAATTTTAGTGTCTGGTCTAGAAATGGAAAATTTTTGCAGTGCTACTTTTTTATTTATGGTCCCAGATGGAAAGCAGTCAAGTCTTGAAAAACATCCAGATGTCCCTGTGGAACATTTCCCCTACTCTTCTGAGGTCATATGAGAGGGGGAATTCTATTCTTCATTTAGATATAAATGCTCTCCACTTTCCTCATTTCTTAAATACACTTCCTGGATAGTTAATAATGGAAAAAAAAGTACTGCTCAGTTTTTCTGCCTTTCTTACTCTGTAAAGTGAGTTGTTTGAAGAGACATTTGCTATTATAAAATAATCTCCACTAAATTCACTGTTCTAGAGGAGTCTGAATGAAGACAAGCGGGCTGAGAGCCTGGGACACAATAAGGTACAAGACAGCTTAACTCTGCCCTGGGAGCTGTTGCCCATTGGAAGTGATGGAGAGCTGCCAGAGCTCAGCTTTGCATGGGAGCCCCTTCCAGCATTCATAGGCCCTGTCCCAGGCTCCCTGGCTAAATGAGGACCTCATGGCTCCAGTGCAATGTGGTGTCAGAAGCCCTCTGAGGACAGGGATTCACGGTGACATAAATACTTCTTTGTCTGTTTTGTCCAGTGTTTCTGGAAGGGAAATTGCTAATGAGTCATGGTAATGGGTGTGAGCTCCCAAATATTTAAGCAGAGCTAATATTGCTAGCAGAGCAAGCAATAACTGTAACCTTTTGTCTTCTAGTCTTACTATCTCTTCCAAAGTGTAGTTAGTAGAAAAAAGTGTTCCTGGTCCTTGTCATCTTTTATTATTATTGTTCATTATGTGGGATCCCTGGGAGACATTCCCTTTTTTTTAATGTGAGCCAACATACAACTTACTCATCAGATATTCACGGAGCTCCCCCTTCGTCACTGAGAGGAAGTGGAAGAATTAATTATGGAGATAATCAACTGATCAACCTCAAAGACTGAAACAGTATCAGAATATGATATCTAATGAGAAGTGAAGCAACATGAATGAGATTTGTTCTGAGAGTTTCACCTGTTCCTCTCAGCCTTCAAGTCATTTAAGTTTGAAAAATCTTATTCAGGATGGATGTTTAAACTACAGTGAACACAATTGTAGGACAATCTCAGCCTTAACATTACTCTTCTCCCAAGGGTGATTCCCACTTTTGACATTAAAAAGTTCTAAAAAACAGAAATTGAATTTTTAGGTCCTAGGTCTAAATTAATGATGTAGCTTAAATAAGCACAAAAGTTTAAAACTAAGAGGAAAATTTCATGTCTCCCTAGAGAGAAAGAACTGTCAAAAACCAGCTTGAGCTGGACTCAAAGCAAAGGCAAATAAAGCAAATAGAAAAAAGATCTTGCAATCAAATAATTACAAAGTGAGAAAAGAGTGGGGGCGGGGGGTGGGGTGTGGGAGAAGATGTACTATGCAATAAGAGTGGGTTACAATTAAATGTAAAATTGGTGGAGCTCCAAGAAACCGAGCCTTTCTGCTCAGGAAAGATGATTTAGTTGGACCTGATCAAGCCAATATTTTCCACCTTTGTTCAATACTGGATGTGGACAAAAGGAAGGTGACAGTGCCTCTGAGGTACAAAGGAGAGACAACTAATACGTAATTCTAGGTGGTGCAGAACTTTGAGACTTCACTGGACATGCCTGAGGGGTTGGTTATATCTTTCCCAGAATTCTGTTATGATTTGTACATGAAATCCTGGAGTCAAAGTAAGAATTTTGTGGGGTTTTAAAATAAACATGTGAAATCTGAATTTACACCATTTGACTAAACAACAGGAAATCTCAGGGATAGGCAGACATACTAATCTAACCTCAGTTCATATTCATGAGTATAGATCAATTTGGGAAGCAGAGAATGACCAAGAATGAATGCGAGTAGGGAAGAACCCAAACATTATCCTGATTTGGAAGTGACCTATACGGACTGACCAGTTGCTGAGTAGTGTGCACCTTGATTCTCCCACTGGACCAGTGGAATGGCCTCCTGTGGAGAGGCACCCATCCTGTGAACTGCTGTGCCGTGCCCTGTTTGCCTGCTCAGTTCACCATCAGTACTCAGGATTACTAAATGTGGCAGCAGAGGCATCCACTGTTCCTCCCAATCCCACCTACACCTCTGTATCCCCTCCCTGGGGAGTTGCCAGCTCCCAGCTGGTGTTGGGGCTCTCTGTGGCTCCCCTGGCTATACAAACTTGCCTGGTTTGCTGCAGTTCCCTGTTCCACTGCAGGATGTGTTTGTGCCAGAGTTGTTCTCCTCGGCAAGTGACCAAATAAATACAACATCAGGCTTTCAGAGATAGTGCCAAATTTATATGATACCTTTAAGTAATGAAATAACTGATCATCTTGGCAAAGAAATGCAATAAACAGAAATTATTTGAAGCCACTATTCACAGTGAGTTGGACAAGCTGGAGAAGATGAGGATTAGAAAGTAGTAGAAGCACATGGGTAACAAGGAGATGTCAGGAAGTGATAGGAAGGTTGGAGGGAGGTTATTGAGACTTTATCAAGGAATGGTTTGGGGACCAATCTTTCTTAATATTTTTATAAATACTGACTTTGACTCAGAAAGTAGAGAGAGTTAATGAAATGGCTTTCTGTTACTGACATGAAGTTGTGAGACACATCGATAAAAGGAAGATCAAGATGCTGTGCAAGAAGAATTGGATGACCTTGAAGATTATACAGTAGAAATGTTGTAAAATGGCATGGTACCAAGTACAAGGTTATTCACCTAAGGATTAAACATAATCCACTTTGCTGGAAAATGGGCTCATAACTTAGAGAGGAGTGAGGCACTAGTGCTTGTGGCTTGGTCCAGATAAGACTAGCAGCATTTGTTTTGTCTAGAAATTCAATTATTTTATTGCAGAAAAGAGTTGAGTTAATTTGTGCAATATGTGTTTTTGAAAACCTGAACAGTATTTTGCAGCATGAGATGCCAATGTGATTCAGCTGGGGAAAGGGCAAATGCAATCCTCCCTGAAGAGTTGATAGAAAGGGACTTTACAGCTGTTGTGTATTTGGAATCAAGAGTGCAGTTCTGGTCACTCATATTCAAGAAGGATAAACCTGGAAATGTGTTCACTGATGGCTTGCTTTAAGGAAAAGGCAATACAAAGGAAAAGAAGATTTGTCTCACACAGTAAAATGATGGCAAAGAGGCAACAGGGGTTTGCCCTGTGTGTTGGAAAAAATAATTTGAGCTAACAGTCTTAGCACAAGAACAGCAGGGCACAGATTATTGAGGAATACATTCAAGCTAGCAATTAGAGGAAAGTAACTATAGGAAAAGTGAGGCTCTGAGACAGACTTCCACTTAAAGAATTCGGAACAGCACAGTTTTGTTCCTGACAAAAAACAAAGGTGAAAATATGATTAGTTTAGGATGGAGCCTACTCTGGACAGAATGTCTTTATCTGTGATGGATGGAAAAAGGCTTGGATGTTTCAGAGGGAGTCTTTGCATCCTGAGTTCTTCATTTTTATTCCAGGATGTGTAAAGAATGAATGGAGTTGCCCTGTGCCCCTGCAGATCTCAGTTTTACACATATATAATAGGAAACACTGCACACTTGTGCTAAAGAGTATGGTTTGACCACTCTAGGTGTGGCACTTTGAGAGCTTCAGGGGAGAGGAAGAGATTTGGCTGAGGAGATATTAGTGAAGAAGGTAAGAGGATCATGCCAGCAGGTAGGAATCTACCTGGCAGCAATTAAACAAGAGGTTTACAGCAGCCTTTCTACTGAGAGCATCATTTGAAACCTTATAAAAGCACACGAATACATGATCAATCACTACTCAGTTCTCTCTAGGGTTCTCACATGATGAGCCAATGCATCAGAGCACATGATGTGGTTTTCATGAGTGCTAGGTATGCTCTAGGGGTTCATCTCACTGTCTTAATTATGTGGATTTTTTTAAATCTTCCTTTTCCTTCTTTCTGTAATTTCCCATCTGTCTAGTTATCGGATTGCATCATGAAATTAGTCAGCTCCTCATTTGTTAAGGGATATATTTATAATTGCTAAAATATAATTTGTAGGTGTTCAGTTTTATAAAAAGAGGTGCCTGAGCCAAGGGCAGCCTAAATAATCATCTGGTCTGAGGAAGTCAGGAGATTGTTCCTGGGTAGAAACCCAAATACTTACTTATTTAGCAAACAATCGCATTTCTAGGCAAAGGACCTTCAAATAAAAACAATTTTGAGACAAAAATCAACAACTCAAAGACATATATAATGTTCTCAAGTCACATTTCTCTTGTCATTTTTAAATACAGCCTTGCTTTGAAGTGTCTTTGCTTACCACAAGCCATGACCCACTGCAGGCACTGCATCATCTCCTGCACCGTCACTTGCACCATTGAGATGAATCAAGGACTCTGACATTTGTTTCAGATGAACAGTTTGGTCATGTGTCTGTTCCAGTAATCTAGCAGGGTCCTGGACATTACAGAAACAACAGTATTGAGCAGTTAGTTGGCTGAGTGTCTGCATCTTTCCCTTAAACTGTAGAAATGGACAAAGACAGTGTCTTGTGTAATAATTCATTTTTCTGCTGGCCCCAGTGCCCCTGGTCAAAGGCATCATTCCAAGATGCTGAGTGCAACATTTGGAACAGCACATTCTTGTTCTTATGAAAAATGGAGCTTGAATGGCAGCGAATGTGTCCGTCTTTCATGAGGCAATGAACTGAGTGCTTGTCAGCTGCTTCTCGCAGGTCAGTCTGTCAGGCAGCAAGAATGAATTGAACCAGGCTGACATGGACAGGGCAGTGCAATGCCCCACGGTGCTGCCAGCAGAAACAGCCACTGTGGGGATGGGTGGAGCTGCAGGCCCTGTGGGCTGTCCTGGCCTCTCCTCTCTTGGATTTTTACGTACATCTGCAATATGAACTAAAGGCTTTTATGCCTGTGCTGCAAGCTGGCCTGTTTTAAAGGAAGCTGGCCCTTACAAGATCATTCTGCTGTTGAGAGTGACACAAAAGATGTTTCATACTGTTAAAGGTGGCACTGGTTCTTGTCCTGTTGCAGCTCCAATGCAAATGACCAAAACCCCTCCTGCACCAGTTGCATGGGAGGAATGGTGGCTTTCACTGGCTTTGAAGTCACTTTTCTTGTGAGATGTGGTGACAATACAGAAAGAAGCAAGTATAGATCTATTGTACAATTTGCATTACTATGGATGTAGTGGTTCACAGAACACAAATAGGAGAGAGGTGAGAGGTCTGACTGTTCAGCAATATTTTGTAAATACATTGAAAAGATGGTAGCCAGTCTGAATACAAAAGGCTCTAGCACCCATATTGACAGCAAAGTGTTACCCGAAATATCTATTTAACTTACAGAAACAATAAAGATAATGAAAAAAAATCAGTATTAAAAACAGAAATGTGGGCTTCTGGTTAGTTTTGTCCCCTCTGGTCCCCTTGAACACCAGCAGTACAAATCCAGTTCCAGCCTGCTTTCATCTTTCTCTGTAAGGTGCCTTCCAAAACCTTTTAACTTGCTCCTTAGCAAGCCCACCTGAGGCTCCTTTCTGTGTGCAGAGCAGTGTCATCTCTACTGTCACTATTTGGACACTTCATCCTATAATGATGCACTGTAGCACTGTTGGGAAGCCAACCTTCCCAGTCCTGTGGTGTCTAGGGGTTTTCATAAGCCTGTGTTCCCTGGGAAAATGAATTACTTCCTCTCAATTTCTCCTGGTGTAGCCTCAGTTTAGTGGTTTTTAATGCTTAGGAGACACTGTCTTCTTCATATTATGAATTATTATTAATTATCCATGCTATTGGTGCATTGTTCACTGAGGCTGGAGCTGGTTTCCATAGCTTGGATCTCAGTGCACAGGAGAATGCAGAGCTGTGCTGGCCACTTCACATGCTGGGGTAGGGCCCAGTTCTTTCAGTGTCCTTGTTGACAGCTGGGGCAGTGACACATTCATGGCCTTTTGCTGTGACTTGGGTCTGGGTTCATAAGTCCTGGATCATAAAAATTGTTCTCTGTGACTCTGAATGGTCCAGCAGTTCTAGGAGCATACTGAAACTACAGAAGTTTGAGCTGACTTAAGGGGTTAATAAAAACAAACATCCAGCTTCGTGCTTTCTGGCTGTGTATTAATCAAATTATAGGGCACAGTATTCCTGTGCTAGTCCTGTTATGTTCAAGTTGCATCAAAAGCAGCCAAATAGGATACAAATTGCTTCCTGTGGATATCTATGTTTTGTTTCTTTTTTCCTGTCTGTAGTTTGAATACAATTTCTAAGTAGAATTTTTGTCCTTTTTCTGAGCAAAATTTTATTGCCTCTCTGTTGCCATGTGCCTCCTATTTCAGCTGCTTGCTGTGATGAAGCACCACTTGGGTATGTTCTCAATCCCGATCCACCAGGAGCAGTCCAGAAATCTCACCAGAGAATTGCAAAGACTTTGTGAGGCTGAAATGTCTTCTGTAAAACCATTAGTGTCCCTATATAACTTACTTTCCCTGTTCCTTTTTCGGAGCTGTCAAATATCTTTGTTGGTGTCCTCCTTACTTTAAAAACTTAAACATGACACTATATAACTACTTATTCTTACAACAGTGAAACCATTTGCTCTTTCATGAATTTATAAAATGTTTTTAATTATAAATCAAACAATGAGTAACTTCCTTGGCAATCCAAAAGAAGAGTCAGTCAATTGACCCCATGTGCTTGGTGAAGCATCATCCAAAGGAGAAGCAGTACCTTGGTTTAGACAAGCACCACTGAGCATACTTGAGCAAGTATCTACTGAACAACCAGCCCTTCAGTCAAGGGTGTAGCTGAATTTCAGAAGTCATGGTGTCACAAGGATATTGATCTCTATACCTTGCTTTTTTACCTAAAACTTCCCTCAAAGGAAGCATTTTGTGTGTTAGCAGCAGTGTCAGTTTTGGTAGAGAATAGTTGCAGCTCTTGAACAGCATATGTGCCAACCCACTGAGCTGAGATCTCAACAACTCTGGCTTCCTCTTGGTCCTCTTTAAGTGGGCAGCTCCTCTTCCTCAGCAGCACACTAAGGATGGGACAGACCTACAAAGGCAGATACAAAGCAACCAATCTAATGGAAACCCTTCAAAGGGTTAACCAAATCCCTGGGGAATGGGGCTCAACAGATTTTGTAAACTTTAGGACAGGGAACAAGAGATTGGTTGTATAAGATGATGTCAGATTAAAGTGAAAGACCACGGTTCCCTCTGCAAGACAGCCTGTTAGCTCTGATTTCTTCCTGTGATTCGTATGAAAGAAGTCTGTGACATCCTTCTGGTTGTCAGTGAGGGGCAAATCTAGAGCCCAATAAGAAACAAGTTCTAGCACACATAGCACAAGGCAAAGTGTAGACACCTTGTGACACAGGAAAAATTCCTCCTGGCCAAGCTGTAGGTGCATTATTGCAGAAGTGCAAGCATGGCTGCTCAGCCAGTGAAATGAATCATTTGGGGACTTTGCCTTTTTTCCTCTCCTCTTTACTCATTGTCCAGTTCTAATTAATTCTTTGATATCTGTGTGCATATCATAGTCTCATCCCAAAAACATGCTGTCCAACTGTGGGGACCCTCTGAGGTCGTCTGTCTTTATGACGAGATGATAGAATTGTGTGTGTGCTCAAATAAGTGCTGCCACATGCCTGTTCCTGCTGCAGCAGCTTACAATGAGGTAGACTTTTGTCATCCATCTGTCTTTTATCAAGGACCTTGCATATCTATTCTCTTTTCCAAAAGGAACTGCAGGCAATTAAAATCATCCCAAGGTCTCCTTGGTTTCCCGCTTCTAATCTATATTCTCCAGAATGAAATAAAGCCATGAGAGGCAATTGTCTTTGGTCCTATAGTTTTTAGAGGCCTGGAGAGGAAGTGCAGGGAAGAGAAGAAATGAGATACGTTTATAAACCAAAGACATTCATCAGACAATTCAAGGTCTCACAAGAGCACACACACTGATGTAAAGAATAGGTGAGCAGCGTGTTGCTCGCTCTTCTTCCCTTAATAAGAGGCTACCATGCTGTAACTGCTACTCCAGGTGACTTTAATATGTTTTTCTTATTTTGTCTTATTCTCTTGCTGGAGTGTTTTGTATGAAATTGGTTTTTTGTTAAAGCAAATATTTTTGTAGTTTCTTTATGAAATACATTAGGGAAAATGCAATGAAATAAGTTGCTAGTTTAGGCTATGCAAGTGTGTTTGGTAGGCATTCACCATCTCTGCTGCTTTTGCTGCGCAGGCCCTTACCTCTGAAGGCAAGTGAATGTTAACAAAACCTGTTTTAGGACAGACCACCACTTGAGGTTTCCCTTCTAAATAAAAAGTGGCTCTGGAAGTCAGGTTGCCCATGATCATTTGTGCTGCTGAATAGCCAACAACAGAAAAAGGCAAGGAGAGATGTTCAGGACCAGGGCTTTGAACACAGAGTCCCATCTCCAGACCCCAGTTAACAATTGCAGTCTGTTCTAGCTGTGGAGACTGAAATGCTGCTGCCTTAGCACTTCTCCTGCCAAAGCTTCATGCTAAAACAACTGCTAAATGGAGTGCATTTCTAGTCCACAGCCCATTGTTTCAACACAGATAGAAAGGAAACTGCAAAAACCAAAAATAAGCTGCAGTAGCCAAGGACCATACATCTCTTTTACCCTGCTCCACTGGCATCAGAGTGAGATACAGACAGCTGAAATTAGAAATTTTTTCCAAAGGCAACTCTGCCTTTGTCTACAAATGCTGTGAAATGAAAGTGGCCCTTTTGTTTATTGCCGTTTCAGGCTTCTTCTCTGGGCTGCTTGAGCCAGGTGTCTGAGTGAGGGACTGAGGTGTATGAAGCTTTAATACAGCAGGGGCTTGATCTGGATCCATAAGGCCCCTTCAGCTCAACTGCTGAACAAGTTACCCTATTTCAAAATACTTGCAGCTGGCTCCTGGGTGAAAAAATAGCATCTCTGTACTTTTATGTAAAGGGATTATTTGTTTCCAGGGAGCACACTCATGTGTGCATTATATGTATTTACACAAAGGTGTGTGAGTGATGCATGAAACCAAGATTGTATTTTATCTACAGAATGGGAAGAAACAGCTGTTTGTGTGTTTTGGTGTTGTTGGGTTTTGTTTGTTTGTTTGTTTGTTTTGTGGGGGGTTTTGTGTGGGTTTTTGGGGGTTTTTTTTGTGGTTTTTTTTTTCTCTGAAACTGATTGGGCAATAAAATAAGGATTAATTCAGAGGAAATTCAGATGGCTTCCTTGGTAAGTCTTCCCAGACACTGTGATCAGGAAAGATGACAGAATACGAATTTTCCCAGGCAGGTGTGAAACCCCTGCAACTGAATGGCAGATAATAGTAATGATTCAGGGGGCATTAAGAGAGTAATTTTATTATTGGCTTGTCCTTGAAGACAGCTCTCCCAGCAACAACCCAACAAGTAGCACACGTTATTATTCCAGCCATTTTCCCATTTGTGTGCAAGGTGTAGGACAGCTTTGAGAGCTCCTTGAAGTGTGAATGCACCTACTTGAACCATTTCTCATCTGCTTTCAGACATCTGTGTTTTTGCTGCCTCCAGCAGGGTCACACTGAAAATGTCAGATTATTTAGTAGAAACAGGATATTACTGAACCTCAGAGTTCTCTCTTTCCTACAGGGCCATCAGTACTGCTTCATTTCTCTGAAAGATAAACAATATAATATATTCTCTTCTTTGAGTATTTCACCTCTTCCTTTTGTTGGTTTTGGTTTGGTTTGTTGGATTTTTTTGTCTATAGTCATGTTTTACCGAATATCATGATGTTTGAACAAAGCCAAAGCTCAGAAATCAAGTAGGTTCAGCACTGCTATGTAAGTTTATGACTGAACCAGTGAGAAAGGTCAGCTTGTCTGACAGAGGTGATAATCCTGGATGAGATTTAGCACAAAGTTGGGTAGATTTATTAGGCATAGTCTCCAATGTGAAACTGTCATATGAGCTTTGGAAGTACATGGCTGGCATGGGAGATTTTGGTTCTGCTTCGGGGTTGCCCATCAATTGAGACTGCACACAAGCTGATGGAAATAAGGCCTGCCACTAAACGAATGGGGGAATTTTCACTCCAGCTGCCTTGGAGGTGATGGCCCGAGATGCTCTTCCCAAGCTCCTGAGACAAAGGCTTCTTTCACAAATGACCAAGCTGGCCTTCTGTCTCCCCAGTGCATTCTGTCTCTCAGCACTGCCCTTTTCCCTTTCTCCCTTTCCTTTCTTCTCTCTCCACTGAGGAAGCTGCCCACAGCACTGTCACTGCACCCTCTACCGTTACCCCCTTGCACAACTCATAAAAGGTAGGTTGAGTGTTTGTGTTTGTTTTCCTGCTACCCACTTCCCCTCATTTCTCAGATGATGGGTAGGATGCAAAACAGACACTGAGGAAAATAAATTTGCCAGGGAAATTTCATCATGTACTGGAAAGGGGAGAAGATTTACTGAGATTCCCTAGTGGAGCAATGAGTTGCTCTGTTGCCGTTTATGACAACTGCTCACAACAGGCCTGAAGTTTTTCCTCATGACTGCCCTTAACCTCCCATTAGCCTCACATGCTGCCTCAGCACTGGTTATTGCTGCAGTCATGCCAGTAGTGATTGTATGTCCAAAACCCCTGGGCAGCACTGCTGACACCTTTAAAAGATATGGTGGCAATAAAAATCTCCATATTAAAAGAGAGGGAAAGACAACTGAAACAGCAGCATTGTTATAAAACGTACATCCTGATAGTAAATAAAATATGGGAGGATTCTAGAATGAGTTCTGTGTTCTAAACATGAATTTGCTTCATGTTGAATCTACTTTCTACAACAGTAGTGACTATAACACAAGTGGAAAAGCAATAAAAACCTCTCTGTGTACAGAGTTAATAGATAAGACGGTTTTTGATAGGGTGGGGAGAATGTACACATGGGTGTGCAATCAGTAATTTCTGTGCACTGTATGACTGTGTGCCCCTTACCCAGAATGTGGTGTGGTGTAGCCCCACATGATCACCCACTGTGGACTAACACACCTCTGGGGTCTTGATCCCTATGAGCTCTGAAGCTTGCTGAAAAGGAGTGAGCTGCTTGCTGGAACAGCAGAGCCTGAGCTTGCCACACACATGGTTCTTGGCCTGAGGAGGTCAGTTGATCTCCTGACACTTTGGTCCCTTTTGCTGCAAAGTGGAAATGAGGGTGCTTGTCCTCTGTCTAGTGCTATGGTGGGACTTTGCTAACATGCTCATGGGTCTGCTAAAAAGCCCAGCTAGACTGTAAAGACAAAGCTGTCTGTTTTCCATGCCTTGTGTCCCCACACACATTGAGGACAGAGTGGATAGGACAGGTTATGGAAACTTGAAGGGCAGGATAGCTGGATGTCTCAGCATCTCCCCTTATGTTTTTTGGTACAGGTTTGAAAATACTTTCTTGACAAGACCAGTGTGCTAAGGGAAACTGCTTTGAAGGATTTCATCATCACACAGAGACCTGGCTTATTTTACTCACAGCTTCCATGACTGGAAGGGCCTAAAAGATGGACAACTTCTGATTTTTACCATCAAAGTCCCTAGTGGATTATTAGGCACATAGCCATTGTACCAGCACTCTGGGTGATGTTCATCAGCTCTTGGTAGCTGCTCAGAAAAGACTAAGATCTGAAAGGTCCTGGACATCTGACTCAGCTCTCACCAGCAGGACTTCCTTGCAGGGTGGGAGATGGTGCCTGTTTTAAGGCTTAATGAGGCATTGCCTTCCAGGGCTGTGACAGCAACATGTTGCCATGCCTCCAAAGTCAGGAGGCTTTGTCATGACAAATGAATTTGTCATTACAAGTTAAACATTGATTTCAAGGGTACAAATTACAACTAGACTTGCATGGTATGGGTCCATACCATACAAGTCCAGTTGGCTGACCCAACTAAAGTTATGGGTCAGCCCACTCCTCAGTTGTTCATGGGGACTCTGTGCATACAGGCGGCTTCCTTACTTCTGTTAGTTTCCATTTTCTTTCCCCTGCATGTCTTAGTTAGGCATTAGATGCATGTAGTTGTGCATGTGTGTTTGCAGCCAAACAGGAGCCAGGCTGGTCCACGGGTTTGCACAGCCTGCTGAAGCCAGGATGTGCACTCTGGGAGATTCCTGTTGACGTACATTGTCTGTGTGTGCCTACTTTTCTTCTATCTTTTTTTTTTTTTGCTGCTGTATTCTTCCTAGCAGTAATGCAGTATTCTTTATTATCTGCCCATCACCCTCTTGTGTTGCTAGTCCTGCTTGTTTCTGGTAACAGATTTCTCTGTCTGATCTGCTCCTTAGTGTGAAGGTCCAGTTGTTCTTTATTTCAGTGTACAATGTGTTACTGTAAGTCCCTGTGCAATGCCCCAGCTTTACGGATGTTTTCACGAAAGAGGGGAGAGAAAGAGGAAACCAAACTCATTTTAACTGTCTCTTGGAGAAATCACTGCACAGCCAGGCTATGTCTTTGAAAGCAAAGGGGCTGCTGAGATTATGAAATTCTCGAACATTTGCTCAGCATGGCTGAGCCAGGGCATAAGGAGATGTGTGAGCCCATTAATCATTCCAGGGCAGCTGCCAGCTCCCTGACTTTAATTGTGGGTTTCTAATATTTACCCTCTTTGGAGGTTTATTTGGTCCTGCTGATAAAGGATTTTGTTCCTCTCCCGTGAAACTGTGCAGAGACAGCAGAGGTGTGAGCTTAATTCAAGGTTGCTGAATGACTTGCAGCTACTGGGGGAAATTATGTTACTCAGCATTGTTTTCCTCCTGAAATTCTTGCCTTGGCAGCATCTTGAGGACTTCTGCATATTTGTCTCTTTAAATTTCCTGTTCCTCAGACTGCACTATCTTCACAGTTTCCAGTCACTGCATTTTTATTAAAGATCTCCATGGAAGTAAACAGTCTCAGAGGGTGCATCCTTCCAATATCCCCGGCTTGAGAGGAGGAAGCAGGAGTGGAAGTTTCTTAATAAGGGGAAGATTGAAAAGTATGCTATTGACAGTGTAATAGGTTGAAAAATCATTCATGAACTCAGACTATGTCTCAAATGGTAGACTATAAAAGATTATCATGCTTAAAAGAGCTGCTTTCACTCACCATGATGTGTCTGTCTAGGGACACGCTTCAGTGGTTACTTGCAGACAAGCCAAACACAGAATTGTGAGTTTTCAAGCCTGCATGTGCCTCTTTTACTGCCTCCCAGCTGCCACTCTCTGCCTTCTTCCCAACAGAAAAAGTCAGGAATGTTTGTGGGAGGAGAAGGAACAAAACAGACTCATTCTCCAGTACTTGGAAGGTAGCAATGGCCTACATAAACTCTGCCTTGAGTGGGGTGCTGGATGAACTGGGTTTTTCAGGGGAAGTTGTCTTTCAGCTTCATCCAGCTGCATTACTGCAAATGCAATAAAAGAAATTTTCTGGAAAATGCCTTCTCATTTTACATTTCAAGTGTTGCAAACTTTATTACCAAGAACACACAAGACAATGGAGCTGAATCTGAGTGTTTATGCCAATATATCTGCTTTGGTTTATGTGGCATTGATCACCTCTTTATAACAGAGTTAATGTTAACACAGCTTGACGCTGCATTGCTTTTGCATCCAGTTACTCTATCTGTTCAATGTGCAGCCCTTTGTTGACTCTGAATATCCTTTGTAGGTCAGCTGCCATGCAGGGAGCCTACATGTGTGCAGGGCTTAATTGGTCTCTCAGCTCTTTCCCATTCCCTACTTTGTTTTGCTTACAGAGCTCATCCTTTCCCTTCCATTTCTCCTTCCCAGGAGGAAGGCAAGACAATGATGATGATGCATCCTCCACTAATGGACCCTGCTGAGACAGTGATTTTAGCTGCAAGGGAGACTTCATGGGTATCTTGCACTTCACATACCAACCTTCCTGAGAGAAAAAAGGAAAAGGATCACACACTCCCACTGATCTGCTTTTTTTTTTTTCCAGGGACCATTGCTGAAACTCTTCCTGCCCTGCAATATCTCCAAATCAACCCGGACTTGGCTTTTGCCCTCCAATCCCTCAGCATCTCCCACAAAGCATAAGGCAGTATGATTGGTCTTTATTGACTTCTCAGAGTTTCAAAAGAAAATAAACATGAAGGTTATTAGCTGTGAGCTATGAAAGAGGTCACATTAGTTAGGTTTCTAAACCATTCAGAGCTGAAAGGGATTTTTGGAAGGTACGTACTTCTAAAAATCTCATCCTTACCTAATAAAATCTAGTTAGCTGACAATGCTACAGACTTGATATAACTTCATACAATGAATGAGCAAGGGCTCATTGATAGAATCTAGGGATCATCTCACTGTGTTTAAGCACCTTACCCTCTCTTACTCTGTCATACTCTTTTTGCCATAATAATGATAATAGATCTTCTTAAATTATAGTTATGTTGATCCATATCCTGGAAAAAATGCAGATCACTCCTAGTTAATTGGTCAGACATTTTAAAATCTGTTTGGATTTTCAATAGTAAAAGGAAAGACAAACAATAAGATTTCACTTGATGTCTAATGCCAACGTAGGCTGTGGATGCAGTTCAAACTCTGCAAGGCTTCTGGTGGGAATGTTTCACAAAAGACACTTTGTCTCCTTCGGAACAAATGCCACCAAATAGTGGAATTTATTTCTTAACTATTTTTCCAGGGCCCCTCTATTTCCAGCATGCTCTCAAACACTTTGCAAAGAGATTTGCTTCTTTGGAATGGCATGAGGGAGGACCAGCAGTGGGGATTTGCTTTCTATGCATGGCATGGTTTGCCTCATCTGCATGAGCTCTTTCTTGTTCCTAGGATACACTAGCTTGACTTAATTTATGGGCTTGCTTTATTATTTTTTTCCCTTTGGCTGAGATCTGTTTTGACTTTCTCACTAAGCTCCTTTTGAGCAGGGGCAAAACCAACAACACTGAATTTATTTAAGTGGAATTAAAGGGCAGTCCTTGTGTGTGAGGCTGGGGCTGGGTTGCTAAGCTTGCTCAGCCTCCTGAGGTGCTAAAAACCTCATGTTTCATTCAAAAGCCAACTGCATTGAATAGCAGAGGACCACTTCTGAGAACTGCAGTGGGGCTCTAACACCAGCAGCACAGAACGAAGGATAGGGCTTTAGGAGATGATGGGATATAAATTGAAAAGAGAAAAGAGTTGACTAACCACATTACATTAAGGTCCCTAGTTTTGCTGCCCCAGAAGCAATTTGTGGAAGACGAGCTACTCCCTCTGCTCCTATGGTGCAATGGTGACTATTGAAAATGGGTGAGGTAGTTAATGCACATATAAACATGAAGCCACTTTCATCAACAAAAATGAAATTCACCTTCTTCAATAGCACTATGAATTGCAAAGAGAGACCTTTCTGTATTGAATCATCAACTGATTGTCCTTGAAAATTCACCCCTACTTTGCATCTGCAGATATTTTTCTTGTTCATATGCATGCTGTGTTTTGATTTTCCTTGTCCCCTTTTAAAATGAGAAGCAAATTGAAGCTTTCATCAGAAGCATGTAGAAATGCAGTGACTGGACATGGGAGCAGTCTATAAAAACACAGGGGTTTTGTGGGCATACCAAGGGTACTAGGTGTGTAAGAAGTACATCTTCCCAGCACAAGAAGGGGTTTCTGATAATGTTCAGAGCAGCTCTGGTAGCTGGTTCCTCAGTGTGACCCTGATGCTGACCCTGATGCAGTCAATGGAAAGCAGTTTTCTGGAGGACTCTCTTTCCATGTAGTGCTCTTTATATTGATGGGTGGAGAGAACTGTCCGTGTACGTGGGACAAGGTTTATTTCTTTTCTTCTTGCTTTTTCTGCTAGAAGAGAAGAGACAGAGCTGAAGTTCAGGAATTCAAGGAAACATGTTTGTGTCTGTTTATCAAAATTCTCTCTGCCTGATTCTAAATGAAAAAGGCAACAGGTAAGGTGAATTAATGAATCCTTCAGCCCTACTCTTGAATGGCACAGATGATGGAGGAAATCCAGTAACTCCAGAGAGGCAAAAGATTAAGATTCTTTCTCATACTGCAGGACATAACTGCTAGAACAAAACTGTTGGGAGTGTTGGGAAGCTGTTGGGAGTGGCAAAGAGAAAGCTGATTTTCTCATCCTGTGCTTCTCCTACTCTGCAGACTGAAATAGTTGTTATGCCTCAGGGGTGATTACTCCTACATGTCCAGCTGGCACTAGATTAGTTTGAAAAACTACCGGGACCTTTATATAAATCACCTCCAGAGTATGTTTCTGGTGGTAGAGGTCCAAGAAAACTACTTTTCATTGCACCTTTAGTACCACATGTGCTACGGGTTAAAAGTTTTTGACCCAATCAGAGGTTGGCTATGTGCCGCTGGGCTTGTGTTTGTCTTTTCTTATTAAAAAGGTTAGAAGAGGAATGAGAGACATCATGTAATATATTATTTGTCTTGTAAAGAAAAAAATCCAGCAAGGTCTCTAAAGATTTCCCAGCATTTTCTACCTTATCTCTATTTTCCGAAGTTATTGTTGCTCTTGGGATTTTTATAAGTAATGAAATTGGAAGCCCACATGTAAGGAAGAAACTAGACAGAAAAAGAATTACTCTTGTTGTATGAGGTGGAGGTGAATTTAAAAAGATGATGACTGGACACATTGCTTTTCCCCAAGGAAGAAAGCCTGTTACTGTGTTTGACTTTAGGATACCGAGGATGTAGAGCTGGGCATTTTACTCTCTCCTCACATGTGCAACAACCTGAGGAATATTATTCTTGGTCATCAGCTGACAGGAATTACATTCGAGAACCTGAGATCAGTTTTCCTGCAAGGCAGTGCCCATACCATAAATCTATGAGGTGGCTTGGCTGGTGTGCAGGTGTGTCCACACATCACAGCCGAGGAACAACTTTGGCACAGGAGCTGACCTGGGGAGCAAAAATGAAAATGTGAGAGACTTCAGCATGGGCTAACAACCAAGGTAAGGACATTGTCTTCCACACACCAATGTTTCACTGGACACTGTGTTCTGTCTTTTTTAAAAATGTATCTTCTGGTTAGGCAAAAGCAGCCAAAGCTTGCTGCAAGGCAACCCCTTGCCACAACGAACCCTTTGTGTTCCTAAGGAGATCCTTCTAGTTGCCCTGCCCATCTGGGAGGTCAGCAGGGGGCTCTGAAGTGGATTGGGCCACACAGATGACATTTTTTAACATATTTGACTCTTTTAATATTCCTGAATTTAGTTGTTGCTCTTGTGACTGGTGCAGAGGAATTTCTATGGTGGGTGTCCACCATTTAGACCACTGACAGACCAGGAAAATGGGATTTTCATGACAAAGCATCTGTTCTTTGAATCGAAAAAGGTAATGGTAATAGGAGGACTGCAGTACTTCATTGTTAAGAGCCATTGGACAGTCAAGGGTTATTTAGGGCTGGCGTTATTACTTGGGTGGGTTCTATGGCTTTGATTAGATGTGATCTTGGTTTCTTCACTTAGGAATTTTAGCTGGGAATTCTTGTTATCCATTTAGTCCAAAAACCCTTTGCTGCAAAATATCTCTTTTCTCTTCAAAGAAAAAAAATCTACTCAGTCTCCTGGTAATGAACATCAGAATAAAGTCTTGCACAATGCACACTCTGGCAGGATGATATTTCCTCCTGTTGCTTCACTTTGACATGTCTTTAGTTCACCTAGATAACATGATCTTTTTTCCACATATTTCTCCTTCAAGAATTCACTGCTTGTCACACCCAATGATTTATGCACTTGTCAAACTTTTTTTTAGGCTGATGAATACCCTGCAAAGATAAGGCACTGGCCTTTGAAAATATGGTGCCAGTAATTAAAATGAAGAATGCATTACAGTAAAGGGCAGAAATATGGATCTAAAAGCCACACTGGTACTTTTAGTGATGGGAGTAATTGAGAGTTTCATTTTAATAATTCAGTGCAGCTGAGATTAATAAATGGCATGAGGTATAACCAGTCTTTGAAGACCAGGGGTATAGTTAACAATTTATTTTAGTATATCCTGAAAGATGCTGCTGGAATTAGTGTATAATAACTCAGCACAGTCCTGCAATTTCCAAGTCAATTTTGTGAAAGGAGGAACAGACTGAGTGAGGATTGTGCAAAGTGAAGCAATCCATCCAAGAAGAAACCAACCAGGCTCAGTCCCCCAGCCACACTGCAGTGGGTCACTCTGCATCGCTGCTGGTTTCTGCACGGGGGCAGCGCAGGGAGCTGAGTGAGCACCAAACACCTGCCCAGCCACACGCTGGGATGAAGGGTCTGCTCATGACACGAGCCCTCCAGGGCAGGCCAGATGGAAATCTTCTCCTTCTTTTTCAGGAGTAGGCTGGTGCAGAGGGTGGGGGAGAAAATCATTGATGTAGAGGTGAAATGAGACTGGCCAGGGAGAAGTCCCCACCCACTATCTCCACAGCAGGGGTTACTAGAGGAAGCACTCCACATGTGCAAAGCTCTGGGTAGGTGCAGCAGTCATGGTCACTTTAATCCTCCTTGCTCCATCTCCCAGGAGTCCCAGGCAGTTCCAGGCTGGCTTCCCCCCTTACTGAATAGCTTTAAGGGTATCAGATCAGCTTTCAAGTGGAAAGGATGCTTGTATCACTGGAGTCCAGCCATGCAAATCTTACTTGCAAACATCCTAAACTCTTTCTACATGTGGTCCCGTGGGGTTCATTATCTTGTCATCTTTTCAAGTGCTGTGCCAGAGAGCATTTACCAGTTGGACCCCTTAGTTCTCCATGTCTCACTTGCACATGAAGTCTGCCAGTGTAGAAGCTATGAGCTTCATCTGCTTATGTTCCTTGGCTCAGCAAACCTATTTGAAAGGATTAGCTCTGTGCAGCCAGCAGAACCACTTGTCAGGATAATTTGTTGGGTGCTCCTTTAAGAATCCTTTAAGCATTATTGTTGTGTTTTATGAGAATTTTTCTGTAGTTTATGAAAAGACTAAACCCAATAATCTGCTCTCTGCTTAAGGTGTGAGGCCAAGCAGTGCTGAGCTGTGGCTGGTAGGCAGGCTTACAGTCCTCTGTTTGACTACAGAATATCTCAGTATCCGAAGCTGGCCCTGGACCTGCCAAAAGGTAGAAACCTCCACCAGCTAAGTCCAGTTTAGATCCTGATGGAACAAGATGCCTTAAGCATGTGAACAGTTGTCTGGGTTCCTTTGCTCTGATGCTGATAGGGTTAAACTCCACAGCTTTATCTTGTTACACTCAGACACTGGAAAACCCTTATTTCCTGTCTGTATGTTAGGTGGGTGAGGTACACTGCAGATGTATGTTACAGCTGGGATGCATATGTTGCATTCTGCCCTGACTTTGCAGTGATGATTATACATATGGAAATTATTTAGGCTTTCTCCCATTTGCTTGCAAGGTATATTTTATATACTATGTGTATACCCCTAACTTACTGTTTACAGCAATTGATGGGCAGAGCCGAGCACTCTGTCCATCTTCTGAAGCCATGGAGTGATCCTACATGAATGGTCAGTTGGTTTGCACAAAATGGAGAATTTAACAACTTTCTATATTCTGTTTCTCGTTTCAGTTTCTAGGATAACCTGAAATTATATGGGAATCTTTTAAGGGAGAACATTCCCCTCTCTCCTTGAAATGCTGGTTTGCATCAAAGGTTGTCGGATTTGGTGGGTTTGATTGTTTTTTTCATCATCTGCTCGAATGTGATTTTTTTTCCTCATTAGGCTTAGCTTTCTGATATCACAATGAATTTCAAAGCAAATAAGGTTTTTCAATCCAGGTTCAAACATTTCAGCTTCCTCTAAATCAAAATTTGTGGAACACTAAAGGCTATGATCTGAAAACTCTGTAAAACTCAGTTATCAGTTAAGAGGCATGGCAGTATTCTTAAGAGAGTTTCTAATATTTTTTACAGTTTAATACTGTCTAGGTCACCTGATAAACTGAAAGCAGCAAGTACCTTAAATACAGTGCAATTACTTATACAGACCAAGGCCAAGGTTTCTGGTTTCCTCATTTCATTGGTTTAAATCCCTTGATAGTTCCCCTGATTGCCAGAGCAGGTACCCATAGGCTACACAGTGCCGTCTTAGCACTTGAGCATGAAATTCACACTGTTTCCATTTAGTTCCTGCACTGTGCTGCTGGTGCATTATTCAGATTTGGACAGAATTATGATCATGATTTGATTTGAGCTGGCCTACATTGCACTTCTTGCCAAAGGACTGAGTAAGCCAAGGAGGCAGGTAACAGCCTCAAGTGCCCCGCTCTCCTGATCTCAGGATCAATAATGAGCTTTTATTGTTCAGGTTATAGCTGTTATCATAGGCTCACTAACCCCAGCTGCAGAGTGCTGGAGCTCTGCAGGCATGTCACAGAGCTGGCTGCTGCCCCCAGGAGTCCTGGGCTTTGTGCAACGGTGCTCTCACAGCAGAACAGCCGCTGAGCTCCTCTCCAGGTTACTGTGCTTCTCTGTAAGGCTCATAGTATGGACAATACCAAGCCCAAGAATCTAAAAAGAAAATAGTGATGCCACTTTTGAAATTAAACTATCTGTACCCTCTGTTTGGCACTTGGCAAATAGTGATTCAGCCACTGTTTGTGTGCAGTGCTTCTGGCCCACAGATGGTACCATCCACTTTGTTTAGGCATACAGATCTTAGCCATTCCATTTTACCACTGCAGTCTTTCATGTAGGTATGTATGATTTTGTCTCTCTGCCAAAAAGAGCATTTCCTCTAAAGATTGCCACTAAAAAAAAACCTTAAACTTGCAAGCATGCTGTGCTGGGTTTGGCTGGGATAGAGTTAATTTTCTTCATAGTAGCTGGCGTGGGGCTATGTTTGGATTTGTGCTGGAAATTCTGTTGATAACACAGGGATGTTTTCTTTATTGCTGAGCAGTGCTTATACAAGGCCAAGGCCTTTTCAGTTTCCCACGCTCTGCCAGTGGGTAGATACACAAGAACTGCAAGGGACTCCAGCAAGGACAGTGGATATTCATAGGATATTCCATGCCACAGAAGGCCATGCTCAGTATATAAAGCTGTGGAAGGAAGAAGGAAGGAGATGATGTTTGGAGTGACGGTGTTTGTCTTCCCAAACAACCATTACATGTGACAGAGCCTGGCTTTCCTGGAGATGGCTAAACCCCTGCCCATGGGAAGTAGTGATGCAATTCCTTGCTTTGCATGTGAAGCATGACTTTTGCTTTGCTTATTGAACTGTCTTTGTCTCAACCCACAAGTTTTCTGACTTTGACCCGTCTGATTCTCTCCCCCATCCCACCATGGGAGTGAGCAAGCTGCTGTGTGGGGCTGAGTTGCCATTTGAGATTTAACCACAACACCTACATGGAATGGGAAGACACTGGAGATTTTCACCATCTCTGCATATCTTATGAGCCTCTTTGCTCATTTAGCTTTTCAGACTATTAATTTGAACTCAAATTTATTTCTGTAAAGACCACAAATCAAATCCTGTCATAAATAGAGAGCATGGTATGTTATCATTATTGCTTACCTTGGAATGAACCTGAAAAGCAAGGTGATCAATACAGACTTAATTGACAGTGTCACCAATTAATTGTTCCTGAGTGACTGAGGGCTTCTTCAGCTGGCAGCCTGTCAGTCTCAGAAACAGCAACAGTCTCAGGAACAGCAACGTAATGTGGCAGACTTCGTGTGGGATGAAAACACCCTTTTGAGTAAATGTCAATTATTAACAGGCTTTTCTTTTTACTGTTTTGCTGCACATTTTAACTTCACCATCACCAGATGGGGATGCCCTGTGTAGTCTGTACCTTTCTGCTTACTGCAAGGATCAACCAATCTTGGCAAACCTCTGCTTCAGCTGTATGCTTAAGCAAGTACTTAAAGCATGAGATTAAGTCACATGGAATTCAAAATTAGTCAGATACTTAAAGGCTTCATTCAAAAATTACCCAAATAAAACTCATCCTTGCTCAGTTCTTAATCACACAAGTTGTGTGGAAATCCCATCCAAGCAGCATCTAGGATGCTAAAAAAATAACACAGTATATTATCTTTAGGTTTAAAATATTATTAACACTTCTTAGAATGAGGGCTGGCCTTAGTAACCATGAATGTTATTCCAGCTAACTGGAGTTAATTCTAGCACCAATCTCTGTGTCTCTGTCAATGGAACAATGAAACCAAGAACATGAGGGGCTTTTCAGGAAAGCAGAGTCACAATAAGCCACGTTACCCTCTGTAAGTTTTTGAGTTGATTTTGCATTTAGCCTTTATCCCTCAATCCATCTGTTGAACAGAAATCACTTCTGGCCAAGGCTTACAAGAGAGAAGTTCACTTTTTCATAACATGAGTGCTTAAAAAAACCCTCAAGATTTTGTCATGTGGCTTCAGTTTAAATGTAGTTCCCAGCTAATTAGTCTGGTAAGGTATGTATATTTGCAAACAAAGAATAGCTATAATACTATCCCAGTGGAGATCAGCAGAGGAATTTGGGGAATGGAAAGGTTGATAATTGCAGTTCCTGTGCTATAGTTAGCAGGAAAAGACAGACGCTGCCCTTAAGGAGACCTCTCTTGGTGCCAAGAGTGTTAAACACAGGACAAAAGGCAGTAGATCCAATTGCAGGATGAAAGGGCAGATTCTGATGTCCTACCTCATTTTATTCAGTCCTTTCCCAGATAAAGTTAATGTGTGGCATTTCTTAAAGAAAGACTAGAAAATTCCCAGGATTCTTAAGCAGATGGAGACCTGGATATTTAATTTCTTTTCTGAGAGGGCTGTAATTCTTCTTTATTTTTTTTTTTTTTTAATTTGTGTCTGACTTACTAACTGCACCGGTATTCTTGGTGTGCATGTGGATGCTTTCGGTGTCCTCAATACTATGCATTTTTAACACTTGCCATTCCTCTGACTTGGAAAGTAAAAATAACCCTGTTTCTCTTTAAAAGCAAATAAATATCATTACCACCGCCAACTCAACCCCACTGATAGACTGACAGCTGGCATTTTGGATGAGTTTGCATTGAGCTTTTACCTCATAATGTGGATTTTACCAAGCATAGGATGGTTTGGCAGTCCCAATGGTTGGATCAGATGGAGTGATTTCAGATAGGTGTAAAGGGCCCATCGGACTGAAGCATTAGCAACATCAGAACTATTTTAGAAATTACTTCCAAAACTTGCAAATCATGAAGCTTTTTTTCCCCCTGTGTGTGTGTGTTTTCTGGCTCTGCCTTGAGAATGGGTGTGCTCTATTGGCCGCAGGCTGGTTGTCCAGAGGTGTCAGCTTACAGCTTACTTTGCTCTGAACTCACCAGATGCTTTGACCCTGCTGCAAAATTGAAGATGTATCTGTTCAGGGAGGCAACAAATGAAGTATTCCAGCAGGCAGTCTTGATGGCAGAGGTAGAAATAGAGAGAAATACTTATGGAATAGAGCCAGCAATAAGCCTTCAACGTGGTTTAAACACTGCTGCCCCCATCATAGTTAATCTAACTTGGCTTTTGCTCTTTCAGTCTCTGTGCCTGAGCAAGATGTTTGTCTCAACGTTGTGCTTCCTATTTTACTGGAATGCAAAAAAAGAGCATGTTGGATTTACTTCATACTGTTGTATAGCAGTGGAAGAGGGGTTCTCACTCGCTTGCCAGTGCAGCTTCAGGATCCCCTCTGCTGCTGATGGCATGTGAGGAGTTCACCATGAGCTCAGAGCCCTCGGGTGAGGCTCTGGATCCTGAATTTGCATTGCTGCAGCACTCAAGCCTTCGTGCACTCCTCCAGCTCCCGGGCACTGTCTGCCTCCCCTCCTGTCCCTCCCTCCCTCCTTGCCAGGCTTTGGCTATGACCACAATAGGAAGTGACACTCTCCCGATGGCCACATCAAACCTCTTTAAGCACTGGAAGTTGAATGTTAGCCAAGAGGGCTTCCCTGGCTGACAGCCTTCACCCCCTTCTTTCACTAAACCTTAAATAATGAAATCTTCTGGCAAGACAAAGAGGTTTAAGGATGTAAAGCATTCTTTATTTCCTCCTTCCTTAGAAAGCATTCGGTTGAGGTTGACTTCATGATACAAATGTAAGGTTCTAATTATCATTTGATACCTCTGTAGGCTTTATACGTAAAGGGAGACCCAAAGGAAGGAAGCAATTGGAGCAGATGTGAGTGCATGCAGTGTCCCATCTGCCAGTGCTGGTCAGCAAGCACTGCTGGATGGTGATGCTTCACACACCACCTCCTGTAAATCAGACTGGCAGCAGGGGGCACAGATAAGGGCTATTTTGTGATATCTGTGTAGTTGCAATGTCTGGCGACTTCTGCATGTGTGCAGTGAGCAAGAACATGGTTGGGTTTCTGAAGCTGTGAAATGCTTAGCAATGAGAGAGACAAAGAAATGTAGTGATGTGAAAAGATGCCAAAAATGAACAAGGCAACTCAACCCAAAAGCAGCATCATCTCTGAGTCCTGTTTGTGCTTGGTGTGCCCGAGGGGGAGAGGAAGAGAGGAGATGAGGCTCAAGCACAATGATCAGCCTGCCCCGAAGAGCTGTAGTGGGAGATCACAGACTTGCTGGGAACTTCACTTCCTCCGACATCAGCCCTTACTGTATAGCAGGAGGCAGGGATGGTTTTGCTTCACAGCTCATCAAAGCCCAGCTTCTGTCCCGAGCAGACCAATGGGTCAGCTGGGGCACCGTCCTGCCAGCAGGACCTGCAGCTCTGGCTGCTTTGAAGAAAAATGCAGCTTCCTTCAAGGGACATTTTTCCTACCTCCAGCCTATGGAGGTCCTAAAGCTTGAGAGCTGATGAACCTTGTCATTTTAACTCGGCAGAACTGCAGATAGTGTTCGGAATCACCTCAGAGCCAGATCTTTGTTTAAAACTTGCCTGCAAGCTTTACCTCCCTCACGGCTGACGGCTCTCTCAGGTCGCAGAAATCATCTGCTACCCAGTAGCATTTAGTCAATACCCAGTTTGCGTCTCTAGTGCCTCCAGTGCAACTCTTGCAGCCTGGCAGTGGCTCCCCTCACTCACATCTGCTGTCTGTAAGGCAGGCAGAGAGCTGATCACAGAGCGAGAGCAATGCCAGGCAGAGGAGTCACGCTTGCCTCCACTTCTGTTACAGCCAAGAAGGATGAGAAACATGCTTCATCCCCTCGAGCAACCGGAGAAAAAAGAAACCACAGAGGAGCACAGAACGGTCCCAGTACAGCATCTGTGAATTCTGCACTCCGCCTCTAGTGGGCCGGCACACAAGCACATGAAGACAACCCTGTGAGGCAACTTTGCATCAGTTGTTCTGTGGTTTGCTTTCACACGAGAGGAATTAAATGCAAGCTGACACAAGATTAGAGCCAACAAAATTATGTTTTCAAAGGCAGAAAAAAAACCCTCAAAGAAACAGAACATCTCATAGATGTGTCCCTTCTCACACAGCTCCCATCTCCTTTAATTGCTGGTTCACAAGTACCTTAATTAGTCCTCAAACCACAGGACTGCTGTTCTTCTGCTGAATCTGTAGCCAAAGGAAGGGGATTCAGCTCTTCACCTGTCCTTTCAGTGTCCAGTCACTTATGCATTAAGCAAGAGCTTAATGCATAAGCTCTTCTGTCCCACAGGTGTTTAGTTTTGAATGTACCTGTAGCATTGTGCCTGTGTTAGAGCAGCTTCTTGTTGCAGTTAAATGAGTGCAACTCTCAAATCCCTTATGAAATGTAACTTCACCTGCTGCTAGAGGGGTTAAATTGTTATATGCTTTAGTACAATCAATAATGGAGAGAAGAAGGGGAGCCTGACTGGGCTCCTGCTTTTGTTCGGGATCTGCTCTCCAGAGCACATTCACACTGCACCCAAACAATGCCACGCACCTCTGGAAGTTCTCCAAAGGCAGCCTGTGTCAAATCTGCAATTCAGCAAAAGCCAGGGTACACAGCATGCATGTCTCCTTGGTGAATAAATTCACACTGTTTCAGCTTTTCCCAAGACTAAACAAAAGTTTAATAATTGCTTCTTCAAAGCTAAGAAAGAGGTGGCCTGAGAGGGGGGTGGGTTGAGGCAATATTAAATAGCTACTCTTGGAAGGTTGAAATGGGGTTTGGACAGGCAAACAAAGAGACACAGTGATGCCAAGTGTCTGAAGGAAAACCTTTGGTCTTTAACATCAGTGCTCAGTGGCTGCACGCTCCTGGGCTGCCTAACACAGGCATTACATTTCAGCTGGGAGGCTTTTTAAGCAGCAAAGTACCTGCAGATGGATATATCCAAACCAGTGAAGTCCTGAGCTGCCATGAACTGAGCTCTCATGTGAGCCTGTGGTGCATGGGCAGCGCTGCAGTCGTGCACATGGGGCTGACTGCAAAGCACAGGAGCATGTGCTGGTGCTGCCTTTTCTATCCAGTGCTTCTCTTAGTCTGTTAGTGTCTTTCCTGGGACTATGAGCTTCCTCTGCTGCTTCACAGTACTGACTGCTCACCTGTAAGACAAATGCTGCAAGCAGCGAACTGGGGGGCATTTCAGTGCTATTGCTGAGCCTTTGTCCTCTCTTGGATCAGACCACACATTTCTGAAGGAATCAAGATGTTATGTTCAGAGCTGCTACCCTTTATTCTTTGTGGTTGTTGTCCAAAAACTGGTTTGAGGGCTGGTTTTCCTTCTCTGTTTTCTCTTTAAGACACTGCCTACCTATGAATAGCTCTCTTCCACTAACTCACTGAGAAAGAAATCTGGTTTCAGAGAAGGAGTCCAGGTAGATGAGGTGATGTGTTCTGGCTCCAAGACAGAAATTCAAGGTCTTAGCAGTTGGTTGAGTGCCTAAACCAGGCTGAAACACCCGCTGAAGCTGGAAGGAGCAGGACTGGGATCCTGCCTGGGAACACATGTATGCCCATCTCCTGCTGTTCCCAGAGCTGCCAAGTATTTAATCCTCTGTGGGCTGGGACTTGGAAAGGTTATATTTGACCTCCTCTGAAAGGGAAATTCTCCTGACAGGGTACAATGGAAACAAACTCAAGTTCAAAGAAACACAGGAATGTGGCTTTCTAGAGCTGGGATTAGACTGCATGGATTTATAAGGATGTATCCCACCCTGCTGTTTGATCATCACCATGTTGCAATGTGTGGTGAAAAACACCTGGCTGAGGTCACCTTTTCCTTCTTCAGCACTGGGGCACCTCCCAGCAGTGTGTTGGGAGGCACTACAGTACACAGGAAATGAGATCTCACACTTTTCAGCCTGGATCCATCAGGGTTTAAATGCAAATGTCAATGCTTTAAAACCTGAAATTCCCTTGTATTTTGGAAAAGTCCACATTTGAATATTGTGCTTCAAGCCCCTTATGGTGCTGCAGTAGTCTGAGTGAGGTTAAACAAACAAAAACAACCAACCCAGCTTTAAAAGAGCAGCAGCACTGAGCAGACCTTGTGTGCAGTGGGTGGCTTTGTCTTTTCTATACAGCCAAATGTCACAGCTGCTGGTAAAAATATTTATCTCTGTACCATACATGAAGAGACTGTGAGGAGTCACAGCATCTCCTCACTGCTCTCTGCCCAGCAGCACTGGGGAGGTAAATACCCTCAGTGTGCAGATGCCCCAACTCAGGCCATTGAGAGAGAGCCTCCCCTTAGGATATTATCTCCTGCCACAAAATCGCATTGTTAACTAATACCAGCTGAGATGTTTCCATAGGGAAGTAAATAAATAAGGGCCTTCCTCCCTTCCCCAGCTTGTTGCAGGGAAACCACCCACGATGTGTTTGAGGGGAAAGAAAAGAAACAAGCTCCCTGATGTGCAAATCCAAAAAAACTGAAAAGGATTGATTCCTGCCTGTTGAGGTATATTGCAAGTAAGGGCTTTGTCTCTCAGCTTTAGAAAAGGCAGTGTCTTTAGAGCAGGTCCACTTCCTTGTGCTAGAGGGGTTTCAGCAAAGAACAAGGGGGTGAAAGCAAAGCAGCCTAGTTGGGGGTTAGGGAGGAGCAGCCCATACTCCTTTGTGGCAGAGGGTGAGGCAGGGGATGCTGATGTGGTTCAGGCAGGGCTAGGGAGCTGCCAGAGCTCACACACCCCACTCACACAGGGAGTGCCATGGCCAGGAGGGCAAGAGTGAACACCCAGGGCTGCCACAGCTCTGTCTGCTGTGTGCAGTCTTGCCCTGGTGCTAACATGAATTTATAGTCTGAACTGGCTCCAAAGCTCTGTTTAATATTAGCAGCCAGGTCCTGTGGGGCACCACTGTGTGTGGCCCTGGAGAGACATGCCAGCAGATGGTTCCTATCCCTGAGAGCCATGCAGCAAAGAGGCAACACATCCCAGAGGAGGCACAAAAATCCTGTGTATTTCTAAGTAGGGAAACTGAGGCATGAAACAACAGCCACTGCAAAAATAATATAAATATGAAATAAATCCTCTGCCTTCACTGGCAAGGAGATAGGGGGTGCAGCCACATACAGAAGCAGGCTGTGGGGAAGCAGCAGAATTACCCCATACCTGGGTCTTAGAATCATAGAATAGTTAAGGCTGGGGAAGACCTCTAAAATCATCTGGTCCAGCTGTTAACCCAGCACTGCCACATTCACCAGTAAACCATTTCTCCAAGTGCCACATCCATACATTTTCAAACACTTCTGGGTATGGTGAGTCAACCACTTCGCTGAACAGCCTGTTTCAATGCCTGATCACCCCCACAGTGAAGAAACTTTTCCTAAAATCCAATCTAAACCTGCCCTAGAGCACTTTGAAGCCACTTGCTCTTGTGCTGTCTCTTGTTACCTGCGAGAAGAGACCAGCCCCCACCTGAGTACAATCTCCTTTCAGATCATTGAAGAGAGTGATAAGGTCTCTCCTGAACCTCCTCTTCCCCAGACTGAACATTCCCAGCTCCCTCAGCTACTCCTCACAAGGTTTGTGCTCCAGACCCTTCACCAGCTCCATTGCCTTTCTCTGGATATGCTCCAGCACCTCAATATCTGTACTGAAGTGAGGGGCTCAGAACTGGACACAGGACCTGACATGTGTCCTCATCAGTGAGAAATACAGGGGGACAATCACTGCTGTTACTGTTTGTTTTTTTAATCTCATTGTTCTTTCCAGTAAATTGTTCTTATCTCAGCCTGTGATCTCTGTCTGGTGTTGCCCACAAGAGGGAAGTAGGGAGGAGTAGCTCATGGTTTTCTTTTTAATGGGAGCACTAAACTGGGTGCACCATTCCTAAACAGTGACACAGGGGCTTTATCCCCGTCTCAGTTTTCCAGCTCAGGGGGATCGATACTCCAGGGTTCCAAGCTCCCTGTGGGTGGCTGGTGCCACTCTTGATGCTCACTGCTCACAGCAGGTCTGGCCAGCCTGGCTGCATCAGCCTGGGCATGCAACATCTGGGAAGTGTCAGTGTTTAATCCTCACACCTCTGTCTTAGGCATGGCCCCGGGGGTTTTCCTGAGTCCACTGTGACCTCTTTGCTGGTGACACTGGAGGTGCTGTGTCCCCACGGCATGCAGGCAAGTGGCGAGGCAGACGAGGAACACCTGATGCTGGAGCTTTGAGAGCCTACCCTGTGAAAGCCACAGGAGACAATGTTCCCCACATTGCTCCCCACATTTTTGCTTCCTCATTGGTTTTGCTGCTAAGACTCTGAGAAAGGGGCAAGGCAGAAAGTGTAGCTGAGGACTTACCCTCTCCAATAAAAAACTCCCAGTCCTATGGACCCCTCCAGGGCTGAAGAAGCAATTGACATATGAGGTCTGCTGATGCACTCTGATGGATCTTTATTGCAAGGCAGGAAAGGTGGCAAGGCCCTTCCCAGAAAGAAGAATCAGCTGCCTGCTTGACTGGAAGCAGGGAAACAAAGGGATGGATGCTGCTGTTCCTCCTGAGGGAGGTGCAGCCACGAAGAGGTGCTAAAAGCACTGGAAGAGCTGGCAGGTGAAAGTGGCTGGGTCAGGAGAGGGTGGCTGTACTGACACTCTCAGGGTGCTGCTCTGATGGACACCAGTTCCCTCTGCTACAGTGGACTGCTTCCATTTCTGAAGTTGCAGTCATCAGTCACCAGTCTTGATGGCATCTCATCCCTTATACCGATTTCCTGCCCTAGCTGCTGATCCAGGCTATAATCACTTTGTTTTTTCCTAGGGCCAGGCAAGAAGTAGACTGGAAATGAGTTGAGAGCTGAGGTGAAATGAGGAAGAAGTATGATCCCCCAAGGAAAAGCATTTCTCAGTTAATGAAGTGTGAACCCAAATAGCAGGGAAGGGATGAAGAGCATCAAGCCACCATATTCATGAAACCTCTGCATACTCTGAAACATAATGAGGGCCACAGCCATCCTGGTCAGGAGCCACAGGGTGGGGCAAAGGGGCAAGCCTGGTGCAGTGAGATAGTCAGAGGTGTCAGTGTCCCATGTCTGCCTTTTCTTGTGTTCCTGTGCTCCTGTTAATTTCTTTTCTACTTTAAGAAGAGATAGTAGAAAAGATGTTACAGAGGCTTTTTTCAGGTGGGAATGGCAATACCACTCTGTTTAGTTGTAAGTAGTGTTACTGGGCTGAGGGATGAAATTCCAGAGTCACAAATCCCACTGGCAGGCAGCTGAGTGTGTGGGAAGAGGTAAGCTGGTAACAACTCCTGCCGGTGTCTGTCGGGTTCAGGGCATCTTTTGTGGCTGTTCTATCAGGGGGCTGACAGCCACACTTATCACATGCTGGGGCCTAAAATGAAAATGTGCCACTCATTTTATGGTCAGGAGTAGCCTCTTGATCCAGCACTGCACTCAGATACTGTGCATATGCACAATACATACGCATACAAATATTGTGCCCCTCTCCTAGCAGAAGTAACTGGTCTCTTAGTCTTTTCGGAGATAAAGTAAATCATGAGATTAATTTCCTCTTCTTCTTTTTTTTTTTTTTTTTTTTTTTTTTTTTGATACCCTTGTCAGCAGTAAAGTATATTAAATACATTGTAAGTAAAAGCCCTCATGATAGCTGAGAAAATATATTCATTTAGGGAGACACCATGCCAGCAGGTTTTCAGCATGTGTCTTTATTGCTGGCTGGTTCTTTGTAGGCATAGAGATAGGTCATGGCCACTGGCAAATCACTTGAGCTCCATAGAGAATCTTTTTTCATATAAACAGCATTTTCAGAGAGGCAGGATGAACTTACCATCCTTCTTGAAATGTGGAAGGCTCTGGGTGTTGAGCCTGGGCCATTGCTGGAGCAGCAGCAGGATCCCAGAGCACCCCGTTCAACCTGGGACTCCCCACTTTGAGCTCCTGTGCAGGCCAGGGAATCCTGGGGCCAGCCTGGGAACCTGCTGACCCCTTCAGTGTAAAGACACACCCTGGGGTTTTCCCAGCCTGTGTTAGTGTAAAACCCTGTCAGTCACCACCACCAGTGCCAGAGGGAAGGGCCTTGGGGAGGGCAGGGTCCAGGGAGCAGGGTGTATCTGGCCCCTTGGAAGCTCTGCTCTGTCATGCTCTGACTTGTAAAAACCAAAGCTCCTCAAACTGCTTACAAGCTTTGGCAATGCAGGGGCTCTACTCAGGGCTGGAGTAGAGCAATGTCCCTGGTGGGGTTTCAAGTACACACCCCGAGGTTTCATCCGCTGAGACACCTCCCTGCTCCCACCTCCTGCCCAGCCTTTGTACTGCTCCAATGCCTTTCACAGCCTTTCTGGATGTGGGGTTCTGTCTGTGACTGCTGCCACCCCCGAGGTGGGACAGCCATGGTGCTGCTCACAGCTTAAAGGGATTATGTCATTCTGAGAGACCAGAGTGAACAACAGGGAATTGGGAGGACCCCAAAGGCAAAACCCACGTCTCTGCTGGGTGGGAGTGAAGCAGGGGTGAAAGGAGGGTCCTGCCAAGATAAACCCTGCTTCCTGGAGGCCCAAGAGCTGTGTGATACATCCTGTCACATGGACAGCTGTCAGCTTTCCAGAGGGCAGGAGAGGTCATTGGCAACCCTAAAGAACACAGAATAAACCCTTCCCATGCCTCTCTGTTCCGGATTTTGTGGGAATATCACCAGAGGGAGAAATAATACACCAGTCAACTGACAGCTCCCACAAAAAAAGAAAAAAAGATAAAAAATAGATTTTCCAGTAAAAAAGTGTATTTCTGTGGCTTCTTCTCCATCTGCAGAGCATACAAGACAAATATGACCTAGTTTTCACAGGTGCTGGGCACCCATGAATCCCACTAGCTTTAGCAGGTGGTGCAGATGCTTGGTTCCTCTGGATGACAAAAACCAGGTCATAAATCTCCCTGTGTCTACCAGTGTCATCTTCAAACTTTTTAATTAAAAAACTCTGCCTCCTATTGTTTCTGGGATCTGGAAATTAATTGTCATTAATACAGTTTAAAGTTCTGTTGCTCAGATCCTTTTGTCCTTCAGGTGAGTGGTATGATCAGAAATCTGGAACAGACTGTATCCCTGCTGCCTTAAGGGAGAAAACTAATCTGCTTTCGAAACTGATTTTGCAAGAGTTGTGAGCCTCGTTGATCTCTGTGCTGCTGCAGCTCCCCTTTGGTGGCAAGTAGTATTTCAGGTGAGTTGGCTGTGTGACTGTATCCGATCCACATCATTACTGCTGCTGCAACAGGTCCTGTGAATAAATGTGGAGAGGGGAGAGGGCAAGTGAAACAAGGTGTTCACTTTGTGAACCTAGATGGAAATTTTCCCAGCATTTCACATCCATAGTCATATCTTTCTCTCTTTTTCTTCTTTTTCTTTCCCTGTATGTGTGTGTGTAATTTACAGCACTTTCTGCACTGTTTTGTTCCTTCATCCTTCCCTGTCAACACCTCCCAGACAGAGGACTTTCCGCTGCCTTCCTTCTCCCCACAGCTAGGTCACTGTGAGTAACCAGGGCCGTGCCTGGCGCGCTGCTCCCTGAGCCGTGTGTGGTCTGTTTGGAATGTGGCCCTTACAGCCTCCTGCATTTGCTCAAAAGCAGCTGCTGAGCAAAGAGCACAGCAGCACACGTTGGGCTGCAGGGGCTGTACCTCCTTTTCTTGCCTGCTCTTCTGTGGATCATGGGAGGATTTCTTATTTGCATGTTCTCTACTTCCAGGCATGCCACGTGTGCACAGACACACGCTCAAATGAAAGACAGTCATGTTTAATGTCTTTACTGCATCTTGGTCTGAAATTCAGAAAACAAAAATCTCAAGAGTAAATGCTCCCTCTGTGTATAGTGCAACTTGTCCAGATCCAGATTTTCTTCACCAGCTTTTCCCTATCACTTTGTTCTGTCTTCTTTGTTCTGCCACTACTGCACTGCTCTGTGCCCTTGCAAAAGGGCATCACATTAAGGATGCAGCTATTATTCATTAATAACTAATATTTTTTGACATTGGTAACATCTGCAACCTGGCAGTTGATACAGAGAAGAAAGAAGACAATTTCCCCATAACCTTTGTAGCCTGCTTCCCTCTCTGGAAAACAGAAAAAAAAGTTGTCAAGGTTTCTTCTTCCTAGTCAAGGTTTGAACACACAAATGTTGAATGGCCCTGATTAACCAAGGATGCATTATCATTTTCATCACCTTCCACATATCACACTAAAACATATGGACTCGTGTAGCAATCTGATATGCTCAATCACACACTTCTTTTACTCCCTCTGTTAAAGTGCAGCCCTACCTCACATGATGAGCATTGCTCAGGCCATGGACGTCTCTGTCCATCAGGCATGGGCTGTCACGGGAGCAAGGGCAAAGGTGGAACTGATGATGATGATGATGATGATGATGATGATGATGATGATGATGATGATGATGATGATGATGATGATGATGACAGCTCTGTTAGTTTTTGTCTGACATTAAGGGTGTTGAAGAAAAATGCCTAGATTTGAGCAACAGCTTGAAGTGTCATCTACTCATGTAAATTTTCCAATACACTTACAGGAAAGCAGTTATCTTACTCCATAGTTTATAGGTAAGAGTACATAACTCCCAAGAGAGAATACTGGCAATTTTGAAAGCTACACATTATTAAGTTTACATGGGAAGTGTATGAGGGAGGATTACAAAACCTGTTTATCTGTAGCTGCAGGAAGCTGGCCTTGGAAGCTGGTGGTCCATCGAGTCCCTTCCTTATGCTTCTAATAATCTTCAAGGAACTTGTAGCCAGTAGGTGTCCCAGCAGCTTGTGAACCATGGAGAAGCAGAATGTTCTAGTTGCCCATCTCTGTAGCCAGTGGATGGGTGGCTCTTCTGGGGCCTTGGCTGTAAGGCTCTGGGTTGTGTTTCCTTGTTAGTCTTTACTGCAAATGGAATAACCATACACACACAAATCATAAAAAAATACTTGTAAAGCAGACTATTTTTGTTCCCATTCATAACTAAAGGGACTGAAAATGAGCAAAATGCAATTCTTGGTTAAGGATATAGCTCAAATCAAATCAACCACATTGTGAATTGGCAGCAGTGTGAAATGAAGTCAACAGCTCAAATCATCGAACAAGCACATACAAGATTTGAGTAATGAAGCCACACAACATATGGTGAATTTTAGGAAACAATAAGCCCTGCTCCTCTTTACTTCAGTTACAATTGTCACTTGCCCACACATGCTTTCTTTTTCTTTGCTTGCCTTAAAATTTTGGGGTTTTTTCCTTGGAAGTAGCTGAAGGTAACTTTGTTCATTTTAAGTTGGCAAGCAACACCTGTTGATGGTGGATATATTTGATGTGAAACAAACTGAGGAAATACTAAGAATTTGAAAACTAAGAGTGGTTAGAGCTGCTTCTTGTTATTATATGCAATATGATAGTTTTATTAGATATGCCTATTTCACAAGATGGAGGATCAGAGTTTGGAGAAGCAGGAGAAGAAACTAAGGGAAAACTCTCTGTCTCCTCTTCTTGAGAGCTTGGAGAAGGTCCTGACCACAACCGGCTGACAGAACTTCTGCCTTGGCCTAGCTGCAACCCCTGAACTGCTCTGGCACACGCAGGGCTGTGTGGGCTGTCCTAAGCAGTGAAGGAGAGAGAGCACAAGTCAAGCTGATATCCACAAAAAAGCCAGGAAAAGAGAGCTGAAGCCCTGAAAACCTAACTGGCATATGTGCTTTAGCCTGACTTGAGGTGTTTGGTGTGGGGATATAATGAGACATCTCATAGTTATTAAGCTAAAGAAAGTAGATATATTTCTAGAAGCAAAGATGAGCTGGGTGAATACAACATTCATACAATATATCCTCTGTTAAACTCAAATTCTTACTGGCCTAACAGCAGCTTGCTATGATAATACCTTCTTCCCCGCTGAAAATTATGTTAGCTGTCTATACATAATGTTTCTTTTCTCATTTAGATGATCAGAACTGCCCTCTTTGTGTCAGAGATCTTGAGTTCAAGGATTTAAGATTTCTCAGGAAATTCAGAAACATGGCATTTTAGATGCTATATATCCACTGTTGTACTACTTGTGTAGTTTGTAGGCTCTTGCTGTCACAATGAAGAACAGTCTTGCAGAGGCCCCTCAGCAGTCCTAGTGCCACAGAGGTTTCTTACTCCTTCCAATTTGCATGTCCTATTTGCTCAACGTGACATATTTATTACTAGTTTCAGTCTTGCATGGTCGACCTACCTTACAGACTGTGCAGTGCAAAGCAGGAGAGGGAAATTTAATGAAGGCAGCTCAGATGGCACAAGATATTCCTGCAGGCTTTTTCTGGGCTGAGGGAGAGACATTGAGTGCAATTTCCTTTCCTGTGCAGACAGGCTAAGACCCCACCTGCCAGTATTGCTTGCTGAAGGGATGGGCTGACAGCGGTTTACCAAAAGAGGCTGCTGTTATTTACACTAGGAGAGGATTACTTACATTCTGAGACTTTGTGGGCTGCAAGTGCTTCATTCAGTGGCAGGATAAGGGAATGAAATTCAGATGAGAAGACAACTCATGGAAACTTTGTGGGAAAGTAGCATTGCTACATTGAGTTTAACCAGGATTGGCGTCAATCCTGGCTCTTGCTGTTACTTCCCAACGCTGTCAGTGAGCTCAGGGCTCTGGATTGCTTGTGGTGACCATATGTTAACATGCAGAGAGCATTTCGCCACTGTGTTTGCTGTTAATTAGCTGTAGTGAAGCTTCAGTGATGCAGAGAAGCCAGGACTAAGTGGCAGCAGAATCTTCAGCCTGTAGGCACATCCCAAGGCAATTGCCACCTGCTTCGAGGCTGCTCCCTCCCAGGCTGCTGATGCTGTTTATTGAGGTGGCCCTGGCAGTTCTCTCCACTGTCCAAGGAGTTCAAGATAACTAACACAGAGCGGCAGTTTGCTCCCTAGTTGTACGCATTAGAATTTTCCTTTCAAGAAAATTCTTTTTTCTGTTGTATGATTTAAAGGATTTGATTCCTTTCCAACAGTTACAAGATTCCTCAACATGTATATCGACAGTTATTTGGCATACCAGGGAGGTGGAGCTTCGGGGTAGAAAGGGAAGCATCTTCCCAAGAAAGTCTGCAGCAGCAATATAATGGAGAAAATGGTCCTGTTTTATACCTCACTTGGGAAACAATTGCTCTCATGGCAACAGTCACTGTGGAACTCAACTCTGACTGTGAGGAAGACCCACTGTGGTGGCTTCCCTGTGCAGGCGCTGCTGCTGTGCCTGTGGTGGGGAAGAAAAAAGCTGGAGCATCGGCCTGCCAGTGGTTTACTTGAGCAAAATCACTTTTCTGATTTTCCTGTGGCCTTTCAGTGTGACCCTGGCAGCTTGCTTGGCCCCACAGTGCTACCCAGGTATCAGCAGGTAAGGCCCTGATGTGAGCAGCACTGTCATCAGATGAATGCCCATGAGGCCAAGTAATTCTCTCACCAAAAAGAGGGCTTTTCCTTCTGTTCTGTAGAAAATCAATTAGAAGATATCTCAGAAGAAAATTCAGTTTCCATGAAACACTTGGGATGAACTATTGCCATTTTGGAGTCTGCTAGGATCTGATCAGGGTCTGGGTTCTTACACTGATGAAAAGTGGCTCAGGAAAAAGCAGCACATCTTTCATCTCTGTCAGCCCAGCACAAACTGTTCTTTGTTTCTCCCCCTCTGCTCTTTCCCTGCTGCACAGGTGTTCTGTTCTTGAGCTGCAAAGGAAAAACTAGTTTTGTTTTCTTCTTGCTTTAATTGTGCTTTCCTAGTGTTTGTGTATAGCCGAAGGGCAACATGCACCTGCTTGTACAAACTTCAAATAGACCCATTTGCTCTCATTGTTTAAGCAAGAGATTCAAGGGATGTCAAATGTGGGCATCTGTTTCTCAAAGGAAGTAGTGGTGTCAGCTTGTCATAATTCCATCCTGCTCCTGCATCCTGTGCAGCGAAGCAGCAACCCACGCACAGCTGGAATCTGTGCCAACAAAGAGCAGCAGCAGGTAGGTGAAATCCACACACTGCCTCATTTGGGTCTTTGAGCTTGGACTCTTAACAGGATTCCGGTGTTGTGTGACCTTTTGCTAGGTTGCCAGAGAGAGGTGAATTTGTCTTTTGTGTGAAAACAAACAAAAAAATCACCTGACTTCAATGGATTCACTGTCAAAAGGCTTTCCATGTGTGCAATAGTCTGTTATTTGCTTTTGTCTTCTGTTCCCAAAGGGTTAATTAAGACATGTATCTTTCCTGGGCTATATTTTTACTGTGGAGAGAGTGAAAACACAGATTTGTTTTTATCTATGAGAAGGTAGTCATATGTCCTGAATTGCCGCTGGCAGAGCCAGAAGCAGCTTAGGAGAGCAGCCAATATATCTCCCTCCTGATGCAAAGTTCCTCCTTGAAGGGCAGTCCTTGTGTTTTAATCAATGTGATATATAGGAACTTCGATTACATCCCTTGCTACTGCCTGTTTCGCTGTTATTCACAAATCCTAGAGTTATCTGGAAACCCTGAAGATTTTGACTGTGTTTATAATTTTGGCAGTCCAATGAAGTCTGATTCTAGTTGCAATTAATGCATATTAAGACTCATACATTCAGATTTGTTTCACTGTTTTGCTTTTAAATGCTGGAAAAGCTGTGCTGCCCTGCCACAACATGTCTGCCGGTAAATGAAGGATTATATCCTTTGAGTTTTATCTCATACCATGAAGTTCAATATTTCCTGATTCCATAGAAACCTATATGTTATCTTGCAGCTTACAGAGATGCTGGTGAGCATCTAAATATCCCTGCCTCAAGGCCCTGGTTAGCACAAGGGCTGGCGCAATCTGTTGTAGTCACTTAGAGCCTTTCTCTTTAAAGAAAGGAAGCTAATAACAGCAAAAACAAGAAGCAGGGATAAAAATGAGAAATCAACAAAATCTCCAGCAGGGCTGGTGGGTCACAAAGAGGTAGAAGAGGATGAACCTATAACTGTAATGCAGAAGACCAGAAAATTTAGTTGGTTTTGGCTCTAGTGCTGTATGTAGGGCAAACTGTTTGGCCTCTGCTCCAGTGAGGAAAGAAGGATTTGTCTCAAGGCTAATTTGTTTGCCCTGATTTGCAGCACAAGTACTGATTTTGTGGCAGCAAACCCAAACTATGATGACCCTTCAGGTGATGCCAAATGGAACACCATGGAAAAAACCAGAGCCATACCCACTGCCTGCCAACTCGGGCTCTGGAGATCATCCAGTGGGATGCCATGAGTGTCAGGCTGTTACAGTCCTACCTGCCAATGGCCTCTTCCTTGCTGGGTCAAGAGATACTTTTTAGGTCAAGTGAAGGGGCTGTATCAGGACTACACATGGGAATGTTTCTTTAAAAAGAGCAAAGTCAGGCTGCCATCAAAGGGAGCCCAGTCCATACTGAAGTCTTAAAAAGACCCAGCAGAAAGACAATGTCAGTGTAAGGATTTCTACAGCTCTATATCCAACCTATGAAGAGCATAGGCCCTGCTTTCTGGCTCAGTCAGCAACATGGAAGATAAGGGTGTTATATCTCCATTGAAAAGATTAACGTCACGAATGGGGATTAGTTCTCTACAGCGCAAGAGATTAAGTTTGGATTTTGCAAGCTTTCCCATTATCAGCTTTCTCCCCAGACAGTTCCTACAGGCCTGTACCACCCTCCCTGGACAACACTGAAGTTTGGGGAGTGTCTCTCATTCAGCTGTATTTCCTTTTGTTCCAACCCCACATTAAAGAAACCATTGCACTGAAACTGTCCTTCCCTGTGCAGGTTTACTGGACCTCTCCCAACCCCCTCAAGGATAGAACCTATGTCCTGAATCAGAAAGGGGAAAGGAGCAAGTTTTCTCCTGCCAGGTGGAGGGCTAAGGCCACAAGTCCTGTCGTCAGTCCAGCTGTGCCAGTCCGAGGTGGTACCTCCTCCTCTGGCTATAGCCACCACAATTCATCAGCTCTCCTGGCAAACTGGTTTGTGTTAGCACTGCTGGTCCTGTTCCAGGCAAAACTAACCAGAATAACTCACAGCAACCTCTTACATTTTTTAAATTAATCCAGGTCATTTTTCCTGAAATGGATTATGAGGTTCTCTGACTGGGAAATCAGGGCAGAAATCAATTTTTCACCCTCTCTGAACCATCTGAAGGAAAGGCTTCTCCTGTATTCAGACATCTGCACTACCAAGAGCCAGGAGCAAGTCACAGGTGTATGCCAGATGGAGAGCCAAGGGGATGTGATGGCGAAGGATGTGCTGACAGCCTCAAAATGTAAAGTGCCTATGGCTTGACTTCACCCAGGAGCGTATGCTCCAGCAGCTGCGGCTGTTTCGGATAAGCCTGGGTTCAGGAGGTTCCTCAGTTCTGCTGTTAAGATGATTTCCAGCAGTGCTTTTTGCCTCACTGGTTAAATAGCCCCCACTTAAGGCAAAGCTGGGTGCAAACCTGCCCCTTGCTGGCCAGATTGCAGGGTGCAAAGCCCATGGTGCTGTTATCTCCTATCATTTCGGCATCGTTCTTAGCTTGGCTCTGTTCTTTGTTCTGGGTCTGCGTTCCACTGGCTGAGGAAAGTGCATAGAGAAATACTTCCTGTTTTTGCTAAATATTTGAACTTCTTGAGGCAGAGACCCTGAATAGGAGGAGTTCTACCTGTTGGCAAAGTTGTACTTGAAGGAAAATTAGGGCTTTGTTCGTGAATCTTCAGGTCGCTTTGATTGCATAGTAAGGCTTCATATCATAATAGGATCAAATATGCTTTACAGACAGTAAAAACAGAGTCACAGAAGAGAAACAGATGTCTAACTTTTCACAGGAACACATGCCAAGGCAAAGAACATGAATTTCAGTGTAGAAAAGGTCAGACTCCCAAAATAATAAACCAATTTAATTATCTTTTCATTAATTATGTATTTCTGTGCAAACTTGGGAACAGTTTTACTCTCCCTTAAATTAACATCTTGGCAAAGGGAACTGCTTCATGGTGTAAGGTGGGTGGCCAGCTCTGATTCAGTGCCTGTGTTTCATCTGCCTAAGAAACAGCAAGGGAAGAGCACAGCAGCTGTTCTGGCTGCCATCAGGAGGCACCACCATTCCAGGACCCTCCTGCCCACGCTTGCCCTCTTCGGCAAAATCCTCTGATTTATCCTCTAAAAACTGACAGAAGAGGAAGGAGGAGACTTTGTATCTTTATTTATCACACTGGCTTTAAAACACAGTGGTTTTTAAATCTTTGAAATTATTGCACTGTTATTTCCCATAGCAACTCTACATCAAGGCCCAGCATTTAGGCTGATGCCAGGCAGCCAGGGACATTAGCATGACTGACCTGTGTCTCCTTTCAAATTACATCACTCTCTTTGCATACTTAGTCTGCAGGACCCCACAGATTTGTAACATGACCTGGAGCTGCACTGACACCACACAGTTTATGCTCTGTCCCCATTGAGCTGATGATGTAGCAATAAAATCTGACAGCTAAGAAAAATGCATCCCAAATTGAATAATTAAGGAAGTGTCAAAGGAAAGGTTCTGTTTTATTATGACCTATAAAATAGTAAGAAAAAGCCCCATGCATTTTTCTCACTTTTTAATAGATTGCTTAATGGTTGTGCTGAGGTAAATATATGTGAGTATAATGATAGATTAAAAGTTACTGTATCCATACAAATGGTCCCTCACAATATAAAAAAAGAGTAACATTATGTATGAAAATGCAAATACTTCTATATCTTTCTTGTCAGTTTTTATTTTGCACCTTGTGGAAGCTTCATTTAATCTCTAGCAATAACTAATTTCCCCTGGGTTCTTAGCCTTGTCCTTCCTGCCTCTAATACCAGATTGGCAACCCAGTCACAAACAGTTAAAGGCAGTATCATGGGGTGAATATAATCATGGCCAGTAACTGGGCAACTGCCCGTCTAATCTGATTACTGGCCTGTGACGCACTGTAGCCCGTTAACCTTGTTTTGACCAGCTTCCCGACACTTGTGGCACAAATGAAGTGTGACATGATTAAATGAGACTGATCAGTTTTGCTCACCATGACTATACCCGGCAGCTGCTGTGCTGAGGATTTACAAAGCAGTGAAAGCTTTGAAGTCCCATGATTTAGCTGTTATGATTGCTCTCCTCTGGCTGGAGGGATGTCCTGTCCAAACACATGTAGTTCAGTGAGGACATGGCGACTTTTCCGTGGTGGTTCCCTGTAGATCTCTGCAGGGCCCAGCTCATCTCCCAGAAGTTCATCTGCAGAGCACGGGTGGGTTTGGTACATACCTGACACAACAGGCAGGTGATGAATTTAACAGGTGAGAAAAAAGTGGTACAGCGCGATGGGAGAGAGATAAAAAGAAAGCAAAGCTCTAGGAATATATTTGGTATATTTTAACATGTTTCTTGGGTAGTTTTTGGCCAGATAGTTTGAAACTGAAAATATTAGTCACATAATAATCCAAGTACTTTGTATTAGGTTGTTTTCGAATGGCTTGAGCTGCATTTAGGGGATAGGCTTTCTACTCCAAAATGATCATTTCTCTTACTTGAAGCCTTGCATATCTGAAGGGCAAAATGACTTTCACAGTCCTGATCCTCTGCATAATGTTTTGGACTGTCTCCCCTGGGCACTGGAGGGCAGTGCCTTTGCTGAAGAGCACAGTGGGTTGCCTGCTGTTGGTGCTGCTGATGCAGTGTTCTGAGCAGCTAAAGATGCTACATGTCCAGTAAGTTAATGTGCTGATATGCCCTTCATATAGTAAAAAATAAAAATCTCAGCTAACCTTGCAAGCTTTCTTGTTTACTGGAAAAGGCTGACAGGGAAAAAGGAAAGAAATACAAAGAGAAGCATTAAGTTGAAAAGAAAATAATTACCACGGATGAGATATGAAATCAAGGAAAGTATTTTCCTCCCTGTCATGACCATTTATTTTAGCTAATCCACGCACATGCAGGCACAGGACATCATGGCAGATGACTAAACACACACGGGAGAGCTCAACATTGGCAGGCCAGGGGAAATGCTGTCTGAGAAGACAGTAACTCACTCTTCAACTTTGGTAATTTTGTGAAAGATTTCAGAGCCAAACACTCACACATTCAGGATTGTCTAGTAGAAAATTGTATGACTGTCAGCAAACTGAATGGTTTTGAGTGGAGATGAACAAGGCATGTAAGCTGAGTCAGAGCCTACTGTTAACTTATCACTTGTCTGACCTTAACTGCTCTCTAATTACAGTGTCTAGGTCCTGGGTGCCTTAGATAAATGCCTATAATAATATAATGCCTGTTAGAGGAGAACTGGCAGTGCTTTGTGTGTAGACACACTGGGTGGAGAAGGAGACTGAGGGCATTAAATCCTGAGACAAAGTGCAGGCAGGTCTGGTGCCTGCTGCCAGCTTCTCCTTCCTGCCCACTGCCCAGAGTGACACTGCCATGGGCACAGCAGGACCTGGGGGGGCACCCCAGCCCCTGCTTCCCCTCCTTGCACCCTTCCCCTCTCCCAGGGAATGCTGCCCCAGCAGATAAAGCCCCAGATGGCCGAGGCATGGGCAGGGGCACTCCACTGCTCCCATGACACGTTATGAGTGGGCTCTGGAAGTGCAGGGAGCAGGCAGCAGGCCAGGGGTTGTTTTGCTTGGCAGCAGCCAGCCCACATTATGGCACTCCTAATGTATAAGCGCAGTACCACATGCAGCTGACGTGTGCCAGGGAGTGTGCACTGCCAACCACAGCAGGGATGGGGTGGCCTGGGACACCGGGATGGAGCCTCTAATCTGTGAAATCCAGTCTGCTCTGAAGGTCCCCTGGTGGGGCATGAAGCCCTGGCAGGCTAACACCAGTGCCAGTCTAAGCTTCTCTTCTGGAAACGCTGCAGGGGAAGAAGCCCTGAGAGGTACTCAGCTCAGGATAGAAAAACTAGAGCCCGGGGAGCCTGTGTGCTGTGGTCCCTTTCATTCTCCAGGGAAGGACGGGTCTCTGCCATGCTGGTAGGCTTTGGCCTCCTGAGACCTCACGCTGAACGCTGCTTGAGTGCAGCAGGAAGGCAGCTGTCTGCCTGCCCAAGAACAGGGAGCTTGCCTCATCACCTAAGGCAAGAAGCCAGATGCTGTAGCACATCTGCAAGAATGTCTTTATAGCAGCCTTGGACAGAGGTCTCAGTCACAGATGGTGTCTTTCTGGGGCTGAGTACAGGGGCAGCACCTAGGGGAACTCATCCAAACAGGTAAAGGGTAGCAGAGAAACAACCCCAATGAAGCACTGTTGGCTCCCAGAAGGGAACATGTATGGAATAGGATATCCTCTTGGTCAGCTCATACAGCTCACACTGGAAGTGGATGCCAGCACACCAGTACTCTGCCAAGAAAAAAACTTTCTGGGGCAGGTTTTTCAGTGTGAAATTATTTTTCCACTCCTGGTGTAAGTCACTGTTCTGTCTTCTGGATGCAGATTAAATTCAAAGAGTTATTATCCATTTTTAATACCCTCTCCTTTTTTTTTCAGGTACCTGCTCTTGCATTTCTTTGGTGTTTCCCATAGGGATAGTCCTCAGTGATTCCCTACAATGCCATTGAAGAAGATACACTGTTAAACAGGAATCACAGAGGCCATAAAGAATTCCCCAGTATCACTGCCAGAAAGGAGGGGAAGGAGGTAAGAGCTAAGAGTAAGAAGTTTGTTTCAATCCTACATGCCTCAAGAATTTTTTAAATGTCATTTTGCAATCTTTTTCTTTTCTTTGCAATTTTTTTCTTTCCTGAAAGGATTTCTTGGAAGCTCTCAAGTGCCTTTGGTAAGTCCTTGCTTTGCATTTAGGCCATACATCTCTGACACGGATGATCTGGGAACTCTATCTCCTGCTCAGAGCAATAGGGCAGACTCTAAACACTGGTTTAACTCTTCATCTTTTATTTGGGACAGGATTGATGCATGATCTGTAATAACATGCCAGACAGAAGTTGTCTTGACCTGGAGATGTTAGATTGCCTGAGGTTAATAGCTGTTTCTTAGCAATCCTGTTGCTTGGCTTCCTATTTACTTACCATTTGCTTTAAAGTATCCTAACAGACCTGATGTGGTATCAATTCCTTTACTCCTTCTTCCTCTGTACAGAAAAGAAAAAAAATGTGTCCTCCTGCCTTAGTGATGAAGACGGGAGATTTTCCACTAGACACTCATGCCATTGCTATGATCTGTCTCAGTCTTGAAGAAATACCACTTGTGTTGGTCTTTTAGAGTCTCCAACTCTGCTTCCATAGGATTCTCCTGATTAATTTTTCTTTACTTATCCATTTTCTATGCTTTACAACCTTCACTTACTGGGTAGAACAAAAACAGATACTTCCGTGTTTCCAAGCTGGAGCTTCCTTTTTTTTTTTTTTCGTGGAGAAATTAGAGTATGGACAGCTATTTTTTTAAGTAACACCTCTCAGCTTGTTTCAGTCCGGCTTAATCTCCCTTGCTAAGTCTCAGTGTGAGTCACAATCCAGCCATTAAGAAGGTCAAACTTCAAAATAATTGATTGACTAAAAATAAAGTTTTGGAAATAGAGTTAATAAAGACCAATCCCACTTTCATGCCATCCCAGCTAGTTCAGACACCAGCATTTCAAACAGTTCTGCTAGGGCCTGATGCAGAAATTTCTGCTAATGTCTGCAAGCTCAGAGAAGCACTGCCTGTATATATCACTAACGTTTTACAAGCTAGCCCAAAGGAATGCCTATACAGTGCTCTAGTCAACTTTAAAGGGCTTCTAACAGTATACTGAATAAATAAACACCCAGCTGCTACCAAATAAATTAATCACCCCACTGGCCATCTAAATGCCAGACAAACCCATGCTACAGATTTATGCAACATTTCATGCAAAACTGTAAGTGTAACACAAAGAGTAATGCAGCTATTTCATGGGCATTAGCACCAGCTTCTAAAAAAGGAACTTATTTGAATTCGGCTCATTTTGTTTTCAGATCCAGATTTGCTCTGGTTTCATATGAAATTTCAAGCCAATGAAAACTGTTTTCAGTTTAAGTCTGATGCACACCTAGGAGGCACTTGGCTCAGCAGGTTCACCTGGGTGCAGGCAAGGAGGTTCTCTGATATCTGAGTGCGTGCTGCTGAGTGAGGGGACCCAAAGCTTATACCCTATGGTTTCTTCCCTTTCTGCACAACCCCTGTTGTTCTGCAGCCACATGTGGAGAAACAGGGATCACTCCTGTATTCTGCTACACCCTCTCCCACACCTCCTGTTAGACTGGTACCTCTCCTCCAGACTTTTGTGCTGAGGTTTGATAGTAAGCCTACATGATAGAAAGAGCTTCCCTGACAATGATTCTGTGGTGTTTCCCTATTTCCATGAAGTCTCACCATTGTCTCTTGAAGCCAGCTGGACAGTCCTTTACCAGATATCTTGCCATCCCCCTGTGTAACGTGAGCTTCATGTTACCATGTGTGGATGTGTGGCCTTGCACAGTGCTCTGTTAATTCTGGCTGGAGTATGAGAAGAGATGGCTTCTCTCCTCATCCGTGAGGCTGGAAAGAACACTTCATAAACATAACTATCCTTTAACTCAAACCTGCTCTTTTTGTTGGACAGAGAAAGAGAGGAAAGGTTTTTTGCAGGGGAGTCCTGTTGGCCAATGTTATGCCAGTGGGAATTGCTGGCTGGAGAGTTTCAGGTGAGACTGGAGTTGCTTGGGCTCAAATTCCCATTCTGGTTTGTGTCAAAGTCATTCATTTTCTTCTTGGCCTTGGTGATGTTGCAAGCAGCTTCTGGACCTGGAAAGTCTTTGTGCTTCTGGCAGGTGAAGCAAATACCAATGGATGTGTAAGAGAGGTCACTTTGGATTTCCACACAGACAGCTTTTCTTTTTCCTTTTTTTTTTTTTCTGTTTTTGTGTTGTTTTGTTGTGGGTTTTTTGTTGTTGTTGTTTTTGTTTGGTTTTTGTTGTTGTTGTTGTTTTTGTTTGATTTTTGTTTATTTTTGTTTTTTGTTTTTTTGTTTTTTCTTTCTTTAATGAGATTTCAGGAGAGGATGAAGAAAGGTGTGTGATAGAGCATTATGATGGAGCTTGTAATTGCTTATACAGCTTTCTACCCTACCTGTATTAACAAGAGTGTGATGGAAGAGAGGCAAGGGGCCAAGGGCTTCCACAGAGTTGTGAGGAAGGGCAGGGATGCATGCAGGGGTGCAGAAGGGCACCTTTCTGACATTGCATGCATAATCTAATCTAGGCCATAATAATTTCCTACTGGCTCAGCATCAGTCACATTGTTAGCCTAATGCTGAAATTAGATCTTGTCTGTCACTAACATTTGTTTTCCTATCTGGACCATCTCTGTACTGCAGTACTTCCTGGCTCAATTCATGTGGGACCAACAATCCCAGTTATGTCGATCCAGACGTAGCAGAAAGCTTTTACTGAGCACTCCCTGCAGACAAGGGAAACCATCAAAGTGAGTGTTTCAATATGCCATTGCTCTCTTGTGTAAAATAAGAGCAACTCCCCATTACAACTCGGGGTCTCATTCCCATTCAGCACCCTGCACTGGTCACAAACAAACAATAATAAAAATATCACAAAATCATATCCCTTATTGTTCTGGGTTTGGCTGGGATAGAGTTAATTTTCTTCAGAGTAGCTGGCATGGGGCTATGTTTGGATTTGTGGTGGAAACAGTGTTGACAACACAGGGATGTTTTCCTTGCTGCTGAGCAGTGTTTACAGGGAGCCCAGGCCTTTTCAGCTCCTCACGCACCCCGCCAGTGAGGAGTCTGGGGGTACACAAGAAGCCTGGAGGGGACACATCGGGAACAGCTGACCCCAGCTGACCACAGGGATGTTCCAGACCACAGGGCCTCACACTCGGCATATGAAGCTGGGGAAGCAGAAGGAAAGGCTGCATTTGGAGTGATGGTGTTCATCTTCCCAAGCCCCTGTTATGCGTGACAGAGTCCTGCCTTCCTGGGAATAGCTGAACACCTGCCCATGGAAAGTGGTGAACAAATTCCTTGTTTCACTTTGCTTGTGTGCTTGGCTTTTGCTTTACATACAGAACTTTATCTCAGCCCACAAATTTTCTCACTTTTACCAGGGGGGAGTGAGTGACTGTGTGAGGCTGAGTTGCTGGCTGAGGTTACACCACAACACATCTAAATCCACACCTTACCTGTGTCTATACTGTGTGCAGTCAAGCTGAGACAACTGAGCTGGTAGGAAACATTCATTCAGTTGTTGCTCCTCTTCCTCTAAAGGTTCCTTTCTAAGAAATAGAAATGCAGTATTTCTGGCCCCTGCATCAGAGCTTGGGTCATAAAGGTTTGTGCTGTGACCTTATTTTTTAAACGTGATTTAGCCATTACATTTCTCAGGTAGGAAGCATCCAAGTGTTCAGAAGCTCTGGCAAGGAAGAAGCACTTTCCTCAAATCAGGGCTGTTAGAACCACCACACTGAGAATGCTGCAGATACCGAAGTTTTCCTGTTTCCCAAGAAAGGAATGCACCCAATTCTGTGTTTCATTAAGGGGTTCTTGCAATAACCAGTGAGTTTTTCTTCCTTCAGAAAATGAGAGAAACCCGGACAATTTCCTGTGTGGATTACAAATTTCTGCTGATCCTCCTGTGCTTCCCAGGGTGCAAACTTTTTGCTGTACTCACTACTGATGGTTGTACCTCGGGGTGGGAGATCTGAGCCCCAGTTTAAGCACTCCCCCTTGCCCCAGGAGGGCTGCAGCTCACAGGGTGTTGGCTCTGCATTTGTATAAGCTCCAGACATTTCCAGTGCAGTTGTTTCCACTGGAGCCAGACATTGTGGGCTTCTTTCACATTTAATTGAGAGAACTAGGCATTTCTGGGGATTTAGCTCATCCCAAAGCAGTCATTTAAAAAGCCAGATGAACCCTAGAAGTGCTTAAGAGGACTTTATCCATGAACAGCTTGAGGAACATTAGCCATTGAAAAGACTAAATTTTGGACAAACTCCAAATTCCAGATTATCATTTAAAAATAAAACATTTTAAACATACATTTTAATGTAAAAAACCCAATCAATTTACCCTTTTTAGCAAACACAAAATTACTTAATTCACGGTTTTTCAAATACCAGCCAGGTTCCCAGTTAGGAACTACAAACACCATGTAGGTTATCTTCTTCTGACATCTTGTTGCCTTGTATTTCAGGAGAACTTCGAAGAGATAAGATGTGTTCCTTCCTTTACCTCTTACCTAATCACAAAGTAATTTTGTGGTCAAGACCATTTTAAAGGAGTCTGATTTAGAACCTCAGGGTTTAATTCCAAAAGAATTAATTTAAGATCTGGCACTCAGAAAATTCAGTTGTAGCTTAGGGCTTATTTTCCTGTGAAGTTTTTAGGATCCTGGCTACTCCATTGCCTCCCACCTTGTGTTTTTAATTACTTTCCTGCTTCTGGTTACATTTCCTCTACCCTGTATACAGAGGCATCAGTGTGAGATAGCACCAAATATTTTGTGAAAATACTTCGAAGAAGATTCCCACATATGCACTTAAAAGGCAGCTTTCATGACGTGATTTTTTTATGACCTGGAGCAAAAGAGAGGCACTCTACTGCTAAAACAGGCATTAAACCAGAGGCAGGAGTTAAACTTTCAGACCTTTAGGTGACATAGACACCATGGGAGGTGTAACATTTTACTTTAGCAGGGGATTTACATGCATAATAGTTTTAGGTCATTTTGCTGCAAATTACAGCAAATTTTTATCATGTAGACAAATTTGACTTTCAATATTTATTTGTTAGATTCTCTTTAAGAGACAGCTGGAGCTAAAATGCTGTGGTCTTGCTAGGGGATATGTATTGATCCAGACATTCATTTAGTGATTAGCTACTTTACTGCCAAATAATTCCCTCTGTTTACATGTCTTCATCTACTTTAGATTCTGGAAGGAGCCTGGAAATTTCTCAAACTGCCCATTACCTCAGTGGAAAGCACTGATATGCTGATGATCCAAAAGGTGATTGGAAGACTTGGGAACAGCATAATCATCTTGCTGTTCTACATGCTGTCTATGATTACTTCTTTTGAAATCATTGGCTGAAAATATTGACATGTTAGGTAATGAACAAAACTCACATTTTTAATTAAACTCACCCACTTCCCCCTCAAATGCAATGGATTTTAATGAGTCCCTCCAGAAAACACAAGTATTCAGAAGATCAAGTGTAATAAAAACTGTGACCTGAGTGGGTGAGAGGTGGGGCATGAGGAGCTTGTAAACAAGAACTCTGTCTGGCTTTGTAGCTAGAGAACAGTAACTATAGAACTTCCTAACTGATCTCCACATCTATAAATAGGTGTCTTGGTTTGACCACAGACAACAGCCAAGCCCCACACAGCCACTCACTCCCTTCGCTCCACTGGGATGGGGGAATCAGAAGAGTAAAGTGGGAAAACTCATGGGTTGGGACAAAGACAGCTCAATATGGAAAGCAAAAGCCAAGCACAAGAGCAAAGCAAAACCAGGATTTTATTCATCACCTCCCAAGAGCAGGCAGGAGTTCAGCCATCCCCAGGAGAGCAGGGCCCCTCACAGGTAATGGTGAATGGAGAAGACAAATGCCATCATCACTCTGAATGTCCCTTTTCCATCATCTGCAGCTTTTTATGCTCAGCACAATCTCATATGGTCTGGGCTTCCCTGTGTCCTATGTCAGCTGGGGTCAGCTGTTCCAGCTGAGCAACCTCAGTCTACTTGTTAGTGGGGCGATGCAATAAGCAGAAAAGGCCTTGACACTGTGCAAGCACTGCTCACCACTAACAAACACATCTCACTATTATCAGTGTTCTCATTGCCCCATGCTAGCACTATGAAGAAAATCACCTCCAGCTCATCCAAAACCAGCACAACAGGTAATATAGGAAGGATGCAATATTTTGGATAGTGTTCTTATTTTACAACTCATTCTGCTAGTATAACCCCCTGTCACTCCACATGTTTAAAAGATAAAACAGGTATCAAAGCTTTCCACCAGCATTTCTGATTTTGAACACTGTCCTTTGTATCAGAGTAGATGGAATTGGGAATTTACTTGGCTTGGGCAAGCGATGTGGAGACACACTGGTGCTGGCAGGATGGGGGGTGGTGTGTGTGTGGGGGTGGCTGGAAGAGGGAAAACTACTGTGAAAATGACCCAGCTGAAATTTAATATAGCTCAGAGTAAAATAAGGATGAGAAAAAATAGCTGTGTACCACCTGAGTGATAAAAATTAGGGGTGGGAACCTGCACCTTTTGTGATATCAGGGAACACAGAGACATCACCCAGTAATATTCCCAAGTTGCCATCACAGCAGACAGAGCTGTGAGCTAAGCCCCTTGCCCTGCTGTCACGAAATGCTGCTACTGCCAAGGCATTCCAGCCTCCTACCATGTCTTTGGCAGTACAGGACAGCTCAAGACCAAAAGCATTGCACTGTCAGTCCTACAATGCCCAGGTTATGGACAAAATGACCTCACAAGACTTTTCATCTCTGGTTTCTGAGTTCTGAACAGGGAGTGTTGTTAGAGCTGCAGCTCAGGCCAAACGGGAGCTGTGCAGCAGAGGCCCTTTGCAGACTGGGCAAAGAAAGAAATGAAAATGAATGAGCCAAAGCTTTGGGACCTCCCCTTTTCATGGCACTAGAGCAGAGAAGCCTGTGAGTGTTAAGAGCTATGAGACACTAACTTGCTGAGCCCAGAGCCTGGCAGGAGGGGAGAAAGAGGGTTCCATACTTAAGATAACTTTATTCATACGAGCAGAACATCTCAGATTTGGTCCATCAATACATACTCTTTCTGGAGGCTCATTAAACCCCTTTGTGCACACAAACTACGGAGTAGCTCCCATCTCTAGAAACCAGTCCATGCCTGAGGAAGCTGTGAGGAGTGTGCTTCTGGGAGCACAGAGGCAGGCCAGGGTGGATCCCTGAATCCAAGCCTGGCACTGCTGGAGCTCAAGGGAAGATGGATGAGTTTGCCCAGGTGCTTCCTTTCAGTGCAGGCTCTGGAGCCTGTGGTGCGCAGGGGGCAGGAGAGGCTTGTCTCGCTCACTCTTTGAGCTCTATCCCGCTTCAATTTGCTTTCTTTGAGAAGGCTGGCAATGCAATTGCACATGTCTGAGAACTGTCCCTTGCTTTTGATTTGATCCTTATGTTTTCAACTGGCATAGTGATGAGGACCATGTGAATGCACACAGTTAATAGCCCTTCACATGTCAAGATGAGAGAAGCAAATGAGTAATTTCAGGGAATCTGAATACCTGGTATAACTCCTCCTTTAAAAACTGATCTCCAACTGTCTTGCAGAGAATATTGCTTCAACAGCCAGAAGAACTAGAGATCAGAACATTACAAAGCCCTAATGAAGATGAATTCTAATGGATAGATGGGTATAGGCTGATATACCTGTTTAACTTGATACATGTTAATGCTGATGACAAGTTCATAAATATATTTGGATCTACATTTATCATTTTGCTGCAGTGTGTTAAAATTTTGATTATTATTATATTGAATCCTTCAAAAAGCTGTTGCTAACCACAGCTCCAAACTCCCAGACTGCTAAGTGGCAGTTCTGTCACATACAAAATATTGCAATACATTATTACAAATTTTTATCCTTAATTACAACAGTCTTGACTTTTCATCATTATCAATCCTGCCACTAGGCATGACACATATAAATTACTAGTATTAATTTTGTTCAGAGTACTATTTACAGATTGAACTCAGCAAATTTAGATTGTACCCAGAGACATTATTGCATTTTGCTGTTCTGCTTCAAACCAATGTCAAGTCCCTAAAAAATCAACTTCTACCATATAAGAATGATTGTGAAATTAAATATGAGTTGCATACTGAGCTGATTGGAAACAACAAATGAAAAATTTAAGCTTCAGTTACAACATGCTGAGCATTGGTACTTCCTAGAGAGGTCAGGTTCTCTTGAGGATGCAGATCCTCTACAATGTACTTAGGAATAATCATTTGTCCCCCTAGATAAGAGCTGGCAGGTCTGCCAATGTGACTTGGAGACTCTCCATGGCCTGCAAAACCTAAAAAAGAATGATTTTATACTCAGGCTTGCTGCTGCCACATCTGGAGCACTGGGTCCAGTCTGGGCTCTGCAGGACAAGAGGGCCATGGAGGGCTACAAGGAGGATCTGGGGACTGGAGCATCTCTCTTACACGGGCTGGAGGAGGGAACTGAGCCTGTTCAGCCTGGAGAAGGCTGAGAGGGTATTTCATCAGTGTATTTGTACTCACGTATCTGAAAGGGGTTGCCAAGAGAATGGAGCCAGGCTCTCCTTGAGAGCTCCAAGCATTGGGACGAGAAGCAGCCAGCAGAATCTGATGCACTGCAAGATCCACCCGAATATATGGGAGAATTTTACTGTGTGGGTGTCTGAGTACTGGAACAGATTTCCCAGAGTTCTGATGTCTCTCTCATGGCAGATACTCAAAAGATTTCTGGACACAACCCCAAGTGATGTGTTCTAGGGAAATCCTACTTGAGCAGAGATTTTGGACCGTATAGTCCCACCAGTGGTCCTTTTGAACATTACCCACGTTGTGATTCTGTATTTCTGTGATCTTGTAGGAATACCAGTGAGTCTTCTGTGCTATGCTTCTCTGATGAAAATTTCCCTTTCTAGACTTTAACCACAGTGCACAAAACTAAAAGATGTGGCTTTCTCGTAATGGATCCTATGACAACTTGTCATTACTTCAGCATAATTTACTATGAAGCTAATCTCTTTTTCAGAGTATATTCCTTGTTTGTCCTGATTATAGGCTGGTACCCTGCATTACTGGTAGCCATGCAGAATCCAGTCACATTCTGAGCAACCTGAAATTATTTATCCTTTATCTTTGCAGTGTAGATATCATCGAGGTAGTTTCATCGAGGGTCAAAGCATGGGTTGATAAGAGTGACTTGCTTGAGGCCACACAAAGACTGCAGCAGAGCTGGGATCACATCTTGCTTTGAGGGACAAACCCAGATATCTCCCCTGATGAGAGGGGAGAAGGCAGTTCACATGAGGATAAAGAGAATCAGAGTGTGTGTATTGTTGACCTGAGGCCTGTGGTCCTATTCACTTAAACATGCTCAGACTGTTTGTTTGTTGGCTAATCTAGTTTGCATTATACCCCCTCATATCCCCTCAGAAGTGATAGTGCACCTACATGTAAAATAGCTAGAAACAGGATTTAATTAGAATATAGGATAGGCTGTGGTGATCAAACACAGGGCTCAGCTAGATCTGGCCAGTCCCTTTTCTGTTTATTTTCCCACATTTTTTTCTCCTTGATCCCCCTCATAGATTTTCTTCTCCCTTCCTGTGTTCTTTGCTCTAAACATTGCATGGTAAGTCTTGCAGGTTCCCAAAATGCTGTTCCCATTGCATCCTTTCATGTATCCTATACCATAGGCAATAATCACCTTTAGTTTGTAAGGCATCTGGGAGACAGTTTCTTGGCAGACTTCACTCCAGCTACCAAGGTTTAATCAGTTTTTTCTGATGTGCCTGGGAGCAGCCAGTGTTGTAAGGTCCATTTTCCCTGATGAAGTTACTGAGGTTTCTCTGCCTGTCTTTGTTCTCCCTACATCTTTGTGTTCACAGGGATTATGCTTTTAATCATCTAGCCCACCATCTGAAAGGTAACGAGGAACTGCACTGGACTTTTTATTCTGGCTGGTAAGAAACTGAGGTGTACAAAATGAAGCTTTTTGTCATTGTTTACAGACTAAGCTTCCCACTTAATATCTCAGCAAACTAGAAGATCCTGCTTTTTGGTAACTGTGAAGGAGGTTCCCATCCACCTTGCTTTGCCTCTGAACCCTATTTGCTGCATGTAGTCAGGGTGAGTTGACTGAAGCCCATCAGGTGTTGAGATGGTCACCCTGAGGTGTCACACTCAGACCCCAGGAAGGAAGGGCAGCAGCTGGAGATTTGTGTCCTAGCAGGCAGAGGAAATTCCCACAGCCCCATCCCTTTGGAGTGAGAAAACACTCCTCCTTCTCAGACCCCTCCTGGAAACCAGTTCCCGAGCTGACCTCTATGTGGGAATTAGCTCAGTGGTTTAAATACCACTGAAAAACTAACAGAAACTACATTAAGTATTTGAATACAAGCCTTATTTAAATTAAAAATTAAATTCGTCTTTCCAAATGCTGTGAAATCACTATCAGTAAATCTCCACAAGCTCCTCTGAGTATGTTAAACATGAATTGTAAGAATTCTGCTTGAAACATTATTATTGTGCAGATTAGCTGAGCACAGTTTTAAAAATCATTTGGCAGCTTTTTATTGCTATAAACTAGCTTTAATTCTTAGCTAAAATACCTTCTGCACTAAGCCTTCATCTTCAGCTCTTAAATACATGCTGCAAGCTTTTTAGAGTGTTAAACTTTATTCTATACACATGCAGATCTACTTATGTACTTGACACACACACAGGGGAGTACTTTACAACCAAAAGGTACTGCTTAATGAACCGGCCATGATTTTTGTATGAAAGCAGAGTGGCACACAGTTACGTGGGTTTCTTCCTGGTCATCATATACTTAAAAATGGTGTTCCTTAAAACAAGGCCCCTTTCTGCTCCCACTGAAAACAAGCAGAGTCAGGACTGGGCCCTGAGATTGAAAATGCAATATAAATTTCCCAAACGCTGTGTTTCAGAGCTTTACTAGGATAGAAAACCCCACAGGTTTACTGGCTCTGATTTTCTTTTGTATTTGGCACTCCCCCCTGTACTGGGCAGTGGTGAGGCGAAATTTTGAGTACTGTGTCCAGTTCTGGGTCTCTCAATTCCAGAAGGACATTGAGGTGCTGGAGTGTGTCCAGAGAAGAGCAACAGAGAGGAGAAGGGTCTGGAGCACAAGTCCTGTGAGGAGTGGCTGAGAGAGCTGGGGTTGTTTAGCCAGGAGAAAAGGAGGCTCAGGGGAGACCTCATCGCTCTCTACAACCACCTGAAAGGAGGATGGAACCAGGTAGGGGTTGGCCTCTTCTCCCAGGCACCCAGTAACAGAATGAGAGGACACAGTCTTAAACTGAACCAGGAGAGATTTAGGTTGGATATTAGGAGGAATTTCTTCACAGGAAGGGTGATTAGAAAGTGGAATGAACTGGCCAGGCAGGTGGTGAAGTTATTGTCCCTCGAAATATTTAAGAAAAGACTGAACGTGGCACTCAGTGCCATGGTCTAGTTGACAAGGTGCTGTTTGGTCGTAAGTTGGACTTGATGATCTCAGAGGTCTTTTCCAATTGATTCTCACTGACTGGCATGGAAATACCTCGTCTTCTAGTTACGAAATGAAGTTTAGAGGAGCATGCATCAGAAGATGTAAAGGGAAGCTTTTTGAAAGCACTATACCCCTTTGTCATTGCAGAAGGTGTTGAGCGAGGATTTACGTCCCTGCGCATAGGGGTGCAGCTCTGACCCAAACTCTTCCAGGTGTTCTAAAGCGTTCCTGTCCGCCGCTGCACGGCAAGCGGAGAGTTTGTTGTAAGACACGGTAATGCCATCGCAACCCTGCCGGCAGAACTGCCCAGAGGTGTCTGACGGGCAGCAGAGCCCAGGAGCATGAGGCGGCCCTTCAGCCGTGCGGGCCGGGGCGGTGGCAGCGGCGGTGGGCGCGACCTTTCCGCGGGGCGGGGCGGTGGCGGCACCGCCCCCGGCCCTCCCCCGGGCCGGCCCCCGCACCGCCGCTCCCGCCGCAGGCTCCGGCGGGCCGGACTGGCGGAGCAGCCCCGAAGTTTGCGGGGCGGCCGGCGCGGGGCCATGTGGCTGCTGTGGCTGCTGCTGGGCTCGGCGGGTGAGTGCGGGCGGGGGCGGTGCCCCGGGGCGCTGCCCAGGAGCGAGGGGGCGGCTCCGCTCGGCGGGGGAGGGCGCCGGGGCCTCCCCGCCACCCCCGCCTCCCTGCGCGGCTCGCGGCGGGCCGGGGGCGCCGCCGGCAGCCCCTCCCCGGGCTGCGCTCCCCTCCCCGGGCAGGCCGGGCGAGATCCCCACGGCGGGGGCGCGGCGTGTGCGTCTCGGCCCCTCCGCCCCTCGGCCCCTCGGGGCGTGCTCGGGGTGGTCCCGGCCCCGGCGGCGTGAGCGGGGCTGGCGGGGGCGAGGCGAGGAGCGGCCAGCGGGGCCGGGCCGGCGGTGGGCTCGGGCGCCTTCGGGCCGAACCGGGCGTCGAAGTCGCCGCCGGGCCGAAGGGGCCGCGGCTCCGCTGGTACAGCCTGGGACGGGCCCCTTCTCCTTGGCGAGGTGGCCTCGGGGCGAGGGAGGTCGTGGCGGCTGCGGGCGACCCTCCGCCGGTGGGCCCGCGGCGGGCTATGGCCAAGGGGAGCGGTCGGGTCGTGCCTGGCTGTACTTGGGGTGCGGAAAGGAGATTTCGTACTTCTTGTTCGTATTCATTTATATAGAAACTCTTTCTCCCGGCCATGGTCGGCACATGCCTGTCAAAATTGGCGAGTAGATGATGTTTTGTGCAGCTTTGCTGCAGGTGTGAATTATTTCTGCAACATGATCTTGGCGGGCGCTTTTCCAGACAGTGTAAGTAGCCTGGCTGCATGCTGCTGTGTCTGTTTCCGAATCACGCCTTGGCGATGAAGTGATGACACACAGTGTGTAAAGCTCAGATTATCAAGCTCAAATTATTTTCTTTTCTTCTCTTTTAAGAGTGTTTGCTGTCATGAAGAACTCGTGAGTTTCACGGTTTCCATGGTAGAACTTGGAGTTTGGTGTAGATGGGTAGGAAGGAGGAGAAGAGTTCCAGGACTTGCACTGTTTTGAAATTACAACTGCAAACTTTGACTGTGACATTCATAAGTCTTTAGAGGTTTAGGTGTCTTTGCAAAACTATTTCCGCAGTTCCATTTTTGGGAAGCTTCAGACGAAGCTCAGGTTTGTTTATCTGGATTGTGTTGCCTTCTTCCTTATTAATTTCCATTCTACTACTTCCAAATTTTCATCTAATTATTCACAGCAAGTCACATGTTTCCATGTGTTGAATATATTTGCTTGTAATGCCACCCTTGGATTAACACGGAAGGTTCCCATCCGAAAGATACTGATCTTTACATCTGAAGGTTTCCCAGCCCCCCACACCCCATGTTCCTGCTCCACCTTGGCTTGGGGGCAGTGGCCAAGCCCTATTTCTTGTGTTGAAGTTGGTACTTCAGCTTTTTGACTGCTGATTGCCATTCTTGCACAACATTCTTGCAGTTACTTAACCAGAGGCTCTGGCTTACTTTGGGGCAGATTCAAAGAAATTTCTGAAACTCTTTTTTTTGGTGTGTTCTGTTTTTCTTTTGAAAAATAAAGTAGGGGGTCTTCAGGGATTTGTTTTTTAGATGTTGCTTCCTCTGTATATTTTGGCACCCCTACAAACTTCCCACAGGGAGCATAAGTTTGTCTCTGCCTGGCCTTCACTCTGTTTTGAATTTTATTTCTGGTAACTCCTGATGTAAAATATAAAAACTTCTTTTCCTAATGAATCTTTTTTGGGTTCAGATGGGAAACCTTGAAACCCTAGGGATGAATTTCAGTTAACAGAAGATAAACAGCCTATAGTGTCCCTGTCTAAAGAGTTGTTCTGCTAGCGTGCAGAAGTAACTGTTGACTTGCCCTGGCAGTGAATATTTGTAAGGCAAAGTTGATCTTTTATTTTTGTCTTTATTCATTATATTGTAGTTGTATCAAACAGTGCTTTTCATCCTGAAAGAACCTCTCTGCATGGAAAAGGTTTTACTTTGTTACAATACTCAAGTTTGAATTTACACCAGGGTGGTTAATTTCAGTTGGTAACTAACTGGTAATTGATCTGAAGGGAACTGCTGATCTGAGGTTACAGCCTCTGTTCCCTGCACAGGAGCTTCCTGTGACCTTCCTTTCGTTTTCTGGTCCCCACCTCATTTCAAGTCTCATCAAGCTCTTGGGCAGCTCACACACCATGCACACCCAGTTTCTTTCACCTCTGGTGCTCTTGCCAGTATAAGCAGGTCAGGCTCAGCTCCGGTCCCCTCCTGCTGCCCTGTACATGTCATGGTGTGACCCAGTTTCCAGCACTTTACTTTGGCTCAGTGTCAGCCCAGGAGTTCCTGGATGTAGGTTAGGTCCTGCAAGGATTCCCGTTTCCAGCTCAGACTGTAACAACATTATCGGGTTAAGTTAATATAGAAGAAGGTCTGTTAGTTAGAAAACAGACATCTATGTTTATCTTCTTCTACTGCTTGTATGAAGTAATGCAAGCTGATCTACACACTGTTACAGTGAGTTTTGGAAAGGATTGTTTCAGAGAATTGCAAGTACACTATAGCTGAAAAACCAATAAAATGTAAACAGTCCCTAACAGAAAAATGAGTTCTGTAATCCTGACTGCCACTGTACTGTACATTCAAGACAATTTTTTTTTTATTCAAAGAAACCTAAATCTACTGAATATGTTTTGAACATAGATTTATGTATTTTTTTTTCTTCAACCTTCAATATCATCCATTAAGGAGAGAAATGATGACAGGACTCACAAACACTCAGGTAAATTAACTGCTTTTAGAAGAGTGATTGCAAAGTGAGCGGAAAAGGGACGTTGTTGTTTCTGACATTACAGACCTTTCTGTTTTAACTGAAGAAGCCTTTAAAATGACTGGAGAATCAAAATGCAATGTACACCTGGAATTTCTGAGTATCATCCCCAGGTGTCATAGTTCAGTATAAGGGCCTTTCTAATGCAAAAGTCAAAGATACAATGTAGATATTATGCTTCTTAAAATATATTCAGCTTGCTCTGTTTTAAGGGGAGGCTTCTGTGTCTTGTTCCCTCTAGTCTTTTGGTCTAATATTGTTACGATCAGGACCCATTCCACAGACAGCATAAACATGAAGGGCCACACATGCTTACATTTTATAACTTCACCACAAAAGCTTGCAAAAAACCAGAACATCCCTAAAATCAAGCTGGGGTAGGAGCTATTGAAGAGTCATGTTACCACATTAGTCTGCATTGTGTAATACCTGCTAACTTAAAACTTCCACATGGTGTTAAGGAAATAGCTGTTATTTCCTTACATGGGTCTTCATTTGTACTGACATATAGAGGTGTTGCTAATAGTTGAATTTCTTTGCTAAAAATCTTATGTACTGCATGGCAGGAGTAATCAGCACTGCTGAGTAGTGGTCTCTACTGTTAGATCAGAGAGAGAAGAAAACCACTCTCTACTTGAAGACTCATGTTTGTATTGTGTATTCATTAAGTCTGTTCTGTATTTTTAGCCAGTCCTCTTAAAAACTCTTAAACTGAGTCTAGTGCTTCATAACCAGTGTTTGTCTTTCTTGGTACATAAGCCAGCTGTGGGCATGGGCAGCACATCAGTGTTGGAGAGATGGAGAGAGATGGAGAAGGATTCCTGTAGCTGGCAAGTCAAGAAACTTCCAGCTTGGGACAATAATAAATAACAAGCACTGGATATTTGCTGAAGGTGAGTCTCCCATAATGAGAGCAGCCAGGACTCACTTGAATGCAAAGCTCCATGGCCGTGCTGAGGAGAACGTGGGATTTTCTCACAGGAGCTTCTGCTCACACACAAGTTGTCTTGAATCAGTTTTTGGTTATTGGACACTTGATTTTTGTGGCTGTTGTCAGACTTTTTGCAAGTACATTTTTTGTGCAGGGACTGAAATAAAGAGGATAATTTAGGGGGTGGGGTGTTGTTTCCTTGGCTAGATTTAAACAGATTTCTCTTACTCACTGAATGTGGAGAGTTGCAAGGGTCCAGGAGCTTCCAGCCATCCCGTCTCACTTGGGATAATAGCTGCAGAGTCTGCAGTTGCCAGGTTGAGAGGGTGGAAGAATGACTGCAGTGTTGTGATAGGAAGTGGAGATTGTTGCAAAAAGAATAGGTAGTAAAAATACACCTTTCGTACAAATGTGAAATAAATTGTTGCCAACATGCAGTCAGTCTGTAGTGCCTGATATACTGAGACCAACAAGCTCCATACCTCTTTAGAGGAAAAATTTTCCTGGCGATAATATAATATTTTTATGGTGACAACAGGAACCTGCATCCTGCTTTCATTTGTACGCAGATTATCTACTGGGTGAGGAATGAAATGGCTCGTTTTGCTGTAAATCTGATAGACTGGAACAGGGATATGTTGATTTGTTAGGTAGCAGTGATAAATTGAGCTGAGCTTCAAGCATCTTTGTGTTTCAGGGCATTGTGGGAAGGCCTAATTAAAAATTAATTTGTCACCTGGAGAAAGAATTTGTTTTGGTTTTTGTTTGAGTTATTTTTGTTTTTTAAATTCAAATTTATTTTTACAAACTGGTACATTTTGCCAGAGTACTGTCTGTCATACATCCTGTTCTGTGGTTATTCTCTCTGAGCAGAAATGCAGTAATGGAGTAGGCCTGAAAAATCTGTAGTGTGAGATCTGCTGAGATGGTAGCAGTGCTCTCCATTTCAGGGTCTTGTCTGTTGTGGCAGCTAATGAGTTTTATGAATTGCTAGAAAGCTTTGTAGGCTGTTCAGTTGTCCTGCCTTCTGCAGACTGGAGCTGTGGATATTCTACCTTTGGTACAGGGCACTCTGATAACTATTTCAATTGGCATTTTCAGGGTCTGAATTTTAAAACAGCTTTGTTATCAGCTGGCAGGTTTTGAAGATGAGGAATAAGAAACATCTTTGGTCTCAATAATAGGTTTTGGTGTTTTTGTCTTTTCAAGTATTAAAACATAATTCTTTTGCTGTGGCAGGATCTCATAATGGGCTATGGCTAAGATGCAGAATGGAATATTTCAAGTGAAAACAGTTTTAATTATGTATTTTCAGGTAGCTCTCAAGTGGAACATAGAATGACAGCTTGTCCTTTGCTTGAGATGTAAATAGATCATGGCTGGAGGTAATTGTATAGTCAGCCATTAGGATAATCAGTTTATCATACATTTACTGACTGCTACTGAATTTTTGAGGAGGAGCTCGTATATATTAAGAAACAAAAATAAAACCCCCAACAACAAAGACTGAAAATTAAACAAATAGCCTAAGAAAAACAAGCAAACAAAACACCATGCATTTGTCTAAATTAGTTATCTCTGATAGTGAAACTTTTGTTTTATATGATCAATGGGCTTTTGCATTTGCGTGGACTGTGTGTGTGTCCGGATACTTGATTATTTGACATGCAGAATCTTGTAAGCTGCAGTAACTTGATCTGGTGTTTAGTTTCTTTCATGTAACCTCTTGTGCTAGTGAAACTGTCAGACTGAAAGGTATTTTAGGCCAATCTCACCTTGCATTCAGTGCTGTCTATCAGGACAGAAAAATCCTTTTAGGGGAGAAGATGATGTAATAGTAGTTGGCTTGGTGTGTATGTGTGTTTTATTTTGCACATGGCAAATGCTGAGGCAGTGAGATTTCTAAATGGAGCCATTGGTCTCTCCTTGTTCTTGTTCACAGCTGCTTTTGCAGATCCCCACTTTGCCGCTTCTTGGTTGCAAAGGAACTTGTGGCATCACATATTTACTTTAATTGCAGCTTATAGAAATATGTACTCTTTGGAAGTTGGAGAGAAACGATAGGTAGCTCCTGTTAGTGTGAGAAATGTGTTGAAGGACTTGGGAATCATATGGGTGGATAATCAGAAGGGCCTAGATGAGCAAAATGAAAATGGAAGCAATTTGGAGGCAGTGGGGTTGCTGCTGATAACTTTTTCCTGTGTGTTCCTTAAGCCTTCTTCCAGCCATGGGTTGGACACCTGTAAACTTGTCACAATTAAAACGTATCAAGCAAAGCTGCTCTTTGTCAATGTGTAAATGGTTGAGTAAGTTGCTGTGTCACATGTCAGAGAGAACAGGGAGTTGAGGTCATGAACAGAAGGTGATGTGGCTGTGAAACTCTAAAATCTGGGATTGGGATTTAGGATTGGGAGCTAATGAACTCCAAGGTCCTGATACTATGTCCTCTTAGCCAAAGGATTTCCATTTTAAAATGGATTTGGTGTCTCTCAAGGAGCCTGTGAGACTTATTAGAGGCTGAGAAGTGTATAAGTTGAATATGGTTGAGGTATGCTGTTGTGTTATGAAATAGCTTGTTTCAATAGGGACAAAAATCCAAGGTTTCAGGTTTTAGTGCTATTTTTGTTCTTTATTGGGGATTCTGATTAGGTTTTTTTCCTTTTAAATTAAAGGAGAAATCCCTGAGTACCGTACCTTGCTATGGGTGTCTGGTGTTGTGTTGTTCTCTTTCATCTGCTTAGACAGATTCCAGATGGCTCCTAGGGAATGTGATTGGGGAGATTCCTGGTTCAAGGTTCTCTTATTGAAAATTTTAGATGGAAACCAGCTATATCACATGAGGTAGCCCATTTTGAGGTAGTGTATTTTGAAACTGTTGGGTTTGTTGGATGAAAATTTCGATTTTAGGTAACATTTTCCTGTGAGAATTTATTTCCATTTTGATAAAATATGATAATGTTACTACAGCAAGTAGGTTGTGGTTCCATTAAAAATTAAGGTGTGAATTCTGGCTACTAAGTATCATTTTGTGCTCAGATTCCTTCATTCCTTGGAGTAATTTCTCTTGCTTTATGTATTTTGGATGAATTTATCACTTCAATTGTTAATGAGTCAGATGATGCTTATAGTTCCAGACAGGACACCGTTGCCAGCCATATGTATGTGTGTCAACTGAAAACTTGTATTCTTCTGGGCAAAGCTGTCCAGGGTCTTAGTGCTGCAGGATCTACTCCAGGTTGTGTTACTGATCAGCAGTATGACTTTGGGCAGGATATAATTCTTTCCTCACTGTACTCCCTCCCTTTTACCTGTTTAAACTTTTTTTTTTTTTCTGGACACCAGCTCTCTTCCCATCTTTCTCTGATGCTGTTAGTGCTATCCTAGTTTTAGTCAAGAGCTATATGCCACAAATATCAGGCATATATTTTTACAGTTAAAAATAGTGGGTTTTGCCTTTAAGAGATGTTCTGCCTTGCATGGTATGGATTTGATGTGAGGTAAGTAGATTTTTCTTGATATGATAATTTTTAGTCAAGTATTCCTGATTTCTTTCTTTTTGTTGTTTGCGTAAAGGCAGGAGTGTTAGGTGTACAAAGATGTGAAGCATGATAGGGGCACACAAACTGCTATACTTGTGAAAATCCATGTATTTGTCGAGTTGCATTTTCCCTCCCTTTTGTAAGGCAGGGCAAGGGTTGGCAACTTGAAGTACTGTTGCTTGTCCAGGGTGCTCTGCACAGGTAACCCGTGGTTCAGGCCCCTGTGGAACTTGCTAAATAGTGGCTGCTTGACAGGGAATGCAGTCATTGCTCACACATGGCTACAGAAGGTGATACTTGAGCTTGTGCTCAAGTACAAGCTTGAAATCTTGTACTTGATTTGGGTACAAGATTTCAAGTTTCAAGGCTGCAAATTCAGTCTTAGGGCTGGTATTCTGCTGCTGTCTCATAGCCACTATTTCTCAGATTATGTATCCCTTTCTTATCAGATTCAAATTCCTTTTTCTTTCTTTGTCTGCGTCCTTGTTATCTTGTTGTGAAGCTGCATGCTGATGACTTAGTCTTTACTTGCTTCTTTTCATAGATGATTTGTGTTGCTTCCTTCCTCCTCTCAGTATCCTTTTCTCTTTTTTTCCTTTGTGCCTCATGACTTGCCAAATTGTACCCGTTGACGCCTAGAGCCATGGATTTCCTCATCATGCCTCTGTACTTAGAAAGATGCTGTTACATATACTTATTATATCTATGCCAAACCTGCAGTTAGGAGTTGTCATTTTTTCCTTGCCTCTACTGATTGGAAGTCCTCTGCTTCACTCTGCCACCGGTGCTGTGCTTGCTTTTCTTCTCCCTGTCCGTTCTATCCATTACTTAGCTGTGCAGTGCTCTAAGGCCCAGCTTCAGGTGATGTGGGACTTCACTGCTGCTGAGTTTGGGAGATGGAGTTTAGTAAGAGCAGACTACTTGGGACTTGACTTACTCAGTTTCTGGTACAATTTATAAGTTAATTGTGTGTCTTAAGCAAATGAGCTGTTTCTCAGGGATCATTTACGAAGGACAGGTAATATTTATTTGACACAATGCAAGGCATGATTTATAAATGGCTAAATCGTTAGGGAGTGCATTGTTAAATATGTGCATAGACTAGTTAGAGAGTTAAATATGTAGAGTTTCTTCACCTGCCAAAGCACATCAGTTCTTCATGAACACATAAATTGGTAGAGTCAACATGTGTGACCTTCAAAGTAAACACACTGCAATCAGTGAGTTTCAAGGGCCAAATAAGTCCTAACTTGTTAGCCAGTCTCCTGCCAATAGCGTGAATTGCTATTGTGGCTGGGCCCAAAACTGTCAAGTGTTAAAAGCTGGGTGGAACTGTACACTCCTAAACTGAAAATATGGTTATCTGCAACCTGAAGTGCATGGGTTTTGTCTTGAGGAGAATGACTGTCCACCAGAAGAGTTTGGGACTCTGATGCTGATCTTAGATGGGTGATCTTGAAGATGCCAAACTAAATCTTCGGTGATCTGATCAACAATAAGAAACGAGTCTTGGCATCATGTAAAATCTGAACATCTTTGCTTGTTTAGGTAACTGGAAAAGCTCAGTACAGATGCTGAGATTAAGATCTGCTCAGTGTGGCAGAAAGCAGACTGCACTTGTGAAATCCTTGAGTCTGGAACAACTTACTGCTCAATCACTTTTAAAAGACGAGGTCATTTAGCAAAGTAGGCATAATTCAGAATTGACTAAGGAAGAACAACAGTGTTTGTGATGATTGCTGTCTTTCAAACTCAAAAAAGGCTTATTTTTTCTTTCCACAAGTTTTTGAAAGGTAAAAAGAAGGTGGGGAGGGAGGAAAACAATCCATATGGCTGAATTTCAGAACGTGATTGTGAGTGAAATAAAAAATGAATGGACTTACAGGTAGAATTGTGAAAAAAAAAAAAAGGCAAAACATTGTGAACTTTTAAATGAACAGATCATTCATTTTACTATGTAACCAGGGTTCTAGATGTTAAACTTGCTCCTAATTGAATCAAGTCCTGTTGGAATTACAGTTTACATTCTCTAAGTGTTTGGTAGCCCTTAGAGGGTGAGATCTACCTACTCTTTTTAGGCAGTTTCAGTCTTGTGAATATACTGGCTTGGAGTATCAGCAAGTGTGAAAGTAACAGAAAAGTGAATCCCTGTGATATTTCAGCTTACGTGTTTTTAATGAAACCACAAGCAGTTGTCCTTCTGCAGTCAGATGGAGGACTTTTCTCTGTTATCAGCAAGCAGTATTTAAATTTCAGGAACCTATTCTTTTTATCTCCTTTGAAAATGGAGCTACCATGTGCAGTATACAAATCAGGAATGTACTTCTGTCCAAAGATCAAAGTGGTCTGTCTAGAACATTAGCAGTCTACCTGGAAGATAAAAAGGACATTGATAATAGAGTTCCTAAGAGTATTTATAAACAATACAAGTTGGCAGTACCAGTTATATCTTGAACATCTTCCATGAGGAATGTGAGCTTCTAAATTGCAAGTTTGGAATAGAGTGTTGTCAATTTTTTTTCCCTAGAGGGATGACGGACAGCATCATATTTTTTGAAATGTTTTTCATTGCAACCTTTCTTTTCAAAAAGAGTCCAGAATTGTTTCAGTGACCTTATTTTGTACTTGAATTATATGTCCATTAAGGTTAAGAGCACAATAGCCATTTTTCTTCTTCAAGTTTTGATAAAATGAGAGACGAAATGTTTTGCAGTGTAATTTCCTATTTGCACTGCAGTTTCAAGTGATTGAAATGCCTGCCCTTTTCAACAACTGAAGCATTAGACATTTCATGGAATACGCCTGGCTGAGAGGTCCTGGATGTAGGCTCTTTTGAGGTACCATGTAAGAGTGTGTGTCTCAGTTACATCAACAGAGTCCACCCAAAAGTGGTGGGTACTCGATGACATTGGTTTGCACTGCTGTACCTTTTCATCTTTCTCATGTTTTTCAATATAGTATAGAAAGGCTTTGCCGTTCTTATGCAAAATTGTGCGTGTTAGTTACAGAGGAAGGACCCAGTGTCTCTTCCTGCTGTGGCTTTGATAATGTTCGGGCCTTCAAAGTTAAAGGCTCTTTACTTATTAATGACTTCTACATGAGATAGATTTCAGTGTCTAATCAGATTGAATATCCTTAAAATTTCTAATGGGATCCTTGAAAATCTGCCAGTGTACTATATAGGTTTTCTGATGAATTGTTTTAATTGAGCACTGCCTTGCTATTTGGTTAACAGTCTTCAGGGTAGCCTCAGGCTGCTTACTTTCCAATTTGCTTGTGTTATCTGTAGATAAATGTCCACCTCATTGGAGCTTAATGGCCAATTAGCTGAGTCAAATAAAATCTGGAAACACAAGAAACAGTGCTGATCATTGGCAGGATATTTCTGTCCTAACTGAGGTTGAATCCAGAGTTGCTGACCTGCTGACTGCCACTGTTCCTTGTGAGTAGTCTCGTGGGGAAACTGTTCAGCCTGTAAAGCGTGGCTTAGTTAATTTTTCCCTGCAGTGTTGGTACTTTGTTTTCTCATCAGTAGTTGCAAAATTAGGCAGATCTCTGTTGTGAGCAGCCTTTCCAGTTGAAGAAGCAATCGGTGTAACTTCCTTTGGGCCTGTAGTGAAGAGACCTCTGTAAGGCCTGTTAGATCCTGTTAAAATTAAGCCCACATAGAATCATGCACTCATCAAGGTTGGGAAAGCCTTCCACGATAAAGTCCAACCTTTGACTGAACATTACCATGTCAATTAAACTGTAGCACTGAGTGTCGTGTCCAGTCACTGCTTGAATACTTCCAGGGATGATGACTTCACCATCTCCCTGGCATCCCATTCCAGTGAAGTGCTCCATCCAATCCCATTCCAGCTCACCCTTTCAGTGAAAAAATTCCTTCTAATGTCCAACCTGAATCTCTCCTGATGCAGCCTGAGGCTGTGTCCTCTTGTCCTGTTGCTGGTTGCCTGGGAGAAGAGGCCAAACCCCACCATGCTACAACCTCCTTTCAGGCATTTGTAGAGAGTGGTAAGGTCCCCCTGAGCCTCCTTTTGTCCAGGCTAAACAACCCCAGCTCCCTCAGGACCCATCACTTCACCTTGTTGAGCCTCGCACAGCTGTCTTCAGCACATTGATCCAGCCTGTCCAGCAGATCAACACTCCCACCCAACTTAGACCTGTCTGCAGGCTGGCTGACAGGACACTTGGTCCTCTCATTCAGGTCATTGATGGAGGTATTAAACAGGACTGGTCCCAACACCGAGCTCTGGGGAGCGTCACTTGGGACTGGCCACCAGCTTGGTGTATGTCCATTCCCCACTGGGCTTGGCTATTCAGACAGTTTTTAACCCAGTACAGAGTGTGTGGATTAGACTTCTAAATGATCAAGTTATTATATCCATTTTGGAAAGGAAGCATGTCTGATACGGGATGTCTCAAAGGAGCGGTGCACTGAGGAAATGAATGGTCTTTGCACCTTTGCCACTCTGGCCCTTGAAGATGAAATAAGTTGGATTTTTGCAAACACAAGCCTTCCAAGCTACTTTGCACATTCCTGTAAGAAAACTAACTCGGCACAGATTTAGTTACTGTTCCAGTGTTGTTTGCTTTGGTTTAGAAGGACTGTGTTGGCCTGTTGTGTTGGAAAAAATGTGTTACTGAAACGCTGTAGTAAATGTTTTGGTTAGAGAACAGTTTGAGTGAGCTCAACTGTCAAAATTAAACCCTAGGTGTAAGCAACTGTACCAAGAGCTAGTCATTGCAAGTTTCCAGGACAGAGTGATTTTTGGATACTTTGAAACATACAGATTCATAATCTGTTTACAAACAAGCTTCCCAAGTTGTTCCCTTTTCCCACTTATCATACACCAGGATTAAATGAAGTAAAGGGTGGGTGCAAAAGGAAAACAGAAATTGAACCATACCAGATGTTCTTGTTGGACCTGTAAGTGTAAATAAGAGGGCAGTTAATTTCTGTATCTAAAATGATTTGAGTTTCTTAGGTCTAGGGGTTCATTTATCTCTAGATAGTTACTATGTGAACTGAATCTAGTTTGTAGTTGAAGCTGCAATTTCCCAAACTCTTCCTGCTTATCTGTTACAGGGTGGTCCTACCTATTTTAATCAGAATCCTGAAACTGGGTATTAGCTGCATACCTCACAGATTTTTGGTTATAAAAATATAAAAATACCTATTTACTGTTAAGGAATAAACGGAGTTTGCAGACAACACCAGGCGGGGTGGGAGTGTTGATCTGTTGAGGGTAGGAAGGCTCTGCAGAGGGATGTGGGCAGGCCGGATCTATGGGACAAAGCCAGCTGTGTGAAGTTCAACAAGGTGAGGTGCTGGGTCCTGAGGCCCTTGGGTCACAACAACCCCGTGCAATGCTGTGGGCTTGGGGGAAAGTGTCTGGGAAGATGCCGTGTGGAAAAGGACCTGGGGGTGCTGGTTGACAGCAGCTGAACATGAGACAGCAGTGCCCAAATGGCCAAGAAGGCCAATGACATCCTGAAATGAATCCGCAACAGTGTGGTCTGCCGGACCAGAGCAATGGTTGTCCCCTGTGCTCTGCACAGAGGCCACACCTGGAACCCTGTGTTCAGTTTTGGGCCCCTCACTGCAAGACATTGAGGTAGTGGAATGAGTCCAGAGTAGGGCAGTGGAGCTGGTGAAGAGTCTGGAGCACAAGTCTTGTAAGGAACAGCTCAAGGAGCTGGGGTTGTTTAACCTGCAGAAAAGGAGGCTTGTGGAGGAATCTCACTGCTCTCTACAACAACCTGCAAGAACATTGTAGTGAGGTGAGGTAGACAGGTAACAAGCAGTAGGACAAGAAGAAATGGTCTGAAGTTAGCCAGGGCAGGTTATATTGGGAATAAGGAAAAATTTCATCATTGAAAGGGTGATCAAGCATTGGAATAGATTGCCCAGCAAGTGGTGAAATCACAATCCCTGGAAATATTCAAAAAACATGTAGATGTGGTCCTTAGAGATATGGTGTGGTAGTGAACTTGTCAGTGCTGGGTCAATGATCATTGGGGCCTTTTCCCTCCTTAATATTCATATGATACACAAATGGGCTTTAATATTAATAGTTTGCTTTTTTATGATATTTCTTAAAAAAAAGTTTGTATATTTGGCAAACAACTGATCAGTATATATCTTCAGGTACCCGTTTTCTCAGCATCCAAGCAGGGTGGAAACCTAAATTATGGATGCTGGCAGTATTCCCATAGGATAGGAGAGCATTAGTAGTCATTAACAGATAAGGAAAACAAGCCAAGGAAAGCAGAATAATATGATCATGTAAGGCATCTGTGGCAGGGCTAAACATATCTCCAGTCATCTCAAATTCCACACAGAAAGCTGCCCTTCTCTGAAAGGCATCCTGTCTGAAAGGCTGGACTGTGTTGCAGGTACTGACATTCATCTTCCTCCTCCTGAAGCTTATGTCACCAGCATTCCTGTCAGTACACTCGCATGTGTGTAACCCCTGTGGTGTTTGAAGGGGCATGGTGGTGTTTCACACCAGTTGGGTGACATACGGCTGCTAGTTTGTAAAGCTGCATCTGTGTCTGCCTCAGCTCTGGCAGATGCTGTTGAGGGTGAAAGCTGTAGAAGTGTGAGAGTCTTACCTTTAAGTGCGTGTAGACAATAGCCTGCCTGCTTGCTAAGTCTGATGAAACAGTGTGAAGGGACAGGATACTGTGCAGTGAAAGCTCACATCCTCCTTCGTCTGTTTGGTTTTAATGGTATAAATAGATAATGGCATTGGTTGGAAAGCTCAGGTGCGAAATATAGTAGGAGTAGAGTGAGTTCTCTTTCCTAGATCAGTTTTATGTGTTAGTGATAGGAAATGTTCCTGTGTGGCATTACTGACAGCCTTGAGTGGCTGGCAAGAGTGTTTTAAATCCAAGACCGAATTCTTGGCTTTCTTCTGAGTTTCTAGTTGAATATATTTGCATTGGCAAAAAAAGTTGGCTGACTAAAAGACATGTTAAGCACAGACTTAAAGTATCTTGAAATAGTAGGGCTTGAATACCTTCTTTGCTTTCTCAAGGGCAAATTCTGCCACTGAACATATGTTGTAGATCACATTTTAAAGTGGTTTTTCCCTGGCTCCAATATTGCTGCCCTTTACTTTGAGCAGCTTTTTTCTCCCCACCTCTGAAAAGGTAATAGGATGTGGTTACTGAAATTATTGAATTCTATACCTGGAGTGTTCGCTGTCCCTCTCTGAAGCAGGAATGTGTTACAAATCAAGGTGATGTGTGACCATGTACAAACAGAACTGAGGTAACATGCTAGAGATAAGTGATCCTCGACAAGGCGAAATGTCGCAGAATTGTTTGCTGTCTGCCTGGCTTTGTGCCGTCTGCAAAATGGGGTTAGCACTTACCCACCTCAGTTTCTTTCGTTTCATAAATGCTGGTAAGTGCTCAGTTCCCCAAAGTGAGTGTCATCAATAATTCATTATCACTTAATTGCTGGAGCTGATTTCCGATTGATTTGGTAAGTAAGATGCTAGGAAGTGGTAGTTGCCACTGTCAGTTCCACTTCTCTGCTTTTGCCAATGTTTTATGAGGTTGTTGTGCACATGCCTTTTCCCTTCTCCTCCGTGAATGCTTTGCCCTCGAGCCACAATAAAATTGGAGTAGCTTACAAAAGGAATGGGGCAACCAGCATCACATGAGGTGGTGGATTTCTTTTTGAATCAGTAAAGCAGCAAGTCCAGGAAGGGCTGAAACTCAGGCTGAACTTGGAGGACTCAGCCCTGCATGTGTGACACACTGTCACTGTTTGTCACTTTTACTTATTTTCTTTGTTCTTTTCCTCTTGCTGGTGCTCAAAGTGCTTACAGGTTTGCTGCTTTTGTCTAGTCCTGTTGTATATAGGCTTGTGTGAGAACGCTGTTTCAGTTGTCCCTTTTATATCCCTGCTTTGAATCACATGTGAGTTATTTCTGAGCATTTTTCATTATAATGGGAATATGTAGGTTGGGAGTGGATAACAGTTGTACATGTTTTGCTTTTTTATGTGAGGAGTCATAGGTGAGGATTTGGAATTTTGCAGGTTCTCCTTCCAGTGTTTCCTAATAGCAAGAAGACTGCCTCCAGTCTCCTAGGGTGGAGTAATGGCAGATTTCTTTTCTGGATGCTAGAGATTTAAAATAGATGTCCTGGAAAATATGTGGTGCTTATTTTTATTAGCATAGGGTAGTCTCTGTTCTAAGTAAGATAGGAGCTAAAATACAAATGAGGAAGCAGGGCAGTATCACATGCATATGTAGAAATGAGAGATGGGGAAGGAGTTTTCGTTTATCTATAGAGCTTATCTGCTAGGACACCGCAAGCATCTTTCATCTGCTTTCCTAAATGAAGGTCCATAGATAAATAGCTACAACTGGACTTTATTCTATGTTTTCTGGTCACTTTCTTAAAATTTGGGACATTGCCTTACCTTGCAGAATCTGAACTGTTTAACACTTGTGCAGGGATTGACAGTGCCAAATGTTTTCAAACACTGTGCTGCATCCTAAAAACCAGTGCACAATCTGTTGGAGCATGTCTTTCATCTGAGTCTTCTTTGACAAGGAGGCATTAAAGGGAAATATATTTTTGTGGGGGTGGGTTTTTGGGTTTTTTGTGTAAACATACATAGCTTCCAAATTGATTCAGTTCTGTCTTAAACACACATCAAGAATGATTTTGTTACTATTTTTATACATTCTTGAGAATTTGCATCATGATTCTTTAAAAGAACCTAGATGGGTTTGTTTCAGTGCATTAACTTTTTGCCTTCAACTGCTGTGGGTATAAAAATAAATTGACAACTCAGTTCTCAAAGATCACAGAGTATCCTGTTTTGGAAAAACCCACAAGGATCATCAAGTCCCAATCTTGGCCCTGCACAGGACACCCCCAGGATCACACCCTATGCTTGAGAGTGTTGTCCAAATGCTTCTTGAACTCTGTCAGCCTTGGAACTGTGATCACTGCAGCAAATTGAGAAAGGAAAAAGAGTATTTTTTAAGTCTGAGTACAATGTGAAAGTTTACTTTCCACAAACAAGAGTAATCCTTGAACCTGTGCTTTTCTCAGGTAAGATTTTAGCAGCTTCAGTGATATAAAGGTGCAGCAGAAGGAGGAATTAAAGACTTGGGGAAGGAGTAATTAGTTTCCAGTGGGACAATGAATCTTGTGCTTTTGGTTTGGGAATACCTCGGAGAAGGAAACTTTTTCTGTCTTACATTGAACATTTTACTGTGGTTTTGATTGTGGCATACAAATTTTTTCAGTGATAAGTGTTTGATCACAAAGCACCTCTGTCAGCGTGTGCTTCTTGTTGCCAAGATGCTTCTGAAACACAGAAGGTATGTGGACATACTGGAAAAGTTGTGTCACCACCCTTCTCTGGCAGTCACTGTTGGTGATGGTCTGTTGTGTCTGAGTGTGATGAAGAATGTCAACCAGGTACAGGGTTATCTGCAATACACTGTAAAATTCATAATGGCCCCTCAGATGATGACAGTGATGAAGCTGCAAAGTTACCTTGTGGTAGCAGTCTGTGAGAACATCTTCCTGCTTTTCGGATGGAGCTTCCAGACTGCTGAATTCTGAATATGAATGAATTTGGTGATCAGATAAGGCAAAAGGAAGCAAGAACTTTTATCCTCAGCTTAAGGATGTCTGTGTTTGAGGTGTATCATAGACATTTTCATGTGACCCTCTTTTGAGTCCATACATGGAATGCAAAGATGTTTGGTGGAGGTAACACTTCAGTTTGTGCAGTCATCAGCTGTAATGCAGTCAGTACTCAGCGTATTACTTTTAAATTTATTTCATGGAAAATCTCAAGAAAACACAGCCATAGTTCAAAGAGGTAATGGATAATATTAAGTGCTTCTGGTTGAGCCATATCATCTGCTTTGTGTATGAAACACAGAATGATCTAGGGGACATACAGCTTGAACAAAGTTCCTTGGTCCTGGGTGAATTTTAGCACTCCATTATATTTTCTATGTTAGTTTTCCCTTTATACTTTCAGATTGTTCACAGAATATGGGTCAGTGTGCATGGTCAAAAGTAATGCTATTTTTGTGTTAACCCCCTGGTTCAGAAATACCCATACACAAAATTTGGAGCGAAGCAACAAGTGCATAAATATTTCCTTTCTATGTTATAGACTATACTGTGATTGAATATGTGAAAATTAATTGCATAGGAGAAGAGTAAAATGGGAAAGACTATCGTAATCATATTCAGCCTTTCTTGAGTGATTAAAAATGAAGTTAGATTAATTCTATTTATTAGTTGAGCTTCATCCTTTTTTTTTCTGAAGGAACCAACTCTTGAAATAAAAAGAAGCCCTGTTGCTCAAGTAGAAAGCAAACACAATTGAAGTGCTTTCAATGTAACAGACAACTGTACAGTTCATTTTTCCTGCAGCCACTCCAGTTACATGGCTGTTAACAGTTAAATTATGAATGAGGTATTCTGAAGGAAGCCTCTCCTGACTCTCAGCTATCCTTTTTTGTTTGTGCTGGTCACCAGGGTCACAGGAGTCTCATTCCACATGAAGCAGTATAAGATGCAGACAGGCTTTCTTACAGAGTTGAAGAGAATGTGACCGAGTTGTCAGTGTCATTCACAAACCTCAGTTCTTCTAGGTCTTGAATGCAGGGAATTTATGCTCTCTTACAATGAGTGATGAGCATCCTCGTACATACTGATGAGCAAAGGCATGTCTGGAATGATTCGAGCTGCAAGGCGCTTGCTTGGGGGTCTCTGACAACAGAACAGCCTGATGTCTTGTATCATATATGAGGTCACAGGTTAGCCAGTGACATCACCATTCTCATAATTTTGCTTATCCTAGACAGTGTGGCTTTTTGTCTTTTTGTGTTGTGTAATGTCTCCTGCTAACAGGATGGCACAGCTGTCCTGTTAAATTGAGCATTAGTGATAATAACAATGAAAGCATCCTTTCTTTTGGAAGCATCTTGAAGGATAGTGACTTTTTTTGTTTGTAGTTAAAAGAATATTAAGAGTGGTCTTAAGTTCATGGTCTTTATGTTATAAGCACATGATTTGTCTTCTTGGCCAAATATTTTCTGCTTTGGTAATAGTGATTTTTTTGCTAAAGTGCTGTTCTCCACATACTTGAGTAACTTGCCAGTATTGGGAAATAAGACTGAAGGGAAAATTTAGGGAAGATAATTGTGTTAAATGAAAGCCCCCTCCTACTTGTTTTGTAGGAGGAAAGTCTTCACTCTCTTTAATCTTTTTTTTCCCACTTGCTTTACATCTTGTCTGATGCAAAGTATGTGAAGCCTTTCTGAAGTGTTTAATTAATTCTCCGAAGTTATGGCAGGGTCTCTTACCTCAGAACTTTGTACCTCACCTAAGGCCTGTTTTTCTGATGCTAATGGAGTAGCTTCAGAGAATAGGCAAAGCCTCAGTGTGTGGATGGTTGGAGTTTACTGGGCTTTCCAGCAGTGAAGGTGGGAGCTGTGACTGCTACTCTTTGACAGAAGATGTGAGCAGAATGTTTCATCTTGACTTTTAAGAAAATTACTGCAGTAACTGGGAATCAAAAGTAGAGAAATGAGTCTGTGAAGAATCTCAGGTGCCTTTTTAAGAACTTCATTGCTCCCAAGTGTCTTCAATTCAGGTTTCCCTAGGAGAAAAGTGGATTTTGAATGTTCAGCAAGAATTCTGTACTTTTAAATACTAGCTTGTGTCTTTAAAGAGAGGGTATGTGTGACAAAGGCTCTGGTGCTGAAAGACTGAAAATCTCAGTAAGTCTGGAGTAAGTGTACTGAGGTATTTCGTTAGAAAATCCAACCACAAATGAGCAGACGCAAGTAAGGACTGTGAGTGGGTTGAGACATTGTTCTGCCAAGGAAGAATCAGAGTTGTCATAACAGCAGTGATGCAGTGCCACACTGACTCGTGGAAATGCAAAGGCTGGAGGCTGCTTTGCTTTTGTTGCTTCTGTTGCACACTTCTGTTAAGTAGGAGAAACCTTGGCTAATGTCTGTATGCATGACACTGGTGGTCTCTTTTGATGGCAGTGGCAGTCAGTCTGGCACTGTGTATTGCTTAACAAGGTGTCCTTAAAAACACCTATTATGGACAGTTTTCACTGTCTTTTGAACTTCTTGTGTGACAAGGACAGGAAGGTGCAAATGTGTATATGAGTAGTAGTTGGAGAGCCACAATTAGAGCTAGCCAGTCACTGATTTCTTGGGGCTGTGAAAGAAAATGGAACATTGTTGTTACAGAGAAAATATGTTCAGGTTGTCTTTGTATTCCAAAGACGTCTCCTGCTGCTTGTTTTGCCTTACCAAGATTTGATAGCCGCTTGGCAGAAGTCTTGGCATTGCTTGGCACTAGCAATTCTCTGCTCATCAACTTGAAAAAAAATGACTGCTGAAACTCAGAAATGCACAGTTTTGAGCTGCACTGTTTTCATCATTGTCAAGTCAATACAGTTTGATTTTTCTTACTTCTTTCTTTCCAGAGATTTGGAGAAAAACCAGAAAAGCTTTCATAAAGTATAGTATCTTTTTTTAATTCTCATTAAATCAAATACAGTCTCCAGCAGTAAAAACACGATGTGAGACCCACTATACTAAATTCACACCCTGCAATTTTCAAACATTAGTTGCCACTAAATTGGCAGAGTGACTGGAACCAAATATACCTGCTTTGCAATTATATCTGCTGGGTTGGTATTTATGGGAATAGCCAACCAGGCCAACAAGAGTCAAAATTAAAATTAACCCTTAATGGCAGGATGCTGAAACTGCTGTTCATTACTGTGTTGAGCAAGGTGCTGAAGAACCTCTGTTCTAGCCAGCCCCCGGTGCCAGTACAGCGATAATGCTTGCTTTCCAAGAAGATTGAAGAAAACACTGGCAATTTTATGAGCTTAGTGTACCCTAAGTTCCAGTTTGGATTTTGTGTGAAAACAAACATATCCTGCATTGGAACCAAGTAGAGAATCAAAACCACTTTGAGAATCAAAAATACATAATGAGTATGTATAATCCATGTCTTCTGTCTATGCACTTTGAGTACTCTGGCTTACTAAGATATTAAGATTTTTTGTTTGGTTGAAAATTTTCATGAGTTTCCTGAGATCCTGTGTGTTTCTTGTGATCGCAGTCTGTACAGCTCTGTTAGGTGATTCCCCAGCTCATGGGTTTGCTCAGCAGCCCTCACAGTGTTTGCCAGTTTGGCGCGCTCTGTCTGGACATGTCTTCGCCCCGGCTTCTACAGAATGTACACTTTGTAGCATGCATAAATATGATGGGTGCCAGAAGGAATGTGGACCTTTCAGTTTGTTTAGCCAGGAAAATGACGTGTGGGGTTATAGCGTGAGGTTTTAGAGATCTCCTGAGTTTTGATTTGGCTCAGTGGAGAATACCTGATGCAAAAACTGTTGGATGAAACCTTAAAAGGCAAGATTGGGTTTGTAGTTTACCAGAAATGTATTCATTTTTGTTAGCTGAGTTTGTCCCTGGGATTGACTCATCTGAATGAAACACATCCAGGTTTGGAAGCTGCAAGAGGGCTCAAGTGAGACACCCAAAATATTTGGATTAGGGGCTGAAGTAATGTCTCTTAACTAGAGCATACTGGGAAGCTTTTTTCTGAGACTTTTGGTCTCATGGGCACTTTGAGTAGGGTGGATAGGATATTTTTTTCTTTTGAGACCAGGATAGGTATGTCAAAAGCAGATGCGTTGTGTTTGGTTTTGGTGGTTTTTGTTTTTGTGTTGGTTGGTTTTGTGAGAAACTTTACAGGGAATTTTGGGAAATAAAGGAAACAGAAGTGTCAGGAAGCAAAAAGTGGGAAAAGGAAGAAAGTTAGTACACCACACAGACTGAATCTTGGTTGTTTTTTTTTTTTTTTTTTGGTTTTGTGGCCCTTCCCAGAGTCACTTGTCTACAATTGCATCCACTGCTCCTGGGGAAAGCTCATTTTTCTCACACTCTCGTGAAAAGCTTTTCTGCTTTTTGCTAAATCTTCCTCTATCTACCTTCATTCCAGTATACTTCGCTCCTTGCTGTGCTGTTAAATACAGCAACTGATGAAAAAGCCAAACTCCAAGATTACCTATGTTGCAGTCAACCCCTGATTTTACTGCTAGCTCGAAAGCAGTTTAGGGTACATGGTGTGTGGAATGGTATCTTGCTGTGCCAGTATTTGGTGGAAAGAATTGGTCACCAATGCCTTGCAGGAAGATTGCACAGCCCTACTGTGTTCCCCGTGTTAATATCCTGTTGTGTGGAGGCACTCTGTACATTCCTCTGCAGGGAAACAACATCATTGCTCTTGGCTATGGCTTCTGGTACAATTAGTGAAAGATATCAGGTGAAACTAAACCCAGTGAAAAGAGGGTTTTCAATATAATCCCTGCCATATATCTGCCTAACAGCACGTTTCCTATTGACAAAATGCAAATAACATTTATTTTTCTGGTTTTGATTTGCTTACAGAAAGCAGCAGCAGTCTAATCCATGCATCAAACACTGAGTAACTTTTATCTTCTGGATAAATTTTTATTATTGTTGTATAAAGCACATCAAAGGGCTCAGTTTGAATGGGAGAAAATAATACTTTAAGTAAGTAGTTATAAAAGCTGTTGTTTTTCACTTGAAATGGTTATTTTCTAGGTCTCTGGTAGTGATGACGGGAAATTTCCAACTTCAGATGAATAACCTTTACTTGTAATAACCATTACTTGCATACATCTGTCATTCCTGAGCCCCATCTTCTGCCCCCACTTAACTCTCTTTGAGGCTTACCTAGTGGAGGGCATGTGACCAGAGGTACAGGGAAAGGGCAAATACACAGTCTTCTATAAAAAGAAACCTCTCAACTCTAAAGTAATGGCAAAATCTCTTCAAGTAGACCTGGGGCATGACATTTGAAGAGGCTTATGTCCTGTGTTTAAATTAGACCAGTATGTTAGCAGGGGTCTCCAAAATACCGTAACAGTGGTGAGAGCTCCTGGGCAGTCTGAAGAGTCTGAAGGGTGTTGCTGTGGCTGCCCCATGGCTTGTCAGGGTTTCATATCTGTAGAGTGGATGAAAATCATCTGATGATATCCCAGTCCTGTGATGCTCTGAAATCAAGGCTCTGTTTTGTCTTGTTTTGTTGAAATTGTTTTTACTAACAGGGTCCAATTCTGCATTCTGCAGCTGGTGAGCAATGAATTGCCTTTGTCCTTAAAGATTCAGGGATGTTCTGAGTCCACTTTGCATCATGTTTGTCACATATCCAGTACACATAGTCCTAATGTATGCCCTCTTTTCAGTCTCACTCTTACCTTTTTGTAGGATTTGCCTGTATTTGAAGAGGTTATCATCTATTTCCAGGTGATGCTTCTGTTCAGGAATAGTATTCCATCTTCACAGTCTGTGTACTGTCACTATCACCTAGTACAGCCTTTCCCATTTCTTCAACTATTGCTTTTCCTTGACTGTGATTGTCCTCTGGTAATTCTCCTAATTTTAACTGTTGATTCAATGTATTTAGAAAAATATTCTTATTCCTCTTCCAGATTTTTTTAGGAGCCTCAGGAGAGAGGTTTCTAGTCTCCTTGTTTTCTTTTCTTAGGGCAAGACTTCAAAGCAGGAGCAAAGTTTCCTTCCTAGCGTAGGGAAGTCTGCAGATCTGTCTCTTGTCTAGATGAAAATCATGGTTATCTGTCATCAATCTCCTCACACTTGGAAATTAGCTCAGTGTTGTTGAGTGAAGGGTTATGAGTTTTTTCTTTATTGTTAAGGACAATTAAGAGTGTTGATGTTTTGTTTTGTTACTGTGTCCTGCATTGTGGCCTTCCTTGGGCTTGGTTCCTCTGTGGAGCATCATGCATCTGTCTCTTCCAGGCTCTTTTTGAGGTGTGACCTTCTCACATAGTGTCAGAGCCCAGGGTCTCCCCTCATTACCACTACCACAGTTTGTCTTCCCCTCCTGATGTGCTGTCACATCCTGAATGCAAACTCTCCAGATGGGAAGGTCCCTCTGCCGTCTCTGTCATCAGGAAGATAATCATTACCACAGCTTCATCTTGGTTTGCTTTCTCTACCATTTATTACAGAATGAGGTTGTTTTTGGAGCCCTGTATATTTTCTCTAGCACACCTTTGAAATTGTCTGTGACCGGTGCTGAGGGATACACTTGGAGCAGGTGCTGGGTGTGCAGCTGCAGTGGGAGAAATGTGGGGAGCACCAGACAAGGAAGGGGCTGTGCCCTGGTGCTGACTCTTTGCACAACAGAGGACACAGGGACCTGTAGCACTGGCCAGGTGAGCGGACACTGGGACACAGCAGGAGCCAAGGGCTCAGCAGGAAGACCCCAGACTATCAGCAGCACAGACTGAGGGTATGAAAGCTTAGGGATTTCTTTGTTCAGGCTCCCTCTCCAGAGGCACCAGCTGGAGCTGGTTTTGTGTTATGCATCACTATTAAATTACTTAAAGGAACTGGACATTTGGTACTGTGCTATGGGAAACCAGGGTTAATGCGGTAAAAACCTTGTAGAAACCTTGTCTGCAGTGCAGTGTGCAGTGTCAAGTGCACCCATGGGGTCACTGGAGTCACCCACTGAAGAGGGATTTCAGTCCCAGCACGGAAAGTGTCTGGTAATAGGGGTGTGACTGCCACAGTGAGTCCTGGGTAGTTGGACAGGAAAGTTCCTGTGACACCAGTAAGATGTCAATGTGAGAACCCAGCCTTCACCATTTACATGTTTGCTGGGACACAGAGTGGCATGTTTGGTTCTGACAGGCAGCTTTCCTTACTGGAGAAGACTGATATACAGCTACCAAGAAGAAATTAGTGCTCTTGAAAACTTTGCTGTTTAAAGAAGCAATTGTGACATAGTTGTTAAAGACAAGCAACTTAGTGAGACTAAGTGGTGTCTCTTGCAGTAGAAAATGACAGATTTGCTTTAGGTTACCTGACTTGGCCTGAGAAAAGGCTACAATCCTTCTTGTGTTCTTAATCTGGAGGGAGCATGTGTGTTCCTTTCTCTCTCTTCTGTGATGGCGTAAGCTCTTGAAACTTTGTGGCGCAGAACTACAAGCTCGAGGTTAACTTTTTTTAAAGCTTGCTGCTCACCTGTAGTGGAGTTTATGCAACTGGATAGTAAGAGGAAGACAGGAATTTATGGCCAGGGTTAAAGAAAGATGGGGCTATTTGCTCTGATTTAAATCAGCTTGAACTGTTGAGGATATGCACCACCTTTAGCTAATCAAGCTATGTACAGAAAGCAGCATAGAAAAGTTTGACATGGTGTTACTGCCCCTGATCAGCAATACCATTCCATACTGTCATCATTGCATGGACTTGGACTCTATGGTCTTTGTAGGTGCAGAGGTTGTCATTTTTTATGGTTGGGGTTTTTTTCCTTTGCTGGCTGAAACATTCTTTTGCCTACCAGTTAATGATACCTGGTTTTTGTTTGTTTGTTTGTCCTGTAACACGTAGCTCTTGCTGGAACTGCATTCACTTGCAAAAGTTGAGTCAATGTCCGATCTGTGTGGTAAGACATAAGACTACAGATATATTAAATATTGTTGAAAGTGCTGAGTGACTACTCACTGGAGAAGAGGCAAGATGATACTTTGTTAGCAGCCTGCTGAAGCATGCTTCCTCCCCTTCTGTGTTTTTGTACTGCTGCATATTTGGGCATTGTTGTTTTTCTATGCTGGGATGTAAAAGAGCAGGGAGTGTGTCCAGTATCAGCTACCAACTCCAAAGGACTTCACTGGTTTTTATGCCTGTAAGTTGGAGCATACTTTAACCACTGCCATAGTGAAATGCTCCTAGAGCAACTGACATTATGGAGTTAATTTTTTCAGAGATTTAACCTCACAGTTAACTTCTGCCGATCCTTGTGATTATTTCTCATTGGAGCAGTGCTTTAAGTGATTGTCATGTGGCACAACAGCTTGAACAGCTTGAAATACCACTTGCCTGTGGGTAAATAACCTAATAGTGAATTCAGTTGTTTTCTCCAGACAGAACAACTGTGGGATTTTTCGTACATCATGTGTAAGGCCTAGATGAATTTGCCCAGCTAGTAAGGCTGAACATCCCAGAATTTACACAGCTAACCATCCCCTCTGAAGGCCCTGAAATGCAGGTAATTCAATACATGCTTTTTAGTAAGAAAATGTGGTTAACGGCAGCCTTTTATGATCTCTTGCATCTGCACACCGCAAAAAAAGTCCTTGCAGAAACAAGTCTCAAAGGGCAATTAAAAGCTTTTGATCTTTGAAAGTGAATGTTCTGATTCTGATCAGGAAACTTGAACTTAATTGTGGTAGGTAGGCTTTTTATTGGCAGAGAATATCATGTGAGGAAATTTAAACCTAGCCCCTCCCAATTATTAGAAAAACAACAAAATACCCATACTGCTTCTTGTTAAATGAAAAGGTTTTTTTCATCACTTCTGTTGCTCTTCTGTTACTCCTTTAAATTTTATGCTGAACGAATCAGACTCAGTCTTGCTGCTGTCACATTTCAGGCGTGATCTCAGTATTTTCTGGGCAGAATGTCAGCTTAGCCTGTTTTGTGGGAAATTGGAATACTGTGATGGATCACATGACCTTATTATCTCCTTGTTTACCCTTACTCCCCATTTAATTTCTCATAGGTACATCTGTTTGATACAAAAGCTGATGCCAAGTAATTACAAGTGTATTGTTAAATGAAAGACAAGAATAATGAAATCTAAATTCTGTCCTAAGATCTGTTGTAGTTTTTCTGTGTTATTGTGCGTAAATCCTTTAGTCTTTTGTTTTTGTGAAGACAAAAATGTTTTCCTCAGGGTGGTGTTATAGCAGCATGCCATAGAATCATAGGACATGCTGAGTTGGAAGAGATCCATCAGGATCATCAGGTTCAACTCCTGGCCCTGCCCAAGGCACCCCAAGAATCCCACCCTGTGCCTGAGCGCATTGTCCAAACACTTCTTGAGCTCTGTCAGGTTTGATGTGACCACTTCCCTGGGAAGCCTGTTCCAGTGCCCAGCCACCCTCTGGGTGGAAATTTTTTTTCTAATATCCACCTTAAACCTGCTCTCACACAACTTCAGGCCATTCCCTTGGGTGCTGACACTGATCACCAGAGAGAAGAGATCTGTACCTGCCTCTCCTCTTCCCTTCAAGAGAAAATTGCAGGCTGCAGTTTGGTCTCCCTTCAGTCTCCCTCTCTCCAGGCTGAACAGCCCAAGTGCCCTCAGCCACTCCTCTCATGCCTTCCCCTCAAGGCCCTTCCCCATCCTCAGGGCCTCCTTTGGACCCTCTCTAACAGCTTCATGTCATTTTTGTGTTGTGGCACCCAGAGCTGCCCCAGCACTGGAGGTGAGGCTGCCCCAGCTCAGAGCAGAGGGGACAGTCCCCTCCCTTGCCCGGCTGTGACGCTGTGCCTGGTGCCCCCAGGACAGGGCTGGCCCTCCTGGCTGCAGGGCACTGCTGGCTCACATCCAGCTTCCACAGACCCCAGGGCCCTTTCCACAGTGCTGCTTTGCAGCCTCTCATTTCCTAATCTGTACACACAGCAGGGGTTGCCCTGTCCCAAGTGTAGAATCTGACACTTGTCCTTGCTAGACTTCACATAGTTGATGTCCTTCAAAGGTATTAAAAATAAAGTGTTTTTATCTTTGCTGCTTCTTTGAGAAAGTGGTGTTGGTAGCTCTAGCTTGGATAAGGACAGCATACAATCCCCATTTGACCTTCTTGCTGGGGAATGCTTGTCTTTTGAGGTGCACTCAGTTCAGTAATCTAGAGTATTCCTTCCTCCTTACTGATTTCTGCTTCCTTTTTCTGTTTAAACCTTCACTAGTTTGTTCACTGTGCACTGTTAATGGCTCATAGCCTGTTTCCCTTCCACCACACAAAGTGTGCCCAGAGCCTGCAGACCTGGGGGATGTATTTTTGGTGAGTGCTCCAGCAGCTGCACTGCTGCTGAGACAAGCAAATGTGGAAGCTTTAGTGAAATGCCCAATCCCCCAAATATAGAATCCAGCCATTACGGGTATAGGATTAAAGTAAGCCTGTTCACCCCAGCTCACTTCCTGCACATATTGTTCCACAGAAAAAGCAAATGGTTGTTTATTAGGGAATGATTTAGAAGATTATATTTAATTAAGGTGCTTGCATGGCTAAGGGCTGAAATGCAGCCACCTACTACAGGGAATGTGCCAGTTGCTTCAACTAACGCTGTAAGAGACATAGAAGAAAATACTCTGTTCTATGCATATTGTGTTATTTATGGTGGGGAACGTGATGGATTAATTGATCTCCAGTTCAACAAAGGCAGATTTTACAGTGAGGAGTTAATGGGTGAATGATAGGATAGTAGTCAGTGTTCCTCACCGCAGCAGTTTTTCTGTCTAAATTAAAAGAAGCTGTCCATTTTGGTGCTCTGAGACGGTTGGTTTTCCCATTGTCTTTGACTTCCCTCAGTAATATTTAGCATTTAATTTGAAGTTAGCATAGGAGTTTCTGATCTTTTGGCTAAGACCGATCCATTTTAAATCTTGAATATGCCAGATACCAAATGTACCGCATCTTGTGGATCACGGTTGGAAAAGTGAAGGAGGGGAAGTTGAACCTGATCAATGAGCAGCTCCTTGAGTAATCACTAATTACCTGCTGCTTCAGTGAAGAAACACTTTTGAGCACTTGTATTGCAGTGGGACTGTCAGTCTGCCTTTACAAATAACTCTCATAACTTCTGATATAGCATAAGCACTGTAAGCATTGGGCAGTTTAAATGAGTGTAGGGGAGGATAGGGATTAAAACTGTTCAAGGGGATTTAAGTTGTCAGATAATTAGTGGCAGGTGTCCTTTACTTGTAGTAGATGGCTTAGGTGTTGTTAGAGTTTCCACTGAAGAACAAGAGAGCACTGGTCTTCCCCAAAGCCAGCCTGAATGTGCACTGGCATTCTTTTCTTCTGTTCTGGCAAGGGCCTGTGCAGCAATGCAAAGGAAAGCAGATCAAACTGAAGACTGGCATTTTTGCTGATTTACGTGATACCCTTATGAACATTGAGCTGTAAGCAACTTTTTGGGTAATACCAAAGCTGTTTATTTGAGAGATGGAAAGTAAACTTCACTCTCATTGATGTGTTTTCCTTACCTTTTTGGTGCTGTTAATGAGCAATCTTTTTATACCCTACGTGCTTGAATTCAGTATAGGCACCTTCCTCTTCAAAACTAGCACCTTGTTTTCATTTTAACAAGAGGTGAAGTGTAATAAAGAGATTGAGCAAGTTTGTCCCACAGTCTCTCTGGGTGACTGTGTGAATCCTGACTTTCTCCAATAAGCACAAATTGATTCTGCCTTCTGTTTCAGTGCAGTGAGCATTGATTCAAGTCCACCTTAATGCCACTGGTGTTATCTTGCTGACAACATACTTCTGTTGCCAGTGAAGTTTGTGCATGCACATATTACACTGAAGTTTATAGCAAAGCACTTTCTTCGTGCTCAGCATTTGAATTCCTCTTCTGAGTGCATCACCTGCATTAGTTGATCTCTGTAAAGTAGATATAGAGTGAGTCACGTGCTTCATGTCAACATAAAGAAGTATGAAAAGAAACATCTGTCCTGAGGGGCTAAATTCACAGAAGCAACTGGACCTGAATGTAAGCATTTGGAAATAGTTTTCTGTTCTCTGAGGAATCAAATCTTGTTATACCCTACCAGTCACTTGACAGTGCTTATTTGCAGTCTTTTAAGATGACAGAGGAAGATCAAATAAAGTTTATTCAGGTCTGCTAATATTGCTGGCTTTTCTTTAATGTGTTTTGCTGGTGCTCAAATATTGGCAGGTATTGAAGGTATGTCATTTGGATGCCATCTTGCTGTAAATTCCAGTTACTGACTTGCTGTAGTCTCTCTCCATTTGTTTTCATAACATGTTGCAGATTTCAGTAGTGTTAAAACAGATTTCTGATGTTCTTAAATCAAACCTGGTGTGGATTTACACCTGGCAAGGGTTTAAGCAGAAAATAAAAATGGGTATGGAGTACAATGTGTGCATGGTGTGACAGGAAAGCATCATCAGTAACCCTTCAGCCTCACAGCCACTTACCAGCCTGATCAAAATAATTCTCTTCACATGTGAAAAGCTGTAAGCAGCAATGCACTGAAAGTATCCTGTGAAGATCCCATGATTCCCATGAAAGATATGCCAGAGGTTTGGCAGTGAAGAGTTCATGCTTCATCCTTGGTGATAGATCCTTTTTGCCATGAGGCTGACATTACTGGCATTGCTCACGAGGGCAGTGAAGACATAAGTGTCCTGTATTTCTTCCTCAAGAACTCCTTGGCCAGGCTGATTGTGTGCTCTTGCTGATGATACTTTCTGATTCAGAGCTGTGTGATCAGTAATAATCTGTTCTGTAGTGTGCACAATTCTCTGGAGTGCCTTCAGGTAAGGGTGATTTTGTGAAGGATATCCTTGACTTGCTTTCTTAATACAGTGTGAAGTGCTTGCTCAGTATGACTTGTCCTTTCATTTATTTTTCCCTGATTCTTTTTCGGGGAATATTAAATATTTAGATGCCAACATTTTTGGAAGTGACTGCTAAAACAGATTGATTTTCCCTATTCAGTCCCCTTCAGAGTGAAACATGAGTCCGTTTTTTTATATTCAGCCCAGATGGTATGCTGCTTAAAGTGAGCAATGTGTTGCAGTGAAAATGGACTACTTTCCCCTTCTTTCCTTCCTCCTTTACTTAACTGAACACATCCATGTAGCTCCTATTTGGGTTGAATTCAAAATTAATCAAAGAGGCTGCAGGGTAAATATGTCAGCTATTGGAATGCCAGCTCTGCCAGATTGAAGGAGTTTCTGCCCCTGCCAACAGGCAGTGCAGCAAGTTGGCTACACAAAACCTGACATCTTTATAGACTTTGTTAGAAAAATGGACATGGTGATGTGGTTTGGTCCTTTCTGTGTCTGTTCTGAGTGTGCCTGTGACACTGCTCCTCCTTGTGCGTGCGCAGTCCTGCGCTGGGCTGTGTGCTGAGTGGGCAGGAAGATCGCATTCCAGAGGGCTGGGAGCTGAGGACTGCACTGAGGATTTCTTTGAGGGTTTTTTAAATCCATTAGGGGAGACTTGCAAAGTGTGAGGGAAGCAGAAGGAGTAATACCATTTAAAACAGTTCCACATGTGCCATTGTTCTGACAATTTTTTATCCACCAATGGATTTTTTGGGCATGGAGTAATGCATGAAACAAGTTTCTAGATGCATTGGCTGTGACTCTTAAATTGCTCTGTGTAAGATGGAACTCTCCTAGGAGCTGATGAAGGTCGTGTTTTAAGAGAAGTATTGGTTGCTTTGAAACGATTGAGTCAGAGTTCCCATGTTCCTATTCCACAGCAAAGCTTGGGTAGGGCTGTCTGCAAGTATCTTGATCTGCCTACTATATTTTGTTTGTTTGGTGAAAGGGTTAGTAATAAATACATCCTTGCTTTAAAAGAATATTGAGGATAAAGTTATTATATGACAAAGGAAATCCTGTAAACAACTTACTGGGTGAAAAACGTGATACTTGTTCCTGGAATGTTGCTTCAGTCTAGTAGGGTAGAAGTATGGCATTTATTTAAAGGAGTTATTAAAAGGAACAGGGATTTGATAATGCTTTTTTAGGGAAGTTGTTTTTTGTTTGTGCTTTTTGAAACTCTAAAAATTTCTAAAATTAGTTAGCTTGGTCTAAAATTTTTCATTAAAGGAGTGTGGAAGTCATGGCTGAAACTTTTCAGCAAGATAATAGCAGTAGATCTGACAGGAGCTGACCTTTGGTTATTCTGCACAGGAAGTGTTACAGTGCTTGAGATGTTTTCTCTCAGGATGCTTCGAGGAGCAAAGGCAGTTCTGTAGCTGGGGCAGGTGGCTGTGAGACCTGCTGTTGGTTCTTAGCTAGCAACTTGCCCAAGTCAAGAAGTCTCACTTAAATATTCGAGTGAATTAAATGTTCATGCGCTTTTCATTTTAAATAGGTGCTGCTTCCATGTGGAAGGGGAGCAGGTTGGATGAGAGATATATGAGGTCAGATAAGAAGGTAGTGCAGAGCAATGGAGAGAGATGCCATCAGATTGTCACCTTTTTGATGTTGCTGCCTAAATGCACTGCCTTAGTTGCTTAGGTTCTAAGAGAGCAAAAGCCTTGGTAATTTCTAGTTCTCTTGCCAAGCTTCAATAAGCTCTGTTTTATATCAGAGATTTATTCTTAGCCAGGACATTTCAGTTTTGTAATAACTGAGAACTTGTAAATTCTAATGAAAGTTATGAAAATTATCAGGAAAGTCACCCAGTAGTGCCATACTGACGTGAAACTGCTTTTGGGAAAGACTGTGGAGAAGGGGGTTAGATTCTACTGTTTAATCTCCTACGTGCCTCATAACTAGCTTGAGTGCATTGACTGAACTTCTACATTGCAAAGAATACTGAGGTATCTCTTTCCTATCTTGATCTGACAATGGCATCCTGTAATTTTGTATTACTGTGGTAGTTGCAGGCAGAGATGGTGTTCGTGCACTGGGAGTGGTTTTCCAGTAGGAGATTGTGTAAATGCTGACAGCTTCACCCTGCAGCTATTTGAGAGTGGCGATTTTCATTTGGTCATTACTTAGCAGGTACATGTCAGTGATACAAAGACTGAGCTGAATGTGTTTGGTTACTGTTGTAAGGGGAAAAAATGCCGTAAGCAGCAGCACAGCCCTCACTGGCTGAACACAGAAGTGCAGAACTCAGTTACCAGTGATGCTGTAAGGTTGCACCAGCCTGGGGCTGCTGATTGACAGCACGGTATCTGTTCAGTGTTTCAGGACAGCAGTAGCCAAGGACAAACTGTTGCCATTGCTGGTTTAAAGTCGGGGACTCAGGCATGAGGTGAAGTTGGGTGTAGCTTTTCCCCAGGAGCTGCTGGGAGCAGTGAGGGCCCTGCCTGACTGGGCTGGAGCTGAGCCTGTTCCAGTGTGCTGCAGGCTGTAACAGTGGAGAGAGCAAACCTGCTGTTTCTCCATGGGAAGAACAGTGATCCAGAGAATGAGGTTTGAATGACACTGCTAAAAGATTGCCAGCTGCATGCCTGGGTATGCTTTTTGGTGGCTGTCACTTTCTTTAAGGTGCTGCATACAGCAGGAGAGTTACAGGTGGCTCTGGAGACCTTATTTCTGCCTTTTTTTTTTGAACTACATTGTCTTTTAACAGCTCAGCGCAAATTTCCATTAAGGCATCTGCTCTGTGCTGGCAGATTCTTGAAACATCCCCAGGAAAGTCAGCCATTTGCAGGAAATAACATTTGAAAGGAAATACATTGTTTGAGACAGACATAGCCTAAAGAGACTACCTCCCTGAGGCATTCCTCTCGTGTCATTTGAAATGGTGATGTGAAAGTTAGCAGTTTAGTCTGTATCATGGATGGAGCATTTTGAGACATGGTGAGAGAGGAAGGGAACAAGCTACATTTGGCTGATTCAGATTTTTCTGAAAAGCCTTGTGCACTAATCATCCTATAAAACTTACTGTTTTGGTAGATGTGTTCTCCAAAGATGCCTGTACAAAGCAAATTTGTCCCTGGGACTTCAGGAATGAGCTGGGAAAAAGGTCTTACCTGAAACTTCTTAACCTGGCAGTTATCTGCTCTGTGCCCTGTGCAGCACTGAAGAGTGAAACACTCTCCATGTCGTGTTCGTAATAGTTTTCCTTGCCCTTGGTATTCAGGCCTTCCTGGGAGAGGAAGGAGTTGGACTCCAAGAGCAACAGGAAGCAAGATAGCATAGGGATGGGCAGTGGAAGGAAGCAGTTACAGCTCTGCCATTCCCCCAGAGTTCCAAAAATAATGTGCCTATCCTCAAAATAGATAAATGATAGCTAAATTGTTAAGCTTTAGGTAAATGGTTAAGCTTTGTATCAGCTTAGTTTGTTCTTCCTGATTCTGAACCATGAAGGTATGCAGGTTGGCAGGGTGCACACATTTTTGTGACACCTCCATCCTTAACTGGGAAGGTTTTTTGCTTAATCAAGTGCATGTTGCCTGGAACTAGTCTGGAATATGACAGGAAGACAAGGGGAAGGATATTATTTTTCTCACTCTGCCTTGTCTTGCAGCTTCCCCCAGCTCTGTGACAGGTCATGCCATTTTGATACTTATTAAAGCCATTGAGTAGTGTCATTATCCTTCCTTCACTGAAGTTCGTGCTTCTGTGATATCTGCGTTCCAAAAGACAATGCACGAAGTGAGAAAAAGCAGATTAAAATGGCTGACTAGCACTATGTCTAACCTTGAAGGCAAAGCTCTAGGTTTCTTTCTTTCACTGTTCTCTTGATCTCCCATATCCTACTACTGTGCCCCCTCCACCTGGCAGACTCAGTGTGCCAGCTGCCCTACTAACCTGTGGACAGATGTGTGCCAGGGGGCTGTATTGACACCAAGAAGCTCAGTTCTAACTTTGATCAGCAGCACTATGTTTAAAACTGAATTGAAAACCTAATATGAATTAGTGTTACCTTGTGCATAGCCCTTGGCTAACAATAACAACAAAGTATTCTGCAAGCTAAGTACTGATCTGACAAAAGCATGGGAGGAGAGAGCTGAATTCATGTAGCCTTATCTGCTTTCTGTATAGACTGACCCTGTGAAGAGGAGAGATTTTCTTTTTAAACAAACATTGCTTTGACCTGAGTATACATAGAGGCTACATGTGTTTCTGGAAAGAAAATAGCAAGAGGAAATCTGCAAAATGGGGTGTGTAAGAATGGAGAACAGATAAAATAAGATTTTAAGAAAGTGCTACCGAGTACCAGCTCGGTATTGTATCAGCTTAGGATGCTGATACAATAATGACAAAATAACCAGGGTCAGGCTCCCTTTGTTTCATCTTCATTCAGCCACTGATAAACAGCGTGCTCAGTGACAGCTTTTGCTGCCTTTGTTAAATCCTCAATGAACTTACCTCTCTTTCATTTGCCGCAGACAGCCAACTGTTGCCTGGGAATAACTTCACGAATGAATGCAACATTCCTGGAAACTTCATGTGCAGTAATGGGCGCTGTATCCCGGGGGCCTGGCAGTGTGATGGGCTGCCGGACTGCTTTGATGACAGTGATGAGAAGGAATGCCGTAAGTGACCATTGCTGTGACCTTACCGTGCTTTTTATCACGGGGCTTGGCTAACTAGTGTTGCTGCTGTGTTCTGTGTTAAGAGAAGGAACAAAGCTGCTGCCACTTTCCTCATTTAGATCTTGTTGGAAAAACCATGCAGGCAGGCTTTAATGTCTTTAATGTTCTTCAGTGTCCAGTTTTAATACAGGGAGTGGGGAGGTACCTGAAAAGACAGATAAATTGAGATGGACTTACTTGTGATTCTTCCATGGTCTTTAGGGATCCTGCATGTACTGCTTCAGCTCACTGGTGTAATGCTATAAGTTGATCTTCACTAGCATCAAACCTAGTTCCTTCCATTTCAAAATTGTTGACTCTGTCCTGTGATTTTTGTTCTCTCCAATCAAAATGAAGTTCTTAACTCTATGAACTTCAACAATGACTTCCTTAAAAATATGCTAAATTAATTTGCTAGTGGTGTTTTTAAGTTTTAATCCTTCCTAAAGAGCTTCTAGTTCTAGAGAGCTAAAAAAGTCTGATCTGGTTCTTGTCTGTGATTTCATCTTTTTCTTAGCATTAAGTAAGATTTAGTTAATGTTACTTGGCCATAACATGAAACTTTCTAGCCTACATGTGTTAACTAGACAGCAAAACTATGCTGTAGCAAAATGCTGTGATTTGAAATCAGTTGAGATTGAAAAAGTTGAGAGTGAAAAAAAATTCAAATTTCATGTGATTCTAGAGCAAGTGACAAATTTCTGAGACTGGTTACTGGTTTCTGTTACTGGTTTTCATGTAGAAAATGTGCTTTCTCTATGTGTGTACGTTACGGAGGTTTTCATTACACTTAAACTGAATTTATAAGAAGCTTACCTTTCCCAGGACATTCCCAAGACAGAATTAGCTTTGCTGATAGAGCAGAAGGGAAAAAGAACAGCTTCTTTCAAATTACCTGACTAGAAATACATGTGTTGTAAAATACCCTTGCTTTTTTAAACTTGATTCCTCTTCTTTAACCCCAGTAATCCATCCCTTTTAAATAATGGGGCTTTAATAACTGTGCTGTGTAAATCTCCATATATAGTTTTGCTTTAAGCCAGTGAGTTTTGCTCACTGTCTAAAGAATTAAAACTACCTGTATGAAGTATCTAATGCTTTGCAGTCTTTATAAGGCATTGGGCTTGTATTGCAACAATTGAAGACAGGTTAATTTAATTTTTTTCACACTTAAATGTTAATATTAAAGGATAGACCTGTTACAAGGATTGATCAGTGTCATGCATACTGTTTAAACACTAGCAGAAATAATATGGAAGCTTTGGCAAGAATAAAAATATCTGAAGTTCAGCCTGTACCTTTCAGTGAGGTGTTCCTGATGACAACAGCTGTGTGACTCAGGTTCCTCATTAGCTGGCTCCTGAATAGACTGCTGGCATGACTTTTTGTGTGCTGCATCTTCTTTTTAAAACAAGCTGAATGACAGTACTTCTTTGTATTTATAGGATACACACCAGGAGTTTTTGTGTCTCTAAGAATGTTGTCATTGTCTGCCTTGCATAAATTTTGTTTCATTTGATACAATTAGATGATGTTTATGAAGATTTTCTTAATTAAGGCTGGACTTGGTATTTACTCAGGAATCAGTAAAAAGTAAATATGCTTTGTGACTCTCTGTTCAAAAATTTTCTTACCAAAATCAGTTGGATCTGGTGAATTACAGACAGTAATAAACATAGTTACTGACAATAAAATATAAATAGCTGTAAAATGGCAGTTCATAAAAGCTGTTCTTGTCACCACAGACTCAAATAAACCTCAGTGATGTAGGCTATGCTGCAACTATGAATTTTAAGTTGCTGCAGAACTGTCCTTTCTGGGTTTTTTTTCAAATACTTTTATCCGGCTTGATTGGCTGACAGTTTCCTGGATGAGCATCCTTTTGATCCTACACAAATTGATGGAGATAATTAGACTGTTCTTTCCTCTTGCTGTACATCTAACTGCTATTGGATCACCCTCACAAATGTAAGATTAACATACAAAAGAGACTTGCAGGGAGAGCAATCGATGTGAATCCTATGCTGGCCTGCAGTTAACAGGTCAGATAAGCCAAAACAGAATGGAGATAGTGCTCATTTGAATCTCCACATTTGTAGTTTTTCCAACCAGTCTTATACATTATAAAGTAATCAGAAGTTGGATGGGCTAAAACTTACCTTGCAGTGAAATTAGAGTTCTTTGTTTTCTGCTGTGATTTTGCTTTGCAGTGGCTGAGCTGTTACTGGTGAACATAAAGCCATAGGAGTTGCATAAGAGCATGAGAGGGCTGAGTTACCAGTGTGTTAGTACTCACAGCTGTATGCTTTGTCTGTGATTCTTCATCAAGTAACTATTTCACATCAAAAGTGTTAAGCTTGCTTAAAAATGTCTGTGTGTGTGTAGGAGCTTGGTTACAGGATTCATTTGTTGTGAAGATGAGTATGGTGTGTTGTGGCATGACCATGAGGAAGTAGTCATGCACACATGTGTGGTTAGAGTGGAAAGTTTTTCTCTTCTGATTTCTCTTACGGTTGAACGTGGATGTCCAACAATATTTTCTCAATTCTGCTGCTGTAGCATCTCATCCCGTCTGTCCCCCTTTAAACAGGAAAACTTCAAACTCTGGGTCTGGTTCTCATTTTTTGTGGCCAGCAAGTGAAAAAGTGATGGTCTGGGTGTGAGGAGGAAATCAGATGCAAAGCAGAATTACCTGCATGTTGTCCATTCATGTCTTATTTCTTCCCTCTCTTCCTTTTGTCCCTTTTCTGTCTCCTCTTCTGCAGGACCATCTCTGTTAACCATCTCTCTTTGCTTTATGGCCTTTCCTTCATCTCCCACACTTGCCAGAACCCACGTACCCACATACCATCTGTCATCTTCTGTGGTTCCTCTGTGCCCTTACCTGTCACCATAACACATCCCATGCCAGCTGTCTTTGTGCTGTTTAGTGCACAGAATACTTCTCAGGCTCTTGCCTTCTCTAATGGTGATGTGATGACTGAAAAATATTACCTGGTTTTATCTGGGGAGGAGAGTTGAGGAAAGGCATGGAAGGGAGGGAATAAACTGAGACAGTGACTTCTCATCGTTGTACATAAGAACTACTTCGTGAACAGCAACCTTGCTTTGTTTTTTCCTCCAAGCAACTAATTGAGCTTGAAAAGGATTAATTTACCGTATCAGTGTGAAAGTTTTGTAAGTACTTCCAGTTCTCTGTAGTTTGAGTAAACTGCTATTATCAGTGTATCTCCCAGTGGAGAGCTGTTCTGTAGTTCATCCCCGTCTTCTGGTTTTCATCGGTTGGATTGCTCCTCAGCCTTTGTAGTCCAGTATCCGTCACACACACTTCTTTCAAGTGTTGCTGTTACTACTGCTTTTCACCTGTGTAGGTGCTCTGTAAAGGAAGCTGAAGCTCTTCTTAACAAATGCAGAATCTTTACCAACAGGGCTTTCCTGTGAAGCTTGGAGGGGTTGATTGCGTAGATCCTAAATCCTCCTCTGGTTGCATACCAGGCATTACAGATACCTGGGGTTAGTGCTTGTTGTGGTCAGGTTGGGAGCTGCATGCTGTCAGCACTCAGTTCTTTCTGTTATCAGATATGGAAGATACAGAATTTTCCAAAATAGAGAGCCTGAATGGAAGGAGTCTAGCAATGTGTGCTTGCATGTTTCAAAATATTTTGAGGTAAATGGATTATCTCTAGTGCTGACTTTTATACCTACCTGCTGACCTATTCCTTTGGAGCCAAGACCTGTGTCTCACTCTTGGAAGGATTCTCATCTTGAGATTTAAGAGTGCACTAATATACTTAGTTAAGCTCATAATTTACTCTGTCATCTCTGTTTCCTCTTTCCTTTGCTCTTTATACATCTTTGTATTAGATTATTACAGAGAGAACATTGTGAACACAGAATGGCTTTTGTCACTAATGAGCAGCAGCTAGTGGGGCGATGGCATGTGCTGCCTTTGTCAGCTAACGAGCAGCAGATGGTAGGGATTCAGAGCATGGCACATCATCCACGCTAAGTGCCTGGCATGACAGCAGCCAGAATTAGAGACATACCAAATACCCAGGAGTCTAGATTTTCCTTTGTTGCTCTTCTGAGAAATGCCAAATTTGTATGTTCAACTATGTGCTCAGCAAATAGTGAATCAGTGACTATCTGTGTTAATCCAAGGGCTAAAGAGTGCTGGCTGTGGGCTAGAAAAAACTGTGCAGGGACAGCTTTGGGGCAGTGTGTTCTCACATTTGAAATCTTCATCTCACTTGTTTTTGTTTCCGGTTGGCACTGTTCCTCATTCAACACAAACATAAAGGTAATTCAGGTTTCTGAGTCAAGCTTAAAACTGTGACTGTTTCGTATAGATGTCTGAACAGTGGGGCATCATCCATGCTTGTAAGGATGTGCTGCCAACATTCCTGGGCTGGCTAGCAAGAGCTGGTCTGTAGGAACATCCGGAACTGTGTTAATAAAAAGCTCATTTCATCACCAGCAATCCATCGTCATCAAACCTTGCTCTGATCGTCCTTCAGACAGAGCAAGTCTCCTCCATGGGGGAGAATGTCTTTATTAAATGAAGTGCTGCATGAAAATGGTCCATTATGATTAGGATTCCCCAGACAGGTATTGAAGCCACCTGCCAAGCAGGCTTCCACTAAAGGTCAGTTCTCTCTTTACCAGATATACAAGTGCTTGCAGGGAGCCCAGTGCAATCAGCACTGAAGGTTTTGTGATACCTGCAGTCCTAGGTTGCACTCAGCATGGTGTGGTGAGGCAAGCTTTTCTGCAGTGTCACAGCAGCAGGCTAACTCTCAAGGTCCTGAACACTGCGAGTGGTATTCGGGCAATCTGAGGAATCAGTTTAATCCAAGTGTCCAGAAGATCCAGTAAGACCATTTCTCTTTCTGTGTCGGGGAATTGAAGCCCTTGGCACCCCTGCGGAAGGCAGGGTCCTGGTGACCAACACCACAGGAACTCCTACACCTGGTAGGCTGCATGACATAGTGCAAGGATGAAGGGAGGTGGGAATGTGTTCTTGTTACTCACGCTTCTGTTGCTGGTTTTGCCAGCATTTTTAACTGTCTTTGTCAGGTAAGTAGAATAACATTTGAGATAGTCCTGTAATTACTTGTTCATTGCTGATGTGTTAGCATATTAATCTTTGATTTCATCTTCTCGTCTCTTAACTATGTTCTTGCTTTTACCCTGTAGAGTTGGAACTTTGTGTTTATGTATAAAAAACATGACCTAGTCTGTCACATTCTGTTCTGTGTCTGTATTTTCTATGTTGAGTATGTTTGCATGTCCATTTACTCTACCTAAATGCAGACAGGGTTTTGTATAAATGCTTTATGCTCTCAGAAGATTTTAAAGATCTTGTGTCATTGGGGTGTGGAATGCTGGGGTTGGGACATGTGGCACAAGTAAGCCTGCATCATTCAAAGTGTTTGTATCTCTGCACTGGTAGGGACTTAAACGGCATTAGCAGTATATTGGAGTTTGAAAGTGCCGCCCACAGTAACCATCTTTAAGTTTGCTGTATGTTATTTTCGTTAATTTTTTCCATCTCCACGCTGAAGCTTTCTTACCAGACGAGTGTTCACTGCTCCCCCTGGTGTTCACTTGCAACAGGTGTTGATGGAGCTCCCCGCGCTGCGGAGCGGCGAGCCCGCGTTCCCGAGCATCACTTACACGCGGCCGTGCGGGAGAAAGAGCCTGTTCACGGCAATGCCAAGTGAAACCCACGCTCTGCAATTAGTAGCCCGGCTTTCCTAGATCATGTGAGGAATATTTTCCTTCTAAACCCTTTCATTTGGGAAATTGAAACTCTTGGAGAACAAAGGCAGATTAGCTAGGTTTTCTTCAGATGAATTTTGACTGACTTAATTGCATTCAATTTCTACAAAAGAGGTAGTTCTTTTAGAAACTGCATCTGAGGGCTGGCTGGAAGGTATTTAAAAAAGAAAAAAAATCCCACTGAAACCAAAGTCGTGTCTGAGGAAGTTGGTCTGTCATTGGAGAAGCTCTTGAGTGCAAGAACTCCTACACTTGCTGGCACAGGCTGCAGTAGGAATCACGATGGATTGAGTGGGGACTCCAACAGCTTCAAAGCCATGTCATATGCCTGGAAGCCTAAATTGAGGACTGTCAGACTGCCTTGTCCTGCCCTCTTTGATGTAGGGTATATTTCAGGAGGCAACCTTTAGATTTGCTGTTTGCTGCTTTAAAAAAAAACAAAGGTAAATCATGGAGTTAACCCTCAATCAAGAGCATGCTTTGAGTCTGCTCCACAAGAAGCTCACAGGTTGATATACTGTTATTATACACATAATGAAGGCACATTATGTGTGCATGCTTTTCCCTTTGTAAGTCCCAAAATTACAATAGAGGCAAAGGCAAAATTTAGTACTAAATGGTCATTACTAATAAATCATTCTGGTGACAGTCTGAATTTAGATGTGTGTCTTCACCTTGTGTTAAGGTTTGCTGTGAGAGCAGTTAAAATTGTGAATTCCACACTGCTAAGAATAAGTAACCAGCTCTAGTAGCCACTTTAAAAGACAGAGAAAAAAAGACTTGTAGAGGCAGTGAGTTCTGCAATCTTTATAATGTATTTAATAAGTGCTTATTATGATAGTACAGTTATTACAGCTGAAGACATTTTGCTTGGATTTATCCACTCGGCAGGGTCAGTCTAATGAATGGCTTTCATGTACAGGAACAAAGGGCACAAAGTAACTCTGGCTCCTATCCTTTTAAATACTAGGCTTTCAGTTTAACAACAGAGCTCAGTGCACTGAAGAATGAGATGTGGTGTTTTGTTAAAGAGAAATGTCTGCCCCATTCAGAAGGGATTGACTAAACCAGCTGAGATCTAGAAATACAGCAGTGGGCCAGGACTTGGGCAGTCAGTAAAGATTACTGACTTTGAATTAATATTCAGTAGATCCAGAAAATTATTCTTAAAGGATCAGTTAAAACCAGTGTAGCCTAAGAGTAATTATACCGAAGATGAGGGGCAGGGTGATATTTTGAAGGGATGCATTCAGATTCCCAGGATTAAGATCCAGCGTTGCATACCTGCAAAAAGTTTTTGGACTGCTCCATCATGTATAAAGGTGAAGGTATCTCAGCTGCTGCAGTCTGTAGCTGCTAGCCAGGTGCAGGTTTTAGCTTTGAGACATTGTCATTGTTGATAAGTTGTATTTTGTCTTGGTAGTGAACAGCTTATAGGCAGTGTGAGCTAAATAGCTGTGAATTGGTCTTGTATCAAAGCTCACTACATTTTGGAGAAGTTAACTGTTCATTAGTTGCTTATTTGCAAGTAAGTGATTTAGTGACCTGGCACTTAAAAAAACCTTAAGTAAACCCAAAAAATCCTGAAATGGGAACTCCAGCACTTTTTCACATCTGAGAATTTTGTTACGACCTTATGATTGTAACACAATTCAAAAGTATTAAAGCTGAACTTGTCTTTAGTTCATCAAATCTCTGTCTGCTACTTTGGGAAGTGTGGAGTGGCTGTGATAAGATTCAAAGTCCTACCAGAGGGTTAGGTGGCTGTGAACTTTGGTCGTTGTCTGTGTGTAGTTGTGGAGGTGATGACAAGCCTCTGCTGCAAATGGATGTGTCCGTAGACAGACAAATGGTTGATACCAACAGTGGAGCTGGCTGTCAAATACTGGTGGATTTGGAGTGCTCTCTGATCCCCTGTGAGCATGATGGATGGTGATACAGGCACAACGAAAAATAATAAATATATTAATATAAAAGCAGTATGTTAAAATAACTAGTATAATTACAGCAGATTGAATACTCCATAGCTCTGAGTAGTGCTAACATCTTTGTGAAAGGTGGGAGTGTGAGGCTTGTGGCAGATTTTTGAGGGTGTGATCTGGGAGTTTGACTTGTAAATAAGACTAACAGCTTACCTTTGTGGTGCCCTGCTTTACACTACATCTCCATCTAGTGCATTTTAAATGTTTACAAAAGAAACAAGAGGAGTCACAGATTCTCAGTATCACAGAATTATTGGAATTGGAAGGGGTTTCTGAAGGTCATAGTCAAGTCCCCCTGCTAGAGCAGGTTCACCTGGTGCCAGTTGCACAGGTTTATGTTCAGGTGACTTTTTAATATCTCCAGAGAAGGAGACTCTAAAACTTCAGAGCAGCACTAGCTCTGGACAGAGTACTCCCAGCACAGCCTCACCACAGCAAGGTAGATGGGCACAGCACAGCAATGGTAGATCCGGTCCTCAGGTACCTCTTGTGTTCTCCATGGTCTTTCAGAGAAGAGAGAGAATGGCTTGGCAATAGCATCTCTCAGCACATGTCGGTGCATCCCATTGGGGCCCATGGATTTGTGGGTGTCAGGTGTGCCTGATCTCTATCCTGTTCTTCCTCAGCCAAGGGAAAGTTAACTTTTATCCAGACTTTCTTTCTTGCGTCCATGGTTTAGGATTCCCAAGGGCTGGCCCTAGTACTAAGACTGAAGCAAAGAAGGCATTCAGTATCTCAGCCTTCTCTGTATTCTTTTTTACCAGGCCCCCACCTCGTTCCTAAATGGGTGGACCCAAATTTTCCCTGTTCTTCCTTTTGCTACTGATGTACTTGAAGAAACCCTTCATGGTGTCCTTGACATCTATTTCCATTTCATTCTAAATGGACCTTAGCTTTTTGTATCTCTTTCTCTGTCCACTCTGATAGTGTTCCTGTGTTCCTCTCAAGTGGCTTGTCCCTTTTCCACATTCCATAATATTGCTTTTTGTTTGAGATTTGCCAGAAGCTCCTTGCTTATTCATGCAAGTCTTCTGCCCACTTTGCTTGATTTCTTACTCATAGGGATGCACCTTCCCCCTTTGGTGCATCCCTATGAATAAGAAATCAAACAGTCTAGAGGTTGGAGGAAGCACTATTTAAGTATTAACAAGCTCTCTTGGACTCTCCTACCTTCTAGAGCCATAACTCATAGGATTCTCCTCCAGATTCTTTTGGCCTTGAAAATGCTGTAATTCCAGTTACTAACCAGCTTCCTTCATTCAAGATCTTGAATTTCACCATCTCATGGCTGCTGCAGTCAAGACTGCCCCCAGTCTTCACAACTGCAGCCAGTCCTTCCTTGTTTGTCAGTACAAGTCCAGCAGAACACCTCTCCTTGATGGCTCCTCCACCACCTTGTCAAAGTGATCATCAGTGCTCTGCAGGAACCTCCTGGGCTCCTGTGTGCCCACGAGTTGTTTTTCCAGCAGAGCTCAGGGTGGTGAAAGTTCCCAATGAGCACCAGAGCCTGTGACTGTGTCCTTCAGCTGACGGCAGAATTCTGCACAGACTTCCTCCTCCTGACAGGGTGGCCTGTAGCAAACACCCACAGCAGTGTCACCCACATTGTCCCTGAATTCTTACCTGTAAGCTCTTGTCTTGTTCCTCACCCAGCCCGAGGCAGAGCTCGGTACATCCCAGTTGCTCTCTCACATAAAGAGCAGTTCCACCACCTCCCCTTGCTGGCCTGTCTTCTCTAAAAAGGATGGAGCCATCCATGAGAGCACTCCAGTCATGTGAGCTATCCCACCATGTCTCTGTAACTGCAGTGAGAATGTGCACACTGATCTCTAATTCTGCTCATTTTTCCCCATGTTGTGTGTGTTGGTGTACAGGCATTTCAGAGAGGCAACTGTTCCTGCAGGTTTCCCTGGAGGAAGGGATGCAGGAAGATCCACCAAAGGCATAGAGACCCTTGGGGTTGTTTTCCTTCTGGATCTTATCTTGGTAGTCAGATAAAGAGCACTTCTTGTCGCTCTGGTTGGCCTGGCTTGTTCCCTGGCTGAATGTGATGTAGTTAGTGTTGGCACTTTGGACCTCACATCCTGAGTCCTTCAGTTTAAGGCCTGCTCACTGAGTTGAGCAATCTTTGCCAAATATCCCCTCGCCTCTTCTAGACAGGTGGATCCCTTACAGGACTATAAATAGGGATTGTTTTTTATATTGACAACTTTTGGTGGGGAGTGTGTTAATATATAGAAGGAAAAAATCCAACAGCAAGGCCTGAACTTAGGAAGAGAGAAGCATTCTACCAGAATTAGCATCCTGGAAGGATCATGGCAATGAAAAGCTGCCATCAAAGTAGATTTTGTGTATTAATGTTAATGGAATAAACATTGTCATGTGCTAGGATTCCAGGCTGTCAGATGGTGTGCAAACAACAATCGTAAAAAACTGTACAAAACCAATATTTACTTGTCTCATTCTGACTTATAACCCAGTAATAATTTGTGTAGAAATCTAATGAAATTAACACCTCTTTTTTTAGATAACTAGAATATGTAGCAGAAAGCTAGGAATTTCTCAATAAAGGTGGTTGCATGTATTATAGTAGTTGCACATATACACATGGAAGATGTCTGAACTTCTAGTCCAGTCTCAAAATCACTGAGTGCTTTTAAGTCTCCTTCTGTGTTTCTTGCTGCTTCCTATCATCTCCTGGTTGACCTGGAATATTTCTTGCAGGTAGGTAAAAAACACCAGAATTCTTAAGCAAAACTGGATATTAAACAATGCATGAAATGAGCATCAGCATTAATAGGGAAGATGCTGTAAGGCAGCTGCTGATCTTTTTGCCGCTTACTCAGATGGCTCTCAAACTTGGAATATCGAACTGGAATTAGCTCTTGTTTTTACTCATGATTAAGCAACCAAATACTTAGTAGTTATAATAAGATTTGTAATTAAGTGACCATGTGAAAGTTTAATTTGAAGCTCAATTACACATGAGTGAGGGCAAGCGCAATAGCTGCTTATGCTTGATAACTTTTTATGCAAGGAGATCAAGAGGGCTTGTGGTGCTAATTATTTAATCCTCTTGATGAGGATCAGTAAATAGCCCAGTTGGAGAGCTTGGAATTGGACAGGTTTAACAGTTGGATGGAATCAGTGGCACAACTGAAAGAAAAAGAACACGTAGGTAGTGTCCCAGAATGGAGTGAGGGACTGTAGCCCATCAGACACACATGTTCCTGAGGAGCACTGCAATTGAAGTGCCTTAACGGTGGTGTTCTGTCCTGCCTGTTTGCATCCTGAGGAACTTAACAACTCTGAAATTGTGCTTACTTTGTCCTTTAGTATGATGCTATTGTTAGGGTTGTTTTGTGAGCAGTAACTTCTAAAATCTTCTCTTAGTTAAAAACTGCTTTACTGAATGTCTGAGAACCAAGGTTTTTGTCTGTGCTCTCCTCTGACATCTCTGCTTTGTGATGATTTTGAAGGACTAAGACATAGACTCCTAGACCATGAAAGATTACTTTAGGGCCTTACTGTCTGGCAAGAATTAAAGGCCACTGACTCGTAGTAATTCAGCTCTGAAGTGCTTTCTTTTTTCACCCTTTTAGAAGGAAGCCATTTACTCTTCATGGTGGCAGATTCCATGAAGAGTAAATGACTTCCTTCTAAAAGGGCTTTTTTGTTTAAACATTGTCCTTTCTCTCTTACTGCTAGCTATAGTGTAGATATTACTCATATAAGTGATAGTTTACTATAGTGATAGTTTAGAATATTGGAGGCAACCTCTAATGCTTCTTACTGGGCTAATTTCACTACTTAAAAAAACATGAAATTGCTTCCTTTAAAATAAAGCACGTTTTAGGCTCATTTTCTCTGTGTTTGCATTAGCAGTTTAAGAAAACAACTCCTTCACCTGCCTTGTTAAACAGGGAGCATTTATCAAAAGAATCTGGTTTTACAATATTGTCTGATGTGGCTGTGGCATCCCTTACCCCTAAATCAACAACAGCAGAGGAGTTTAAAGTAGTTAATTATCAAAGTCAGGAAAATACTGATGGCTTTGCAGTAATGCAGCATCTGCACGCAGTGGTTTGTCTGGAGAGTTGTTCTTGTCGCAGGCAAGTAATCAAGTTTTGATTAGCTGAATAAATCATTAGCTGTTGTTGAGTTGAGATGTGTATCTGTGAAGCAGCATAAAGTTACTTTGCTTGATTGCTGCTTGGAGAGGTTCTAAGGCAATAATGTAGTTCAAAGTTCTGTGCAGTTTACTTCTATCTGTACCTGTTCACAAAATGTCAGCTGTTGTATCTGCTACATCTTGTTTCGTCACTTCAGACTACAAAAAAATTGAAAAACATTTTAAACCAGAAATGTTTGTGAAGTTGAAAGAAGGAAATAGGTTTATTTACTGGCCACATTGTGTGGGGTGCCCGCTGTGTGCTGTGTGCTCTCTTTGAGTGTTACATGCAGTAATTAGTGCCCAGTTCACTATATCTAGCTGTAAAATGCTTGAGGTGCAGATAAGCAGGCTCAACAGTAACAGTCATAGAATCATGGAATGGTTTGGGTTGGAAAGGATCTTAAAGATCATCCAGTTCCAGTCCTCCTGCCATGTGCAGGGGTACCTTTCACTAGACCAGATTGCTCAGAACACCATCCAACATGGCCTTGAACACTTCCAGGGATGAGGCATCTGTGGCTTCTCTGAGCAGCCTGTTCCAGTGCCTCACCTCCCTCATAGCAAAGAATTTATTCCTTGTAGCCAGTTTAAATCTACTACTCCCTTTCAGCACAATTCCTATCACCACGTGCATTTGTAAATAGTTCCTCTCCAGCTTTCTCGTAGATCCCCTTCAGCTACAGAAAGACCACAGTAAGGTCACCCCAGAGCCTTCTCTTCGTCAGGGTGAACAACCCTGACTTTCTCAGCCTGGTCTCATAGGAGAGGTGCTCCAACACTGTGATGCATTCTCTGGACCCCCTCTAACAGGTCAGTGTCCCTCCTGTGCTGAGCTGGATGCAGCACTCCAGGGGTCTCACAAGGACAGAGTAAAGAGTTAGAATGCCCTCCATTATCCTGCTGGCCACACTGCTTTGGTTGCAGCCCAGGATGCATTTGACTTTCTGAGCCGCAGGTGCACATTGATGGCTCATGGCCATTCTCATCCATGAGAATCCCTAAGTCCTTCTAGGGCTGCTCTCAGTCCATTCACCCTCCAGCCTGTCTTGACACCAGGATTTTCCTCTGCCCAGGTGCAGCACCTTGTACTTGGTCTTGTTAAACTTATAGTTAATATTTTTAATTATAGAATACATTTGATATATTGCTGCTCTATCTTTGGAAAGAAAAATCACCTGCCCATTGCAGATCAGTTGTAATCTTCTAATCAGGTTCCAAGTCACTGTAGCCATGAGCATCAAAATTGCTTTTATTCAAGAGCATTATGTATATACAGAATAAGGCTTTACACAGTGTATGCCAAATCTGATTTCTTTTCCTGTGCTATTGTAGAGCTATGCTGAGAAATAATAAAACGGATTACACTTTTTTAAAAATAGCACAGTTTTACACTTGGGATCCTAAAGATAGCAAAATGTTTTTCTGTTGCTGCTTTAGAGCTGTGCCTGCAAACTGTCACATCCTCAGTGGAGTGTACTACTGGTCCTGATGGGAAGTTAGTATTTTTTTTTGAGCTTTGAAAGAAGAGGGTGGGAGGATTAGGTTCTGTGTAGCATAAGGAGCGACTTCACGCACTCGCACATACAACTGCCAAAATAGTTTTTTTAAACTTAAGCAAAGCAACCTGCAGGGAACATTTGGTAAACTTGTACTGTGGCCAGCAGCTCTCAGCCACCATCTTCACCATTTGCTTCATGTTTGAACTTTAAGAGATGAAAAGAATATTTTAGTGAAGAGCAATTTCTTCCCATGGGTAATGGAGTCACAGGGGGGCTCCTCAAGTTCACGGTAGTTCCCTGACATCTCTTTATAAATACCATGGCAATTCCCTTTTGTGTAATGTAAATACAGATTCAGATTAATCTTCCAGTCCTGGGTCACTTCTGGCATGAGTAGGTAACAAATGAAGGGTGGAACTGGAGTGAATTGATACTTTCTGCCATAGGCTCACAAAGTGGTTGAATGGAAGTTTTTGGGGGTGTTTTTTGTACTTGCTATATTGAATCCAGGCAGGATCTGTATTTAAGTAGCCTTTCTTTAGCCACAGTTTTTTAAGTTGCACCGTGGTTTCTTGCTGTATTTCACCCCTTCCTGTCCAGTGTGTGGTCTCTCTTGTCTCTTCCCTTCTGGAAACACGGGTTTAGGGGGACTTGGTCTTTTCCTTTAGAAATAACCAACTTCCTCCTTCCCTTTCCTTTAGCTGGTTGTAATACCTTGGCTAAATAAGGTCAAATAATCCACATGTGCCTGTGTCCTTTTTCACTTCTCCTCTGTCATTTCCTGATATCCCTGTAATTCTTGATTACCCTGAGCCTGTTTCAACCAAGCGTAGCAGAGAAGAATATAGATTGCAAAGACAGTGCTGTCCTTGAAAGCTTATTGAGGCTGAAATCACCGAAATAGCCAAATAGATAGCTGCTGTTAGAGAAACATGAAGCTTCTCACATACAGATCTGCCTGGAAACTTGAAATCTGTGCAATAGAAGACATAATGATGAACGAAGGAGAAGAAAACTCTTTTTGTAACAATCATGTAATGGGAGTTGGAATTGCAGAGGAATGCTGGGATAGTGCAGCATGTGACTTGAATGTGCTATAGGCTGTCATGATCCTGATATCAGTATCTGTTACTTGTTAGGGTGCCAAAGACCTGAAGAAAACAATAGCCCTTCATGTTTAGGGTATTTCCAGAGATCCTGCAGAAGGTAGGTAGGTTTCTGCTCTGGAAGAAATGATTGTCCTTGCCATAGGAACTTCATGAGCAGTGACCAAAAAACACTCACTTGAAAACCTTGGGAAAACTATGCCAGGGGGTAGGAAGGATGCCAAATGGAAAATAAAGCTGAAATTCCTCAGTGGAGTTCTCCAGAGTCAGGGGACATGACTTGGACTAAGCGTTTACTGGTTTGTCATTTTTCCTGCATTTGTGTACAGCATATGAAAAATGCATTTTGTGTCTGGAACTGGAACTTGGAAAACTAAGTTCTGTTTGGGAGCAAGACTTGTGTCTAGTAAGGAGCTGAGTGACTAGTGAATCACCAAGGTGGTTAAAGTGCTCTTATATTCCTAGGGTCTCTAACATAAGTATAAATTTGAATTTGGATTGGTTTATTTATCATGTCTGTTGCAAATATAGAGAATTGCATTTGGGTTTTGTTTGTTATTTTTTCCTTCCCTCCAGTTAAAAAAAAACAACGTCAGTGGACTATAGGAAAGGGAAACTTAGAGATAATTTGAAAGTGTTTAGTTCCTTGTTTGTTTTTGGTCTGCGGTTACTAGTATGTGTTTTTTTATGAACAATTATTTTAAAACAGAATTTTCTTGTTCTCTGGCTTCTGTCTCTGAAGGAGGAGGAGAAGATGAAAAAATGTCTGGGAATAAAAATGTTTAACTAAACATTATATAACTATCTAAGTAATACTTACATTAGGTAATTGTCCTGAATGGTTTCTCCCTCTTTTTGGTGGAATATCTGTATGCTTTATACAGAAGAAAGAGTTCATTTTCCAGAAACTTGACTTTGTTCCTGGTCATTCCAGCATGGCTTTCTTCCAGGTGTGGCCAAACTTTAAATATTACTTATAACTTTACTGTGGTAGCCTGAGGGGATGTCCCAGATGTGCTTTATACCCCTTGTGGCCAGAGCAGACCAGGATGTTGTGACCTGTGCCTGTCATACCTGGAACGGGGCTCTTGCAGTGCTCACCGCCACTTCTGGCCGCACGTTCACTCTGCTTGGGAACGTGCAGCCACCTGACCTCTTCAGAGGGCCAGAAGCTCTGGTTTTGATGCTTCACAGTCTGAAATCTGTCAGGAAGAATAGGCTACAAGAGTGTGAGAATGATCCATGCTAGAAATGTTAGAAGTAAATAATTTTGAAGCCTTAATTTCCAAGATTTTCTGAGAGGCCAAAGAGCATCATCGAGTATGATCTGCTGGAAAGTTGATAGCCTCGGAATTGAGACCCCAAGTGACCAAAGTAAACCTGCTTGGAGAAATGGGATCCAGTAAATGTTAACTGAGGCAAAAGCACAGTTGCTTCCCTCTGTTATTATTTCTTCTCCTTCTTGAAACTCTTGGAATTTCTTCCTTTTGTCCCCTCTGGAACTGTGCTGGCTCAAAATACATCTCAAAAATAAGTTGTCTGGAAGCTTTTGGGGAATGTTCAATGTATAGTTTCTGAAAGATGTTAGCTTTTATAGACAGGAAAACAACAACAAAAGCACAACATATGAAACATTGGGCACCTCTTCACATACGTGTGCTGTTACCACTCTATTCCAGGAGCATCTTGGCTGGCTTGTTAGTGCATTAATACAGACTGCTTGCTTTGATGACACTGAATCTGTTGCTGAGGTTATTTTGCTGCCTTTGTTTAAACACTGGGAGTATGATGGTGCCTCACACCTTGTGGTTACTGAATTATTTAGCTGAGATCAGTCTGTTTCAGAACTCTAACAAAGAAGCTGCTCTTTGAAGAATTGCAGAGGCTCAAATGTCTCTGCTGATGGTTTTCTATTGCCAGAGGTGTGAAGCACAGCGGCTACTTCAGGGTAATTTATCATCTTTTTCTGCAAAGTAATGGTTCACTTTCTTTTCCCCAAGTGGACCTTGGATACTCTTCAGAAAAAGTAGTTGTTGAATATATGAAATTTAGTGATACATCTTATTTTATACTTCATAATTCTAATTGAAAACTACTAATAAAATGAAGAAAAACATGTAAGAGAGGAGCTGCAGGAATTTGATTTTGGAGGACAGTAAAGTATATGAGAATTACTGTAGTTGTGGTTTAAAAGAATTTACTCTGTTGAGTGATGGAAGAAGGCTTTGCTACAGCTGTACTCAGTAGGTAATCCTGGAAGAGAGGATTCCTTCAGATTCCTTCCAAATGAATGCTGTTTATCGCTATTAGAGATACTTTTTTTTGTCTGTACTCTGATAGTTCCTGACCTTGTCCTGGCTTTGTAAAACTGTGCAGATTGCTGTATTGATGTGCCATTGGGCCACATTGAAAAACTTGCCTCTTGCTATGATGCCAAATCTGTCACATTTCAAAACCTGTGAGTTGTAAGCACATCTTAGATTTGGTAGATTTGGTGTAGGAGTAGGAAACATTTGCTTGAAGTGCCAGCAAGCTCTGAATCTGGCTTCTTTCCTGGTCTTCTCCTATCAGTGGTGTTTCCACACTGCACCGTACACACCTTCCTGCAGTTGCCAGCATACTCTTCCTGCAGAGAGTGTCTTTACTTTAGAGTAGACTGTCTGAAAACTTCAGTGTCCACTGATGTGGTCCATCAAGTCATGAGAAAATTAGAAAAGGCAAAAATGTAACCATTTGTTATGAAAAATTGCTTTCTCTGTTGGGAGGTTTTTTTTTTGTTCTAGGTTGGTGATACCACAGGACTTAAGAGGTGCTTGCCTTGAGCATCATGGTGGAACCATCTGCATTACTATGGCTGAGGGCAGTGTTCACTTGCTATGAGAAGCTGCTGTGCAGTAAAGTAAAAAATGTGTAGTACTTGAGATCATAATGAAATTCTGTGATCATGTGTTAAACAAATTTTTATGCTATTGTTAGTATTTAATATTTTATGAACAGCTGTGCTATGCAGCAGGAGATACAGTGGTCCTTTTGCACAGTGGTCCTTTTGCACCCAGTTTTATATAAACCATGTTGAATAAAGGCAGTGTTATTTGAGTTTGCAGCCTGAAAAATATTTTAGTGAGGGTCTCTTGTGTGTCTCACAAAGACACTAATTTGCTTGGAAGGCATCTAACATCAGTGCCAACAGCACTGCATAGAGCACCCTTAACTGTACTGCTACAGGATCGCTAGCCTTTGTAAGTTGTTTCCCTGACCTCTGCTCTTCTGTCTCCCAGCAAAAGCCAAATCCAAGTGTGGTGCCACGTTCTTCCCCTGCGCCAGTGGGATCCACTGCATCATCGGCCGCTTCCGCTGCAACGGCTTCGAGGACTGTCCCGACGGCAGCGATGAGGAGAACTGCAGTAAGTGGGAGCCTGCGTGCAAGTGAGGGCACTGCTGCTTGTTGCAACTAATTGATGCTGCTTAGAAAGGAAACGCTCGGTAGCCTTCAGTTTCTGAATCAAATATTCTGTCATTTAGGACCCAGATGATCCTTGGCTTTTCACTTTGTGAAAATGAGTCTGCCTTTTTTTTTTTTGAGGTCCATCTCAGTCTTGTATATAATGGCTGTATGATACTTCAAGCCCCTGAAATGAGTTTTAAGCTGCATGTTTGCTTTGAACATGTTCTCTCTGTTCAAATGTAACTCAATTTGGACAAATATTAAATTTAATTCAAATGGTTCCATTTTTATTTGCCTGTTTCTTGTCATTGAAGAATATGATGTATTTGGTCATCAGCACATCTGGGTTTCTCTGCTTATACATGTTCTTAAACAACAAAAAAGCAAATAATGGCATATTTAGTGAAACAGGTTCTTGGAAGGAGAGGCAGGTTCTTGAAGCCAGACATGCCTGCCAATGCACAGCAGCAGGGAAATTGTAGCAGAGAGATGATTTGAAGTACTGCTTGTTTTGGGCTAAACCCTCTGCGTGTGGCTGCACAGATCCATTTGTATCTGTAAGTCTAGCAGGGATATGTCATAGCAGTAGGGAAAAGTTATGTTGAATCCAGCAGCTCTGTTGTTACTATCAAGAGCTGGTAAAAGCATGGGTCTCTAGGTGAAAGCTTGCAGCAAAATACTTGCTCATTCTCCTGTCAGACACATGCTGAGGTTTTGTTTTCAATGACTTTTAAAGGTCAGGAGGAGGACAACAGACAGCAGCTTTCAAAGATAACAAAAGGGGCAATCTTTAGAGTGATCTATCACTGTCTGTTTCATGGAGGACTTGCCTTTCTTGTTGGTGTTTGGTGTGCTTTCCCCCACAACATGAACCTCTCTTAAGGTGCCATCTTTTGTTGTCCTGGAGAGTCTGTGAGGACCGTGGCTGGGAGTCAGCACTTCCGTGGAGAAAGTGAAGCCAGAGAAGCATTGAAGGCTAAGGAAATGATTCTGGGTTACGCTGAACAAGTGGACTAAAAATAAGTTTTGACAAAACTGCTTTGAATATCCTTAAGGTGGTGGCTGACAAATGGCAGGTCTCAACTGAAGGTGCACCAGCTTATAGAGTTCACTAAGAATGACACAATTTCCCGTGAGCTTGTAGTGTGTAGCTCCAATGGGACCTTACAGCTGATGATAACGTGCTACTGACCTCCCCATTATTCTATGGCAGTGAGGCACTTGGTGTTTTGTAGCATGTCTAAATGTCTAGTTACTTCTTATGAAGAGGAACAGCCATGTAGGTTCTAAGGTGACCTGAAAAATCAATGTCCAAGTTTGCAGCAGTTTCAAACAAAAGGAGTTTTAGCACGTTTTTGCTAAACAATCTCTTGGGGAGCTGGAGAAATTTGGAGTGGTTGCTATTTATCCTGCAGGTTAAATGCAGGTCAGACTTTAAAGTTTTATTGATTTATTTATTTTTTAAAAACTTTAATGTAGCTTTTATTTTAAAGAAAAAAAATGGAAGTCAGTATTTGGAAACTGTAATTTGTTATTGTGGCAGAGAAGTGGTTTGAAGCACACGGGGCATCTAAGCAGCCTTTTTAAGATTTTCAGTTGGAAAGTTGCATTCTGTTTCAGTCACCCCATTACCCAAAACAGTTTGGAGTTCAGAGAAAAGTGTCAAAAAGTATTAAAGGACATAGATTGATTTATGAGTAGATTAAAAACAGCTAAATTATGCATATCTCAGCTAAGTGATGACTGTGTTGAAGGATATGGTTCTATATGACATATATGAAGGATACAAACATTGCTTCTTAAAAAGGAGTAGAAATTCAGTGAGAGGCTGAGAGATTTCAACATTGCAGTTGTATCAATTCAAAATAGTGAGGAGAATGGGGGAAGAGAATCAGACTTAAGTAAACCACTGCCTGGCAGTTCTCAGTCAGAATTGTTGTCTTATAGTATGAAACTTCAGCTAAACTGAGTATTCTCAGAGTGGGAATCAACAGGCAGTGTTTATGGTAGGCAGTTCTACCTTCCATATGTCTTCAGTGTGAGCAAATGTGGAACAGTGATCATGACTGAGCTCTCATGGAAATGAACAGAAGGCTTATCACAACTGTGGGTGGGCTAAATCTCTGCTAATTGTAATGAATCTTGCATAAATTAGAAGTTTCAGCTCTCCCTAGTTAGAGAGCCAGGGCTGGTTTGATTGCCAAGTTACTCCCACATACCCAGCAAGTTGACCAGCTGTTGAGTTGTGACCTGTGGTTGATGCTTATCAGCTATTTAAATGCCTGGGCAAGAGAATTCCTCATGAAAGGTTTTGCTTTCTCTTTTTGCAGCAGCAAATCCCTTGCTTTGCTCTACTGCCCGATTCCACTGTAAAAATGGTCTTTGCATTGATAAAAGCTTTGTGTGCGACAGTCAAAATAACTGCCAGGACAACAGCGATGAAGAAAGCTGCGAAAGCCCTCAAGGTAGGCACAGGGGTTTTGTTCTCTTCTGCAATACTACACCAACTCAACACAGAACAGGCTTGGCAGAAAATATGCTTCTATTGGCTTGCTCTGTGTTGGCTAGCACTGCAGATAGTGAGACTGAAATGTGTAGAGAGTGTGCACATGCATAGATTGCATTCTTAGTGCTCAGAAGAGTGATATCTTTTTCGGGTTAGTAAAAACACACTTTTGTAGGAAGTGCTTGTAATCTGTGATCCAGTGTTCACTGAAGTTGCTAGGAATCCATTTAGTACTTCTGTGAGATGGATTGGACCCGAGGGGATTGATAGTAAAACCTGAGTTGGAAGTAGATCTGTCTGTTTACTAGATGAGTAAATCTTGTATATGCTTAAAGCTATATAGATCTTCATTGCTCAGTTGCCTTATGAAAGACATGTTTAACTGCAGGACAATTCTACAGTGAAAGCATTTATTCCTACCCTTCCCCTGAAGACAGGGAAGAAAATTTTTATTTGAAAATTGTTGTGTATTGAGTCTTGGGAGAATCTCAAAACACAGTGCCATTTTTATTCTTTCTAACCTATTATATAAGTCCACAGGTAGTGCTTCTCAGTTTTGTTTTCTGTAACTTAATACCACAATATTTTATAAAACATCAAGTATGTATGAATGACTTGAGGTTAGCAAACAGTGTATATTGGACATCTGCTGCTGAACGTTTTAAGGTCTGAATTACTACCGAGAAACCAGAGATGAAAAAATACAGGAGGTGGTGGATATTTTCAGGGAGATGTGGTGTGCTTCAGTCTATAGAAAGTGGGACAGATGAAGAGAGATAAAGCAGCATATGAAGGAAGATGTAATTAGTGAAATTGAAGGAGAATTACTTTACTATCTACCTGCACTGATTAATTAATCCTTTGTGGAAAGTAAAATAATCCTGAGCTTAAGATGCTGATAAATATTCTTGACAACTCACAGAGGAGGAGGAAAAACACACAACAGCAATGCTAACAAAACAGAAGGGTTTATAGCAGTGGTGTGTGACAGTCTCTTCTGTGTCACACCTCTGCCTAACCTCTGAGCTCTTTCCTTGGCTCCATGTAAAGGTTGGAGGGGTCATCTTGGTAACTCTCGTGCGTGCTGAGCTGCCTCACAGCCTGGGAACAGAGCTGTGCTCAGATCAGAGCTTGGAGAGGGTCTGGCCTGCCCCTGCTCTCTGCCGGGAGCCAGACGAAAGGGCTGCCGAGGGCCTAGCGCGTGCCCAGGGCTGGACTGTGCTTCACTACAGCTCTAAGGCAGCCTAATCAGATTAATGTGGGTGGTAAGGTTTCTTTTGCTTTCTCTCTTTCTTTTTGTTTCTGGAGCTTAAAGCAGCAGTGCTGTTCTCCTAGGCTGGGATGACTGCTTCCTCTGCAGATTAATTGGCTGGATTGCCTCCAGGTTGTTTGTTGTCATGACAATCTGCTTTTGGAACTGTCAGGCTCAAGACAAGAAAAGAGCTGTATTTCATGAAGCTGTTACTTTGTCTTCTTATTTGGTCCTTCTGGAAATGTTAGATTAGTAAGAGGATAAGCAAAGTAATTCTGATTACGTGTGTGAAAGAGACCCGAACAAGGAACAAGGAGCTCTCTCCATTAGGACAAGAACAGCTATACTTGCGTGCCAATTTAAAAAAAAAAAAAAAAAGTCCTAGTATGGAGTTGGGAATGAGGAGTTCCCAAAGTGAAATGCTGGTTGTGGGGAGCCTGTGTAATTGGCTTTTCCCTTGGGCAGCTCAGAGCCTCTCTGAATGGTCGTTTTACCCTCTGTAAGTGGACAATGCATGGGTACCTGTCTTTCAAAGCCAGGATTAAAACAGCGTGATGTGTTCAACTTCCCATCTGAATATAAATGATTCCCCCTGGAGCTTGCAGCTATGGGTGTGTCTGTCCTGGCTTGCAAACACACTAACTGCTTTGTGTTAATTAGGAATTAGATGCTACTGTGGACAGTCTTTAATTTCTCACAATTCTTTCTACAGCAGATCTAATTACTGTAATTACAATGTATTCGTGTTAACGCAGTGGAATCCTGGTCACTCACTAGAACTCAAGTGCTCTGGGTACTCGGGGATGGACCAAGGCAAATCTGTAGGGTGTTATAAAATGAAGATAGAGGGTTTTCTTCCCACTGGCTGTTACAGTTCAGTGTAATTGAGTATACTCTGACATATGAGACTGTGCTTTTTTCTATCTGTAAATGTGTTGATTTAGAAGTCACTAAGCTTCTGAACCACTGTATGATAGTGTCGTTATCACCATTTAACAGATGGGAAAGAGAGGGCATAGATCAGCTAAAGGAAGTGCTCCCAGAGTGCCATCCTGGCTGGTAGGGAATATAGCTTCAGCTGTGCTTGTCTGCTTCAGGGGCATGTCATTAGACTTAATCAATGTTTGCAAACTGTTTTGAGATACTATGATAACATGGGAAATAGAAGTGTGAATTATTAATTGATACTTTGCTCTCCTTCTGCTCTTGGGTATACTGACAAGCTTTTTAAATTATCACCTCTTCCTGCTCTTCCATGAACTTCAAAGGCCTCCTTTATCCTGCTGTCTTTACTGCAAAGCTCCAGCAGCATATCAGTTTGCTTTGTGTCAGATACTCCTCCATGCATAAGGATCTTTTCAGTCAAGAAGGGTTGCTCTACAGACTAGGAAAACAGGAATGGTCCCCCTACTGAAAAACATTATTGACCCAACTTTGACATGGAACACTTCAAAATGTGCCATCCTCGATGAGTAACAGCTTTGCTAGCGTGCTGCAAATTGAGATGAACCTGAAGATGTGCATTTATAAAGATTAATTTTAGTCACAAATAAGAGCAGATTCATTTGAGAGGAGGGAGGGCCCCATGATTTAGTTGTGAAAATGAGACGAAGATCAAATTTTGGAGGACATTGCTGCCCTCCCTTCTCCTTACCACTCGTAACTGTGTGTTGTGTATTTTAGAAAGATTTGTATGTCATGAGGAAAGTGTCAGGTCTTTGACTTGCTGCCAATCTAGCAGCAAGTCAAAGACTTCTTCTTGAATTCCTCATAGAAGTTATCTGTAGTTCTTGTCACTGCCATGATAAACTTCAGAGCAATTTCCCACCCCAGCTATATTTTGGTCATCTCAGTTTTCCAGCAGTGAAGTAGCATTACAAAATATTTCCCTTAATCTGGAATGTGATGTATTCATCAAAGTATGTGCTTGAGTCTTGGGATTTGATGGAGGATATAAATGCTTGGATTATCCACACCAGTCAAATATATGAATAACTTCAGAGTTGTTCTTTCTAGGGTGTTACTCCAGGTTGAACGACACCAGCAGTGATTAGAAATTTCTGCTCCTGTTCTGTGATTAATTCATCTCAGCTGAGAAGAAAGTTCCTCTCCCACACACCCTTTTCTCCTATGTCTCTGTTTAGCTGACAGTGTTAATCTTAATCATTCATAGCATCTACTCTGGATGTACTCCTCAGGCCTCTCTGTTGCTGGGGGGATTTCCTGCTCTGTGACAGGCATCCACTCAATTGGAAAAGAATTACTCCTCCTCAGTATCTTCCAACAACCATGTAAATTTGTTCAGCTCTGGGACTGTGTTTAATTTCTTCTCTTAATTGGTTTGGGGTTTTTTTAATCTAAATGTGTCCTCACAGTGCTTATTTTCCTCCATCTATGTAACAAAAGCATACTGGGTAGTGTAATTCAAACCTGTTTTTCTTTCATGGCCCTTCTTTTCTTTCCTTTAAGTTGCTAAATACCTTTACTAGCTTTAACCCCGTTGCCTAGGAAAGGGAGTTTTATTGCTTCTAGTCTGTATTCACTCTGTCTGCTGCTGTAAAGAGAGGCTCTTGACTTCAGTAATATTCCTGAAATTCTAGCTCTGCAGTTGTTTGTAAACAGTACCATTATGATCAGGTTATAAACCAAATGTTTTGCAAGTGTTCAGAAGTTAATTCTTGTCCTGTGTATTTGGTAATGTCCACTGCTGTCCATGTGGATACCTCCTTTTTTTATTTTTTGCATATCTTTTCATTGAATTTGCATTAGGATTTTTATATACCCTGATATTCTAAAACAGATTTAGAAGCATACACAGCTTTAGAAGTCTCTGTTCTTTTCTTTGGGGCATTTAGAAATTGCTTATACAAAACTTGCATAGTAAAAATAAAAAATCTGACCTTGGGTCGAATAAGAGGAAAATCATTCAAAATGTTGACTTCGTAAAATGAATTTTTATGTGATAATATGAATTCTTTAATGATAATTTCTGTGGATTGAGTTATTGGCAAAGCTGGAAATGGGCTGCTGTAGAGGTAAGCACCAAGGCCATTGGTAATGTTTGCATGATTGAGTTGCAGTGCAAAGTGTGTTTTAGAACTAACAGCTAAGTGGAATAGATGTACTCTAAATTTCAGTGAAATACCACAGAACCTAATCTATGAAACATAAATAGCTCCCAGAATGTCCCACTCTGTACGGAGCTTGTAACCAGCCTTTGCACGTGGTAAATTGAAATTCTGAAATTCCCAAATGCTGTGGTATCACTTAAACATCCCAAGGCTTTGTAGTCTGATCTGTCTGTATACAGGATTTTATTGAGTCTCTCTGACTCATTATTGTCCCAGTCTGTAAACTGAAGCTCAGCTTGCAATTATTGTGCATAATGTTAGCCCGGATTCAGCCTGTAGCAGGAATTTAATACTCAGAGGCAAACTGAATAGAAGCAGAAACATAAGGAAGGATACAGATAAAATGTCACTGAATGTTTTATTAAGTGAAGGCTTTGCCTGACCATGTTTAGCTCTCTAATATCCTTATTTTGTAATAATTGCTAGATGGAAATGGTTTTGTTAGCTGTGATTTTTTTCTTTCCTATGTTCCTCCATTCCCTGAATCTATGCTTCCTCTTCTTCCCTTTTTTCCCCTCAAAAGATTATTTATTTGAGAGGGTTCTTGTCAAGAAAAAAAATGGATCCATCTGCATGGGGACTTACAGGTAAGGTGAGCTACAGGAGGCAGGTGTTCCTGTAGTTGGTACTGACCTTTCAGGTGACTGATTAGTTCATCTCTGTGTTAATTGGACTCTGTGGTCTGTGCTGCCTCCCAAGGCAGGCCATCATTTTTAAAATGGATTGTTGATCACTTGGCAAGAACAGCTGATAGTAACCCAGGCATTACTGTAGATGAGCCCAGACTCATTCAGAAACATGGTATCTTCTGAGTGGGACCAAGAGAGGAACTCTTACTTCGTTGTGCATGGTCGCTTTGGAATTAAAGCAGTTTGAAATAGATGTGGGGATCTCGGGGAGAGGTCCAGACAGCTGGTACAAGTGGATCTGAGTTGCTGTCTCTCAGCTCCCTGAGCTTGTGAGTATGACAAGATTTTGTTGCAGAACTCGCAGTGTAGCTGAGGACTGTAGCTGAAGAATAGTCTCCTTGTAGACTAGCATGTTGCTTTTACAGGCCTGTCATTTGGGCAGAATAATAAAAGACATGCTGCTAAAATGTTATGCTGCCCCTGTTTGGAGGGCAGATGTTCTGTTGAACCGTAGTGTGGCAGTAGACAAACAATGGCTTCAAGTCTTCAGATGAACAACAAACTTACTTTAAAAGGTGTTTCTGCATCTGGGAGGTGTCCAGACTCTTCACCTACTCTCCTGCTCTCCTCACCTTTGATATCTTCAAGCTCAGAGTTACCAGCAGATGACTTGACTGCTGTGAAAATCAGTTTTATCATCTAGGTCAGATCTTGGATGGAATGTCACTGGCAGTTACCATGTTTAGCAACAGCTTTATCAGGGATAATAGGGAAGAAAAATAGGATCTGGCAACAATCATCTTGACCTGAAAGGTCAAGGTCAATTGAAGGTCTTACTACCTTCAATTACTTGAAGGTAGTAAGGAGAGAGAACTACCATTGTGCCTCCAGCTTGTGTTAAGTATGTTCTGTAGACAGATGTACTTCAGGATCCCTCAAGGCACAGCTCACTCCCATCATGGAAGTGCTGGTCTCACTGGAGTGCCTCATTGCACTTCTATTGTAACACCATGATTTTCAATTTTGGTTGGTTGGTTGTTGTTGCTGGAACTGAAATTGCAGTTCTCAGGCTACTTACAAAAACAGGAGGTGCGGGGATACTTTTCTTTCATCAAGTGGCTGATGAGAAGAGCTGGGAACTGAGCCTGAAAAGGCACGGGCTCTTCTCACCTGTGCAGAGATGAAATGTGAGCTCTGAATGCTTGTGTCCAGATATTCTTACCTTCACTTTGTGGCATTTATGTCTAATTAAAACTTCCAGAAAGAGGTGATGACATGGATATCCAGTTTCATTGCCTGTGCTTCAAAACTTCAAAAACAGATTGTAAAATGTTACACTTGAGGAAGACAAGTGTGAAATAAAAGACATTCTTTTTCCCCATTGATCTTGAGGCTCATTAAATTATCTCTTGTGCTCTCATTAGTAAAAATAAATAAATTCCTCTGAAATACATTTTCCCACAAGTTTGCAACATCAAGTTGGTGTTTGAAATACATTGTATGTATTGACATGTCATGCCATGCCCTGGCTGCTGAATTGCATTAACTTTTCATTTGTGTCAGTGTAATTTAATTGTGCAAAAGGCTCCTGTTGCTGGACTGTAGGTGCCAGACCCAAATCTTTTTGCTAGTCACTGGAGGGAATCCAAATAAAAGGCACAGATGTTAATCTTTGACTTGCTGTGAAACAAAATCAGTTCTAGGTAAAGTGACCAAGTGCATTTTCTACAGTTACTGTAGAAAATGATTATAGCGTTTAAATATAAAATGAAGCCTTCTGTTAGTGCAGTTTCAGTACAGGGACAGTCTGGTTTTTGTTGGAAAATAGGAGTTGTCATAGCAAAAATGTGCCATGGAAGAGCATCAACAAACGTTTCTTGGGGTAAGTACTGAAGAGACACTTGCTAGCAGAGTGGGAGTTAGCTTGGCTATGTCTTTTGTTTCAGTTCTAACCCTCATTCATCAGACTGGCCTGCCCCAACCTGTAATTCTACTTTCTAGCTCAGCTGGGATCTGGTCTGCATGGCTCTCCCACCAGGTCTGGCCCCATCAACCCTGCACTTTTAGCTAAACCTTGCTGTTTAGTCTGATAATTGACATTAATCTCAGGTAAGTTAATGCTTTAGCCTAAATCTAGCTTTGAGACCTGTGTGCATTTAACCAGATCAGCAAAAAGTGTGAGGTTAATTTATGCTTCAGTGCCTTTGTTAATCTTGGTCTGGCATTGTCATGTCTGTAACCATTGGTTAGAAATGATTTCCCAAGATGAATTATTGAGGAAGGTGGCTGCATTCAGCAGTTAGCACTGGACTTGGCTAGGGAGCACCACTGTCCCTTTCTTTTTAGGAGCTGGACTGCATTTTTTGTGCAGCAGTGGCATTGGGAAGAGGACCAGTTTTGTTGCATACACCTGTGTGTGGGGGGGAAAAACAGATCTCAGCTACTTGAGTGTCAGACTTCGGGGTAGGGTTTTTTATTTCGGTTTGATTTTTTCCACCTGCAGCTGCCAACAGTAAAGTTGGAAGATGGGGCTCCTAAAATGTCAGGCTGCAACTCTGTCCCCAGCTGTAACTAGTTTTGCATGTGGTTAAAATCTGTATCTTTTTTTATAACATTAGTTATATCTGGGAATAATTTGTGGCATGTGAGCTCTGTCAAAGCTTTTGTGTGTGCTCTTACAGAAAGCTAAAGCCACAAGCAGAGCCAACATGGCCAGGTGTAAAAGGGTCTCCATTCAGATTATGAGCAGTTTAGTACATAGCCAGTTATGTGACTGACCTAAAGCAGTGTGCTTTCAGTGTAGACAGTCCCCTAGAGCAGGGTTACCAAGCTCTGCTGAGAAGTTTTACTGACAAGAATAAGTGCAGTGACTCCAAGTCAGCCAAACGTCCCTTTAGCTAGAATCTGTGTTGCTACAATGCACTTGGTTCATAGGAAGGAGAGCAGGTGGAGCAGGCAGGACATCACCCCAGAAATGTAGGTGATCCCATGAGTGCAGGACCTCAACAGGCCTTGGCAGTTTGTGTCTATTACTTTGGGAAATCCTTATTTAGGGTAATTCTTGTTTTTCTCTAAGTGGTTTCACTTCACTGTGCTAACATAGCTACAGTTTTATTCTGCCTTACAGAAAATAGGATTTTATGTCATCCTGTAGGACAAATAAAGGTATGGAAAACTGAATTGTGGGGGATACCAAATCACTGAGGTGGTATTAGTGTCAAAGTGTATCTACCAGACCTTGCTGATCTTCATGCCCACTCCTTCTGAATGCTGGTCCCAGCCAGGTCAGTGGAAACATTTACTTCACTCAGCTGAAGCTAAAGGCCTTTGTTTCTTTATTGTAGATCACACTTAAGTTGTATTCACTGTGAAGCACAAATTGCCTGAGGATGACTTTAAAGCCCAAGCGAGTTGCCAGCTGGGGTTCCAGGGAAAGGTATTTCATACTGCCTGATCTAAAACTAGCAAATGAAACTTAATAAGTGGATTATCATGAAAAAGGAAGTTTCTTGCCAGGCATTAGATTAAGCTGAGATTCATCCTCAGCCAAGCATTTCAGTACCTGTAAATGTGTGAAGAATGAGGCTGTTGAATTCTAGATTTTCCTTCTTTGCTGTTCTTGCATTAAAACTTGTGTCCCAGACTGTGATCAGGCTTCCTAGCAAAGCTGGGAGCTGCAGTGGATTTTTATCTGTGTGCTGAAAATTGTGCAGTGATGGGAGACATCACACCAGTATTTAGTCTCCATGCTGTTCCCTGAGCTGCTGAAGTAACTCATGCTCCCATCACACATTACCAGATTTTTGGTGCTAATTTGCTGTAAAGCATTGTGTTAAAAAATCCATATTAATGAGGGATGTTAAAACATAAAGTAATTATATGGTTTTCAATTACATAAACATCAACATGCAATGTGAATTAGAAGCTGAATAATTAATTTTCTGTTTATTTGTAGTATAGAGACTGTGTAAACAGTGAAACCTGGAGAATGAGCAGGGGGAGGAGTGTGAAGGTTATGGTGCCATAAAATGCTTTTAGCATCTCTGTTGAAGTTCAGTTAAGATGCCAGAACAAGTGTGGGCTATTAAGGGAGGTCACAACCTGCTGAGTGGGAAGCATTGGGTTCAGAACTCCTGTTGATGTGTATGCTCTATGATTAAATAGTGTTTCCATTAACAAGGTTGAAGGCAGGGACACTTGGGAATGTCTGTTCATATGTCCTGAGCACAGAGGTGGCAGCAGCTGCAGCCGTCTGATGCTCACTGCCACAGGTATGGTACATAACCTTGGGCAGTTTGGGTTGTGTGCCTCATTTCTGTTTTGCATGGGAAAAATACTAAACTTTTAACTTTTGAAAGGTGTGTAAAAGATTAGTAAGTCATTTGAAGAAAATAAATATGATTAATCATTTCTGAATATTGTCGGTCACCTGTGGTGCACCAGCGGTCACTGTGGGGTCTGGTCATTGGTGCTGAAGTACATCCTCTGAGGCTTCAAAGCTTCATTTATTCTAACAGCATTATTGCACTCCAGTAAATGCAATGATTATCAAGTTCTTAAGTGGAAATGATTTTGAGGATCTGGTGTTTTTCTTAAGAGGTTAGGAAATGTGTTACACTGCACTAAAACCTGTGGGAATTAAGAACTAACTTGTTCCATTTGTTCAGGTGTTTTTTTGTAGATTGTCATTTCCCTTTGCCTCCTTCATGCTGAATAGCGAGCAAAATACCAACCTTGATTTAGTGATGGCAGTCAGGAAAACACTTTTAGACTTTTTGAGGTGTTTTTTCCCTGGCAAATAGTGCTTATAGTTCTCTAAGAACCATAGAGAACAGAAGACTAAGGACTGTGTTGCAGCACAAGTTCTAGACCTCAGAGGTTTTCTGAACTAAAACTTGAATTTGAACTGTTCTGTTAGTCATCTGTCAAGTCCATGCTGGCTAGAGCCTGGCTGACTGGTTTGTGAGGATGTGGTTTGGAGTTAGTTGGAGGGAAAGGGAACGTTATGTGCAATTAAAATAGAAGGTCTGCAAGGTATCTTGTGCTTATACTTGTAAGAAAGTTCTTACAAGTTTCTTCTTGTAAGAAAGTTCCCCATAGTTATGGGAATACTGTATGGGAATATTGTATGGGTCCTTACAGTAAGTGACCATCAAACTTAATTCTCTTTTTTCATACTCTAGAATTACAAAACAGTAAGTATGTGACTTCAGCAATGCAATTCTGTGAGGGAAGTTGTATCCTTGCTTAGAAACTGGTCAACTCTAATCAACCACAAAAAGGGGGATGAGAAGACGATATGTTCCATTCAAAACTGAGCAAATGGCAGGTTGATTTTCTTTGTTGTTTTTACTTGCTGTTAAAGCTGAATTTGTCTGATCAGATTGGAATAGGTGTGTTGGGGACAGGTGCTATAGAGAGGTTCTTCAGAGGTGGGCTCAGACAGCAGGGGGGCTACAGCAGCAATGAGAGGATGGAAGCAGCTGTTGTGACCAAAGATGAGGCCTGGTGGCAGTGAGCAGAACTTACTGTGCAAATAGCAGCTGCACATCACAGGTAGAGGCTTAAACCATGCTCTTACTATTTTTGTTTTTAATTGCATTTTAGGAAAGGGTCAGGTGGCCATGGTTTTGTCAATTGCTATTGTGTGGGAGGCAGCTCATATAATTAAGACTGAGGTGGTAGCAACCTGCTGTTGATATGCACACATGATCAGTTTTGTGATGCATTAGCTGCCAAGGTTTACAATCCTGAGCCCAAATTCTTGCTTTTTTCATTGAGTTCACAGCCCAAGTGTAGTTGAAACACTGAGTGTTTGTAGAAGCCACTGCTGGCCTCTCCTTTGTTTTCCAGACTACCTTTTGCACCTCTTGATATGTAAATCCCAGCTGATGGTTAGTTGGCAGCCATATGAGATCAGATTCTAGCCATGACTGATAATTGCAAGAAAATATTCAGGGAGTGCCTTCCTGGCCAAGGTGGATGTAATTCAAGACTCTGGATGTGGAGGAGCCTGGCTGGAAGTGCCTGAGGAAACGTGCAGACGTGGTGTTGTGAGCCCACATTTTGGAGACAGATCCCAGCAGATGCCTCTGCAAGCTGTATGACCTGTCTGAGGTGGAAACCAAGCACATGGAAAAACTCTGTGCAATGAGTTAACCTTTGAATAATGAATTTCCCAGCAAGGTACCGCAGTGCTTTTGGTTTCTGTCTTTCTTACCTGTACATCAGCAATACAGTCAATATTTCCAGAAAGTCTGGTGTAAATACAGAGTAGAAGAAACATACTGAACCTGTTTTTCCTGTTTCTCTGTTCTCTCATTCATCATTTCACCCTCACCATATTCTCTGCTTTCTATTATTAGAAAAACTCTTCAAGTAAAGAAATCAAGTCAAATTTGGTGCTGCTTCCTCCCCTACCCCCTTTTTTTTTTTTTTAATTGCCTGCTTTCCTAGAAGGCATCAGGGGTTTTTCCTCACTTTGTTTCTGTTTGTTTGCTTTGGTTTTTTTCTGTCTTCAGATTTTGCATCTTGCTCTTTTGTCATGTGTTTGTTTTTGGCTTTTCTGGATGAGTCAGACCAGGGGAACTCTGCACTAAGCCATATCCAGACTTCACACTACCACCTCGAGTTAAAACATCACAAAGTTTTGTTGCCCTGTTCAGGTAAATCTCCTACACGATCATTGTTCTCCTATTTTAGTATCACCTTGTAGGGGCAGGAGATCATCTAGGCTTAAAACATAAACAAAAAAAAGAAAACCCTCAAAACCCACAGGCAAGAGGAATCACGCATCTCCCTGAGAGGACTGGGTATATGTTCCTTTCAGTTCCATCTCTGGACCACATCTTTTCTCTCCAATGCAATTGCCAGATAGTGGCCTTCTACAAGAACATTGCCAGCTGGCAGTAGTCACAGCAGTCATGTGTTTCTTTCAGCAGAGATTGAATGTAAATTTGGTGATGTCTGAGTTCACAATCAGGTGAGAAAAGGAGTCAGTTTCTGCTCTGGTTGTGCTATAGCTGTTAGAGCAGGAATTTCCTTTCTGCCTTTTTTTACCATATTATTTGTACTGCTTATATTTTATGGCCATGATTTATAACATATGTCACGAGTTTCTCTGATGCTGCTAGCAGTTCCCTGCCTGTGGTTTGCTAGGTGGGGGCAGTGTCCTGATGCTTTTGACATGAGGTGTGTTTGTTGGCTGCAGTACCTTCCATTGGACACCGGAACCAAGCTCGTGCAGTGGAAGGAGGTGGTGAGGGGAGTGTCATGAAAGAAGTTACTGCATGAAACATCTGCTGGAGGAGGCAGTTTCCACAAGAACTGGATTAATAGTCCTCTTCTGGAGTGTTAGTTGGGGGCAAGCCTTTGGCCAACCCCAGCCATGTGCAGGACACAGCAGCAAACGTGGCTTTGCAGAGGCTGGGGTGCAGAGCAGGAACTGTTGCCTGCTCATATATTAAAAGGGAGGAGGGGGAGGAAGCCTTTGCAGCTGGGTTGAGTGCAGGCTGCTGCCAGCAGTTGTCTAGTGCTGTGAGCTCTGTGATTGATGCTTCAGAGAAGAATCTCTCCTGGCTTTTTTCAACCACAAGTTTTTGTCATGTGTAACAGGGTGGAGTTCTCTGCTGTGTTCTTCCCCAAGTTTTTCATTTGTGAGAGATAGGGGAGGGAAAAAAACTAATCAGCCTTCTTCAATTTGTTCCTTTCCAGGGGCTGCAGGACTGCCTCTCCAAAACCATTACTTTACTCTTATGGCCTCTGGAATTGCAATCACATCATATTCTGTCTCTTCTCCTGATAGTTAGGACAGGCTTCATTGGCTTTTTCCTTTTTCTTTCTTTTCTTTTCCATACTCTTTTCCCTTCTATTTTTACTATGCAGTGAGAAAGCCAAAGAAAAGAAGAGGGTGCTACACACCTCTGCCCTTTTCACATAGAGAAAGGAACGTGTCTTTCATGTGTGCTATAGCTCTGTCTCAACAAGAAAGCACAAAATTATGAAGTGGATTTTTTTCCAAAACATACGCTTAGATGCACAAGTAAGGTCAACTTCTAGTAGGTTCTGTACTCTTAGGCAAATTTGAAAAGTTCACCCTTTTATATAACGTCGATGTGGGTTTTCTTTAAAGGACATAAATAATGAAGCACCAAAGATAACTTAATACAAGCAAGGCCTCTCCCTGCTTGAAAGAATGCTGACTGGAGCAGATATCACAGAGTCCTTATTTCCACTTACTTCCTTGTTAGAGGCTTCGAAAAGGATCACCATATCTTGACAATTCAGTTTGCTCTGGCCTGTACCACTCTGCTATGCTTTGTTCAGTCTAAGTTTCAAGGCCTCAGGCTGGGAGGATTTAATTACTGTTTCTGGGGGATTATTTTAACTGCAGCTTCCACAGGTTTTCCTGTTCTAACTTCACTTCTGCTCTAAAGCCAAGGAAAATTCAAGTGTTACATAGCCTATGTGGTTTCAGGGCCTCTGCAAACCTGCATTGCAGCAGTGCAGAATGACTCCTAACTTTTACCTTTCCTTTGTCTTTTGCATCCAGAACAAACTCTCTAAATCTTTGATTTCCTGAAGAGGTTTGCCCTACACTGGGCTGCTTCCACTCTTTCTGTGAGCTGTACATTAAATGTACTTCCTGCTTTTAATGAACACTCCATCCCAGCTGCATTTTTTTATTAAGGTCTTGTGGAGCAGTTCTTGCTGAGTCTTGCTAAATAACTCTTGAAAGAAGATTCTCATTGTCCAGAGGTAGGATCATGTAGCGCTGAGCTTGTCTTTTAGCTTGTTACTTTTCCAGTGATTAAATCAGTTGCATTTAGGCCCATTCTGTCGTTGGGAAGTTATTAAGTTGCTGCCCTGTGGCTTCATCTTCAAGCATCCACCTTTCTGTTGACGTTTTGTACATGGTTCAGCCTGGCCTGATCTCATTCTGTCCTCTGCATTCTATCTGAGTTTTGTTTTTTTTCCCTGCAAGTCTTACGTGTTTGCATAGGTGCTTCATTTCAGAGGCATGCAGGAGGGATACAGATGTTATGACTTAATTATACTGTTTGGGCTTTTTTGATCTCTGGAACTCAAAACAATGGTCAAACAAGGATTCTCTTTCATTTTTCTTGGCACTAATTTCTCTCTCTCTCATGGATGGAAGTGACTGAAGTTGATGTTCAGAGTCAGTGACTGGTAAATCACATGAATCCATCGTCAATCCAGCTGAATTTATTACCTATTTATGTTTTTGCTGGATCTCAGTTTCTAAACCTTACTTCTGCCCTACATAGTTTACATTTGGTATTGCATGAAACATCCAGAAAACAGATCTGGTTAGGAGACCTTCCATGGGAGAGTAGAAGGAGAAGAGGAAGAAAATAATAGAAACTATCAGAGGGAGGAATTCAGGGAGGTAGAAAGAGAGATCACTTTGGCCTTAATAGTGAAGTCTATGAGTCCTACCTTTTATTTCTTCCAGCCCACCAGTATCTCTTCAAATTTCCAGTTGTTGCTGCTGCTTGTTAAAATCTGTTCTCCTGTCATTCCTTGCTCCATCTTGCATTAATTCTCTGGCAGTGCAGTATTAGTGCCTGTCTCACCACTGCTAGTGAAAATCCTTTTCTTTGCCCATCAGGCAGAGTGTCTGGAAGGGCAGGTAGATGTTCAGTGGTCTTCTATTGCTGGGACAGGGGTGTTGTGCTGAAATGAGGGAGTACATTACCCAGTGCAAAACACAAAAAGGAGGGTTATTGCTTGTTATGGTTATTCTGAGGGCACTCTCCTCTCTCTAACTGGGGAAAATTCTCTGGTGTCTCCCACACCAGCTTATTTGGCATTTTCTGGTGAGTCCGAAGGGGATGCTGACTGTTGTACAGTGTCTCTTAGTGACATGAGAAACTCTAGGTTTTTCTGCTGGGCCTTGTGGGCTTGGCAGTTTGGTGTCACCCTTCCCCTGGGCAGTTTCCCACCTCTGGTGATAAATGGTGTGGGGTACTGCTGCTGTTTGGCTGATGTGGCTTTCGTTCTGTTGGTGGAGAAGTAGTAGTGGGAAAGGTGCAAAAATAGATGTAAGTGGAAGACGAGGTCCTTTACCACTATGAATGTAGGAAAGGAGAGGGAGAAGTCTGTTCTCTGGCACTAAAGCGTGAGTGGGAGCATTTTCAGAAGAGATTATCAACCTCTCTTTTCCCTCTTGATTTCATGGTGCACCTCAGCCATCTGTTCTGTCAGCCCTGGAGAAAGCTGCTGCTTTCCCTAGTTTCACTTGCTTAACCAAGGTTGTGAAGGTTCATTCTTTGCAAGGACAAAACTCCTGTCTGTTGTCATTTAAAAGCATTTACTGTTATGAATTACGATGCCACTTATGTTCTACCCAAGTGGGCTTTAAATGAAGCACAGGTTTGGTTCACTGAGGTACAGCTGTCACTGCAGGAGGAGCCCTTAGTGTTGGTGTAGTTCTCATTCCTACAGGAGAATTTCCCACTCTACAGACTCACCATCATTTCTTACAACTTACCACTGCATGTTTAAAAGGCTTCTAAATGGGCTTCCAAAGCTCAGGTTTTTCAGTTTGTCTTTTGTTAGGTACATCCTACTGTCAGCTTTTGCTTGCAAACTACCAGTAGCTAAATTCATTACAAGGGCTTGCTCAGAAGAGACATGTTCACAGAAGTTCAGAAGGCAAAGTGGGAGTCCTTAGAGCTTGCACAGAACTGCTTTGCTCTCTATGAACACTTGGTCCCGCACTAGTGGCACTTCTGGTTTTTTTTTTTCACTTTCCAGAGGAATTGCATTGAGGGTGATGGGGCACAGACTAAGGGAAGTTGTAATCTGGGTACTGTGAAAAATGCCAATAAATTGCAAATCACTTTAAATACAGGACTGTATTTCAGTGAGGATCTTGTGCTTTCATCTGAGACAAAGCCTTGAATTGTGAATCTTTTAACATGGTGGTGTGGCAGTCTTCCTGATAAAAGTGATCATTTAACTTGCTGAATTCCTATTTCTACTGTTGGCAGTAGCTTTTTGATTCCTTTTCTTCCTGTCTTGCACTGTCACAGGCATCTCAGGAAACTCATTTAGCCTAATCCTGTGTTTGACTCATGAGACCCAATGAGCTAATAGCTTGAGAAGAAATTGCTGTAGCAATTGCATTCATAAATACCATGAACAGCCTCCTTAAAGTAGTGTTTGATTACTTGAGACAAAGCTTTCAAAACATTAAAACAGTCTGAAATAATCACTTGGCTAAAGCAATAACATTCTGTAGATGCATTTCATTTTTCACAACCCTCATTTATTTCCCTTTTCAGAAAATGGACAAGAAGCCTGTATTAAAAAGTAATTAAATCTGCAACCCAAGCAAGACACAGAAAATTCAAAATCTAATGCTAATGCAGTGTTTTCATTTTGCAGATGACTGTTGCCCACTCACATGCACACAAGTATGCACATCATTAACACTGACAAAGAGCTGACTGTTAACTTTGAGATTCTTGGTTTCCAGGAGTTTATTTCACAATCTTATTATGTAAATGTGGTTTTGTTAACTTGTGCAGTTGCCAGGAGAATCAGTCTGTCTATAGAGCTGCATGAGATGCATCCACAAAAGCTGGATAGGACTATCTTTTCCTTTGAAAAAGAGTCATGTTGCTTTGATTTATACCTAATCTTTACAAGTTTAAATCATTCTGACAATATAAACCAAACAAATCTAACAGTGTGATGGTGGTGTTTGCCAAATGAGAGTGTCCTGCATGGCATTAAGGCTTGGTGGGCTTAATGCTGCATAGTTGCTGGTTTTCTTTAAAAAAAGGGGTGTGTCATGAGGCTGTATGAAAATACATAGAAGAAAAACTTCTGGCTATTTGGTAAAAAAAAAAAAAAAACAAAATAGTGTTAGGTCCCTAATTTTTTCTAGTACAATACAGGAAGTGTTTGTCAGGGGAGTGATGTTTGGCAAAGCCTTATTTCTGTTACATCTGGAGACCTGATGTGTTTGTTATTTATTGTATGTCTTATCCAACATGAGGGGAATGAGAGCATCCCATGAAACATCCTACTGCTTGGAACTTTCCTAGATAAAGGGCAGCTCTAGGAGTTCCCACATCAGGTAGTTCACCTACCAAAAATGTAGAATTAGAAGGCTGATTAGAGCCTAGTTGTGGGTGGTAGTTATGTAGAGGCAGGAGCTGGTAGGGACAGGTGATGTGCATGGGAGGATTTATTTACACTAGGAGAATAGTGTTCTTCTGTGAAGCTACAATGTGTGATACATGATGCCAAAATTACTTTTTGTGAGTGCTGTCAAATGCTATTGGAAATAGCATTCACAAATTGTCCCATCCTTCTGTGAAAAATTCCTTCTAGCTTTTCACGGTGGAGAAGAGGGCTCAATAGGCAGATGGTTTAAGATCATACTTCAAGGCAACTTAGTTAACGTATCTTTAACCTTAAAAGGTTGTCAGTCCATGAATTCTGACTTTGAAGCTTGCAATGGATGAAGTTGGGATTGCTGTGCAGGATGGAAGTGAATTTCACCTGTTAAATAGAGAGTTTTATGTTTGGTAAAGAACTTTCCTCTGCAGGACTGTTACACTGAGAACATGGAGAATGCATCTTCTTAGCACTACTTAGATTTGTAGTTTGATTGATGCACAATATTTAATAAACTGTATATGTAGCTAGAGGTGAGGCTCAGTTTTTTTAAATATGAAATCTGATCACTTCCTTGTGATTTTAATCTTAGAGTGAAAAGCAGTAACTTGATAATTACTCAGTGTAACCTCTGCAATGTCTTTACAGCACAGTCTGGTTTGAACACTGCTCTTCATCCTCACAGCAGCAAGGTAAATCAGTTGCATTTTTTGTTGTCCTGACATTTGCAGCCAGATAGGGATGAAGATAAGGCTTCATTCTGAAGCAGTGAGCCATCACAGGTTTGTAACACCCCAAGTGCTGTCTCACTGTCAGGGGAGACTTGTGAGGTGCAACATGTGTTCAGTGGTAAAACCTGCCACCCTCTGCAATGAGTGTGATCTTGGCTCCCAGAGAGCAGCAGATCAGAGCATCTCTGCTACTGGTGGGCTCATTTTCCATGATCTGGTTCATGTGTATTCAACTCATCACTGTGGGCTTTAACAGTCAAAGCTTTTGTTTTGCTCCTTGTCCAATAGAGATTGATTTGAAAGCTGTAATAATGTTAGAGTACTTCCCATATTTTGCCCCAGATATTTTGCCGTGGATATTCTTGTTTCATCACATTTTTATGACTTGAAAATAGGCCACTTCAGACACTTCCCTGTGTAAAAATTGAGCTAGACCTTTCTCAAGATGAACCCTTAAAATTAGAAACTTCACACTTGAATGTCAGAGTTGTGTATAACTTCCTGTGTTGACAACTACATGGCCTCTGTCATGGATGAGTGAAATGTCTTGAGCTGTTGCTAAGTTTGTGCCTGTTTCAAGAGCTGCTGTGCTTCTGGGGCACAGATAAAGAAGGCAGCTCTAGGTTGTGTTGTGGCTGAGCTTTTCAAGTGTGGTACAGTCACTTTGCAGGAATTATCAGCCTTTCATATAATTGTGCCATGCCAGGGTTATGCTAATTATATTTTAGTTTCTGTTTTGCTGTTAATGGTATCATGTAAGTGCTGAGTTTGTTTTGTGTTTAAAATCGTTAGAGCAAAGGGAAGATCATTTTTCTCTGGGCTACACATAGAAAGCTCTGGAATAACATGTTTGATTTTCTGTCAGAATAACTTGCCATAGCCTCTGTCACTCCAGTGGGTAATGTTTTCCCTTCTGGTTTCCATTACTATAATTAAATGCATTCAGAGCATTCTGTTTCTGTCTATTAACATGTAATCATGTGATTGATTCTTGTATGCCAAGTAGATATTTTTTCTAAAGGAAATATTTATTTACATGAGTTTTCAGATCAGCTGTGTAAGTCAAGTGCTTATGAGTGGCATTTTGACATGCAGCTTGAACACTGCTATTTCCAGCTTACGTCCTCTGCGCTTCTCCCTCATGTACCTCCACAGCTTTCTGCTACTTTAATTTTTCCTTCCCTCACTAGCATGTGTGTTAGTCAGATGTTCAAAGCACTGGTTATTTAACTTCCCAAGAGAAGATGTTGCTGTATACTGTGGATTTTTTTATTGATCAGGATTTAGTGGAAGGCTGACTTGCTTTTCTGAACAGGTCGCTTGTGTCAAGGAAAGCTGCTGACCAAGGATATTTTTAGACATTTTTAATGATCCAGAGAACGTACTGTCAAACATTTTCTTTTCAGTCTGTTTTAATTCTTTGGCATCACATCAGGTTAACATTAAGCTTTTTGTGTTTGCATCCTTTCGTACCATAAATTCTTCGCCTTCTGTTATAACTGTCTATGCAAACCGTGTGACTCTGATTGTTTCTCTGCCCTCTATTTCTTTTGTTCCCTGATCCATGAGAATAATGTTGCCTTTGAAATATAGTAAAATTTCTAAAAGTAGCCAGTAACTGTAAAAATGAGCAAACCTAAAGCACTCATACAAACAAACACCCTGTTTTCAAGCCCAAAGAATTAAAATGTATGCCCATGGATAAGGCATTGATGATCAATACTGTCTTCCTTCAAACTGCCTTGGACCAGAGGATAGGATCAGTACAAGACCATGATTCCAGAATCATTAATCCTGGGAATGTGTGCTGTTCTGTCAGTCAGAGGTACAGATTTGGTCAATATTTTTGTTGTTAACCACAGAATTGAGTTTAGGTCAGCTGAAGAAAGACTGATGATGATGCCTGTCTTGCTCAATGTCTTCAGACAGAGGCACTTGATTTTAAGAAATTTCTTAACCCAGAGTAGCACTTTGCATTATGGCCCAGGTATTTTTGATTTCAGACTGCAGACTTGAGCTGGGGATGCTCAGCAGAATGTCGCTAATCTAGGAAAGGTACTGAAACTCCATCTGTGAGCAGATACTCACTGCATGCTTCATTTACTGCCATCCTGTGCTTTTCACCTAAAAGCAGGAGCTGTCTTCAGAGATGTAAAGAAGGATGTTTTAATGTCATTTCGTTATCCTGAATCTTCCAGTCCATTATGGCTTCAGAATTTATTGTTGTTTGTGCTGCAGACCAATTGCAGAGTGAATGAGAACATCCCAGCTGCTTGTGCTGGTGTAGCCATGGCTGCATTGACAGACCCGGGAGCAGGGTATTGCTGATAAGTCTCGTGATCTTAATCTGCTGTTTTATTGATAATATAATGATTCTAATGATCCCTCTGTAACAGAGCATCTTCCTAGGGAAGAAGGATTTTCTAGGTGTATTTGTGGAGCTTAGCTTTTTGAATGCATCCTCCAGAGAAGGAGAGCTGCTGGAGGGACTCTGACATTTAGTCATTCATTTGAGAGTGCAATTCAGAGTGTTTACTTGCTGAATATGTGAAGGTATTCCTTGCTCTTGATCCTTCTCAGTGTTACTAAGAGGATCTGCATTGTTGGCGACTGGTTTTGCACATCAGGGAAGATACGATTTTTATTTTTAAAAATACTTTCCTTCTATTTCTACTGTGCTTTTAGCTAGAGGAGAAATATAGGAATGATCTGTCTAAAGGCTTCCTGACACATTGTAATCGTCATGAGAGATTATAAAGATAAAACAAGGCATCCTTGACACTTGGGCCATCTAATCAAAGAATTGAGAGAATGAATTTAGTTCCTTGATCATCTGTGATCCTGTGTGACTTACAGCAAGTATCTGTCGCAATAATCTTTTTCCCAAATTTTTAAGGTAGCAGTAGCACTTCCTTTATCTTCAAAGGGTATAGTTAGAGATTTATATAAACTATTTGTTGATTGCTTACTTAATCATAAAATCCTACACCAGTTCAGATTGGTTTAAAGATTATCTAGTTCCAAGCTCTCTGGCAGGGACAGGGACACTTTCCACTGGATCAGTTTGCTCAGAGCTTCATCCAGCCTGACCTGATGGGGCATCCATGACTTCTCTGGACAACCTCTTCAAGTGCCTCACCTCCCTCACCGCAGAGAATTTCTTCCTAATACATGATCTGAATCTGCTTTCAGTTTAGAGTCACTCCCTTTGTCCTGTCACTAATGTCTTTGTAAAAAGACATTAAAAAACAGTAACAATTAGTGTCTTGTCTTTTATATCCAGCAGGACAAAAACATACAGTCACAAGTTCACTTGAAAACATTGTTTAGGAAGAAGTTGGGAATCCATTTCTCCCTTGGACATGCCATTAGAAAGGTTAGGAGTTAATCCATGCAGTTCCCCATGGCACCTACAACAAGGTGTTTTGGAATAGGGTGATCTTGATTGGATCCTGCAGTATGTTTGCAGTTTAATTCAGGTCATGTTTCTCCTAGTAGATTATTTCACTTCTAGCAATGTGGAGCTCCTGTATGTAGAATTTCCCAAAAAGGCTTCTCATACTTCATTACACTGACTGCCAGCAGAAATGCTGTGTGACTTCTGCATGGGTGAAATGGGCATTTTTCAGTTTGTGGAAAATGCTTGTATCAATCAGCAATTTGAAGTGCAAAAGAAAAAAATGTAGTTTCCCTTCTGATCAATACAGTCTGATTGTAGACATTAGTCTTTGTTTTCTAGCATGACTCTTTTATGCCTTGTTAATCCTCTTGAGCAGAAAGAAGAGTTTAATACTGAAGATACATTTCAGCTAGGAATTCCTATAAGATAACAGTTTTGGGTTATATAAAAAATGATGTAGTGACAAGAGGATATTTGCAAAATAAGCATTTGCCTTTTGATCTCAAAATCCTCTGGCCTCTAAATCTCTTTATCAAATGTTTTTATCCCTTTTCATATTTGTACATTTTCATTTGAAATAAGTCCAGTAATTAAACAGAAGTCTCAGAACCTCAGAATATCATTAAATCACTCTTTTGCTTTGTCTGTGCAAGTAAATAATGATGAATCAAAGTTTATAATTTGTCTCTTCTGTTTTGGCGTTTTTATTGGGTATTTTTTGCTTATACAAGTAATTTTTGTCTCTTGAGAAGATAAAGGGCTTGGATAGCCTTTTTGTAGTCTTCACATATAATTTTAATGACTCTAGGTGTGTTATCCCTGCTTCTGATTTCAGGTAGTTTTTTTTTTTCAATTAGCTTGGTATGCATTAGAAAGTCAGATTTTAGTTCTTTGAAAGACTGTCCTTATTAATTAAATCCACTAATTATCAGGAAGAGATTAATACCTTCTCATTAAAACAATGCAATTGAAAGTATTTTCAGAGTGTGCTTCCTCAAAAGATAAGTTTATGCTCATTCAGATCTGCTCTTCTTGGAAATACACAAAGAGGAATTTTTGTTGCAGGCCGAAACATGAGAACAGAGAAGGCACTGAGGCTCATTTGGTAAAATGGCTTTTGTTCTATTACAGAGGTGGGGGAGAATTTTTGCTGTTACTAATTAGCCGCAGGAAGAAGCATCTGTTGTTCTGTTGAGGCTTTTTACTTGGGAAGTAATTTCTTTGTTGGCGTCTTCCTAATGATCGTGTTCACACAGTCTGTGTGTGTGGCGGCCTCTGTTCCCCTGAAGTGACAGCATACAAGCCCCATGGATCTTGGGGGATGACACAAGTGCTGTGGAGGTACTAGTGAGAGGATTGCTTCCTGATTTATGGACAATCCAAAGCTGGCGCTCTCCTGTACCCCCTCATCTCGGCAAAAAACAGCTCTTGTTTGTTAATTGCTTATAATTGATTTGTGAGAAGACACTGTTTTGTTTTGGCATCTTCAGAAGTTGAGTCTGAAAGGATACTTCTAAGCCATTAAAATTTAAACGTACTTACCGTTCTGAAGACAATTCTGAATTTTACATGGTTCTGTACATACTGAAAAGAATTAATATAAACCCCACATCACATAAAATATTATGTAGGTTATGCAGTTCATTGATATGAATTCTGTGTTCATTGCTGCTCATTCAGCTGCTTCTGTTCTGTTTCTGTGCATAGCTAAGTGAAACAGTCCTCAAGCTACCCAAATTTAAAAGGTATCATTAACTCTTTCACAAATAGATGTGCTGGAAATAAGGTGTCTACCACTTTAAATCATCAGTGCAAAGAAAAGACCAGTCAGGCTGAAAATCCAGTGAATGGGGTCAGTATGTTGTGTGAGGCAAAAACATAGTTCCCTTAGAGGATGAAAGCAGTGAGAAGAATAGAGGCTGGAACAGTTATTGACATTTGTAGTAGTCAATGAGCAATAAACCAGTTATCTATTATTGCATTTCTTCATGGTGGTCACACTTCTGAACAAGTATGATGTGTATGTCGTATGCACAGCTCTGTAATACTGAGCTAAGCAAAAATTAGAGCAGTGCAATAATCAGCTCTAAGGAGGAGATCTGATGCTGGTGGTGACAGTGGTTTTTCACTTACCTAGTTGGGTGTGAGGGATGCCATCCTGAGTTACTCTGGGTTGTGTGGTCTCAGAATTGCCCTTTTGCTTGAAAAATAGTATACTATTACAAGTTTTGTAGCAAGATAAATGTCGGGACTGATGTAAATTAGATTTAGATTTTTTTTCACATCTGTAGAGGTGTGGGGGAAGGGAAGGAGAAAAAACAGTGCAGGAAAAAATTAATTTATTTAAAATGTCATGAATGCCAAATTTTGAGTCATTTTCTTTCTAAGTAGATCTGCAGTGCATGTCATTACCCACCCATTTCCTTTTAAAGCAATTAAGAGAAACGCATACTCTTGCTAAGGGGAAGGTTCTTGGTGTTGCCCCTCTTGCAGTCACTTCTCTCACAGGCCAGGTGAATTTTATAAATAGTGTAGAGAGGACCTGGTTGACTATTTTCCTTCTCTTCCAAAATGAAGTGTTAATCGTTTAAAGATAGAAACAGCTGTTGGCCATAAATGAAGCCCAGCAATGAAGGAAAATGAAGCTGTGCAGGTTTATGTGTATGAAGACATGCCCAACAATACATTGCCACTGACATGGTAATTTAAACTCCATACTTCATGTACAACTCAAATACTCAGCTGATAGCTCTTTGATCACTTGGGCACAGCAGGAGGGGAGGACAGTGTATCTCTACCATTGTCTAGGCAGATTTCTACCAAGGATACCTGTTCTCATCCACATGTCCTCCTTGGAAGCTGTTGGCTAACCTGTAGTCCACAAGACTGGTTTCTCACTCAGATGAAGGCTGTCTTACTTCAGCAGCACAGTACGTTAAAAAATTTACATTTGCGTCAGGGCGCAAAATGGAACATCTCTGTCATTTCAAGCCTCAGCAAGTGCTTGGAAGTACCAGACTAATATTAGAGCATGAGACCATTACCAAGTACTGATTGAATTCGTTGTAACTGCTTGACAGCCAGTCTTGAAATTTTGTTGGTGGTGTTCTTTTAAGAAAAAAATATTAAAAGAATGGCTTTGTAGATGTTAGTGAGAGGAATTCTGCAAGAGTAGATGCTGTGGGGGAATCAATATTAAGATTGTCAAAATGTTAAGGACCAGATCTGGGTATAACATACTCCATTTTAAATGAGTAGTAAGTCATCTGGTATTGTAGTAATTAATCTGGTGTAAATGAGATTAAAATCAATATCAGATTAGTGGCTAATGGGACGCCACTGATTGGTGTGGGTTTGATTTCAGGGACTGGGGAGAAATTCCCATGGCCTATCCTGCTGTGCAAACTTTTCTTTGTTCTTTCCCCTGTTTTCTACTGTGTTTTTTCTCTGTGCTTGAATTTGCAAGCTCTCATAATTTATAAGTACAATTAAAGAGCACTCCTTAGGAGAGAGAATTTCGAAATTGCCTTGTAATCTCTGCTAGGAAAGATAAACCTGAAACTAGAACAGATGGAGAAAATTTATATTTATTAAATAGATGCTACAAGCTCAAATATTCCTGCCTGATATTGATGCAGTTGGCTTATATTCTTACTGTTGTTTGTTGAGCCCCAGTTCTGTCTGATTTTCTCAGATGCTTGCTTTATTGTTCCATGTTCCTTGCGTTCAGGTTGCAGTGCAGCTGGCTGACAGATGAGGGGGAATTGCATTTGTTTTTCTTTGAACAAACTGTATTAATTATAATGCCTCCCACTGGGCTTGCAGTTTGCTTTAAGTAGCACATATCATTAGCTTTTAAAAACCGACAGGATCATAAACTTCACGTTATTTTATCTTAAATGGTGTATGATTCAAATGCACAGTATAACCATGAGGCAGAACAGCAAACCTGCACTCACAACTCTGGGAACTACAGAAAAATGTATTTTTCTTCCTGAGGAAAAAGCATCTATATTAACTAGAAGGGGTAGGAAGTTAACTTTTTTTGGTCAGCAGTGCACGTTAATTGTTAACTGCTTGTGCAGAGCAATCAAAAGTGAACATTAATGCAGTTGTAACAGATGTCTTCTTTTTCATATACATGTACATATATTACTGGAGAACAGGTTCCTGGAACGTTTTCTTACTGCCAAAAAGCTTTTGGTAATGAACAGCAGACTTCATCCATGGGCATGTTGTGGCTTGAATAGTAGTAGTCTGTATCTTCTGTTTCTTGCTTTTCAGTCTAGTTCAGAATATTCTTCTAGACAGATGAAAGCACTTGCTTGCATCTTTTTATGATATTTTAATGATCAGGAGTTTGTTAGAGTGAAGGTGTGAAAGGAAAATTCCAGGATACCTGGTTTACTATAAGGTATCCAGAAAAATAGTAAAGAGCATGTACTTTTTGTGTTTTATAAGGGTGTCATTAGTTACAGGAGAAAGTCAGAGCCTTGGGTTATTTCCATACAATTCAGTCTGAGTTAGGGTTTATTTAAGTCAAATCACCCCTTGAAGTGTTAAAAATTCAGTGTATAGGATGGATAGGAGCTTTCCTGTGCTGGAAAAGAAGGAATTTGCATAAGGTACTTAAACTGTTTATCACACACCATGTATTGCCATGCAAATGCTTATGTGGCATGCATTCACCAAATATAAGTAAATAGAATTTACTTACAGAATTTACTTCTATAAGTAAATAGAACAGACCAACCGATGAAGTTGCTCTGTAGGCTTCAAATGAAAGGAAATTTTCCTTATTTAAGAAAGTGTTTGCCATGTATGATGTAGTGCAGTAGATCTTTTCACCCGGTCCCTTATTTAAAAGCAGTGCAGTATAAAGGATTGTTAAATAAAAATGTACAGTTCATTAAGTGAAATGCTCTATATCCTGTTAACAGTCAAACAACAAGCAACTAGTAAGCAAATGAATAATTACATTAGAGTTTCAATAAAGAAACTATGCCAAGGACATAGTCAGAAAGAAAGTTTGTTACTAATCTATCCCCCATATGCTGATGGTGATGGTGGAGACCACAGAATGAGAAGGATGTGGTTTTGAAAGATCTGTGCCACTGTATAGCAAACAGTCCAAAAAGGGACCTAGATTAATGCAGCTGAAGTGTTCTGTATCTGCTTCCATTTGGGTGGAGCAAAGCAGTTTGGCTTTGGTTTCACACATGTCTCTGACTGAGATGCTCTCAGCTGGAGTTCATTTACCAAAGACTCCCAAGGTGGAGAGCTCACATGCACAAACAGGATTAATTTCCACCAGAAATGTAACATTTGCATTCACTGACCTTAGAAAGACCCAGGATAAGCTGATTTTCCCTTTCATACTCTATCATGGTTAGTTAAGTCTTTGTTGAAGAATGGAACACCTTGGAACACCTTGCTGCCCTCATCCTAAAATGATTGAGCAAAACACCTTAAAGAAGAACCTTGAACTCTACAGCTGCAGGGTATATGGGTGGAAACACTTTTTTTTAATTACATTTTATTGCTTTGTAGGAGAAAATTGGAGAGTCCTTGGGAGGGTAAGGGAGAGAAAGAGGAAGGACGATTCAAAAGAGGCATGGGAGGAGGCAGCTCTGTATTCCTTTTTCAGTAAGTAGGGTTAATGTATTTATGTGTTGCACTGTATAGAAAAGCATCAGCAGTCCTTGCAGAAGAGATGAGACTTGGCATCTCCTGTTTCCTGGGTGCACTGTAATTGTTAGGCCACAACCTAAAGCTTAGGTAGGTTCAGTAACTTGGGGGAGATGAATCACACAGCCCCAACTGCCCTCGTTACCAGATGCTAGTGAAGAAAGAGAATAGAAGAATACTGATTTTGTGGTAAATGTCATAATGCTGCTGTTCTTTTGCAGAATTAGCATGCAATGAAGAATGTGCATAATATTTGTTCTGTACAATGAGTGTCAAGTTTGGAGTGTTTGTGTAAGATGCAGCATTAAAAAGAGGGTGTGCAGCATAGAATATGTCATTGTTTTCTCCTTGATCTCTACAGATCCCATTACTTCAAAACTGGTTCAGTTATTTTCCTGGATATGATCTCTTGGTACTCTTCCCTAAAGCATCGTGGGTTTATTCCCAAGGGCAGAAAACCTTTCCTTTACTGAAATTTGGCAAGTCACTTTCAAAAGAATGCAATTTTTCTGAGTCTGAAAACCTGATTTATTGCTTAATCCCCACAGAGGATGTAGAAAGTGTCATATGTTATACATTCTATGGTGTTTTTGTCTAGACAGAGTATTAGAGTAGGGTTGCAAAGATACTCAGGAACATCTGCAATTTTTAAATGCAACAGGACTGTATTACTAAGTACCTTCTCAGCTGCCAGTTGCTTTTCACTGCATACTTACTTTTTTTAATAAATACAAATGTCTGTAGTTGTTTCCTACTAAACAGCTTTGCCCTGTTTTCAACTACTCAGATCTGTCACTAAGCAAGTAATTACTTTCATTGCTTGAGTTTTGCCCAGAACCAGAATCACTGTCTGCATCTGACACACAGTCTTTGAGATTCTTGGTCAAAAATCTTAGTGCAGAAAAAGGATGAAAACATACACAGATTTTCCTTCACAAAGGTCTGGAAATCACTGGGTGGGTTTCAGATTGCTGACAGCTATTCAGGAGTCCCTGTAGGACATAACTCAGGAGAGAACAGAACTTCTTACCATCATCATGCTGGGTGAGTTCTTGGTCTCTTCCAAACCCTTGGTGTGAACAGGAGGAGACTATGCTCAAGGTGACAGTCCTCCCTCTCTTGTCTGATAGGAAATGCTTTGAACTGATAACATGTGGTCCTCTTTTCTTTCCCCTTTCCTGTACCGCCCGTGTCCCCTATGAGAGCTCTGACCATTTCACTTGAAGTGACCTGACTCCTGTACTGAGGTGGCTGAGTGAAATGGTCACAACCATCAGTCAGAGGAGAAAAGTATCAGTGAAACATGAAGATGTTTGGGGACATCTGCATCAGGTCCGCCCTTACTGAGCTGACAGAGTTAATGCTGAATAGGCTGTTTCCCTAAAACAGGTTGATTTATTTCCATCAAATATTCAGTTGCCATAGACCTCAGGTATGTTGGATTAAACTTGTTAAACCAGTACTTCTTTGTGAGCATTGTATTACTGAGACTGATATTTAAACTGTGCCATAAGGGACAAATTCGTGTCCAGCATCCTGCCAGACTGAGGATTTTCCATTATACTGAGGTCATCCTGCTAACCTTCACTGGCTTCAAGGGAAAATAAGCTCATTTTAAACCACAGCAGTAATTAAATCTGCATGCCTACTTGACTGATTTAATGTTTAATTAAAGCAGAAGTATTGTGGTGGAGTAGTTGAAATGAATGACTGTCAACATTTGTAAGGCTGACAGAATCTGATTTTTCTTCTTTTTTTCTTGTTCTTTTTAGATTTTAAAAATGTTCCTTAGTGTAGTATGTAGGTATACACTGAGAAATCCTTAGAACATTTGAACTGGCTTGAAATTTTTGAAGCATATCTTCTGAGGTTTGAATAAGAGCGTAGAGGACCTCCATCAGATAAAGCTGTAGAGTACAAAAAAAAAATTTCACACCAAATATATCATTGTATTTTTGTGTATGCATCTGTGTAACACTTGCTATAGCCATTAGCAGAATGAAGTTTCTTTGATTAAGAAAATTTGAGACTGGTTTACAAAGAGCTTTGCAATTTTATGTGGGTAGAAGTATTTAACTGTAGTCAGTCTGTGAAAATGCACAAGTGAATTTTATGTTTTGGTTCACTTTTAATCTGGACATAGTAAACAAGTAGGAATTTTTCCTCATTGAATTGCAAATTATCTGTAAAACAGAAATCATTGCTTTCTGACACTGTACCAGTCTAGTTTGTTCAGAACCTCCTAGCTAATAATACACATGTGGCTCACACGTTCACAGCTACTCACAGGCAGCTCTTAGTCTGCTGAGATAGAACAAATACTGTATTCATTTGCTTTGCTGGTAAGGGATCACTTCTCATAGGTCTTTACCATGCTTGCCAAAAGAGCTTTCTTGGCATTCTTGAGCTCTTGACTTTCAATGCTCTTTCTTATTAATTACCTTTTTAATTACTCCCCAACCACCCTGATTTTTGTTGCAACAAGCTATTGAACTAATCTGTAGAAATTGGGACATTTCTACAGAATTGAAAGATTCTACAGAAACTGAAACAAAAGATTGTAAGAGAAAAATTACCCATTGAGTCATTGGTTTATAGAGACTGTGGAGGAGTAAGGAACAAGTGCTCTCCTAGCAAAGTTCTCTTGTGCTTTTGAAAATCTTATGTCTAAATAGAAATTCACAAGATTTCTTGACAGATGGAAAAAAAAAACCACAGTAAGATTGAAGCTTTGAAGTTTAAGATTGAAAAGGTGTTTGAAATACAGACTTTGTTTAAAACAATAATGAATTATTTTAGTGGGCAAAACCCCCTAATATTAGCATTTTTGTAAGATCCTAAGGACATAGTTTAAATGAAAATAATTGAGAAATACTAAAAATAGAGGATTGAGTTACGTGGGGCTATATGGTGTGGGCCCATGAAATGTCCTCTGGTTTGCTGAGATGTGTCACCGGTCCTGTTTGAGTACCAGTTGTGTTTTGGAAATTGCTGGGATCCCCATCCAGGGGTTCTGCATCTTCTGTCTGTTGTCACAGCATGGCATTTAGATACTTCTTTAGTTGATTGGAAGATTTTATATTGTACAGTGTCCTTCATTAAAGGCACTCCCAAAGTCAATAAATCACGGTTGATTACAGAGACTACCCTAGAAGATGAGGACACTTTGTGCTTCCTCTGGAGTAAGTCAAAATTTTTCAGGCTATTATTTTTCTAGACCAAGTCAAATTTTGGCTCTTCCCCTACTTTTTACGAGAGGAAGTATTCATTACTTCTTCAGAATCGATTGTAGAACTGGACATCCAATATCATTAGGCACAACTATAGTCAAATAAAATTCCGAGTTTGAGCTTGATCTAAGGTAACTGTGGCTGATAGTCTGTATCTCAAGGGGTGGCATGCTGATACACTGCATGAGAGGCCAAGTGGCACTGGGCAGGCTAAATATTCTGTGGAAAGTGTAGCACTACCAACCATATGGTACATATGAATTAGAGCTACGCTCTCTTATTTTAGATGATAAAATTTACACTGCTCCTCTATGCTATATTACTAAAAGCCATTAAAATAACATTTTGGTTATGGCACCATCTGAGGTAAAAGCACCATGCTTTCAAGAATGACTGGTTTGAAAAATTTTAATTTTCAATTAAGCTTGAAAGGACAAAGTGCAAAATTAACTAACTTGCAATTAATTTCAGTAGTAATTATGTAAAAAATTCCAGGCATATAGAAGATGAGAAGCATGGCATAATTAGTTGTGGAGGTTTTTACTGCTGTAATTACAGTGATAAATATGTATGAGGCTGTTTGGGAAAGGGAAGCACAGCAAGCAATTGTATTTAATTAAACTTTTAGCTGGCTTAGTTATGGAGACTGCTCTTTGTTTTAATCCCTTCAAGACTGCAGTGACACTCCCAAGGCAGGGTAGTCACACCCCAGAGTGTGAAAATTGCATTTTAGGATTTATTTTTTCTAGGTAGAGGTCTCGTAGGTCATCTGTCACTTTATGAATCACAGGTAACTATTATGTTCTAATTTTACAGCTCTTGAAACTTCCGTGAAAAGCCCGATGAAAGCAGATTGCACCATTTGTTGTTTGTGTATTTAAAATGTTCAGAGAGAAGGACATAGAATTGCACAGGTGAGCATGATGCAGAGGAACCATCAAGCACAGAGGTCTTTGTTTATGAGGTCCTTATCTACAGGAACAAAATTAGCTGAAAAATTAAAGCTATTTGTATAGGGAGCAAGGAGTCATGCAAAACAAGTGTGTCTGTGGTTTGTTTTGTATTTTTATTCAGTATTTTTAGATGCTTGGCATGTTCCACTTAGACTAGAATCCAGTGTGATTTGGTCCTTTTTTTTTCTTTTAATTTTCTTTCCTAATTTGTATTGAGACAAGTTTTTAAGATGACACATAAGCATTTTAAATCAACCTCCATCTTTAACGTGTGAATACTGTATGTAGACAGCTTGTTAAAATACCACAGAGTGCTTGGGAGGACAGGACTGGGTTGCTCAAGGATAATTAAGTGCACCTTAAGAGTAAAGCAATAAAACTGCCTCCGCTTTGATAGTAAAGGAAAAGTAAATAATTCATTGAAGTCTTTGTGTGTGTGGAGAGCAGGGTATGGCTGATAGAAGCTGAGAACTCCCAATTTTTGATCCTGGCTGACAATCTTTAGCTCTGCAGCTTGAAGTGAATCATTTTATTAATTTAAGTCTTGCTTTTTAGGTAAGGAATAGGTTTACCTGTCTTGTTGGATTACTGTAACATTGATGTGATTTGTTTTAAAATACTTACAGGAATAGTACTGTAAAAAAATACTACAGCTGGTCATTTGCATCTGTACTGTAAAGGAATAAATGGTTTTGTTTCTTCCTCTTTCAAATGAGATAAACTCCTAACCTTTCGTAAGAATGATTTTTAAAATTGCAGCAGATGCTCGTGTGTGTGTAAATGGAAACAAGTCTCAGCTATTACAAATTATGCTCCCTAGAAGCTTATACCCAGCCCACACAGTCCCCCATCTTTTGTTTAAATCTAGTCATGAAGCATCATTTTACTTATTTTCTCTTATTCCTGAGAAGTGTTTCATTAAATTTGTCTGCATCTTTTCCCTTTTACCTTTGTTTACCTTTAGTTCTGATCTGCCCAATTATCTAAGAATTAGTCACTGAGCTTACTTTTTATAACCCGTGGCTATTATAAATACTTCAGTCATATCTCCTCTTAATAATATTTTCTCAGTACTAAATAAAGCATGTTTTTTTCTCTCTTGATATTTAAGCCCTGTTTCCTCCATTCATCGTCTTTGTTTCTCATGCTGTACTCTCCATCAACCTAATTCTGTCTTCAAGTAAGCTGGCCAGAATAGACTGCCAGCGTTCAAACATGGTTTCATTGGGGTTTTGCAGAATCTTTCCACAATACAGTTAACATCCTTTCCTTGTGATAAGCCAGTTTTCTATTAACCTTCTTTACCACTGCTAGGCATTAGCTGAAGTTTCTGTCAATAAAGGTTCGTTCTCATGTGACACATTAGCTAATTCAGTGCCTTTTAAACTATGCTAAGCTGTACTAATCATTATTATTTGCCTCCAGTCTTTTCACGCAGAACAAGAACTATAAGTATGCCACCAAAAATCTCTTCATTTGCCCTTGCATACAGTAATTATCTTGACATAGTGATTAATAATTATAATTCTTGCCTCTTAATATAAATTTTTCTTTCTTGCATTGTACACATGCTTTTCATATCAAGAATTGCACAATTCAGTATGACTAGTTTAGTCAGTCAGCCAGGGTCAAAGGGAAAATAAATGTTTCCACAATCTCTCTGGAAACAAAAAAACAAGACTACATCTTTAGCAAGAATAAAAAAAAAATCTGCCACACTCACATTCGTTAAGCTGCATTTGTCAGTGCTGAATAAACCACCTTTCATCAAGTGCAGCAATTTTCTTCATTCTGTAATTAAAGATACTTTTTGCTTAATTTATTTATATGAAAACTTGCTAAAGTGAGACCAAAATTTTTATAATGCATGTTTCAAAAAAAAAATGGTTCTGGATAAAGTCCCAGGTACTATAATGTCTTGATTTACTGTCTGAAATGTTATGCTAAGTCCATCCACAGGGGAAAGGTGTCCAAGTGTCTTCTGCACTCTAAAGGAGGAGATGAGCTCCTCCTTCCTCTCTGAATGCATGGGTAGCTTCTAAGGCTCACAGAATTTATTGATTTGTCAATGAAGTATGAACTCTTACTGAACCTGGGAGAAGAATGGGATCATGTAACAAGTGATATAAAATTCTTTACAAGAGGACCTCCATTCTCATTGTTAGAAGGCATTTTTCATCTTTTTTTCTGAAGGCAGGTTTGGTGAAACAAACACAGATTTGTCAGCTCACCAGAAGAAATATCCCAAATTTAGGTTTTATGAGGTGTTTTGGGTTATTTGACTGGCAGGGTGAAAGTGTTGTTATTTCTGACTACAGGCCAGTGTATACAGTCAGGACTGTCAGAGGTCTCAGGGTACTTCCAAAGCTCAGCTAGACCATTGTTAGCTTGAGGGGATCTGTTCCAGTGCTGCATTCTCCTTGCCACTTTGCAAATTGCACCTCACACCAGAGCTACACATGTAGGTAGTAAGTTACTGTGGTGCTTTGCCTTTGGGGGTAAGTGGTTCAAATTTAACCTGGATTGTAGATACTTAAATTTTATAGGATTTTTTTAATATTCTTCAGAAAAACATTGAGGAACTCTCCTGAAGACATACAGAAATGATAGTCCCTATGATAAAATCATCAGATTGGTCAGTGTAATTGGAAATCTAAAGGCATGGCAGCACATGGTGCTACTGTTGTGTGTTCAATGACAGAGGTGACAGCTCTAATCAGACATATGAAATAAAGCTGTAATTTCTCATGTTAGTCATTCGGGACATTTCCCTGAAGTGTTTGAAAGCCCTGCACTTATATTGTTAGAGCAGGCATGGTTTGGATTCTCATTTATTTCAAACCTCTGTATTTAAAAATATTAAAAGCTTCCCTGGAATGTTTTCTTCAGCCTAAACAATCCCTTCTTGGTAGTTAGTGTCTGTGTGGGCATCTGATAGTTCATTATTGTTCTCCATCAAGCTCTGATTCACCTTTGCTTTTTTAAGTGTGGTATCCTGAGCTGGATAAATACTTGAGCACACACACCTTGCTAGAACTGGATTCTGTTTGGGTGCTATTTTTCACTGCAGGTGAACATGCTATTCCCTGCTGACACCTGACTACATGTGATCCTGACCATTTCTGATAATTTAAAATAATTTTTAATTTTGGTCTCATCTAGCAGGATTGATGCTGCCTAACAGTAAGCTGAATAAGCATTCTCTGTCATTCAGGTAATTACTGAATAGGTTCAGATTCAGAGCAGAGCTTTTTGGGCCCCCCTGAAAAGCTTTCAATTTTCTAATGAACCACTGGCAGCCACAGCCTGTGAATGTTTCCCTCCCTCTCCCTCTTTTCGGTGTCATCTTTTCTGGTCAAGTGAGATTTTTATCAGGGGATGAAAAGCACATGTTTATCCTCTTCCTGGTGTTAATGCCTTCCAGATGCTTGTTAGTGTCCCATTTGTGTTCGCTAGCTTTCAAATGCAGCTTTTTTTTCTTCTCTTTGCCTCATTTACTTCTCTGTTCTTTCTTCCTCCCTCACCCTTTCTCTGGCATTTGATGGTCTGGGTGTTGTGATCAGGAAGGTCAAAAAGGGCTCTGCAATAGCTGCTTTCACAGTCAATTGCTGTCTTCTTTGCTGTTGTGTTTTGCTCCTTTTTTTTTTTTTTTTTTTTCTGTTGTATATATGTACATATAGTATTTAAGGAAATATTTAGAATTTGATTTGCAGCCAGGCACAGTGTTTGTTAAGACCTTCCTGAAGGTGGAACCTGAACTCAGTGAAGCTACTGAGGCCACTGTTTGGCAAGAGTTTCTTGAGTTTACAAAGCTTGTAGCTGAAAGGAAACATTAGTTTGTATGTCAAACAATTGTAATGCAAAGTCAGGATAACTGTAAGAGGCAAAGCCTCTCATAATGTAACCTTACACAGGCGTGTTGGCAGCTGGAGCCAAGCACTGAGCTTCATCTTGGTTTGGACTGAGTGTCTACCCTCATCTCTCAGTTGTTGCAGTCTTGCTTTCTTCTCTAGTCTCCTTTTGATTCCTGGAGCCAGAGGATGGCCTGCAGGCTTTTGTTGGGGTGGATTTGCTGCTGGTTTGTTCTGTGGCATCCTGGAGGCAGTCATTGAAAGGGCATTGAGTGGGTATGAATGAACGGGTGATGTGAAAGGTGACACTAGGATTAGGTGACCTGGAAGGGTATTGTCTGTCTCTGTGGATTTGTTTCTTTTTTTACTCAGGATCACAACCTGCTCATGGTTTCTAGATTGTTAGTATCTTGAACAAGTGAAGCTATGTGTATTGTGTATCTGGCAATATCTCTTCTTCACCATTCTAGAAAAAAAATAGGATTGACAATATTAATACGTAAAACAGGATATGAACATTATACTAACACTTTGACAAAAATCAGAGCCACTAAAATACAGTTCTTGAACTATTAGACTAAATTTATAAACTGATTATAAACTTACTCTACAATAGATCCCATTTAAGCAGTATTTCTTGCCATGTGTACCTGACTCCAGACTCCATAAATCCAGCACTGCATTTCTTCAAGCCTTATTATCCTTCTTACGCTCCAGCTGTTCATAGCACTAATCAGCACCCAGGAAAAAGTTAATGTGCATATCCTAGCTGAGCACCGTGTGTCTCTTCTTGCCTGCCTCCAGAATAAACACTATAGAAATGCAATTCATCTGTCCTGCTCAGCATCCCACATTCAGCTTTTTCCAGACGTTCTGTTGAAATAACGTGCATTTTTTTCCAGGCATATAGATCACTCAAGATAAATTTGTAACAGTTTTGCAGTGATTGTAATTTAGTTTCAGAGTTGATGATAAAAACACAAGCATTTCATCCACAAATTTTCATTTTAATTAGTTTACTTTTTGTTTTTATTTGTTGGTTTTTTCTACCTCCTAGATATTCACATGATTCTGAGGAATGTTAGTGGAGTATGTCATGACAACTTGGATTCTAAACACTTAGGGAATAGGAAAGGCAAAGCCACCCCATAGCCTTTGGCAAACCTGTTTTCCCTCGTACTTTTGACTTGAAACTGTACTGAAGACCTTTCAAAATTAAGGTAGGGCATGCCTTTGCACTGGCAGGGAGCTGATACAATGTCCAGGCTCTTACCTGGCTCAGAGCTCCAATTAACCTTTGCAGAAGACAGGACACTGCCCTTGCATATAAATTTACCAGTGTTGCCAAGGTTATTTGGTAGAAAATAGTATACTTTAGTTGAAATGAAGGTTAAGCTGATATTACAGAATCAAAGAATCACTAGGGTTGAAAGGGACCTCTTGAATGTCTCCAGAGAGGGAGATGATGTGATTTCCTTGGACAGCCTATTCCAGTGCTCTGCCACTCTCAATTTAAGGGAATTCTTTCTCATGATGAGGTGGAACTTCTTGCATTTTAGTGTACGTCCATTACTCCTTAAATATTGCAAACTGAATACACTTGGGTCTTGCTGGTTGAATTTTGCAGTTCTGTTAACTTCTCCATTAAAACTTTATATATCCTATAATCCTTATTACTGGTATGCAAGAGATTACACAGCAACCAAAGACCCCAAACCTGGACTTCTATGCAGTTGGGAAATACTGTTTGTGACTGGAACAAGATGAGACTGGAATACCCCTTAGGAGATTGGAGGAAAGAGCAGGCTATGCTTTAGGATCAGTGGCTATTATCTCCAGCTTAGGCACCTTGCTTGAAGTGGCACTAGAGCCTGGGAGGTGTGTAGTTGTCATGTGTCTCAGCAAGAGCACATTTATGCTATGAAGATAATACTGTTTCTCTTTCTTCGAAGCGGATTCTTGATTTATTTTATAAGCTTGGTCTACCAAAGTGCCTCGGTTAGAGATTTTCCTCCTACAGAGCATGTTTAATTTAGTGCTTGTTTGGGGCCAATAGTAGCCCAAGCCCCTAAAGCTTTCAGTGCCCCAAACTCTTCCTAAGACAGGCATCTTCCTGTCTTAAAATGTTACAAGAGCTTTATAGTAACCAATTTCCTGGTAGCCTCCTTGATGGTGACCCTCCACTTGCAAAGGAGAAAGAGGTGACTAACAGGATTCTTCCTTTTTATGTTCTAGCCCTGCTTTTGGGCCTGGTTTTTGTACTGGCTATGATTGAATCAAAGTACACCACTGTCCTATCACGTGTCCAGGAGCTGCTGCATAGATCAATGCTAGAGTAATCCTGAATTACATTTGAGTAACACTTTAATTTCCTCTTTGGGCTCCATCCAGCTGCCAAGTGTGGACCTTTTGTTTTTGTGCTTTATGGCAGGTTTTGGCTTTGCAGGTTTTTACATTGCTGCCAAGTTAATTTTAGAACTTTGGTTGCTATGACTACTGTTAAGTATTTCTTAGTTCTCTACTTATTTGCTCAGTTTGCTGCTTTTCTTTTCTTTGTGTGTGTGTGAAGTGCATGGAGTAATTATCCTACCCTGCAGAAGATAAAAAAGGATGGCATGTGAGAGGTGAGGCTCTTGATCTTCGGGCTGACTCAGCTGCTCTTTTAGAGCAGCTGCAAAGACTTGAAAGCGCAGCTCTTGTAGCGCGTGGTCAGGATAAGGATTTAAGTCTGGGGAGGAAGGCACTGGTAATGCACTCATTCTGGTGCACTGAATGAAACATGCTGGCACTGCTTCTAATTCTGCTGACTGCTACTGTCCTTGGGTTTATCTGTGTCTTGCTGGCTACTTGTATAACTATATATAGTTCCAAGTCTTACACTTAGCTTAACATTCTTGGGAGCAAGAACCATTGTTTTGCTCAGAGCCTCTAAAGTGCATTATACAGAGAAATTCTGTTTCACTGCTCAGAGCTCAAGTTGTTACACTAATACCAATAGTGATGTAAATATATATATATATTTATATATTCTTCATATCAAGAGTCCTACTGTCTTTATGCAGGCAAGGTCATGACTGTCTTTCCAGTCATCTGAAAGAATAGGTAAAGGCAGAGCATGCAGTGCTATTTAAGACGTCTGATTGATATTTGAAACACTTAAACTTTTCAGGAAAATGTAGTTCTTGTCCACATGAAAGAGCTTTGGAGAATGTCCTGAGAAAGTGAGAACATCACTGTCTAGTTTTCAGGTGGGGATAGCTGGGCAAGGAGCCAGGCAGAGGTGGAGAAAATTACCTGATGGGCAACTTCGAGAGCTGGGAATAGATCCACCCTTTGCTCCAGCTTCTTAGATCAAGGGCTGTTCTGTTTGCTGTGGTTCTGGTCTGTGGGCATTAGGGACACTTGTGTTTAGCAGGGAATTAAACACAGGATCACCTTGGTGCCATTTGAAGCCAGGATATCTGTGCAGATGCCTATTGTGTGTCTTTGTCTGTGAAGCCATCACTGTTACAGACCTATTTGGAAGGAACTTCATCCTGGTACCTTCCCAGAAATCTTATCCATTTACCAAATACCTGTTAAGCAAAGGTGTAATCATATTGTATTCCTCTGGCCAATTCCCATAGACAAGGTCTATTTAGTATGTGTAACACTTCCATTAGTGAATCTCTCTTCTGTGCCTGAAGCAGAGAAAGCAGGGCAAAAACATGCTTTGAATGCAGCTGAAATCAAATCCTTGTCTCTGGTGTCTGTGGGAACTGTGAAACTGTTCAGGAGGGGAAAAGTGGTAACCTAGCATGAGACTTCATGAGGTCAAGGTGCTCTGTTGTTTGAGAGAGATCTTGTTTGTAACACTGAGAAGGGCAATAGGGAAAAAAGATAACTCAGATAACTCAGTTAGAAAAACATCACTAGAATAAAGAGTATTCTGAGAGTTCAGTGCACAAAAGCTATATGAGATTTGTTTTGGTGGCATATAAAATCATCAAGGATGAAAAATTTAATAAGAATTTTGGGAGATTTAGCCGGATGCCCTAAGAACTCCAGACACAGAAAGTAAATAATGTGCAGAGGCTCTGCTTGTCTGCATTTGATTTTTGTTGTCTTTAACCTTCCAAGCTGCAGCTCTGCACTTTAACCAGTTGGAATTTAAATGTGTTGTTACAGTAGCATCTTTGTTGGAGATGGACCGTGACTCCTGCTCATTAAGGCTACAGATGTCTGCTCAGATTATGTATTTCAAAAGCTTTTTCTCCAATGAACTGTGAAAAGCCGGGCTTGAGCAGAGGATTGCGAAAGATAAAATAATAGCCTCTCATCGCCATGTCTGGCAGACTTAATGCAGTTACTCTCAGATCTTTTTTTAAACTTTGAGACAGCAAATTTGTTCACAGTCAATAAAATAGACCTCTGAGCACAACCTGCTATGTTTCCTTTATCAGTATTTTCCTAAATTATTCACAAGGCTTTTTACACTCCAAAAATCTCTAATCTGTGAATCCAGAATTTTCCAGATACTAGGATTTAATAGGCATAAGTGACATTGATAAACTGTTTATATGTGGCATGATAGAAAATGGATCTTCTTCAAGGGAAAAAAACCCACAAAATAATAAATACGCCATGAATTTAAATGAAATTAGCTTGCCCACTCACTCTTTTTCATGAATTTGTACTTAGTAGCAGAGCAGACAGAACTTTTTAAACTTACCTGGATAATGCCTGCTTCTCCTGGGAGAGGATAACTGAATTACCAAGAAATTCAATTCAGTGACTTCTGTGATGTGTAAACATTTGCTGAAAGTTATTAGAGCAGAGCTAAAGAGTCATGGATTTTGTTTCCTTGAGTAGTCGTGCATGTCCAACTGAGAGTTTTCAGATGTCCTCTATCTCTCACCTTCTCCCTTTTACATCGAGTGCAAAAGGATAGAGGTTCATCAGGCAGTCTCAGCTCTGTACCCCTCATGCCTGTCCAAGCCTCTGAATATTCACCAGAACCTACAAAAAAACCCAGAATGTTATCTGGGACTTCTAAAAAATTATTTACTTCAACATGATCAGGTATATAGAAAGGCAAACCAAAAACGTGATGTAAGTCTCCTGTATGCAAAACCATTTCATGGTTCTGCTACTTTTCTTTTAGCTGTGCCATAGAGCAATTTTCTTGCCACAGTGTTACTTTGGAAGACCATTAAGGGCAATTCACCTCTCTTGGACTGCAAGCCAAGCAGTGTTGGTAGGCTCAGGTAATGTTACTTTCATCTTCTGCAGGTTTTGATTTACTGGCCTTGCTAGAAAAGAGAGGTTAGGTATAGGCTGGTCTTTTGTGGAGTAAATTATATCACAGCCAAAGTGAAAAGCCACTGGACTTCCCTTGTGAGCATGGCTTGCTAAGAGATCTTAAGATTAAATCTTCTTGGCTCAGAAAACCCACCAGTAAGGCAAGAATAATGTTGTTATTGTGGTGAAAGACTTGGTTCAGTGATAGCTTCCTAGTTAGAACTCCATCTCAGGTACAGTCTGTTCCTGGACAGGAGAATGTTTAGGGAGCTGGATTCTTTGTATGGGGAGGGTGTCTCTATGCAAATCCTCAATGCTGTCTGGGGTGCAAGAAAGAGCACTTGACAAATGAACCAGATTCTTTCCTCTTCACAGGATGTATCTGTACCCCTCTGTGCTGCTTCATGTTAGAGACACATGGGCTAGAATTAGCTGAACTGATGGAGATGCTAATTCCAATCCTAAATGCAATGTTGCTCTGTAGGCTGGTTCAAAGGTTGCACCAGACAACACTGTTCAAAACAGCACCCTTATAGCTCTGCTTCTGGTTCAGGGACCAGATCTGTAGGCATGCCCTTAGATTGCTCTGGGTTTCAGAGAGATGATGAACAAAATGGGGATACAAGAAACAGATCTAAACACCCCAAAAGGAGTAGAGTTACTGGTAAATAAATGATGTTTCATTAGCCACAGTAATCCCAAATCTCTGAAACAGGATTTTAACTGCAAAGGTATCCTAAATCTCTTCAGGATACGTCTATGGTTGTTGTACGAAAAGGATTATAAAATCAGGTAAGAGATGTTTTGTTTCACACTGTTCTAAAGCTGGTCATCACATCCCATCCAACTTTTGACAAAGCAGTTTTTCTTCTGCAGTCTAGTTAACTTGTTTGGATTTATAGCACTGGTTCCTGTAGGACCTAGAAGATGCTATCCTGTCGTGGTTGCGGGGGAGGTGAATTTTTCCAGGGGGATGTGGGCATTCCAATCAGTAATCAGCTTTTCTGCTGGCACCTGGATTGGTCACTCAGAGGTTTGGACACGCCTCTGAGGACACAAAGAGTTAAAAGCAGGACCCCAAGGGGGTTCGGCCTCTTTTTTGGATCCCGGTTTCAGCAGAGAGACGTCTCCGGCCTCCTTCCCCTGCCCAGCCACGAGGCTGGGTGGGGGAGGGGAAAACACGTGGTCGGGCTCAGGTAAGCCGGAGCCCCGGGGGAGAGAAGAGAGTAGACAGGACTGGAACTGAGCTGCCCCGTCCAGGATGGAGGGGTGGAAAACTGTGGAAGTGCCTTCTGTGTGTGTTCACCCCCTCTTCCCCCCCAAACTCCGGGAGAAGGTGCCCAGCTACGTGGGAGTTGCCGAGCCTGGGAGTGCCTGAGCCTGCACCCTGCTGGGAGACAGAAGCTGTTAACCCTTGCTTGGCAGAAAGAAACTTTTCTTAGACATTGATTCTCATGACTGGTGATTTTGGAAAAAAGGAGAAGGAAGCGGCCTGGGACCAAGGTGATAAAGCACGATTGGAAGGAACCCGATGGAAGAATGAGAGGAGTAGCCTTCTGAGCTAGACTTCTCTTGCATAATGTCAGCCATAGACTGAACTTAAGTCTCTTTTGAACATAAACTGCATTTTGGGTGGATGCAGCTGCCCTGCTTTTGCTACAGTGACTGGCACTTGAAGAGTAGAGCGAGCAGAGAAGAGAGGGGGAGGGTGAGGTGGCGCCCTCTGCCCTCAGGGCAGACCTGCTCCTGGAACCCCGGCCCCTGGGTGAAAAGGGGGAGAGCTTGGCATGCAGCATCCTTAAAAAGCCCTGTATGTAGTTTTGGCCTATGAGACAGCGGTGAGAGCGCTGGACATAGGAAAAAGAGAGTGTCACCCTGGCAGACTTCTCTGGGCGGTGTCACGAGTGACATGGGAACACATAAGGAGTAGACCTGTGTGTTCTGGAGAACAGTCTGTGGTGCCAGAGAGACTCCTCTCTCCCTTGCTGAATTGAAGATTAGTTTGTTTTTGAGTGGTGATTGTTTGATCTAAAACCCGAAGGTTGGTCTGTGAAGAGTGATGGGTGGGGAGGTAGAAACTGGGAGAAGAAATGTTCTAAGAAGTTTTTATTTCTGTCTCTGTGTGTGTTTAAGAGTATTTCTGTCCCTGTTCTTATGTAATTAATAAAGTTTTGGTGGGGTTTTTTTTGTTTTCAAGATTTAAGCCTGCTCTGCTCTGTTCCTGATCACATCCCACAGGAGTTGTTAGAGAAAAAACATATATTCATGGGTGCATTAACATCTGGCCAGTGCCAACTCATGACATATCCTAAACAGGTGGATAACTTTAAAAGGTTGGGAAAAAACATTCATGGATAATTCACTTTTCATTTTTCCTCAAGATGGAGATTATTATACAGACTGTGCTGCTGCAGAGTGACCCCCAGTAACTAATTAGGTTTCATCAGGTCTGCATAGGCATCCTGTTTTCAGCTGTATGCCAGTGCACAGTAACCAGTGAGCCAAATGGAATGAGAGTCTTGTGGTGTTTCACTGGGAGTCATAATAGATCTACCTTCCTTGTACTTGCTGCAGGTAGTAGTATTCATCCATGGGTCAGTCCTTGCAAATAAACTTCTTGATGTTTGCATTAAAATGACCTGCTTGTCATTATATTTCCTGTGCTGGCCCTTGTCTGTGATACGTGACATGAATTCATTTTTCAGCTGTTGAATTTAGGGAGTGTATTAAAGGAGCCAGAGTAATATGTGATGAGCTGTAATTAAAATTAGTAATGCATGTCAATTCCTTCCCTTCCTTCTGCTTTCATTTACATTCCTCATGCAGAGCTGATTCACTTTGCTGAGTGAGCCAGAGACCAAATGTTGACTGGAAACAGTGATTTCTGCTTTCTCTAGCACCGTTGCACAGGGAAATAAAGTTAGCAAAGATCCTCCCTTAGGTGTTACACTAAGTAGCAGGAAAAGTCTGGCTTGCAGCTGGCCTGCAAAGCTCTGGTCTCTGCTTGTAGTGGCATCTTCATTGGAACAACTCTGTGTGAGTGGTAGTTTTCATAGTTGGTAGCAGGACCAATAATCACAGAATAGCTTGGGTTGGAATGAACCATAAAAACCATCTTTTTCCAATCACCTGCTGTGAGCAGAGACACTTTCCACTAGACCAGGTGGCTCAGAGCCCTGTCCAACTTGGCCTTGAACACTTCCAGGGATGGGGCATCCAGAGCTTCTCTGAGCAACCTGTTCCGCTGCCTCGCTACTCTCATAGTGAAGAAATAATGTTTTCTTAGTTCTGGTACAATCTTTTTCCCCATCTCATCTCTTCTTATGAAAGTATCTGTGCTTTAGAATGGAGATGTTTAAAGGATTAGCCATTTTATGTTGTATTATCTTACTGACAAATGCAGAAGCTATTTTTAATGATGCTGGAAATTGTGGTTTGGTGTTTAACTATGGAAGTGAACTACCAAAATCAGATATTGAGAGAGATACCTAAAGCATCTTGATGAAAACAATGAGTGCTTGAGTAAAGGTCTTCCATTATGCTGCGCACAGTCAGTGTATATTTCATTATCTGTTGTTAGAGAAATATGTTAATGGCTCTATTGCAGCTCTGAATGACTGAAGAGCAGTTTTGCTTGATAAGAAAAAGAAAGGAAAATCATACGCCAAGACCTACTGTGTCAGCCTTGTGCAGTAGGAAATTAAGAATTTGGATGGATCATGCTCTTGTAATTGTGTGGATTTGGGGTTCTGTTTGTTTGGTTTGGTATGGCTTTTACTCAGCCTTATATTTTTCTTGAGGTAGATGAATGTCAGAATAGCCTGTTTGAGGCTATAAGGAATTACAGGCTGCACAGAAAGAGGGATTCCTGCCCAAAAATATATTTCTCAGTGGCTGCATGACCTTGTGAACATGGGGCTTAAACGGTGTCAGGGGAATGTGAAGTAAAAAAAAAAAAAGAAAAAGTTTTGCGCCTTCTACATCTCTAATTCTAGTGAGCTTTCCCAGGTGCAGATGAGGTATTGTGGTTATGGCTTGGAACTGGGTGTCTCACCCCTGGAAACAAAAGCTATGACTGTTAGCTAGGGGTGCGGGAGGTACTCCCATGATAATGCTCGTGCTTCCTACTATGGTGTGTATTTTCCTCTTTCTCAGCTTGTCTCTCCCTAGTAGTTCATGTGCTGGCACTACTGCGGGTGAGTATGGGCTGAGGGATACTCTGCCAGTCTCCAATTCCCATACATGTGCTTTTAATAAGCTCATTTTTCACAATCTGAAGGAAAAGAGAAATCTTTCTTTTGTCACTCAGCAGACAACACTGCATAGACCAAACGCAGTTTTATATTGAAACCGACCTCAGGCTTCCTTTTCCTTTTGTCTTGCAGAGGCAGGGAGTGGCCAGGATTACGTGACCTCCGAAAATCAGCTGCTTTACTACCCGAGTATCACCTACGCCATCATTGGCAGCTCTGTCATTTTCGTCCTTGTGGTGGCCTTCCTGGCCCTGGTGCTGCACCACCAGCGCAAGCGCAACAACCTGATGACGCTGCCGGTGCATCGCCTGCAGCACCCCGTGCTGCTGTCCCGCCTGGTGGTCCTGGACCACCCGCACCACTGCAGCGTCACCTACAACGTCAACAACGGCGTGCAGTACGTGGCCAGCCAGCCCTACCACAGGCCAATGGAGCTGGACTCCCCGCCCTCCTATTCCGAGGCCGTGCTCGACCAAAGGTATGTGCGGGAGCTGATTGTGCGCTCACCAAAGCATCCCTCTGCGGGTTGCAGCTCTGGTGGGCTGGGCTGCTGCTCCCCACTTACTGCTGCTTTTGACAGAAGTCCAGTGCTGCGCTTCTGTCGCCTGCGCAGGGTCAAATTTCAGTAAATCTGAGCTCCTTCTGTATATAAAAAATTCACAGTCCTCAGGTCCCTTTACTGTTACTGGTATTAAAGGGATTTGAGACAAACTCAAGTCGTATTCTTCTAGCACATGTAAGATTTTGAGAATGGCAGGAAAATGTATCACTTGGCTAGTAGTGATAGCCTGTGTGCAAGTCTGGAATCAAAATGTGAGAACTGAATTTGGAGTTTCACCATAAAAACCCAACTAAGTTGTAGGTCATAATACTGAAAAAATACAGCCCTGTTCATTTATGGTAAGTATATAAAGGTGAGAGAGTTCTTCAATTCTTGTATAAAGAAATAGTATAGTTCTTCTGCTCTGCACTGCTTTACCTTTTACCAAGAGAAAAAAAGAACAGAACTCTGGATTCTTAATTCTTAATTCTTCTTAATTTAAATAATTAATTAATTTAAATAGCTAAAAGTGCTTTGAAGTTTGGTGTGGGTGTGGCTTGTTTATGATGTTTTTGTAGTTCTGTAGTTAGGACACTGGTTTTATTTGTAGATAATTAACCTTCATTTTAACCTCTGTCTGTAAAGTCTTTCCAAACAAAACTTGTAAGCAGACATCCCCTCTACATAAAAAGGATATGGACAAACTTTAACAATTCAGATTGTTCATCATCACCCTGTTGTTATTTTAGTACAAACTGTGGGATTAAGAATAATAGTAAATTCCTATTCTCTACTGCTTTTGGCTGCAGGTCCCTTGTCTTAATGTTGTCTTTCATAATAATGATATCTTTTCCTTATCAAGGACTAAATGAGCAGGTATCTAGATTGTAATCACTCCTCACCTGAGCTGATAAAACCATCACTAATGTTGGAGCTAATTGCTCCCAGGGCCTGTTATCAATCTGCTCAACCCTTCAGTCTGTTTACTTGCTTACTATCAGAACCACAGAACAGTTTTCCTGAATGCAGTACTCATCTTGCCTGTGCTTACTTAACAGTTGCTCTGCATGTGATCTCCTGACAGCCAAAGTGATTTGTCAGTGTGGAGAATTCAGTTTGTTATTTATTTGTAGACTGTAAGCCATTAATCTCTGTCACTTAGTGGAGGTTTCCTTGGAGCTCTCTTCTGTTCACATCATCATCTATAGGTGTAAATCCACCACTTAATGTTACTTCTTTTAGTGTTCTCTCTGGTGTAAATGTTAAACAGAAAGGTTTTTTACCTCTTGCACAGCTGTCTTTGAGCCAGCTTTGTTGTAAGTCCATAGCCTTCTAACTCAGCATGTGGATTGTTAAACAGGTTGTAACTACTATGTTGCACCTTGGCCAGAAATCTTGCTTCCCAGTGGTGGTGTGATATTTTGAAATTACCTGAATAATGTGAGCGGGTCTGAGATCTCTTGAAATGTGTCATAAGTGAAAAGCTAAGAAATACTGTTTGGGGTTTTTTTTCATCATTGGAATACTATGGAGTACTACCTTCTGTCCCACTGTTTTTAGTAACTTCTTACTCTGTTGTGTGTCTTACAGCAGACCACCTTGGTTTGACCTTCCTCCACCACCGTATTGTTCTGAATCCCCCAATCAGCCAGACCTTCCTCCTTACCGCTCTCGGTCGGGAAGCTTGGCCAGCACAGACACCCCCACGGCAGAAAGTCCTGTGGGCACATCCAGCAGCTGGATGAGAGGCATCCGTGGCAGCACGGATGGGCACAGAACTCTCCTGGAGAGGACAGCAGATCAGAGTGATCCTCTGGTCAGCCACATTGCTGAAAGAGAAGTGTAACTGCTCCAGTGGCTGGGATGGCCAGAAGGCGTTTGCTGTGGCTGTGTGGGTTAATCTGCTGTGGCTAATAGGCTTCAGGGGACGTGTGCCTGAATGATGACTTGCTTTGAATTCACACTGAGTTCATATTTGAATTCAGCCTTTTGGGCTTGTCAAAGGCAGAGCAAGGAGAGCTAAGCTGAGAGTCACATAAGCTCTCCACAGTATTTCTGTGAACAAGTTCTGATTCAGACAAGTAAGAGAAACATCAGTGCTTTGTTGTCAGAAGAACTGATATGATGTATTTATTGGACTGCTTACTGTATATGAGTGTATATATGTGTGTGTATAATATTTACAGAAGTTGTACATGAGAACTCTGCCAGAAGGACTCTTGTTTTCAGACTGCCTTCCATGCTGTCAGTGTGGGAGCTGTTTCTCCTTACTGTCTGGTGCCAACTGGTGGTCACTGAAGCACATGAGAGGAGGTCTGGTGCCCAATGCCAGCCACCTGGCAGTGCCCAAACTTCAGTAAATCTCCTACTTGACCCATTCTGTGTGGCCTGTGAAGGAGGCTTAAGTTTGTGAGGATGCAACAGCTGTAACTAAGCAAGGGGTTTTTTTCCCAGATGCCAGTATCTAGGCCAAATTTGCATGGGTTGTCTCAGCAACACCACAAAGGTTGGCTTATCTGTCAAATGTCAAGGCTGAGTACAGGGGCACTGAAGCTTCTCAAAACAACAGAGCAAGACTTCTTTTCCTGAGTGGCATAACAGTGCTCCATGTGTTCCCTGCTAAAAAACCCCACAACTAAACAACAAAACAAACCCCCAAATTGTTCCAGCAAAATCATCAATACCAAAACTGGTATGAGGCAAACACCTAGCACAGAAAGTTTTAATGAGAATGAGTAGTTTGTTATATTTATAAAACACATATATTTATAAAGCAGGTCGTGCAGTGACAGGTGTTGGGCTTGGCACCCCATCTACAGCATGTATGTGTACATGCACAGTGTACATTACACCTGTGTAATACTGTGTGTAGGTGTGTACATAGTGCAACATTTGGGTGTAGTTCTGCTACACCACAAGAACCCTAAACTGTCAAAGTTTTGTTTTTGCTAAACTCATTGGTTTTCATAGAGTTTGCATTATTCACATTCATTTGGTTGAAATTCTACCTTCTGCAGAAAACCAGAATTATTTATGCTTTTTCTGTCCTAAGTCTTGTAATGGTCTCCTGCCAAATGTGTTTCACGGCACCTTGTTGAATCACCATGTGAAAGCACCTCTGAGGTAACGGTATTTGGAGTGGCAAGAGGGAAGAAGCTGTGAATTTAAATGCCACAAGCCCAAACTTGTGCTCAGTATATGGAAAACAGTGCAGTGTCTTCCTCTTGTCTGGGGAGAAATTTGCCTTGAAAAATCATTTATATTTGTCTATCCCACATTTCCCACTCTTTCTGTGTAAAAGAACAGTGTCGTTAAACAGACTTTGCTGTTTAAAGGAAGTGAAGAAAGCTGACGGCCCACACCTTCTGCTTTCTTCCTCCTCATCTTCGTAAGGTAGATTCTTCTGCCCAAGGTTACATGCTCAGAACCCAAGAATTTGGAGTGCAGGTAAGGGAACAACTCAAGTTCAGTCTCAGTTCTCATAAATACATCTGAATTTCTAGGGAAGGAGTTAGGGTGTTGTTGGTTTTTGGGTTGTTTTTTTTGGATTTTTTTTAATTTCCAGCTCTGGAGTCTATTGCCACAATATGCAAGAGGCAGGGACCAGATAGATTTACAAGCACAGGTCATTCCAGGACTGAGGACATGGTGGGGAGTCCTGGACAATTCTAATGCTGATGGGCTGGGCTGACGTTGGAAGCAGATGAAGGGCAGCTTTCATTACAGACTTAGGCAGCCTGTGGTGAAGTGCATTGCTGAAGATGCTCCTAGGTCCTTGCAAAGTAATGTACAAGAGTGGGTCAGATTTCACTCTTGCTGAGAACTCAAGCAGTGTAATTATGCTGTCCTGCACAAAGCAGGGTTTAGCTTTATTACTGGCTGACCAAGGTAATAGGCAGACTGTTGTCCTTGCACAGAGCAGACAGCTGTCCTTCATTTTACAGGTAGCTCAGACTCAGGTATGTGAATGAGTTAATTGTACATGTGGGTGCAGGGACATCTCCTGTGATCACTGGACCCTGCTGTCCCTCTTGCCTTTCATTAAGGTTCTGCCTGGCCTCTGTAAGAGAGCTGTTATCAGAATTAACCTTAATGATTTTCTGTTGCTGTTTTAGAAATTTCATACTGGTCTTGAAAACATACCATTGAAGAGTTTGCAGTAGTTTCATTGTAATCAGGTATCTTTTAAATTTTAAAGTTGCCTAAGGCTGTATTAGTGAAACTAATCCAGTGTCCCTCAAACAAGCCTTGCACTGGGGATTGCATTCCACCATGTGTATTGTAAGACACCAGATGGTGTGCAGCCCAAATCCTGGGTGCCTATGGCATCTGAAAAGCATTGCCTTGCATTGCTGGGAAGTAGGAAAAGAGTGAATATAGCCTGTTTCTTCTGTCTTCTGTGTCAGTCACTGTCACATATGTACATATATATATATTAAAAAAAGATACCCTTTTAGGATGTATATATTCATGTAACTTTTGCATTAAGATAATACATTTGGACTTTTCAAAAAAAAAAAAAAAAAAGAAAAGGAAAAAACATTCTAAATGGTGATGTTTTCCCTTCCAGCTAAGGATGTATTTATCTTTGTATAGGAATCTTCTAATTTTTGAAAACACAGCTTAAAAGGAGATTGTGCCTTTCTGTTTGAATGTTGATTGGAAAATCTGTTACCTGCATTTCTGGGTGTTATTACATATCACTGTCTAGAGATCCAGAAAGAGCAACAAGTCTTGTCTTCCTCTTCATTGTTACTTATGGGGACCACTGAACTTCGAGGACTACAGCAGTTCAGTATCTTGTTCCAAAAAGGTGTGCTAAAACTTGAGGTGGCTCATCTTACCCCAGTTTTCTGGTTTGCAGAACAGGTTTGCCAGGCTGGTTTCTTTGGAAATTGCTGTAGTATCACACAGAAATTGTTTATGATGTGTCACTTCTAGTGTGTAGATACAGCATTGCACTGCATTATTCAGTGGGGTCTTTGGGAAACGTGCTGATGAAATTAAATATTTCATTGAAAATCCTGCAGCTTGTAAGGCTGAAGTTAAATGTTCATCCAATACCACGTGATAGGGTTTCTTCCTGGTAGCAGGTAAAATTGGAATTGATCATCCTATTGTTTGCAATTTTTCTTAACCTTTTAGTTTGGTATTAGTCATCCAAGAGCTTTCCTTTCTACTTAATATTAAAACAGATGCATGCTATTTCAAAGACTCAGTCTTAGAAAAGTAAAATCAATTTAAGTTTTCTTCAAGAGCCAAATTCTGTTTCCACATGTGTACTGAATGGTGACCACTGTATTGAGTAGTTCTCAGTGCAGCTGTTAATATATTTTAACAAAAGAGTTCAAAGAAATGACTACTTGAGGTAAATGAAGGCATGTTGGAAAGAAGGTCATTTAAAAATAAATAAATAAATGAAATTAGGGAGGTTCAAGTATCTGTAACCTCTGCTGAAATCAGAGAGCTGTGTCTTTAAAATGAAGCCATTAGTGATTCTGCTTGATAGTAATCTGAAGTTCCTTGTAAGGCAAATTACCATTTACCTCTCTGCTACTGGAAATGGAAAACTGACAGTAATGCTTTTAAAAGAAAGCCTGTGAATAATTTTCTTGGCTCTTGTCTGCAGTGACATACACAAAAACACTGACTGCACTGCAAATTTTAAATAACTCTGCATTCCTTCTTCTGCTTTTAAGCCAAATCAGTTTTATTTACACCACTTCACTTTGATACAGCTAATAGGGCCCTTGTGATAGATTTAGAAACTGAGTGGAGGAAAGAGGTGACTCTCACTTTAATTAATGCTGCAGCTTGTTAATCTGGTGCTCTTTACTTTTAGACATTTTAGCAAAGACAAATGGTTTTAGTAGATAAGGAAAACTATTAACAATGAAAAGGAAGGAGGGACACTGATTCTGGTTTTTAATGAATATTTAAAAATGTATAAATGAAGAAAAAATTTAATGCTGTATTTTTAATGTGGTGATCAAATGACAAGTACTGGATTTAACTGTTGCTTATTGGAAACTACTTTGCATATAATGCCTAGAACTAAAATGGTAAGACAAGGGCTTTTCTTGCAGTTCTTACTAGATCTGCAATAGTTTTTTTATTAACACAAGGTTATATTACACCCATGGACTAAAATACGGACTGCAGGAAGAATTTCAATACTGTGCTGGATTCTGCCTGAATGTATCCCAGTACAGAACTGTGGCCTTCATTTGTCTTTTTTTTTTTTTCCTTCTATTTGAGGGGTTTTGTCAACTTGAAATAGAGGAATTACTGAAATGCTTTAAGGGAGGTTGTATGTTGAAAGCCAACCTTGTCTTAAACTTTTGTAAACTGGAAATCTTCAAAAATGTATTCTGTATTCCTGAATAAAATTGGTGTTTTAATACTGTTCACAAGTAAGCTTGTCCCCTGTCTCATAAAGTCTCAGTTGTTCTAGTTTTATAGCCTCCTACATGAAGCTTCTTACAACTTCTTTTGCATTCTGTGTTAACTCTTTGTGGGTTTTAAATATATTTTTTTAAACGAAGTGATATTGGAAGATCACATGTACCTCTGTATATAAAAATCCACTGATCCATATGTTTCCATATTCATTCAAAGGAAAATTGCTTAATACCGTAATTTCTCATTTTGCTGTCCTGTTTGTGCCATCAAAGATGAGGTGTCTGAGACAGCTTTGTTGTCTGCTTTGTTGCGAAGCTGTAGAGGCCGCAGCAGAGGTTGGTGCTCTGTGCTGGCTGCTGTATATGGATTTAACAGAGCTGAAGGGCAGCCAGCATTAGCCTCTGCCTCTCCCTTTGTGCCTGCCCCTTCCCCAGCACTGCTGTTCCCAGCACGGTGTCCTCGTTATCTCCAGGTCTGTGACCCGCGAGCCGGATCCAGGTGCGGATGCTCCGGGGAGGGAGCGTGGCTGGCTCTGCTCCTGAGTCTGGACTCTGCCCCGACAGATGCCTCATGCAGGCACCACCACGTCAGGGGAACCGTCCAGAGCCACTGCTTGTCGAAGTCCTGTCACCCAGAGGATTACTGTAAGAAGTACCCCAATGTTATAAAGTTATTTTCCCAGACTAAGGAGAACTAATTCCAGTGTTATTTCTAAACAGCTGAATCTCTGTAAGTATACAGAAGCTGACATATTCCACTTCATCATTCTTCTCCACTTTCTGCCTTCACAAAGCCATACCAGCTTTATTGTTATCCTCATTAATTAAATCACATGCCCTGACTCAGATTCTCAGATGGAAATCTTTGTTTGGTGCTGGCAAACTGCCCCAAAATAGCTGTGGATCCAAAATTCACACCAGCAGCTCAAGGGAGACAGAACTGTTGAGGCTGCCACAATGGGCTCTCTGCAGGGGTGGGAGTACTGGAGTCTCAGGGCTGGCTCATTCAGTCACATCCCAGCAAGAGCTGTGCTTGAGAAATGTTGATAATAAATACCATACTCTCCAGCTAAGCTCCCTAATTAATCTTTTTTATTCTCTCTGCTTTGATTTGTTTAAAGATCCTAAATTTTACGCCTTAGTAATTAAATAGGCAGCACTGATTTCTGAGTCCAGCATCTTCTCTTGCTGGTTTGCAAGCAGTCTGTTACTCAGTCAGCCTCAGTTATCTGCTGGAAAGAGAACTAAACAGCTCTTCACTGTTTGGGGAGCTGTAGTCCAAAATGATGTGTTATTAATTGAAGCAAAGATATCTTCATGTGGAAATTCACAGCTCTTCTTTGCTTTTCAAAGCAAAGTTGAGAGTACGCATATTGCATAAAGCACTTTGGAAAAGTACTGGATGGATCTCTCTAGGGAATTAACTTTTCTGTTTATCTGCCAAACATACTGTGAATAGATAAACTGAAACATGATTCTCTGCTTCCCAAAATCCCAATAATATTCTTTACAGTTTTATTGCAGGGACCACTGGAGAAGAAGAGGTGGAGCACTTTTGGGGCTGATCTGACTCTTAGCCTTTCTGTGGAAAGTGTTTCAGTAGGTGCAGTTGCTTTGATGCTGGATACTGTGCAGAAGACCCCCATTCACTGAGAATTGATTTGGGACCGTCACTGCCTATGTGCTTCCAAACAGCCACTGTACAGGTGGCTTTTCTTTTTCCTAGTGTCTTCATACCTAAGGTTAATTCCTATCAGTTACCCTGAGGTAAAACCTTTCAACTCTCATTATTTGATACCACAGCCTGTAAATCCTTCAAATTTAAACCACTGTCATTTTTCTGCACAAAAGTACAATAACCTTTACCCTGCGTAGGAACAATGGGAGTAAAAGCTCAGCTTCACCCAAAATTTCACTTCTCGAGGAGCACTCTGGCAGCATCAATTTGACTGAATGAATCTGAGTCTCTTACATTTATTTGGAACACCTGCTATTTCCTTGACAGATGCGAGTCCTGTTGTGGCACAGTGATGAAGAAGTACGATATTGTGTTTGACAGAGTAGGTTTTTCTTCTCATTTGTTTGTGACAGTTACTTCAGAAAATGCTCCAAATGCTCCTTGCCCAACTCTACATCCTAAGTAGCACTGTCTCACAGAGGTGTGGGGTAAGGGGAGGGCAGTAAGTTTGGCTGTTTAATCTATATGTGTATATATATATATAACCGCTTTGGAGATTTCTTAGGTGTTCCAGCTCTTCTACCTGAATAAGAAATATTTAAGTGCTGCACACTAAGTGAATATGCAGACTAAGGAAGTATGGTTGATACTTGGCTGCTCTTTTGCTAATTTCTGTTTACTCAAATATGATGCATAGTCAAGAGCAAAAATTCTCCATGCATCTGTTGCTGTATTTATTGTTCTCCCTTGGCAATCTGTGCAGAGCAGAGGAGGTAGCAGAACCAATGAATTACCCGAAGTGGATTTGGAGAGTGCATAGCTTCAGAAATAAAGGAGCTGGCTTACATATCCACTTGCAAGGTGTTAGATATGCTGGTTAAGACATGAATTACATAAAATAAAATCATACCTGAGCTTCTACAGGGAAAAAAAAAGTGGCAAATCTGTGGATCTCAGAGATGCAGCAGATCGTCATCAGCACGGCAACTTTAGGTCAGGGTTAGAAATTCCTGCACTGTGACCCTGAGTGAAGCTTTAAGTGCAGCACTCAAAGGAAAAACCAAGGCTTGTTTCAGGTTTGGTAGCATGAGTTTGTCTGTCTAGTATGTGATACCTGAAATATGTGAAAATCATTCTAGACCAATTGCCAGCTTCCTTCAGGAAGCTACGTGGAAATCGTTTGGCTGCTTTGTTTATGTTGTGTTTCTCAAGCAACTAACTGCTCTCTCTCCCTTTTTATCCATTGCAGGGATGGGAGGAAGATTTGCACTGTTTTTTTAAGTAGGGACACCTGAGACAGGGAGAGACATCAAAATGAGTTTCAGGAATAACAGAGCCTGCATCTTCCAAGATCCAGCTTCCTGACCACTGGATAGTGTTGTCTTTTCCAGATATTTGAAATCTTTTAAATCCGTTCTGTTTAACAGAAGATTTTTTGCAGATTTAAGGAGGAAAAATAAGTCTGGACATGCAGATAACTGTTTTAAGTTCTTTTCCAGTTTGCAAAAAATTCTTGTAGTGTTCAAAAAAACATGAGCAAATGTTTGAATTCCTTATTTTCTTCTAGGTATTTGTTAGCCCTGTTATTTCTGAAGGCTCATTGAAACAGTTACTCTGTATAGCTCTTCACATGGAGGAGGATTTTGCTCCAGAATAAGATTCCAGGCTGGGTCTTAAACCAGAGTAGGTATTTCTGTAGGTTTCCACAAAGGCAGGTTGTAGCTTAACAAATATCTGGGCTCCAGAAGGGAGCTGGGGGAGTGTGCTGGAAATGGGTTGCTGTAAATAATGCTGGTTTAAGGATGCACACTGGAATTGCAGTGTGTGGAGGGGAGGGCCAGAGGTACTACAGGCCCTGAAGGAACACTTTGTCAGGTGGCTGGCACCAGCATTTTCTGCTTTATGGAACTGGGGAAAGGAGGGGGAGGAGGTGGGAGGGAGAAATGTCATTTTGACCCTGAGTTTATAGGTAGCCCAAAGAGATACAAGGAGCTACAGAGAGAAGAGTGTGATCTGGCTGCCTTTCATGCTGGCATTTGAAAAATTAGCTCAAGATAATGCTTTGAAGGGTAATATTATTAAAAAATTTAAAGAAGTCCCCACTTTCTTCTCTTGATATTGATATCAAGAACGAGGTGGCTAACGTGGGCGAGAGAGTGATTCAAAATGATTTTTGGATGGCTTTTTTTTTTTCCCTTGAAAATTTCGGTGAAGTTAATTATGGAATGGCAGCAGCGTCGTAACTAAAGGGAGTGCTTTCATCTCACCTCCTGCTTTTAAAATAGCTGTGCTCTTATCTCTGCTTTGAGGAAGGGGATGTGGGGGGAGAGCACCCTGGTGCTCTTGCAGCCTGACAGTCACCACATGAATGAAATGCTTTAGAAGACCTGAGGACATTAAAGCCTGGCAGCAAAGATATTAAGAGCCTGCCAATGTGCTGATAGCATGTTTTGTGTTAATCTGATGAAGTAAGCAGAGGAGCTGTTCCCAGCACAGGCCAGGTGCATTGTAGGGAAGCATTTGCTGTGCTCAGCGGGATGGGCTTTGAGCTGTGCTGGGCTGTAAAAAAAGGTGTGGTGTGACACCAAGACAGAGGACAAAATGCAAAACCCTAAGAGGATGAGGAAAAGGCAGACAGGGAGTTGGAGTGCTAATAGCATTGCTGCCTGCTAATCCCATCAGGGCAGCCCCTGCTCCTGTTTTTTTCCCTGGGGGGGTGTGTGTATGCCACGTGCATGGTGAAATCCCAGGCCAGGTGGGAGCTGAAGGCAATACCACTGTGTCAGGGTGAGCTTCCCTTCAGCCTCTGGGTGATGAGCCTTACAACCCCATTGTAAGCAGAAGTTAGTCCCACTGCATGGTGGGCTGGTAGCCCCAGCAGCTCCAGGGGCTGTTCATTACCTCTTAGTGCACAGGACATGCCTGCTCAGGCTCACCCGAGGGTTTCACATTCCTTTGAAGAAACAGGCACTTACTTCAGTGGATGCAGTCTGATCTGGCCATTCTGCAGTCACCTGTAGCCAATGGTTCCAGGATCCATGTGTGGAGAGATCTTGGGTTGCTAGATATGCTCAAAAGAAGGGCTTTGGACTTCAGCCCTCCTACAGTGACTGAGGACGGTAGCTGAACCTCTGTGGCAGCCCCAGGACTAAGTCTGTCTGAAAGGCCTTAAACCACATTGTGGGATCCAAGAATCTCCTTAAACAGAAGCAGCACAGATGATTTTTTACCTAATGGACTGTGACAGGTCTGAAGGCAAAGGGGAGGACATGAAGGGGAAGGGGGTATAAGAACATGAACTGTCATCTGGGAACAGGTCTGTGCTGTACTCCTTGGCGAGTGCCTGACTTCACACTGTCAGCCACCTATGAAGGATCCCTGAGGCTATGGGGAGGCTTCCCTTCACCACTATCACTGTTAGGAAAATGCCAGAGGATCTGTCTGCCCTTATCTCTGTTCAGTCTGAGAGTTTATTAAGATGCCCTGAAGAATTTTGGATTTTATTTGCGCCTGTGGTTAGATCTCTTCTGTCAGCTTGGTATTACATGTCCCTCTGGTGAAGGTTGGGTGCTCCTGTGCATGCTCTGTCTGAAGGCTGCCTTCTGCCCTCACTTTCTGCTTACATGACTGCTTTACAGTGCCCTGCTGATGAAATGTAATTCAAGGAATTAAGGTAACCTCTGAGCTTTTATGGGATACTTTCACAGCCCAGCATTCACCTAATATCCAATCTAAACCTCCCCTGACACAACTTGAGGCCATTTCCTCTCATCCATGTCACTTTAACAAGTGGGAGAAGAGGCCAACCCCCACCTGGTTCCATCTGCCTTTCAGGCAGTTGTAGAGAGTGATAAGGTCTCCCTTGACCTCCTTTTCCCCAGGCTGAGCACCCCCAGCTCTCTCAGCTGCTCCTCACAGGATTTGTGCTCCAGACCCTTCTCTGGACACGCTCGAGCCCCTCAATGTTTTTCCTGTAGTGAGGGGCCCAGAACTGGACACAGCACTGAAGGTGTGCCCTCACCAGTGCCCAGTACAGGGGGACAAACACTGCCCTGGTCCAGCTGGCCACACTGTTGCTGAAACTATTCCTGATAATTTTGTCCCAAAGCTTGCCAGCGTGGCGGTCTGGCTGTGCAGTTGTGGCTTGACCAACTGCTTGGGTCTCTGCTCACTGTCCTTATGCAGCCAGTGGCAAGAAGCAACTAAGCATCCCTCTTCTGAAGTGGCAGGTTGGGAAAGCATCTCCCTAGCAGCACTCTGGTGATGGTTGGCAACCATCAGGAGACATGCCTGGCATCCAAGGCTCCACTCATCCTAATGCAGCCATGTTTTCATCCAGCAGCCCATGCAAGGGGTAGTGTACTTCTCTGTAAGCAGTACTCGGCACTCAGACAGATGAGCGGAGCATTATTATGATGTGTTTGTGTTTTTCAAGTGTCTTGTTTTTTCCAGTGGGAAATTAATGGCTTCAGCTGTAGTCTGGTGAGTCTAGGAGTCACAACTTAAGGAAGAACCTTTCAAAACCGAGTTCTAAACCAATAAAACATCTCAGATGGTTACTGCTTAGTTAATGACTCAGTGAATAAACAAATCACTGTGTGACCCTTCATGTTTCTAGTCTGCCTGCTCTTCCTTTTCCCCCTGCAGCCTACCTGCATCACCCAAAAATCAAACACAAGGCAATATAATCAAATGCAATGCCATAGTCTCTTTTCCTTCTCTGGCAGGGCTTGTTTTTCATCCTGTGCTACAGAACAAGGCGGGCATGAAGACATGAAGCTGAATTTGTTGCACCCCCTCTGGTTCAGCAAGAAATTACTCAGATTTTTTTCCAAGATCAATGAGTTACCATCATGTCCCAACAAGCTTGCACTCCCTGGTAGAGACATGAAAAATGATCCTTTGTCTCTCATGTGACACTGGCACTGTGGGTGACAAACGCTTCCCGCTTTATGCCTGCTTATGTTTCGGCGTTGTGCATTTTTCTAGATAAGCTGTGTGGCAGCCCTCTCGTCAGTCAAACGTGCACTGCAGCCTGGAGCACTCTTGGCTGCATTTGACCCCACTGAAAGCAGGGTAGAAGGAGCTGGTGGTTCTGGGGGGACTGGGATTGTGTCCAGTAATATCACATTTCTTTGCTGAGAGCTTTGCTCAGAGAAATAAGTGGACCTGTGGAGTATTAGCCTAATTATTTAGCAACCTCTTGAACTCTGTGAAGCATTTAGTCTTTAGTCTGCAACTAAAGCAGTGATTCTCAGTTAAGGTAAAAGAAAAGCGGAAAGTATCAAGAAATTGGCAGTGGATTACTTTTAGACAAGCTTCTGGAAAATGCCAAAGAGAGGCACTTTATCATTTTCTAGTTGAAGAATATTAGTTCCAAGCTTTTAATTCTGAAATGTTGAATGACCTCCTGAACACACCCCACCCCCCAAATGAGACTGCTAATGAAACAAACAGATGGTGATTTGAATAGAGTAAAAGGACATCATAAGGATGTGCTTTGAAACAGCCAGACAGAACAAATTACACAGGAGACTGTGGAAAAGAAAGTGGTGGAAAACTGAGAGCAAAGCACCACGGTATTCATATAGTTCACCAAATGGCCCAGCATGTGAATGGAAAGCTGTTTAATTATCTTCCATAATCTGATATGAAAAAACATTTTCTATGCAGAAAATGGAGTTGTGATAGTTAAAGAATTGTAGTCTTGATCAAGCACAGAGGCCAGTTGCAGGCATGTGTCTTTGTCTGTGCATCTCACTGCTGTCTCCAGGGCTGTGCATGTCAGTAATGACATTTGTTTGCTTTCTATTTTAAGCAATGCCTGGGAGAAAACTAACTTTTTTTGTTTGCCTCTCTCCCAAACGAATGCAGTTTGAAATGCTGTGCCAAGTAGTCTGGAAGGCCTGAGGCAAAAGTTGAAACTGTGACCTTCTGAATATTAAACTGTATCATGGCAAGCTGAGCATCCCTGTCAGGGAAGGGGCTGGGGAAGATGGCCCTTGGGCTGGCTGCTTCATCACTCCCTTCTTTGTGCTCCCTGTGCCCTGTGTCTGAACTCCTTGTGCTTCATGACAGCACTGGCTGAGGCTGCTCGCTGGCCTTTCGTTGGTACTCTCTCTCTGGGAATTGCTGACTGCTCTGCAAACACTGTGGCTTAGGCTTTACAAGCTGCTGTGAGGAGAGGGAATGACAAAACCAAACGATTTACTTATTTCAAGTTCAAAGAAAAAATAGGTAGTGAAATCTGCCCCAAGACTGCAGGCTTGGGAAAAGCCCTAAACTGATTTTATTTCTGCTCTTCCCAAAGGCTTCTGGTGCTGAAGCAATGGAGTGTCTGCCCTTTACACCTGTTTTCCCTGTCCCAGTTTGTTGCAGTCTGCTTTGTTGGCCCTCACCATGGCACTAGAAGAAGTTACCTAGGTGTTGAACTCTTAGAGGAGTTGGAAGAGATTCGTTCAAACTAAGATAAAGTCCTTTAGGATGGGAAGAGGGAAGGTGACGCCTTCCTTTGGGCCCAGCTACCTAAGCTGGGAGAAAGGAATGTGGTACACTCAACTGCAGAGTAACCCCTACCTCATCTGCACTGACTACAGGGAGGTGACAAATAAATCAAAACCCAAGCCACACACATCTCCAAAGCTTTGATATTTCAGTGTCTGATGTTCCAATACTTGTAGTAAAAATTAATTGTGCTCTTCTGTTGACCCAAGTCTCCACAGCAGCCTCATTAACACAAAGACAAAAGTTTGGGGGTTTTTTTGGTGTTTTTGGTTTTTTGTTTTTTGGTTGTTTTTTTTTTCTGTGAAAATGCTTCTTTGTTTCTACTGTACCTGCAGTTGCACCCCAAAAGGAGGAGGAAGGCAAAACCGCCTTCAGTCTCTCCATAATCATCAAACAACAGTTCTGAAGTCTTTGTGCATCGTCTTGCACCTTCCCTTGCTGGATGGCAAGTTCTCTGGTTCCCTCCAGCTTCCTTCTCCTGATTATTGAAGTTGTAGTGATCATATCTCCCTCAGCAGAAACAAGTAGGAGCTGTAGGTACCCTGATGGCCTGGCCTGCTGCTACTCCAAAACAACCATGGCAGCTGAACTGCTCAGTCTCAGAGACAAACTTTAGTGTCACTTTGTGCCTTTTACTAGATTTAGTGAATAATAAATATGTAACTTGAGCAAGAGCAGCTTCCTCTCATGCAGACATACATCAGTTCTGTGTGCATGCACCCACTCCTGTCTCTCTGGAGAGAACGGAAACATCCTTCAGTCAGTCCTGCCTCAAAATCCTTATGCAGGCTATTATTTAGTTCTTCCAGAGAATTAAAGCTTTTCAGCTTCTGTGTGTAAGCTAGCAGGAAATTATGATCCTGCTGTCACCCTGGGGTACCTCATCAGCAGGGAAGGGTGAAGCAGCCAGAGCACAAGGCTTGCTGTGTGAGTCAGGACAGGATCCCTGGATCCTGGCTTGCTCTTTCAACCTCTGAGTTGTGTGCACTGCCTTCAGCTTAAAGGCATGATAATGGAGAGATCCTTGAAAGCATCTGAGAGATTTAGAAGTGCATTATGTATTTCAAAATGGTGCACTTCACTCATGTTCAGTATGCCACTGGCACAGCTCTTTGTTACTACAGGATGTGTAAAAACATACATTGCCCACAATAGTTTTGAGGACAAAAGGTGGATTATTAAACACTGGCCATAAGTGAGTGTCTAGTCAAAAACCTGATCAGCACATGGTTGTTTTTCATTACATGGAATGAGGTTTTTGCTGATCTGGGCATCATAAGCTCAGCCCTGCTGACAGTGCCTAGAGAGCTGCTTTTAGCAAGGGAAATGTCTCCGTTTTCCTCCTGTATTCACTGCCTGCCACATGCCCTGATGGCCAAAGCATCCCACCAGCCATTCACTAGTTCCAGCTGTGTGTGTTGCTATCTTTCTGCAAGGAGTAGGGAGTCATCCCAGTGATGTTGAAAAGTGAATTTTGCAGCACTTTGGAAGACTCTTGGGCCAGCAGCCAAGGTCAAAACCTCAGACTAATGTGATTCGAGGTTGGATTTATTACTTATGCTTTCCTAGAGGTTTCTGTGCAGTGCTACTGCTTTTTAACCCCATTTCAGTTTGGCTTGCTTAGACAAACTTTTCTATGGTCTTTGTGAAGCGCCAGGGCCTGACAGGACATCTCCTGGATGGCAGGGACCTGCCCAGTTTTCAGAAGTGTTTCTTTATAGCCTCTGATGGCAAATGACTCCCTGAGCTGGATTGCAGGTGAGGAGCAGTGTCTGCAGTGCCCAGGAGGAGAGTGGAGAATAAGGACCACAGACCTCTGTGGCCAAGATCACAGATCCATGGGGAAACAGGAGTTTGCTTATCAGTGGTGGCAGTGGTGTGATAAAGTAGCTGGTTTGACTGGCAGAGCTGGTCTCCCTCTGCAGTAGGACTGGGATGGTGCTTGGGGTGCCTGCCAGGCCTCATCAGTCTGTGTTGCCTTGGCTAAGTGAGCTTGGAGGGCAGGGAGGGAAGGAGGGAAGATCCCACCACTGGGGCTCCCCGTTGTTTCTGCCTGTGGAAATGGCTCCTTTCCTGGGGGTGATGATTGCTCAGGGGGGTTTAGTGAGGCAGGAGGCAGCACAGGATGGATGCAGCAGGATGGCAGCAGCTAAAGTGAGGCTCGGGCAGGGGAAGGCAGAGGGCTCTGAGCCTCCAGAAGGATGCTGAGGTGTCAGGATTGGCTCTTCCAGGTGACCTTGAGGAATTCAGTGTGTCAGTGCCTGCTCATTTCACAGGGCCCTCTCAAGCAGCCTCAGGAGCTGAGAGGAGACTTCAGTGGCTGCAGGAAGGGGAGAGAGGGGCCCTGGCTGAAAATTCACATCCTTGCTGGGATCTGGAAAAAATACCTTTGTGAAAAAGGCAGCAAGGTATGGGTTGGGCTGCAGGAAATGTCTTGTGCCAGCTGAGGGAGCACAGAGTCCTGCAAGTGCCCTCTGCCCAAGTCACTCTGCAGCACCCGCCTGCTAGACTCCTTGTGACCTATGGTATGGCTCTGACCACTGCTGAGTGGTTACACAGTTACACAGCAAGTGTAACACCACCATCCTGCTGTTACACTTGCTGTGGAGTCTTCCCCAGACATCAGCACTTAGGTTGCTATCTTGCTGTCCTTTCCAGATGTCCACTTATTTCATGGCTTTCAGCCAGGTGTGGAAGAAACCAGCATGGTCTCTAAAGAAACATTTCCTAGCCTTGGGCAGTTCCCAGCCTGACCTGGTGAGATGCAGGCCACAGTGTATGGGAGAAGTAATGCAGCCGTAGCAAAGAGTTAACCACTGACCCTTTCAAAGCATTGTAATAACCTGCTGATGGAGGAGGGATAGGGAAAAATCAAATGGTCTTTAGACCAAAGGAGGAGAGAGAAGCAATTAACATGGTCAGATGTAGGAAATTTGACAGGGGAGATGACCAGAACCAGAATTTGCACTGATATCCTTCTCCTATCAATCTTGCCAGAGAACTTGACAGGCAAGAAAAGTCAAAGAGCAGCTGAGGGATTCTGAAATCAAAGGGCTTTGAAAGCTGGATCAGAGAATAGAGCAGTTTTTCCATCTGCTTTGAATTTATTGTTGCTAATTAGGAAGCAGGCTCTGGTCTGAGTGAACATGTTTGACCAGAGGGGTCACTTGATATATCCATCACAGAGGTATCGAGGGACTCTCTCCAAGTTAACCCTTTCACTGTCAAGTACTTACAAATGAGCAATTCAGAGGAGGGAAAGACATGCTCTTTGGACTGTCAGATCCTATTTATGCATGTGACTGGTGCTCCTGCAGGCAGAGCTGAAAATCCCAGCATCATCCCAGCATCATCATGTCATAAGCAGGTGTGAATCTTCTGCTTCCTTGCTGATGTTGGCTGTGGTCAGTCTTATTTAGCTGTGAGTCCAAGATCATGACTGAGCATTACTCTGCTCAGTAACATATAAATCATTTATATACAAAGCTGGAAGTGGTTGTTTCAAACACCTCTTTACAACAAGGCCCTCTGTGGTGCTCAGCTTGGATGCTGTCCCTGTCAGCAGGCGTGGCACAAGGGCACCGACCTCCCTCCCCAGCCTCCCCATCAGGGTTCCTGGGCAATGGAGACTGCAGTGTGTTTGGGTGAAGGAGCAGGTGAGAAAATAGGCTGATGAAAAAAAAGAGGAGAGTTGGAATTAATTAGAGGCCTTTGGCAACCCATGAGAATTTATCTTGAAATTGCTATCCTCATTATCTAAATACCAAACACCAACCTTCCCATTCCAGATTCCTTAAAACTCTTGTGTGTTTCCTGCCCTTTCCTGCCCTAAATGCTGATGCCATCACATCTGATTTTCTCTGACTCCTGATAATGCTGAAGGTGCAACAGCCAGAGACGAAAGCCATGGGGATCTGCTTGCTGAGGTTATGATCCCCAATTATCATTCCAGGCTGCTGCCTGTCTGCAAGGCAGGAGCTGTAGAGAGGCTCACAGAGCTGCAAATCTTCCCAAGTGGGACAGAGTGTGCAAGGGGAAGTGTTGGCATGTGAGCCACATCTCTGACTCATCACTGGAGAGATTGCTCAGGGAGCCTGTTACAGCAGGGAGCCTGGTGGCTCACACTGCAGAATTACACTCCATTTCTTCTTCTCTCGAGCACTGCGGGGCTCTGAGCCAAGCTGGACACTGCAGCAGACATGGGTTGCAAAGGTAATTTCAGGGGGTGTGTTCAGAAAACTTGCAGAGCAGGTGACTGGATGCTTGAGTGGGTCCATCTCCTGTGAATCCTCTTCTAGCTGTTGTGTTAAAAGTAATCTGGCAGAAAATTTACCCCCCTACTATCCAGGTGGGCCTCAGAGATCAGAGGGGCTGGGTGTGCCTGGGTTTCACTTCTGGTAAGTCTGGTTGCATTTAATAAGATCCCAGATGCACAAGTCACATGGGTCACACTGTGAGTCTGGTCACTGATGCACAAATAGTGCAGTTTCTTGGAGCAGCAGGTTACAGGCTGAGATTGCTGGTGATAAATTCACCAGACCTGCAAAATATAAATGGGTAGCACTAGGTACAAGTGTTCCTGGGTATACTCCAATGCAGTCAGAGGCAAAATCTGATGAAAGAGGCTCCCTGTTTCAGGGAGGAGAGAGAAGCGAGTTGATCTGTCTGCAAGGTAGGGTCGTATTCTCATCCTCTGCCACTGTGGATTTCAAATGCCCATTTATACTCCTGGCAGAAGTGGAGGTGAAACTGTAGTCAAAATACCCTGTTATGCCATCATAAATGGGAGGGGGGAGGTCGCTGTCTTATGTGTAAGTGAGAAGTGTGGAGAATTACAGAGAGCAGTCACAGAGTCTGGGGTTTGTGCAAGAGTAGAACAGAACCTGATTGTCAGTGTGTCACTCCCTCCACCAGGTCCAGAGATAAGGGTCCTGCCACCTGATAAACTAGCCATCAGCAGGCCATCGTGCCCCCTGTCATGCCAACATAATCCCTTCAGCACATGATCTATCAGCATATCTGATGGAAATCCTTTCACTGCTTATGGGTATCTCATGGTTTTAGGCCTCCTTCCTGCACTGCAAAACACATTTAAACCTTTAAACCACACTTAAAGGACAGGATGAGACAGATTAGTCCCATCCATTTGGAAGGGGACACAGTATGGCCTTCACTTGGCATTTCCACCCTGAGCTGTCCCAGGTGAGGGGTGTTGACCTGCCTGTGGCTGCAGTTCAGGTCAGTGCAGCTCTGTGTGCTCTGGGGCTGGGAGCTGGAGGCACAGGGAGTTAGCACGGTTCAGCTGATGTGCAATAACATTAAAAGGTGGGGGGCTGAGTTGTGGCTGAACCCTGAGATTTGCATGAGGTTAAAACCATAAAATGCAATTACTCTCTGAGGATTCATTTACAACCAGTCTCAGTTGGTGATCAGGCAAGGGCATGTGACAATGTCTTTACTGTACCTTGTCATCTTTTTTCTCTTCTGGAAGACTGCCTTTCCTGAAGTATTTCTACTTTAGTTGTCTCCTTGAATGTCAGGATATGTAGTTTTAGGGTGATCTGTCATTTGACTTCAGCAGTGTCACAGAATCTCTTAACAGCACTTCTGGGCCTGCTTCAGTGGATGGTGATAATGCAGTAGATACCAAATAGAAAAGGATCTTGGAGTGGATGGAGGGTGTTGTGGCCATTGGTTAATGACATATTTAGGATTATGTTTTCAAGTAAAGTGTTGGGAATTAAAGAGACAGTGAGTTTTCAAGGGCATTTTATCTACTGGGAGTGTTTAAACCTGGAAATACACAGTATTGAGAACACAGCAGGATTAAAGTTTGCTGCATGAGATTCAGCACATATTTGGTTGTCAACTAGCAGAGCACAAAATCCTTAAGCAGCAGTTAATTCTCTTATTTGGAGGCTTTCTGCTTGCTGACTGCTAAACTCCAAACACTGGCTGACAATTGTGTGTTTAGAGAATTGTCTGTTTTTAAATCTCCCTTCCCAACTGCTCCCTGGCTCCCTGCTGCTGTGCTGGGTGTGGCTCACTGAACAGCTGACTGAACTCAGAGCTCAAATCAGGACCAGGTGCATTCACTGCATACTCCAAACATGGCATGGCTTGAGGATCTGGCATTTGGGCCAGAATTAGTAGGTATATTTTTAACACAAATTGGTTTTTCAGCTGAATATAGGTATTGTTCTCCTAAATCCAGGGCTTTGCTAAGTCCAGACAGTTAGGTTAGTTAGCAGTCAAGGTGTGTGTTACAACAGGCCCATGGTGTGGGTTGCTCTCAGCCTGCCATTTCTCATCACTAGACTGGACTGGGGAACATTTTCAGTCTGGTCGCTCACAAAGAGCAGAGCACAATTGATCCTTCCCCTCCCTGCATCACTCTCTCTCACTTTCCTTTCTTTTTTTCCCTGTAATGCACCTAGCACCAAATAAAAAAGAGAAGCTGTAGTCACTGGAGCAGTATTGATGCTGTCCTTGCCTTCCTAACAGCACCCACCTGGGTACAGAGCCCTGTGCTCCTGCAGTCCTGTCACAGATGAATTACACCAGGCAGCCCAGTCCTGTGTCCTCACAGCAGAGCTGCCCTCCAGACCGTGCTCCAGACTGGACAGGAAGGTGCTACCACAGCTGAAAACAGCTGGGGCTGAGGAGGGACAATCTGTGGAGCTGCCTCGGGTTTGCCTTTGTTTTCAGAAGCGCAGTGGGACTGGGGGATCATGCAAAGGCAGCACATAATGACAGGGACTCTGGGGACAAGGGATCTTTTTGGTGATGCATTCAGAGAACTCCTGGTGGAGGGCTCCTGAGAGGAGGAAGAGAGACAGAAACACTGGCTAAGGGGCTGGTTTATCATTATAAACCGGCTTGTGACGTATTCTGGGGTAGTCGACGTACAATAGATCTCAAGGGGAAACTAACAGACCCATAAAGTTCTTTGTAGGTCAGCCCAAATAAAGGACAACACCTGAACACAACTAGTTCATTGCAGGCATTTCTCTGTCAGGTGTAGAATGTCCAAATATCGTAAATGCTATAATAAAAGTGAGTTAATAAGGCAATAAATGGCAATGATGGAGTCCCTGGCTGATTTCAGGAGAAACAATAATTCTGTATTTCTATTTCAGTTAGGATGGCTGAAGGCCCCTTCACTGTTGCCTGCATCTGCTTCATCTCAGGTTTATTTGAGCAATACGTCATCACTTCACCCATGAGACATCCCTGATATCTGCAGGCTCTGCAGACCTCCTAAAGGCCTCCTGTACTGCCTCCCAGGGCATATTTATTCTGTACCATATCTTATAGTAAGTGCCTGGCAACCAGCATTTAAAACAAAAATAAAAAACAAAACACCCTAGGCAAGAGGGACCTTAGATGTGAAAATGGAATTCATGTCAGTGAACTGATCAGAATCATCCAGGCTTGGTTCATTCAGGAATGCCATAATCCCTTCCTCGTGCTGCATGCACATGAGCTTCATACAGCGGGGACTTTAAATACATGGAATTTATTTCCTGTGCCCATTCATCTGCCCAGTCACAGCTACATGGAAGGAGAGACAAGGCTAGGGATAAGATGCTGCTGGAGAGGTGGAGAAAGGAAGGGGGGTATGCACATAGAAATTGTCTGGATAGTTGCCGATTTACATGGAAGGTCTGGAATTGAGACAAAGCAAAGGGGGTTCTTCCTAAACAAACAGATGGGCTGGTCTTTCGCTGTGGCCTTTATTCACAGTTTCCTTCTGAGGCCTTTCATATGAATGAGGTAGCAGGACACACTGTTAAAGTGGGTCAGGGAGAGGTGAAGAGTTGCAATCAGCTCTAAAGCCCAGCAGGATGCGATTCCTTTGAAGAGCGTTGTGATAATGATTTAGGTCCAGGAGTTGAACCCCGTTGTATTTTCAAAGCTGTGTGGTACTGTGCTCCTGAGGAACTTGAGAGAGAGAGAAATTCTGCAAAACACTCTTTTCTTTGTAGGCAGCAGAAAATCATCTCAGCCTTTGCTGTTGTAGGGAACACAATACTCCAGGATTGACGTCTTTGTCTTGGCAAAGTGCTCAGTACATGTGGAGGTTCCTTTACCTACACAGTGCAAGAGGCTTAATACCAAGTGGATCAGTTAATTATTCTATCCCCACCAAAAGAGGTGTAACGTAGCTTTTTACCTGCCAGGCGGGAGTCAGAGGTAAAGTGAGATGTTCAGAGACCCTGCAGGGACAAGCACTCTGCTCAGCAGTCTGCGTTTCCAAGCCTCACTCTCACCCCACCTGGGCTGCCTGCTCAGGTTTTACTGTGGTCCCAGAGGTGCCATCAAGGCCTCCAGGTCTGCTGTAAAAGCCAAACTCAGCCCCACCACCCAGGGCTGGACATGCTGTTGAGCCAGGAGAGCGGCAGCTGCTCCTGGGCCCTGTTTGTTTCTGCAGCCAAGGAGCTGTGAAAAGTTTGATTTCTTGTAGGGCATGCAGAGCTCTCAGAAAACCAGGCTGTGCTCCAGAGTCGCACCAGTGCCTGCTGTTGGAACAGCCTATGCTGGAAGGTACTCCTTCCCCAGAACACTGCTGATGTGAGTAAGCTGCCTGTACTTCAGAACAAATATAATTTATGACCAGAATGTTGATTTTGTATGCAGACATTGTCCCCAAAGATTTTTCCCTCTCTCTAGAGAAATACTAATTAATTGAATTTCATCACCTTAAAGTCAAGTTCAGTTACCAGAAAGCTTCATAGCTCTCTTCACCATTTCAACAAAGGACAGTCTGTGTAATTTATTTTATTTTTTAATTTCGGTGCTTTTCATTTATTATTGAATTTTTGAAATAGGATGCTGTTCTTTCACTGCCAGAGTGTAATCTGCTCTGGAGTGAAGAGTGACAGTGTTATGATACAGAATGATATAAAGGAATGGAATTGCAGAGGAAGAAGAAATTTTAACCAAAAATGCCACAGCAATTGCTTCTCTTGGGGGAAATTCCACTGAGAACCCTTGTGACGCTGCAGATTAGATAGGCTCAGAGGGAGGGTTATCAGAAGTATATCAGAAGTTTTGAAGTTTCAAAGTAAGTATTCCACACCTCTGAAAATTGGACCATTTCTCTTTGAGCAGCCAGTGGTGACACAATCCACCCATTAAACTGCATAGATCATCCTTATTTATCTAGGAAAAGATAAGACTGCTGCTGTGTCAGGCAACTGGAAATCTGATCCTGAAATAAGTACAGTATTTTGGTGATGCATTAACACCAGGGGCAGCATCCTTGGTGTTACTGATGGGGTACCAGTGGCAGAGTCAGTCTCCTGTGCCAGGCTGGGAGGACAAGGTCTCTGCCTCAGAGAATGTGCAGTCTGGAGAGGTGGTGTGCAAACCACAAGGTGGAATGCACACAAGGTTCACCTTGATTAGATTTCTGGCTTAGCTGTTTTATTTTATTGTTTTGAAAGCATAAGAAAGGGTTTTTTACTTGCCTAAGGACAAGGTGAAAATGTGGCCAGCTTTCATTTTGTGTAAAGGGTCTTTGCTTTATTGAGAACTATGTTACCACACCCACAAGGGAGTGTTGAACGTGTCTATTTCAGTGCCTTTAATATTAGCCAGAACTTCCAAGACAGCACCAAAGGGAGAAATGAGGTCACTGGAAAGCAATGGCTAGAAATTGTAAATAAGATTGCTTACAGGGCTTATGTGGTAGGTGGGAGTGATAGTGATGTTTGAAGTTTACCATCTATGCCCAAGAAAAGGAAAACATCCTGAGACACAGATGGCCAAGTACACTCTCATGCTGTTCTTTTCAGAGAGGAAAAAAAGTAGTTTCTAAATGCAGTTCTCTTAACTTTCAGTTATGCAGTGCACTAAAGACATGCTCTGTGTTTTGTTGATTTTACTCTGATCTTCTGATTATTTATTTCTCATCAGACACAAAAGCCTATCAGTTGTCTGTTGAGATCCAGTTCAAACTTTCTAGACTTTCTATGATCTGTCTTAGTAGGGCATGGAATAATACTGGCTGACACCAGTGGATTGAAAAAAAATAACATTTAAAGGTAGGAATCATGTCTCTGTGTAGGCATAAAAATAAGATAAATGCAGAAACAGGCTTGGGAATGAGGCCCCAATACCTAATGCCACCAAGCACTAAGGACCTGGAGTACTTCAGACCGTGGGTAACTTACTGATTCTGGTGATAAGTCTGTTGTGAGCTTTATGGGGCTGAGCCCTGCCCTGTGTGGGGTAGAGATACAGCTTGGGGAGCCTTGCAGACCTGTACAGTGATTTGTTTGGAAGGGAAGATGCTATTTGCCTCAAGACTTACTGATACAGAAAGTGTGTTTCAACACCCTAGACCTACAGTCACTGATACAGTTGTGAAGAAATCAGCATTTCCAGTTAGCCCTGGCAGTGCAAAGCATTGCTATACTGCAGTTGTCTCATCCAGGTTTCTTATCACTTCTTTTCAGCACAGTGCAGAATGCCAAACCTGATTTTTTTTTATAAGAAACTAAAGGGCTCACTGCAAGGTCCAGATTTTCAGCGTAGAGTTCCTCCTGCATCTTATTTGCAAGGCTGAGTTATAGCCCTCTAAATTACAAACAAAAGCACTGGCCAACTCTAGCTAGCAGCTCTGATGGATGCTATTATATTTCTGCTGCTAGTTGGTACTCAACCCTCACTATCTCATCAGCATAAAGGGATGCTGTCAACTTGACAAATTGTGTCTTCCTTAGAGGGGGAAAAAAAGCCCTACCTACTATTGTTCCAAGGCAGCCTTTACAAGAACAGTGACTAGAGGAGAGTAAGGATGAAAGCAGGGTGCTATTTCACTGCCTCTGCTCTGTGTGTTTACTGTGCATATTTGACAGCACTGTGCGGTGTGTCAGTGTTGCTAGTGTGCATTAGCACTTCCCCTCCCAGACTGGCCAGGGGAGGCCTCCTGGGAGGAGGGGGTGCAGAAGGTCAGCGAGGGGAGGGAGTGCTTTCATCCCAGCCTTGTATTAACAACAGCAGCAAAAGTGAGTGCAAAAGCAACAAGAGAAGTTGTATCTACATTGCACGGGGTGCCATTGTGCTTCATGCACTGTTTTAAATTGGTTTCTAACATGCTTGGGAAAGAAGGAACTCTTCCTCCCCCCATCTTACTGTCTTCTCTGGACGAGATTTTTAGTGTCCTGCTCACCACTATTTAGAGACAAATCTATGCAAAACTCACATTGTCCGAGAGAGGCCAGTGTGGAAACATTCAAAGTTGTCTGCATGCCTTTAAATGCAACACTGTTCTTACCCATGTGAGTGGCTAAGCTCTCCCTGGTGGACTGTGCATCTAAACCTGGCACGGAGGAAGGGAGGGTTCCTCCTCCTTGGTGTTTAAAATGACTGGCACAGTCCAGAGAACCGATGCTACTTCCATCTCTGCCAGCTTCCCCTGAAATGTGCTCAGCTGCCTCAACCCTCGGCTATGGGAGCAGCTGGGAGACCTTTTGCTGAGCAGCGAATAATGTCCCCCTTCTGCTTTGGTGCTGTTTGGACTCCGGCAGTCATTGATTTGCTCCCAGATTCTAAGGACAGCCCCGACTCCTGTGTCCTGCTGAGAAACTGCGGGGGGAAGAGAAATGGGAGACCGAGCTCGCCATCTCCTGGGGAAAAAGAATTTGCGCTTTCAGGAATGTTTCTTTTGTTGTGGCATCCTTTGATTGTCACTCTCCCTTCATTCACACGTGCCCAATGTGTCGGCAGGAGATGCTCAGGTGCTGTTCCCAGCCCAACCCAGCCGGGCCAGGCAGCACCAGTGCAGAAGGCTGGAAATACTCAGCTAAGTGGTTCAATTATGTCAAATTCTCTCAGTGACATTTAGGCTTGAGTGTTTTAGCAAACTAAGAGGACTGTAAATCTAGGCTCATCTTCTTGTTCTCTGTTGAAGTTTAGCCTGGTTATTCAGAAAAGGTTCTTTCCCCAGAGGGTTGTCAGGCACTGGAACAGGCTCCCCAGGGAAGTGGTCACAGCAGCAGCATTCCTGACACACAGCATTCCTGACAGAGCTGAAGGAATGTTTGGACACTGTCAAGCACATAGTGGGATTGTTGGAGCTGTCCTGTGCATGGTCAGAAGTTGGACTCCATGACCCTTGTGGGTCACTTCCAATTTGGGATATTCTGTGATTCCTTCTTTCCTAAAGGCCAATGCTGCAGGAAGCTTAGGAAGGTGTGAGTTTGCAGTGCCAGCTCTGCCCCTGCCAGGGTCCCTCTTCTTCCCACGATACTCAGCAAAATGCACCAGCCAATTGTCACAGGGTGGGTGTACTGTGTTGGTATTTTTGTTATGTATTTCACAGGTACTTCAGCAGCAGCATGGTCAGTGGCAGGACTCATAAACACTAATAAAGAGGTTTATAAAGCATCGAGCTGCAACAGTCAGGTTCCTCTGTGCTTAAAAGGGCGAGCGCTGTTTGGGCACTGATCTTACAGTGAGGTTTCTAATGAATACCAAGGATTTTTGAGTGTAACTGAAAAATTCAAGACCTTTAGCACAGTCTCATCAGCCTTGCTATAAATGTGTCCCTGCCGTAGTTTGTGAGGTTTAATTCACTGGTGATGGAAGTGCAGCTGCCTCCAAGCAGGGCCAGATTAACGTGAATGTGAGAGCAGATGGAAACACTGGGCAGGATGAGCACATAGTGATGCTGGGTAAGCCAAGGTCTTGCACTGTGAGGATACAGGGCTGTGCTGGTGCAGTGATACTGCACACTAAATTACATAATGTTAACCAAGTTACACCTTGGAGAAGTCAGTTAATAAGGCAGGCCCAAGTGTCACAAGCATTATTAATCTCTTACATTAAAAAAGAGCAAAAACCAGCAACTACTTGCACAACATTTGTGCAGACAGGGGGAGAAATACATGTCAGTTTGTGTAATTACTGTGTCATGGACTACAGTTCCTGACTGTGGGGTCAAAATGTTAGAAAAGGGTCTGGGGAGGTGGAATTCCTCAACTTCAAGAGCTGCCACTCTACAGCCTAGTGAGATGAATCTTTTAAGTGTATGTAAAAAAGAGTGGTAATGGTATCAAACTGCTACTTCTGTATGGGTTATTATGACTCAGAATAACTATAGTTATAGAGCAGCTGAGGAAATTACACCACTAGGTATGTTCTTAGTACCAAAAACTGAGATTAAGCTGGACTGGTGTGGTTTTTAAGAGAGACATTCATTTAACAAGAGACCTATCCCAGACTGGTCTCTTGATCCCAAAATGCATTTTTCAATCCTGATCTGGGCAGGTGGTCCCATCTATATTGTTACAGAAACTTTATTATATCCAGTAAAAATTAGATAGCAAAAAAGGAGAAGCTAGTATTTTTAGTTTAGGTAAAAACAATTCTAAGACAGACTACTAGTAACAAAATAACTTCTTTGAAGTGAAACAGTAATACCTCAGTTATAAACAAAGCAAAAACTTGGTATACATGGTAGTCTCAGAAGAGCTTGAATATATAAATTTCATGTATTAAACTCAAAACTTAAAGTAATTATTATACATTCACCAAACTATCATGAGTCTTAGAAAGTCTTCTGTTTAAAGTTAATGTTTAAACACTGCTTTAAAATAGTGTTTAAAGATCATTAATTGAAGAAGAAGCTAGGAATCTTAAGGCATTTTCTTTCTAAGCATTTCTTGCTCTCAATCACATCTACACAATTTTTAGTCTTAACACCCTAAAGTGCACATTTTCTTGCAATAAAAGGAAGCATTGTTTGTATTGTTTTGAATAATACAAAGTAGGCTTTAATGTTTTTAATGCTTTTTCAACACTTTGACAGTCATTTTCAACACAATGTCTGATTGTGAAATTACAATTTGAATTTAACTTGCATACTGTGTTTCACAAATAAATTTATCACTGTTTTGCTTACTGTAACTGAATTAGCACCATTACCAAGTGTACATGTAGAAAATGAATTTTCTATTTCTCAAATACTGGAATGAGCATGGAGCTTTTAAGCTCCATTTCACAATGAAGGCTTGTGTTTTCCTGGCAGGAGTTCATTCAGGTGATTCACATACTGTGACGGTTCATTCTTTAATAATGTCCTTGGACAATCCTCCAGAAACACTTGTGGTGATGACCCCATTCAAGGGAGATGCAAACTGTTAAGTGAAGAATGGCCACTGCAATTCTGAAGGGCACAGAACATAGAGCTTACAAGACTTAGCCATCAAAAGTGGAGTGGGATTTTACTGCTTCTTATACAGGAGGGAAAACTGGAAAGGCAAGAAAGGAGTAAGCAAAAGAGGACAGTGTTGGCACAGTAACAAACTGGTACAGAGAAGAGATGGATACATCATCTCTTAGGATAGCCCTACCAAATAGCAGCAATATGTGGAGGGAGGATGAAAATCTAACTCATTTTAAGAGAGCAATAATTTTATGAAAAAGATCACATATGATTGCCTGCAGCAGCAGGCAATTTATTCTTCCTGTGTAGCAGTCTCCATAAAAAGGCCTTTAACATGAAGTTCTCCTGCTGTATAGGTAATGACAGTCCTACTCAGCCTCCCTTGTTTTATGTACCTTTCTCTGAGCAGTCTCAGCTCTCCTGACTAAGGAGACAAGAGTCCACAATAAAATACCTAACAATTTAGGCAAAGATTTGAAGGCAAGCTCTCACAGCATCCTAAATATTGAGCTAGAAAACACCAGTGTCTTCTTGCAGAATGACCTGAGATCTACCCCTTGAAGTCACCAGATGTTTGGCATGGCTCTGGTCCAGTGGGCACATTCCTTTTTATTAAAACTCCACAAGCAACTTTTAGCTACCAGCAGAAAGCTCCACTCTGCCACCAGAAAAGCCTCTTCAGTTTTAAGTCTTCTCTTCTTTACAAATATCCTATAGTTGTATAATTGTTTTACATAAGAACAACTATCAGTTCTTCACTGCACTGACCCTACATTTTGACTGTAACTTCAGTATTTGCCTCAAAGATTTCCTCTGTGTTTTGACTTCCTCAGCTCCTCTGTACTTCACCCTAAATTATTTACCTCCTCAGTTACTCTTACCTTGTAAAACACTACTACATCAACTTTTTGTTATTTTTTTAAGGCTAGGCTGCAAAGGCAAAGAAACTTCCTTGATCTGAAGTACTCTGTCAGAGATGTTTTTCACAGCTTGAATCTTACAGAACATACTCTTAAATATCCATCTCCTCCATTGAGATGTCCCTATTATATATGAAATGCACCAGTTTGCCTTGTTGCCATTCTAAGCATTATAATCTTTGCTCCAGACATTAACAAGGGACTTGCCACAGTTGATCTGTATTTCACCATTATCTTTTAAAGGCACAGCCTTCACTTATACTCTGGCCTGCATTTTGGGGGGGATGTATAAAATAAATTAACAAAGTTCTTGTAGTTTATGCACACTTCTTGAAGGATTTTATGCCTCCAAACACAACAAACAATCTTTTGTGGCTTGAAGGAGAGCCCAGTGTTGCAGGAAAGATTGGATTTTGCTATAAACACATTTGGATACAGACATCTATAGAAGCTCATCAGAAAGAAGAATCTGAAATTTATTGATTTTCTGCATTTAACTCCTTCACACTCTCAATGCACATATATTTATAAACTTCTAGGTCAGGGTCATCACCTCTAATATTGTACAGAGGTGGTGCCCATGGAAAAAGGTGCCCTGAAACTGCATTACAATGAAGAGAAGGAAGTTTAAAACATGAATCAAATTGAATAGGGAACAAAAAGATCCTTCTTCAGCAACAAACATAAACACCCATTAAAACAGCCTAGAAACTTGGCACCATCACAAAGAGGCTGAGGTAACCCAGGACGACATCTCTTCCAGACTGAAAAGGATTCACAAAATCAATTAGCAGTTCATGCTTTAATTAAATGAAGATTTACACAAACAACAGAACACTGGAGAAGTATGGGCATGTACTGCCACAGAAGGGTTTCCTACAGCACAGGAAACAGCCTTCAATTCTTTATTCTCCCAGTTTGGTTTTTGTGCAGCAAAGTCTTTATTGGATAAACCCCAAACATGAATTACCTGAGCTCATTTTCTTCTTTTCAAACAGAAGGAGGAAATTAGTTCTTGCTAAAGATGTTCAGAACAGTCATTTTGCAAACGGTGCTGTGAAGCTGATCAGAAGGGAATGTGTAGTAGCATAATTGCCCTATTTCAATGCATTATCCTGTAATAACAATCTGCAGCATGGCTGTGCTTCATGGAGAGGGAGAGAGCGCCACATCCAGCAGGCACCTCAGTACAAGCACATTCCAGGGAGAAGCACCCTCCTTTTCTAACATTGGAAGGCAGCCCATTACCCAGCTTGAGCCTTTCAGATTCTCATTTCAGGACAGAGATAGAACTTGCTTCATTGGCTGCAGCTATTTGCTGTTTCCAGTTATGACCCTTGTGATTAAGCCAGGCTCTGAGCCCTCAAATTCTCTGCTGAAACGGTGGACAGCTTTTGTTCAACAACATAATAGGAAGCCATTTTTTGGCATCCAACCAAATGAATATTTGAGTATTAGCTTTTCAAAAGCTATCTCATTAATTCAAGAAAGAAACCTCTTCAGTTCTGTTTTGCTGAAATAGACAACATGTTACACTAGACAACTTCTGACAGCTGTAGGTAGAGAATACTTCCCTTCCTTGCTGCTGGAATCCAGGCCCTTGAGCAGTCACTTGTTTGCAACGGCAGAAAGTTGGTCCCGAATCCTTCCCAGACCTTCTAACATAGTGTCCAGGGTTTCTTTGCTCAGTTCCACAGTCAGTGCAGAAACAACAGGATTATTTCCACATAAGGCAGCATCTTCCTGAATCTTAAAACAGGAATGCAGATGTTAATTGTATGGAAAATTCATTTATGTGTTTTTCCAGAGCCACTACAAAAGTCAGTGTTTAATATATAGATTAAACAAAATGGTTTGAATTTGGCATCCAGCTCCATCCTGAAGAACCATGGCACATTTTCTAAGCTGTGTGCCTCACTAGTGAAGTGCACTCCCATTGACAGAGTGCAAGTGAACATCTCCCTGCCATGACTACTGGGATATTTTGAAGATACTTGTGGCAGGAAGCCATGTCTGTATCAAAAGCATCTCAGCAGATACCACACAGGATAAGTAACCCCACCCCCCACTCCGAAATTAGATTTTAATTCCTTCTCTGAATCCCACCCATATGATTTTTATTGGTTGGGGTGATCCAAAACTCTGCAGAACACAAGCAATAAGTTAGATATACTCCCCAAATGATGGATGTGGCCAGTGAAGGAAGTTGTTAGTAATCTCAAGTCATTTCCCAACTAATGAAGTCAGCTAAACACACTGATGAAGTGCTTAAAGGATGATAGCTTCATGATTTATCTTCTTTTTTTTCTGTAGAAAACAATGGTGACTAGGAAGAAACACGGTGACTTCTCATATCCTCATGCACACAAAACTTCTGTGCAAGAGAGCTTTAATCAGAGACATCATTCCCATGCTCTGTGGCATTTCAGGTATCATCTCTAAGAAAGTCTAATGGCTCACCAGGCAAGAGGCAAGCACCAAATGCCTCTCTCAACTGGTCTGCCCTGGCAAGCCAGGTGTTGGACTTCATTCTTTGTGTCCTTCAGAGGCACTGCCATTACCTTTAACTGCAGCAGGCAGGTAGGCACTGCCATTCTTGCAATGCTGTCTGAAGAGGTCTTGATGTCCACCCTCCAGTCCATGTCCACCAGGCGAGGCAGGGAGACTGGGGGATTCAAAATGGCTCTGTTAGGCTCAGCAGCACACCAGACCCTGGAACTGTGACTACCACCACGCACAGGCCTCTCCATTCTGGCCCTGGGAAGTGTACAGGTTTAGTTGCTACTACGTGGTTTCCCAGTATTTTACTCTGGAATAAGCCTCTGAAGGCCTTCTCGTGACACTGGAAGGGCAAAAAGGGTTCTCCCATCATTACAGGCAATGACAGTTCAGTGCAAGAAGCAGAGGTCAATTCCAAAGCACCTGGGAGAAGGAGGGCAGTAAGCTGTCTTCTCCACATGTTTATGCCCTGCCTTGCTGCCTGCTGCACTCAACTTGTGTTTCATCATGAGTTGCTCTGGCACCTGCATGCTTATTGCTCTGCTCTGAAACTGGTAAGAAAGCACTCATGAAAGCTTGTAAAATCCAGCAGAATAAAATATGTTATTTCAAGTTCCCCAACCTGGGAACCAAAGCATCCTGCAGCACAGCAACCATACTGGCAAACTGCAATCTTCACATTCCTTACAAATATTTCAAACATCATCCTAATTACATGCAGCCTGGCAGAAACCATTTAACAGGTGTAATACTGACATCAGTAGCTCAGGGCTGGAGACCTCTTGGGCCCACCCAAGTAAAGAGAGGTCTAACTTGGCTGCTAAGGAAAGAGCTGTCTCAGTAGGCAATTGCAGCCTCTCTGGATTCTGCCTATTGTAAGATGCTTGGTGTCCTCCCCAGGGACTGACTGCCAGCCTTCCCACTGACTACAGACACTCAAGTCGCTTCCTCTCTGTGCTTTATTGTCTGATTTTTTCTTCTGTCTGGGGAAAGGCTCTCTCTGCTTCTGCTGCTTCCCTGCACAGCTCCAGGGGGCAGTGCACAACTGGCTGCCTTGCTCCTGCTTTTGGAACGAATTCCAGTTCACAGACTGCTAGGGCCAGCACTTGGCAGCATTTGCAACAACACAAAATACATCTACTTAGCCTTGTATGTTAATTTGCAAAGACTGATTGCTGGTGGCTTGGGAGGGGCAGGAAACCATTCACTTTTTTATGTTAACACAGATCAATCTGTTGGAACGTCTGCCTTGGACCATTGCCTTGGTCCCTATGTGTAATGCATGTCAGATACTTCATGAATACAATACTGAGATAATCCATTATTTCCTAGCAGACAATCTCATTCCTGAGGTTACTCTGCTACTTACTCTGACTGGCTTGTGCTTCATTCCTCCAAGCAGAGCTGTGAAAAAGTGGAGAAAAATGTATTAACAGTTGCTTTGAGGAAAAAAAAACAAAAGAGGTAAGCATTTTTAGCATGGCTTATCCCTGACTGAAGGGTCACCAGCAGTAAGCAGGGACAGAGACTGCCTGTGCTACTGAGTGCCGTGGAAAAGCTGGGACTGGTGGGTAATGGCAGGCAAACTGGTCACCAGCCATGGGTTCTTCTGGAAGGGCAGCTCATTTAAAGCACTTTCTCCTTGGTTTTATCAAAGCAATGGGCTCCAAGCATTGAGATGTACAAGCAGAGCAGCACTCCTCTGCCACCTAGATACTGCCATCTAAATACTACCTAGATTTTCTGGTGCTGAAATCCAGCCCTCTAAGTTTTATTGTCATCAGTAGCATCTTTTCACCACACAGCTGTTAAGATAAAGGGGCTTTGCATATGGGGAATGTAGTCCACACCCATTTCAAAAGTCATGGGGAAACTCAGTGTGCTCATGGCTGTGTTTCCTTGGGCATTCCGCTCAGGTGACATATTCTGTTCAACTCTGCTCATCCCAGCCTGTGTGATTATGCCCAAGCACACAAAATTTACAGAAACAAGACTCTGCATGTTGACAGCTATCCACATATCAAACCCCATACACAGGCCTTAACTCTCCAGCTGAAAACAAATGACAGGTGGACAGCACTTACATATTCTCCAAGATTATCTTAGTCAAGAGGTTTTTCAGATTTTGGTGGAAGTTTTCTGGGAAGAGGCAGAGGATATCTTCTGCCCCGGTCAAGCCGCGGTACACCACGTGCCGGGTGAGGTTGTGCAAAGCATTCACCAGCTGTCAGAGGCAAGAGGAGAAAGGGCTGGACTGAAAAGCCTGACATGCAGCACAGGACGGCCCTTCCTAGCCAGGAGACACAGCTTGTGCTGCGAGACCCACACCACCAGAGCCTTGGGCATCCACGTACGGCCCGGCAGCCTTAGCAGGGCTGAGCTTCTCAGCCCCCTCCGCTTCGCAGCCTCAGCCCGTTTCCCTCTGCCGCGGGCAAGAGTCGCTGCTACCGCGCACAGGTCCCGCTTCAGCGGCGCCCGCGGAGCCCCGCACCTTCCCGAGGGCCCGGGCCAGCCCCGTCCCGGCAACCGCACGGCCCCTCACAGCCCCACACGGCCCCGCTCAGCCCCTCACGGCCCCGCACGGCCCCGCTCAGCCCCGCTCAGCCCCGCTCCCTCCTCCCCTCCCGCCCGGCCCTACCTGCTCCGCTTCCTGCGCGCTCACGGCCAGCCCGGGGCAGGCGCGCTGCGCCAGCGGCCCGAGCGCGGCGGGCGGGCTGGAGAAGCACTCCTGGCACAGCTGTCGCACGGCGTCCTTCGACGGCGCCTGGCGGGAGCAAAGCGGGGCCGCTCAGCCGCGGCCCGGCAGCGGCGGCCCCGTCCCCCCGCGGCCCGGCCCCGCTCACCTTCAGCAGGATCTGCAGCGCCGCGAAGTCCCCGGCCCGCAGCGCCGCCATGATGGCGCCGTCAGCGCGCCCGGCCCCGCCCGCCGCCATCACGCGGCCGTCACGGGGCGGGGACAGGGACAGGGAGAGGGAAGCCCTCGGTGTGTGGCACTGCCCCTGCCGCTCCACTCGGGGCATTTTCTACTCTCAGTGCAAAACTCTGCTTGGAATTTTGCTGTAAAGGCGCTGCTGAACGGCAGGCGAAGGATTTGTTTATCATGGCGCTACCGCAGCCATACGGCCCGTTATCTGTGCAAGCTGTGTCTTTCACTGAAGGGATTCAAACAAGTCCTCTTTGTGGGAGAGGTCTCGTGTGGCTTCCAGCACATCTGGCTCCAGGGCATCACTGGTCTGGGGTCTTTCTCCATCACTACCTCTGTCACATCCCCATCCTCATTTCCATCTCTCTTGGTTTGTAAGCAGAATATTGCACAGTGAGCAATACAAACATTTAAATGCGTCTTCTACTGGGCTTCACAAGCCTGGCAGGGAACAGGGTTTACTCTTGCAGAGGAACAGACTCCATACCACACACTAGGATAGAAAGTGAAGGATGGTGAGATATTAATTTTTGGTTTCCAAAATGAAAGGTTTGCAGTTAGTGGGTTAAACAATAGCACCCCAGTGGTAGAAGCATGGGCTAGTGGTTAGAGGTCAGGTTTCAGAGGTTTAGGAGCGAGACAACCAGAATCAGGTTCTCTTGACCTTGCTACAGCCTTTAGATGAATCAAAGTAAGTCAGTTTTGTCACGAGTGCCAGCGAGGTAGCGGAACTCTCTGTATAATACATAATGTCCTGCAGTAATAAGTGTGAGCATTTATTAACATCAGCAGTAAGCATGGAGGTTGTGAAAGAATAAACAGAATGAAGGCACTGTGAAAAAAGCAACACTGTGTTACAATCTGAGGAAATATGCCTAAAGGAAATGGGGCTTGTTCACAGGATATACTTGTACTTGCATCGTTGACCTCTTATAATCTGCCTGCTTGTCCTGTTCCCAAACCCACCAAACCCATAAGACTACATAAGTTTCCTACAGTGAGAGGTAAGCAGAATTTTTCAAAGCAGTAACACTTCTGAAATGCTGTATCTAACTGGGTGAGAGGGACACATATTTTTTCAGAGCTTTTCTAACTTTACAAGACTTTATTAAAATCAGGTTGATCCATGCCTATTGTATTGCGTTTCTGTGGCAAGATTCTGATAGTGAGGGGGCTACAGGGGTGCCTTCTTTGACAAGTTTTAAGAAAGTTCTCCCATCTCCAAGAGAGCCTGAACCAACTGGCTCCAAGGTGGACCTGCCACTGGCCAAGGCCAAGCCCATCAGTGATGGTGGGAGAGCAGGGCTAAGAAGAAAAAAACAAAAGTTATTGCACAGAAGTAATTGCAGCCAGAGAAGAGCGGAGTGAGATTGTATGAGAGAAACAGCCCTGCAGGCACCAGGCTCTCTGGAGAAAGACGAGAAAGAGGTGCTCCAGGTGCTGGAGCTGAGATTCCCCTGCAGCCCTGCTGCAGACCGTGGTGAGGTCTGCACCCCACACCGCATACCTGAAGGAGGCTGCGAGCCCATGGGCAGCCCATGCTGGAGGAGGCTGCCAGCAGGACCTGGGGACTCATGGAGAGAGAAGCCCACGCTGGAGGAGGTTTGCTGTCAGGACTTGTGACCATGGGGCAGGCCATGCTGGCTGGATGTTCTAAGGACTGCATCCTTGGAAGGGACACACACTGGAGCAATTAATGAAGAACTGCAGCCTGTGGGAAGGACTCATATTGGAGAAGTTTATGGACAACTGTCTCCTGTAGGAGGGACGCCGTGCTGGAGCAGGGGAAGGAATCTTTCCCCTGAGGGGAAAACAGCATCAGAAACAACACCTGATGAGCTGACCATAGCCCCATTCACTGTGCTGCTACTCCCTGCAGCACTGGTGGGGAGGAAGTAGTGAATCAAGAATAAAGTTAAGTCCAGGTAGCAGGGAGGGGTGGGCAGAAGTGCCTTTTAGGATTTGTTTTTTCATTATCTTGCTCTGATTTCGACTGGTAATAAATTCAGTTAATTTCACTGAGTCAAGACTGTTCTGCCCACAATGGTAATGTGGTGAGTGATCTGTCTCTGTCCTTAACTCATGAGCCTTTTGTTACATTTTCTCTTCCCTGTCCAGTTGAGGAAGGGAGTGATAGAATGGCTTTGGTGGGCACTGGGCATCCAGCCAAGGTCAAACCTCCACACCTGGGTTAAGGAGCTAATTGTACAGAGGAACTTTGTCAGATGAGTAGGTGGAGAGATGCAAAGGATGGGAGGGTGTAGGGTGGGGAGAGCAGATAACTGTCACTGCCAGCCCTCACGGGAGTGTGTGGCAAGAGAACATTTACCTGTGAGTCACATACTCAGAACCAAGATGCTGCCTGCCAGTAAGCACAGCTGGCATCCTACTGAATTCATTCTCCAGTCCACCTCCTATTGCTGCCATTTCCTCACGCTGGGTGCCTTATAATTATGAAGAAATAATGACAGATTTGATTTAATATTAAAATTGAAATGCTGTTTGTTTAATATCAAATTTGAAACAGCTGAATGTGACAGAAATGCTTGGTAAAATGCTTTATTTGGTTTGATCTTTCTTCCCCCCCTTCCTTCCCTTCTTTCTCTCACTTCTTCCTCTGTCTTCAAGGTCAAGGCCTCCAAAATGAAATTATCAGAGATGAAGTGTGAGACTGCATCCTGTAAGGAAGGCTGTCCCTGTGATCAGTGTGATTATCAGGAAGGTTTGACAAACACCAGTTCAATTATCTGCTGTGCCAGAGGCACTTCTCTCTGAGTTTGAAAAAAGAAATCCACTTAAGGGAGTGAGATGGATTGGATGACCTCCAGATGTGTTTTCTCACGGCCCCTTTTTTTACCATGATTTCATGTCTGTATCACCCAAGGGGACTCAGCTGTGAGTTCTGAGCCTGCAGATGAGTCACAGCACTGTGTGCAGGAATTGGGTTGGATCTCATAAACCAAATTGTCCAGTCATTGAGTCAAAATTAAACTGCCTCTGGGCCGGCAAATTTGCCTGCACCCAGGCCTGGGTGATACAGCTGGAGTACTGACTGATGTGACTCTCTCTTGGCTGAGCCAGCCTAGGGTATTTGCCAATGGTTCTCCCTAAAGTAGTGCAGGTGTTGGGTTTGTGGGTTTGTTTGTTTTTGTTTTTCCTTGAGAAGTTAAAAAAAAAAAAAATTAGCTTCCCTATAATTCTTACCTGGAGAACTGTAATCTTTTACAGTCCAGGGAAAGAACCAAACAGTTCTAGCTCACTTTATCCATTCAAGGGTCTCTGGGAGAGAAATCCTTGGGATATTAAGGATTTGATGGGGAGAACTATTAGTTTTTTTGCGACAGCATAGCCTGTATTCACTGGAGTATGTGTTGCAGAAGAGTGGTCTCCTCCTTAAGGGCTTCCAGCTGTGAGGCAAGGCTCTGCTCCGTAACTGCTCCCTGTTGGGTGTGTGCAATTTTAGTAAGAAAGTTGCCTATCCTTTTCCAAAATAGAAATACAGGACTTAGCTCCAAGGGAATGCAGTAGAGAGATGACATCAAGTGTGTTCATGGGCCTGGATGTAGACTGTGTGAGAGAGGAAAGCTCTGTGCCCCAGCCGGTCTGTGGCTTAAGCCCTGCAGAGCTTCACAGAACAGGATTTCCAAACAGTCACCTGTAATTAGTATTTTGACACATAGTACTTTTTGCTGCAATTCAGAGAAACTGGTTGGTCTGTGTTATTGGGGAAACTTTCTGAACTGATCACTGGACTTGATAGATAATCCTTGTTTTTACAGACTCAGGCAAGTCAGGTTCTTTCCATCTTCCAGTTTCGTACATTTATTTCTGTCGGTGAAACCCATTAATTCTGTGATAGTGAGAATAGGGTAGGAGCACTTGGGATACTCTGTGGGCATGATTAGCAGTGCTGGCCTGGATCTGCATGGCTGTGCACCCTGTTCATTGCCAGTCTGCTGTCTCTTGAACTGGCCCAACAAAGTGCGTGTAATGTAGAGTCGACACCTTTCCTGTTTGGCCCCATCTCTACTCACTGAGGACCTGTCATCCTGACAGGCTTGTATTGTTAGGATTTTTTAAGAAATGGAGCCAAACTATGTGGTTAACGCTCGGGTTTGTACTCTTCCATGTCAGTTTTCAATCACCTTTCAGATGACAATATTCCTTCCTCCCTGGTCTCTCAGCTGAAGCAGCTGAGCTGCCTTTTCAGTTTGGATTGCTGATACTTGAGACTCTTCAAATGGGACTGCAAATTAGAGGGTAAGACCACTGCTGACAGATGTGATCCATAAGACTCCTGCCAGCAGATACTCTGTGTGCTCTGTAAGTCTGTGGACAGCATTACAGCTGGAAAGTGAGCAGCCTCACACTGCTATAAATCTGTATTAAAACTGGAAAGTGAGCAGCCTAACACTTGTAAAGAAGGCAGTGCACATTAACAGCTGATCTAAAGTAATTTTCTTTGCCCTCTGCTGCAAGACAATCCCTGTAAAATTTGATAGGCAGCTCAGACTGTTCATGAATTGAATTTGTTCAAACTGTAAAGCATCATTGGGACAAAAAGAATCTTTTTGAGTGTTTTCCACTGAGAGCATCTGGCATAAGCATCATACCAAGCTTTTACTATTGTCCTCATTCAAGGTGTCATTTAGATTTAACAACCATTCATTGATGCTCACAAAACTCCTGGGAGAAAATTCTGTGTAAGAATCAATGGAACTGCATCTGGTTTTATAAAGCAAATTAAAGCACGCAACAAAACATTTTCCATGAGGTATTTGCAGCCCCAATGGCAACAGTTCTGACAAGACAGGAGGAGCAAGCCAGCACAGACAAAAGCAAGACATTTAATAGCTCTTATAAAAGCAAAAAAGTAAACAAGCCTTTCCTCCCCACTCTCCTTTTGAATGTCAGTGTTGCTTGGCATGACGTGGTCATGCTGAAGCTGAACAAGGAGGCAGAGGCCAACACCAGCATGGGCTCCCAGCTCTCCCTTTTGGCTGCTGGAGGTGACCACCATTCTCATTGGTAAAGTGGTCAGCAAGAGCTGCCAGAAATGTCTGACAAGGTGAGACAAGGTGTATAAAAGAGCAAGCCTCAAATGTGCCTGTCTCAGTTGCATGGCTTCTTTCTTCCAGCAGAGGAAGTCACCTTCAGCAGCAAGTGGTTGATGAGCTCTGTTACTGGGAACCACTGCTGGCAGGAGAGCACTTTCTGCACATCTGTGGGGCCTCAGGCTGTCTTGGTGACTTCTGGCAGTTTAGCCTTTAGAGTGGAGCGTCTGCAGTGATGCCAACTACCAACAAACCAGCTGTAGGCACGTTCCAGCACTTTAATATTCTGTTCTCACGACAAAGTCTCACTATATCCCAGCCCATTGCAGTCTGCAGTGCTGCTGTGACACAACCTATAAACTCTGCCTAACCATTCTCAGTCTGCTACGTTTACTTGCTTCCCTCCCACTCTTCCGCAGCCTAAATCCCACTTGAGCACTGTCCTCTGCACTGCCTGCCTTTAACCACTGGGTGCCAGGGGCCTCCCGGTAGGAAGCTGCTCACACCCCGGCTCATTCTCCTGCATCAGGAGAGAACCACCAGCCTGGAGCCCCTTCACCCAGCTGTGCATGGGCTCCGTTTCCATTCGTGGTGAGGGCAGGTGTGTGAAACAGCCAGTGGCAGATCAAGGCAGCCCCGGGCTCCTAGGGACTTCGAGAACTTGCATTGTCTCTGCTCCTGCAGCTCAGGCTGCCTGCAGAGAGGGAGGTAAAGAGAGCTCTGAGGTGGTGGCTGTGACCCAAAACTGCAACAAGAACCCCATCAGTTCATTTCACATGAGAATAGCTAACAGAGATAAAACAGTCACCCTTAGTTTAAGTTATATCTCAGTAAGGCAAAAGGATTCATATCCCATTATCAAGGAAATACTGGAGTCATTCAGGCCCCTTTTGTTGCAATTGCTGCCTTTTATTGGTTTGAAATTACACTTTTATAGGGCTTATTTCTGCCTTACTAGCTATGATTGTCTTTTCATTCTGTGTTAATATGCTGGCTAGCTCAAAGAACTCCAGATTTAAGTGCTAAGAAATAGCAATAGAATTATAAAGCTACAGTTGATTTCAACAATGCCTTGATCACACATATAATTGCAACAGAAAACAGTTTAAAAAGCAGTTTTCAACAAAATAGTTTCTTTCTCTATTTTATATGGCTTAAAACTCAGAAAAGAGGGGGTATAACACAAACACTCAGAAAAGCCTCTATTATTGCCTCAAAACACAAGAGCAGAATTGTGAAAACTAACAAACTGGAATATAAATGATTTTGCTTTCTCTAGAGAGGTAGAACTTTAGCTCTACCTCTCCACAGCCACATGCTTAAATTACCAAGCCATCATAAGGATAAATGTCAAGATAAATACTTTGAAAATGTCCTTCCCTGTATTATTAACATCACTATGGACTATTAAAATTAAAAGGCTCTTTAAAATGTAATTCACTTTTTCATTATTTATCTGCCGCTGCCGCTGTTCACTTCCATGCGTGTAAGTAGTAAATCTCCAGAGGGGTGTTTCATATCTAGATAAATGTATATTAAATGCTTTGCCTCTGGCATTTTTGAAACAGCACAAATACAGCTGTGTTTGTGCATCTATAATTTCAGGACATGAACCAGCCTCTCAAAAAACTTTCCACTTGGCAGCTTATATTGTCTTCTCTGGAGTTCCACAAAATATCCAGTGTTGGTAACAAGGGTGTGTGAGGCAACGTCAGAACAGCAGAAATTGTCTAATTACATTAAGACTTCAGACTATGTTTATGTGAAACATTATGCCACAAGTAAATGGAATCCAACTAGCTGTCTGCTGGGCTCTTACCAATAGGGTAAGAATGATATGCAAAATAGTATGAAGTAATTACTTCCTTTTAAGGGAAGCTCTTCAAGCAGATTATGTAAAATACACCAAAACAGACTTCATCCCCAATATCTATCATCTATTACTTAGTAAATGCAGCATGTGTAACAGAAATTAATACTTTCTCTTGAAAAGTATTCTTGAAAAAATACCTTTAACTATTTTGTGTGGATTCATCGTAACTCACAGAGGGGGAAGGATGAGAGAGGTGCTGTTTGGAGGTGAAAACCCCAAAAACATTGCAGTTCTGCAGGTGGTGCAGTCACTGTGTGCTGTGCCCAGTAGCTCTGTGTCTCCAAGGGATGCAGAGCAGCAGCTGTGACCCTGTGAGCACACGAGGTGCAAACCAAGCTGTGGTGTGGCAGGAGGGAGCTGTCAGTGGTGTGACTCTCACACTCAGCGTGTGAGCTTTGGCAGGTCTGGTTTGTCAAAGATGGGAACTGTGTGTTGGTTGCTTACTTCTGAAAGCAGAAAGATCTGGTGCTTACATAGTGCATGTCCCGTTGGCTGTTACTAATTTATTGAGGTTTTTTTCTTAATTCAGGACATTTTATGGCAGTGTTGTTCTATTTCTTTTTCCTCTCAGTAAACTGGAGAATGGAGCTTGCAAACCCTCCAGCCTCTCAGGAGACGCTGTATTTAATCCTGCCATCCCAAGGTATGTAGTTTGAGGAGTTAGCTGAGTTTTTGGCTATGCTGAAAAGAGTACCTAAGCATTGGTGTGCTTGTTGTTCTGTTTCCTCCTGACTGATACATCCTGCAAACAATCCGACTTCATTCCTAGTCCCCACAATGACAGCATTGTACAGAGCCACAGATCAGCATCAACTGATGTGTGATGCACGGTGCCTCATCGTACCAGAGGCTGAATCAAAGGGCTACTGAAGAGTGCCACAGCTTTAACAAAATGACAGAGCTGAACCTAGAATTTGTTTTGTTTTGATAGCTGTTGTTTAAACCAGGCTCCCCAGTACATTTTCTGTTAAAAACATATTTTTATGTGGTTATAAAATTACCTTAGTTGAAGGTAAACCAAATGATCATGACTCTAACATTAACCCTTAGGAAGTAATTCCCTGGCTAATAGCTACTGATGTTGCCCTGTCACTGGGGTACTTGGCTGTTTTTACCCAGGCTGTGCATCCCCACTGTATCAGCAGAAGAGCCACTGGCTGGGGAATCAGGGCTCAGGGGAAATGGCTGCAGGCATGGTTTTACCAGTCCAGTGTTCCTGTGACAAGAGTATGTTTGCTGAGAATTTGTGTCAGCTCAGAAAGAGAATCTGTGCATGCAGCAGAGAGGCTGGACATTGGTAGCTGAGTTTATAATTTCAGTGTGTCCACATGCAATGCAAACCTGTGATTGCAAAAGGCTTATAATATATAACATGTAAATACAGTGGTGGAAACCAGCCCTGAAAGGTTTCTCCACCCTCACCTGTGCCTCTTTGTGCCAGTGCTGCACAGGAGCACTGCTGCCTGAACCCTCCTGTTGCAGCATCTTGCCAGTGTACAGTGATGTAATGTTACACAACTTCATTATGCAGTGACACAAATACCATGCAGCTGAAGCACTGCTTTCAAGAAAAATTTATTCCAGCAGTAAAAACAATGTTTGAATCAACACAAACACAGGGTTTTGGTAGTCAGGTGGCTCTGGGTCCCCAACTGTTCTGAATCAGCATGTCTTGAAATGAAGTAGAATGAATTCTCATATATAAACGGATACATATCTTCAGATACAAACTGTCAGAGTTTAGAGAGGTATAGATGCTTTACACCTCAGGAAATGTGCCTAAAAGTAGGACCTCATATACCAGTCTGGAAACAGCAGAACCATGTGACAGCCTGTTGTGCCTTTTCTCTGCCTTGTGGCTGTAGTGGGCAGTGAAGTACAAAAGCATGGGACAGAGCACAGCCATTGCAGCAGTCCTGGCAGCAATGCTTGTGATGTGGCTCCATTGCTGTTTTAGTTTGGATCAGGACTGTATTTTTGCTGCAAATCTCCTGGACATCTCTCTTGCCTGTGTTTCATTTTGCATCAGGGGCTGATTTTGAGTGCAAGGGGTTAGGTTCTGCTGCGTGAAATTAAACTGAAAAGTGTTCTCCAGAAGTGTACCCAACATGCTCAGATTTCATTAGGCATTCGCTCCAAGGGACCCAAATGAAGGTGATTTGAATTGAAAAAAAACCCTGGAATATGCATAGTGTGCATGTCAGATCCTCAGCAGCAGCTGTTTGTGTAGAGCATCTATTCTACAGATTCTTGGTCTGCTTGACCTTACCATGGAGATGTAACTTGATCTGATTTTTAAGAGGAGTTGAGAGAACCTATTGAAAATTAGGCTCCAAATTTTTAATTTCATTTTCCCTGTAAAGGAAATTGACCATGTGAAATTCTTACTCCTCCAGAGACTACGATCATTAATGAATTAGTGCTTACATAATATCACTGAAAGTGATTTGTAATTTCTGTAAATTGCTGGTAATGGTGAGGAAAATTGCTGGTTTATTCTATAATGTTCTAAAATATTTCACAACTTATACAAGTGGTAAATATTTCAATTGTTGCTAAAAATGGACTCCCTTCAGGAGTGGAATGTTCCAGCTGAATCAGCACACAAAATTACAATGTAACTGTAGGAAGATGGGGGGGTAAAAGGGGAAATTGCATAAAGAATCCCATGTCCTAGGTAAAACTCAACATATTGCACCCTAAATTGGATTTGGACTAGCATTTGCCTCTGCTTTATTGTAAGATTCAATGTGACTTTTAAGTAGTCAGGATCCTCCCAGCTACCTTTCATCAGGAAACAATCTGGAAATGCTCTAATTCCATAAACTGAGGCAGAAGTCCTAGAGAAAATGTTTTCTACGGTAGATCATAAAGGGTACTTGCAGCACCCTTGAGAATTTTCCTGTCTGCATTTCTAAAAGGAAAGGCATTTGAGATACTGTTTAATGTAAGGACTTCAATTGATAAGTAAATGTTAAACAGTGTTTGGAGAAAGTTGGCAGTTAGTTACAGCTACATTTTCAGTAGTTCTTACTAGAAATTTTCTTAAGCAGAAGCAAACAGGAAGCATAACTCTCTCAGTATCACCACTGATTCAGATTTGATTCAACTAGGAAAGAAAAGTCTCTAGTAACAAAAATTTTAAAACCCTATTTCCTTCCTGGAACAGGAAATGTAAAAATAGGAATAGTCTACTTCCAAATCCTGCTAAAAGAGGTGAAAATATCTCACTTATTCCCAAAAAAATACACTTTACATTGCTTTTGAAGGAGCAAGTACAGTGACCTACAGCTTCATATATGAATATGCAGCATATTAAAAGAACTGACAGAAAACACAAAAGCACACAGAAATCCTCGCTACCTTGCTTTTCAAGACCACTATTACAAACTCCAAACCAGTATCAATCAATTTAATCTCTGTGAACTATGAACCACTATTGATCCATAAAATGTAAGAGTCCAGACAATGGAATACTTGCTGATTTCTGACTGTTGGAAGAGAGCAGTATCAGTATTCCACTCAAAATCCCAGTCAAAATGGCTGTGATTATAATGTGTAATTTAATTTTTCTAAAATCACAACATTTTATTAATTAGATGGCAGGTGCTTTATTTATTGAGCAAACTCACACTAGTAGTATGTAGAATGCTCCAGGGACTCCCATTTTTTCCTTCCCCCCCGCCACCCAAACACTAATGGCTTGTTAATTACAAGAGGCTGAGAAATAGTTTTCTTACAACCCAGCTTTGGGCTTGAGATATTAATTCTCAGCTAGAAACTTCCTTTCCCAATTCTATCTTTGTCTTGGTCAGCTTAAAACCACAGTAAGCCTCAAATACTACACAGTTCCAAACCCAGTCATCTTGAAGTGAGAGCCTGAGAGTGTAAAAATCTCCTTCTGCTGGAGTCATGAGAATCACTGTATTCGAACAGCCATTCCCATTTCTCAAGATTAAGGAGGCAGGAGAGGAGCTTTCGTTTTTCTGAGGTCTGATGCATGGTCAGCTACTTCACTAAAGAAGCAGTCATGTTTGGGAGTGCTTGAACAGACAAACCTCTCTCCAAATGCTGAGGCCAACTCTCCTCCTGTCTTAGAGCAGGGAGATTTCTTCCAGAATACTTTCTTGGGAGCATCCAGCAGCCTGCACTCACCTCCTTCTGCAAATACAATTTACATGATTAGCTGGAACTGAGTCAACACCCCCAGACTAGGGCACAGGATACAGGAGGATTTTAGTATGAGTTGGGTTTCCTGGAGGGAAGTCCAGCTAAAGAGGAGCCTTGCATTCTCCCCAGTCCATTGTTCACTCTGACTTGGACCCTGGCCTTTTCTGTTTATTTGCTCAGACAGCCCATCTCCCTGCATACCAATCTGTGTGTGTACAGTAAACACTGCAAGCTCATTGTAGGGGTGATAGCACATTGCAGCTACAAGAATCCAAATCTTCCTGGGTCAGCTGCTGACCTTGGTCCTTTCTGCCCTCTTGTCCCTGCTGGCAGGCTCGTGCAAGAAGGTAAGTGCAGGCAGTGTATATCCTGTGCATATCCTGAGCACTGCTGCATACTGCAGCTTTCATCAGATGAGAAAAATACCCATGTGGCAGCAAAATGTCATTTCCAGGGCTAATGGAGGCGAAAGAAATTTGGTTGCTTCAACTTCTGTGTTTATATCTTTTATTTGGTTAATTTTCTGACCACTGTGTGTGTAGAAGGGGACAATATGGAATCACATTAAGTCAAGTTCAAATTGACCTCATTGACTTTGTAGTTCAGGCTTGACTGTGTATTTGGCAGCAACTTAACTGCTGTTAGCACTTGTCTTTCTCTTTGCCTCCTATCAGGAGTGTATGCCATGGAGTTTTCTCCAACAGGACATCTGTCCTTCACAGACTTTGGAAAACACAGACTTGAAAATAAATTCAAAGGTACCTGCAATTGTAGAGGAAAAGTGATTGAACTGCAGGGAGCACCTTGTGCTCCTTCAACTTAGCTAATACAGGTTAAAATAGTGGTGGAGATGACTGAAAGAAATCATCTTCCCATATGCTTTTCCTGTTCCTATGGTCCACCTAAGGCATCTATGTTTGGCTGCTGTCAAACAGAAATCTGAGCTAAAGGGACCCATTCTGGCCCTCAGTATGTTACATTGCTTAGTAACCAAATGCAAGCTGGCTGGGATCCCTGCTAGCCTACCTGAGCCAGATTTATGCAATCAGACAGGTTTCCTATTTCCAGTTGCTTGTAACAATTGTATAATTGGACTAAGGAAGCCTCTCTTAGTGGTAGAACTACTAATTTTTAAACAGGCTGATAATTCATGATGATAATGGATCTGTCAGACAATATGTAGGTGTCCTTGCTTTTGCAGCCCACTTCCAAATCCCCCTACCTAGTCCTGAACATCACCTCTCCCTCCCCGAGCAACCCTCTGTGCTGGGGGCAGCCTAATGCTGAGTCCCTGAATGAAGCCCATTCCCCAGCTGCAGGAGAACACCACAGTCTGTCACTGTCATTCTTTGCATTTGTACCTTGCTGGGCAGAGTTCCTGGCCCTGGAGGTGACACAGTGCCAGCCAGGCATTGCTTCACTGAGCTGTCACCAGAGCTGTTTGTCTCCACAGGTCAGGACCGTGCCTTTCCTTAGCCATGACCTAGCAGATGCACTTTCTGTTGCCAGAGAAGGATGGGAGAGAGGCTGCCTGTGCAGGGCTTGGTGTGCATACATCCAGTGAAGAATAATCCAGAGTAAATGACTGTTTCCTTGGAATGTTTTTTCCATTTTGTTTTCCTATGTTTTAGCAAGGTGCAAAAATAGTGGGGAAGGAAGGGAAGGCGGGGGAGAGAGAGGAAGTGAAGGAGAAGAGGCAAGCTGGTTTATTTGCTGAATTTTATTGGTTGCAAAGCCCAAGTGTTGTCCTTGTGTCTGTTCTAGTGAGTTGGCACCACATACACACAAAAAATTGCATATTTCCTTTAAATGGCTGAAATTCCAGTCTGGCCTGGCAGAAGGGTAAATTCCACATAAAGAGCAGTCTCCATGGAGAGTTTTTGAAAATAAATCAAAAACCTGAGAGACTGAGAAAAATTCTGACAACTGGCAATGTGTCAAACTGATTTACCCAGCTTCATATTGGCACAGTTGGGGTATGACTGCCCCCAACAAAAGCACAGAGCCTCAGACACAGATTCCACAGCTGGTGTTCAGAAACCTGTGTTAGCTCACTGGAGACGTGTGTCTGTACACACGGCCATGTGGCCACCATAAAGTGTTGCTCATAAGCCATATGAACATGTGCATATGGGATTCTTGAGTTAAGTGCATTTGTTCTGGCAATCACAAGCTGAATTCCACAGGTGCACAGACCCTTCTGGCTTGCAAAGATTTATCCTGTGCAGAAGGTCGATATACAGTCTGCATCTTCCTTTATGCAGTACTTTTAGCATCTTGTATCCTTCCTCCTGCTTTATGGTGTGGTCTGGTACAAAGGCTCTATGTGATAACAATTGATAATTTGGGATCAGAAGCGTCTGATAACATGGAGGAATTCTATGAAGCTGTCCTGCACTTTACCATCCACATACCTCCCACAAGCCATGCCTATTATAGGTATTTGCATCTGCACTTGCTCTGTAAATTGAAAAGCAGTTGACATTTCAAATGCCTCTACTTGTGCACCAAGGATTCTCATCCTCCCTAGTTCAATCCTACACTGTAGCCTCACTGTATCCATCACTTCTGTGCCAGAAGTCACTGACACTGCTCTGTGAGACAGGAGTTTGGTCAAGAATGAGGCATGTACTTACTGAGTTGTGACTCGTTCTGCCAGGCCCTTTCTCTGTGCAGACAAACTCAGAATGGCCAAGGGTTTTCCTCTGCCCCCAGCCAGCCTCCAGCCGTCTTCCCCACAGCACAGCCCCATTCCTGGGCAGACAAAATTAGATCCTTTAGCCAGTAAAGTCATCTTCCAGTGTGGTCAGCACTGCTACATCTGGGTAAGATGACTTGGCAACTACAGTGGAAGTCAAGAGCAGATGAGTAAATAAGCACCAACCTGTAAACATGTACGTTCTGTCTCTGGCACCTGGCTGCATTCTATCATTCCTCCATTTATCAAGGAAGGCAGGGTCACCTCAGGGAGGTGAGGAAAAGTTGTTGGCAGCTGTGCCAAATCAGCAACATAACCCACAAAACAAGAATCTTGCTCCCAGAGGAAAAGGCATGTCTGCCCATCATCCCACCAACTGTGGGATGGCAGAGGGTACAAGTCTGTCCCACATTCTCTCTGAATATAAATACAGGCAAAGCTACTCTCTCTGAATATAAATACAGATCCCTTTTGGTACAGCACATGATTTCCTCATGGCTCTTGACTAAACTGATTCTTGTGCCAGTCAGCTCAGGAGGTGAACATGTCCTTCTGCTATGTGCACACAGATTTGTTTTCAGCTGGCTCTGAGAGCTGCATCAAAGTGAGGGTGCCAAATGCATTCAGGAGTTTGGAGGAGGAAAGCCTGTTTTTTCTCATTAAGAGAAGTCAACCCCCAGTAGTGACTTTCACTGTGTTGGAGTGCTTCTGTCCTGCAAAGCATAGCATGGTCTGCAAATGAGGTGTAGAAAGTGAAAAAAAGACAGACTGAAAACCAAGAGATGAATCACACCAAGTCAAGGATGAGTAAAGGAAGACATCTTAGAAACCTCCTGTAGTTAGAACAGTGTGATTTGGCATCCATTCACTCATTTCACCTTAAGAATGATGTCAACTTTCAAAGACAATATAACCCAAAGCTGGTGCCAGAAGACAGCTGATATATGAAATATCAAACCTCTCTGCAGCTGGTAACTGAGCCATTGGCCAACTTGCCAAAATTGCCCCAATTACCCCCTGTGGTGAGCTCTTTCCTGGCACAGGCTACAGATCCTAAATGCCCACAGAGCTGGCTCACAGCAAGGCAGCACACATGGCAGAGACACTGGCAGTCTACTTCCCGGCCTGTCCTTACATTAAGAGAACACAGTGAGGTTCTCCCAGACTCTTGGGCTGATCTCCTGGTGGGACTCACACAACCCTGGATGCAGTTGTCTTTTTCAGATGGCACCAACAGCACAAAGTCAGGTTAAGCTCCCTGTGAGCAGTGAAGGCAGTGTCGTCTTTGTAACCAGCTCATCTTCCTGGTCCAACTGGCTGTGCAGTCACAGAGATATTGATGGCACAAGGGAGGGGCAAGTGCTGGGCAGAGCTAACAGCCAAAGCCACTGAGAGATGGCTTTTTGCAGTGGCAATCACAGCTGACTTTGGTGAAACTAAGATATAAGAAACTGCAGTAACATGAAGACAGGAGAGGAACTGCTGTCATAAGTGGAGAAGAACAGGCCAAGAGAGGGAAGGAAAAGAAAAGGTATTGCTTTCAACATGAGAGGTGAGTGCAATGGCATTAGTAGCACTTTTCTGCATAAATATGAGTGAAGATTATATTTTTAAAGCTGGAGGAAAAGATATCTCAGTAATCTTGATATGAACTGACTCAAGTCAGGCTGAGATATGTTGCTCTGTGGGTAAGAAAGGACATTATTTGAAAGAAGACACCCAGAAAATATCAGGAAAATTTAGACATTGCCTGAAAATAAGAACCTAGAGAAAGAATAGTCTGACTTAATGCCCAAATAAACATGTGTGTATTTATAGTTAGTAAGCTCAAAAAGGAAGAGAAGGGACCGAAGTAGAGAAGGTAACCATGCACCAGTAATTTAATTGGTCTGTGTGCGTGCAATTACCTGAAGTCAAGAAGAAGAATAGAAGTGACGAAAAGAAAAATGCCCTCCCAGAGGAAGCCAAAGGATGATATACTGATGAAACAATTAAGGAGGAAAAGGAAACTGTAAGATGGAAAATGTAAGGCAAAAGGACTGCCATGTGTTTCAAAGACTGCTGACATGTCAGAGAGGATGGGAACTGCTCTGAGGATTCACTGAAACATGGTTGTTAGAAAATGTGACACACCACTCTGATGCGGGAGGTATAGAAACCAGACTGGAGAGGGTTTAGGTGGATGTATTAGATTCCAAGTAATGAATTTAAAGATTCAGTTTACAGACCTCAGGGATGAAAGGCACGAGGGAGATGGAACAGATGGAGATGCTGGAGAGACAAATGAAGTCAGGAGTGGGATGAGAAGACTTAAGCAGGAGGATGGAAAGAAGGGTTTGTTATGCTTGCTTGTGACCTTTGGAAATTTATATTATGGTTTCTAGCAGGGGTCAGTTGTCACTGCCTTTGCCTGGCTCTGATTTGTGGTGTGGCTGTAAACCATCAAACACAAACATATTTCAGTTATTTCTCCATGTAGATCTCTGCCTGTGGGCTATTTTGTTTGTCTTCTCCTCGAGGTTTGCCACTGGTGTGACAGTGCTCTACGGAGGAAGAAGCTTTAGAAACACAGAAATTAAAGATGGAAAATTCCTCTGTAAAAGATCAACTAGCCCACTGTGCTTGGTAGGCCAAGGGATAAACACTGTGTTTTGCTTATTTAAAATACCGCAAGAAGTCTCCCACAGCAACTGCTCCACCAGGCAGTGGATCTTACAGCCAAGCCATTGTGACAGTACTCATCCTAATCTTTTTGCCTTGTTTCATCCCAGTTTCTCCCTCCTCACAATAATAATGCTCTCACTTCTGTAAAGGAAAATAGTTGTTCTCCCACAACTGTGTCTATTTTTTTGTAGCATTGTATCCTACGCACCGTGCACAGCTGTATTTAGTTCTTTCAACGCACATGACAGGGTCTCTAAATCAATCCTCATCACTTCTGCTTTTTTTTAAAATTAAGTCATTTATGTTTACTAATGTCTTTTTAATGAGAAGATAGTTAGGACTGAATGCAGTATTCCAAAGCATTTCTACTACACTACCAGTAACAGAGGCTTTTGTTACAGTTTCTGTTTATGAACTCTACTATCCCATTGTTTTCTTGTTTCTGGTTTTTTTTTTCCCTCCCATCATCTCAAATTATGGGTCTGTCTCATTTACTGTCTGCTGTCCTGCTATTTTAGGTTTCTCTCAACATTACAGTTTCTGAGAATTCATCTTCTTGATGAATAACTGTGACTTGAATTATTTTTTGACAGATGTAGTAGTATAGCTGCATGTTTCCCTGTGGAACTACATTTTGTTTCCTGAATATAATTTGTGCCAGAGCTTTGACTTGTAAAATTAATAGACAAGCATACCCCCAACCCCACAGCTTAGAGGTGTTTCCTTCCCTTCCCCTTTCATCCCCAAGCTTGAAATCATAAAAATGAACATTAAATGGCACCAAAAGAAAAAAAAAATATTTTCTTTGAAAGAGTTGTTTAAGCTTCATGGCATCATTGATACATGAAATTTTCTCACTACAGTCCCAAGAGAAAGATGAATTGCTTTGTTAAATAATTTCCAGTGTCACTGAGGATTACCAGATGTGTCCTCCCTGTCTGAGATGTCATAGGAGGTTGCTGCTCCCAGCTCATCCCCATTTGTCTACCCTATACTCCTTGCTAGAATCTGCAAGGCAACTTCAAATGTAGCTATTGCCTAATCCTTTGTTGCCAAAATCATCCACTTTAGTTGAAGTCAATTTTTTTTTTTGCTGGCCCCTCCTCCCCACCACACATTGGAGAGATGCAGTAAATACCTGCTGTCCTTGCTGATGGAAAGGGCAAGAGATGCTTGTGGACAGGATAAAAATTAAATGTAGGTTGATGACTTCTTAGCCTGTTTTAGCTGCAACCCTCAGCTATTTGAAAATTGGTGCCAGAACTGGTAATGCTCTCAGAAAGGATGACTCCTCTCACTGCCCTCCTCACAGACTGCACTGTGGGTCTTTTCCCAGGACTCGTTTCTGGGAAGCACATGATGCTGAAGACCTGTTGGATCACACAGCCAAAGCAAAGGCAATACATTGTGGGTTCATCCCATCATCAAGTGCATTACAAGCAAACCAATAAAAGGTCACATCTGTTAGTCACAACTCTTGTGGTTGGGCTCTTATTGAACAGAGGCTGTGTGAGAGCAGCACATGTGTGTGCTCAGTCTCACTATAGAGCGTGCTACAGTGAGGATGTGTCAAGAGGTGTTAAGGCAGAGTGGCAAAACCAAAATTAGGGCTGTAGCTATTTTTTACATAGCTGTTCATTACAGAAATGTCTGTGGCAACGTTGTTGATGTTGTCAGTTCGCCTGCTTTTCAGTTCTGAGACGATGCTGTAGGACAAGGCCACAGAAGAGCCCGCTGCTCTCACAGAAAGCACGCAGCAGTGCATTTGCACCACACATTGTCTTTGGGGCAGAGAGCAGACACCTGTGAATCATCACTTGTCTGTGCAAGGCAAGGAGCTTTCTTTGAAAACCACGCTCTTCTCTTTTTGCTCAGACCACAGCTAAAAGGGGAAAAGGAGCAATCCAAGGTAATTTTTCTCATCTGTCAACCTGAACACAAGTCTTTTCAGACCCCTTTCACTGCTACCTTATTCCACTTGGGCAAGCTGTAGGGCAGGATTTACCTTATCTAACTTGGAAAGCTACGTGTGTTTTGCATAGACTCAGATAGCTAAAGTTAGGTTAAATGAATTCCACCTAAGTCTTTTATCTCTTCTGCTGGGCTAATATTTCTAGTTGTCTTTCTTGTCTGCCTTTGCCATATATTAAATTCTTCCCAGTGCCCGTGCTCCTGCATAACTAGGGGCCCTCACTCTCAGAGACAAAGACTAGTTTCTTTCCATAGAATCCTCACTTCTTCCTAATGAGGAAATTAGAGAGGACCTCCCCTTTCCTTCTGGTGCAGTGGCAGGGGTCTTTTCAGCTCTTTCCTTCCTCTTCTCCCACAAGTGAGAGTCCAGCCCTACATCAGGATAGTCACAGTAAGTCTGTGTTGTGGCAGCGATGTCCCTCAGTGGTAGTCCTGAAGCTAGAACCACATGGGTATGACAACCAGCTTTTCCTTCATAAACCTTATGCAGGAATTTGTCCCACACCTGAAACTTGATTGATAACTATGTGAGTTAAAATCTGCCAGCTTGTGGGATGATGGTTTTCTTAGAAAACATGGGAATTTCTCCAAAACGGAGCATGCCACCTGAACAAATATGTCAGGTCACCAGACTCTTCACCCGAAAATTCCTTAGGATTTTTGCTGTCCCATGGAGAAGAGTTCAAGTACAGTAAGTCACATCATTGCTTTGCAGTCGACCTACCCACAGTGATGGTCACTTCCCAGCCATACAACGAGTCACAGATTGGAATCATCACTCCAAATCCACGTGAGCGATGCTGTCTCTGAAAAATAGTAACTGTTGGCTTGAAAAGCAGGTGCAGAATGAATGACAAGATGCACTTTCAATTATTAGTAGATTGACTGATTTTATATTCTGGGTCGGTATCAGCTCTCATCATACAACACATGAGTCTGGGACAGGAAATATGTTTTTGTATGTGTTCATACAGCTTGCAGTAAAGTTTGTCTGCAATCCCTAGGTAATGATTTCATGTTCATAATAGTAAACCCAAACTAGTAGAAGCAATGGACAGCAGGTAAGGGTCACAGTACCTCCGTGAGTTTTTGTTTTAAACATCTGGAGATAGAAAAAAAGAGACATGAGAATACCTCTCCTACAAACACAAAAGGCAGCTGTTCTTATCTAGGGTTACTATGGATATCGACACAAAAGTGTTGAAAGGATCCCAGCATGAACTAATGGATTAACATACTGGTGTCAGAGTAGCATCAGCTTTTTTCATTCCGAGACCAGATACAACTCAGTTGTAAAGCTATGATTTGAATTCTTTTAACAAGGAGTGCATCAGGTTACCACGCTTCACCAGTGTGGTGTATAATTCACAAAAGGCTCTTAAACAGTTCGAGAAAAACACACTATTTCACCAATTTGGTCTGTCTCCTTTAAGCACTTAAAAGCCTCAAGTGTTTTCAATTAATGAGTAGCTCTCCAAAAGTCAGAGTAACTATTTGACTTACATGTTCCATGCGATTGCTCCCTGAATGCAACTAATTGCGGCTTTTAATCTCTTTAAGGACCCCGAATTACAAGTGAGTTTTTAAAGCAGTTTCCTGTCTGATACCTGCTGAAGGCTGTGACGGCAGAACAGAGCAAGCTGCACGGCGCTGCGGCTGCCGGAGGAACCTTGAACCATGAGATCAAAATGAAATAAACCCTAACTTTAAAGGGCACATCCCTTTCCCCGTGCTACACGTTGTTTTGGCAGGGTGCAGGAGCCGGCGGAGGTCCAGCATCTCCGGCCGAGCCGGCGAGACTCGGGCCGGCCGCCCTTCCCCGGCAAGGGCCTCCCGAGCTCCTCCATCCTTTCCATTCCCTTTCTTTCGCTTAAGGTCAGAAGAATTTAAACTTCCTGACTCGGACGGGACGGGAGGAGTACCCCCAGGCGGAGCGGGCTGGGAGCCGGGGAAGGCAGGCGCGGCTGCCCCGCTCCGCCCGGCCCGGCCCGGTCGGCTCTTGTCTCGGCGGGGAGGAGCCAGCCCGGGGCAGGCTGCAGCAGCGAGGGCTGGCGGGCCGCCAGGAAGTGTAAAATCCTGGCCGGTGGGTGGCAAATTCCGCCAGATCGCGGCGAGGAGGCAGCGCGTCCGTGTGTCCGTCCGTCCGTGCGTGCGGCGGGCGCAGGGAGCGGCAGCCCGGCCGCCCGGCAGCCCGGCCCGGGTGAGCCCAGGCGGAGCGGGGCGCGGCCCCGCCGGGCCGGGGGCTCGGCCGGCGGTGCCAGGGGATGTTTGTGTGCCGGGGGCGGCTCCCGCGCCCCGCCGTGCCGCTGGAGCGCAGCGCGGCCGTGAGACCTGGGTAAGTTCTCCATTTAAAAATATTAAAAATAGACCCTCCGGCTCCATAGCGCTGCCGAGTGAGTCATTTCCAAACCAAATGTCTCAGTCTAACCCTTCCCCCCAGGAGATGCAATAACTCTGAAACCGGGGCGGAGGGAAAGAGATTCTTCTCCCGTCTTTCTCTAAATAAATCGAATTAGCACGTAGAGGAGACAAAAAAGCCATCAGAGTAGCTGGCCACCTGTTTAACAAAGTGAAGCGTAGCTCCATCCCTTTCTCTCTTCCCTTGTACCTCTCCCATGCTGATGCCGCCCATCTTTCTCCAATGTGCGCTCGGAACCTCTCTGCCCTAGGAATATTTACAGTGCTTTCCAATTTCCTGGGCATAATCTACTTTCCAGGGCCTTCCACTGCCAAACACATTCCCTGCCACCGTCTTCTCCATGGGACATCAGCCACAGCCACACGTCATTCCAGCGGTGACCCCAGTCAATGCAGCTCCTGGCTGGCTGTGCTGAAAAGAATAGTCCAAAGCACAGCTATTTTTTTCTGCCTTTTCCAGTCATATGATGATTTGTTCATGTAAGTGAGCTGTCTTGACCAGAGGGATGTTTCGTTTGTCAAAACAAGTGCTGAGCGTATTTATAGGCAGTGCTGCAGTTTTGTGGTGTGAGAGATCTCGGTTCTGCAGAGCTCCTCGGTACCTGGGTCAGCATGCAAGCCCTGTTAGCATCTCGCACATGGTGCTCTCTGTGTGTGCATATTTAATGCATGTACCCATAGATCATTTTTCATGGTGAGGCAGTGTGCACCAAACACAGGAGCTGATATGCAGGTTACCTATTTCTTTCTCTTAACACAGTCCTACTGTGCAGTAGCCCCTGACATTATAGCTCTAAATCAGAGGAGACAAGACACTGTGGTCTACTAATGATCTGACTTTCCTGAAAACTCCCTAGCTGCAGGTAAAATCCTATCTTCTTACCTCTGTGAAGAACTCTGTTAGCATTTTGACAACAAAACATGACCTATAGTTGAAAATCTGTAAATTATGTCAGCTGATATACAGCCATGGCAAGGATGTTAGGTTTGAGAACATGATCTGTGGTAGCAACCCAAAACTTAATGGTCTGTCTATGTAGGTAAGTGGAGAATTGTGATGTAAAAGCATTTACATTCTCTTTTTGCTGCTTAGATTAGCTTCTCCTATTCAAGCTATTTGTATTTTTTACAGTCAAGAGAGACCATTGTGATTGATTGACCTGTCACATAGGGTGAAGAGTGCTAAGAAATTCCTGCAGAAGGCATGAGACTTTTCTTTTAGCTGTAACATAGAAGAGATTCACGAACTTAAGCGTGCTACCAAAGTACTGAACTTAAAAAATGAAAAGGTTATTGTCTTGTGTTCCAAAACACAAGAAAAAGTAGACTTCAGATCCCAAGTAAATGCAAATTTCGCAGTAATCTGAGGTATGCTCTTGATGTACAGTTCATTGGCATTCAAGAATGGCATTCTTGCTAAAATACAACATCTGAGGGAGCAAAGTTCTTGGGGTTGGGTCAAAAACATGTGCATTTTGATGAAGCTAGGAGGAAACTTTTCCAGAGGTGGATTATTCTTGGTTGTCTATGAGGGAGATGTCCTAATCTCTGGCTGAAGTATCTGTCATGTCAGGTATGGTGTGTTGCACTGGGTTCTGCATGGATGGCACTGGCAAGCTGGCAGTGACAAGGGTGGGCAGGGAAGTACAAGTGCACTCAAGCCCTTACTGGGAGTCTTTTTTGATATGTCAGTTTAATAGTAGTATTTCCTTCTGGCAGTTTTACAGCACAGTTGAGGTGATAGTTTCGCATTTGTCTTCCGCCTTCAAGATAAAATTCTTTGTAATAATTTTATGCAGTGTGCTTATGGGTTGTCTGATATCACCTGAAACTCTGATAAGATTTTCAACGTTCTCTTTCAAAGTTCAGCTGGAACACAGGTAGTGTTTACTGAGTCCTTACTCCCTTTTGGAAGAATTTCAATTCCTTAAATTTCCAGCAACCAGAGACAGAATAGGTGAGACAGTTAACCTTTTCTTTGGTGTCGCTTCTGTTCTTATGGAGAGAGTGGAGGAACGAGACTTGCACGTATCAGCAAGGATTTAAAAGTAGCAGACACATCAGTACTAGAATTTTGTCCTTTTTGTAGCTCATATTCAGTGAATTCAGTTTTCATGTGACTTTTTTAGGCGCCTGTAGTATTTGCGGATTTTTTTGCCCATAATGTATGGCCTTTTGTACTCATTGTTCCTGCTGATGTGAGTTCAAGCATAAAAATACACTGACTAAATATGTGCTGGGTTCCAGGCCCTATTCAGTAGGGCATAACAACCTGTTTTTACTGCACAAGATGAGTTTAAGTGCAGCTCAGAGGATCGACTGAGGATTTTAGCAAAACCCCAGTTACACTACAGCTGGCTGAGGATGGGCTGTGATGTATAAGCAGCCACTTAAGTACCACGTTTTGTAGTCCCAGGATTAAAAATGTGGGGCATACTCAGGTTTTTAATAACAACAGGAATGTGAAATCAAAAATTAAACAAAAAGGAATAAGAATGAAGTGCAAGAAAGCACAAAGATAATAGATTGTCATTCTAGTTGCAGTAGAGATAGTTCTTAAAAAATTTTGGTTGCTGACTTATTGTTTGGTTTTGATAAAGTATATCTTGCATGCTTTCTGATTAACATTCCTAGAAAATTAAACATGTAATTGCATTTAGATTGATAATGGCCTTTTTGCTTCTGAAATTACATTTTTCTCTCACTCCATGCTTTTGACTCCATACTATTGTAGAAACACAGAATGTTTTGGATAAGAAGGGACCTTAAGGATCATCTAGTTCCAAGCCCCAGGCATGGGCAAGGACACCTTCCACTAGACCAGGTTGCTCAGAGCCCTGTGCAACTGGCCTTGAACAATTCCAGCTTCCTAGGCAACCTGTTCAGTGTTTCATCACCCTCACAGTACAAAGTTTCTTTCCTATTTTCTTTAAAGCCATTCCCCCTTCACCTGTCACTGCATGCCCTTGAACACAGTTCCTCTCCAGCTCTCTTGTAATGCCCTCTTTAAGAACTGGAGAGTGCTCTAAGGTTTCCCTGGAGCCGTCTCTTCCCAAGGCTGAGCACTCCCAACTCTCTCACCCTGTTTGTATAGGCATGGTACTCCACTCCTCTGATCATCTTCATGGCCTTCCTCTGGTCTCCTTCCAGAAAGAAAAACACATCCTTCTTTTGTTGGGGGCTCTGGAGCTGGATGCAGCACTCCAGGCGGGGTCTCAGGAGGGCAGAGCAGAGGGGGGGAATCACCCCCATTACCCTGCTGGCCATGCTGCTTTTGGATGCAGCCCAGGATGTGGTTCTCTTCCTGGGCTGTAACTGTGCATTGCTGGGTCATGTCAAGCTTCTCATTCACCAGCACCCCCAAGTCCTTCTCCTCAGGGCTGCTCTCAATCCATTTTTGGCCCAGCCTGTATTTGCACCTGGGATTGCTTTGGCCCAGGTGCAGAACTGTGCACTTTGCTTCGTTCAACTTCATGTTCAGGCCCTCAAACCTGTCAAGGTCCCCCTGGATGGCATCCCTTCCCTCCAGTGTGTTGATTGCAGCACTCAGCTTGGTGTTGTCAGTGAACTTGCTGAGGATGTGCTCAGTGCCACTGTCCTTGTCACTGACAAAGGTGGTAAAGAGTGCCAATCCCAGAACTGACCACTGCTTTCCACTTGGATAACGAGCCATTTGCTGCAACTCGAGTGTGACCACCTTTAAGAAAGCATTCTGTGGCTTGTCTGTTCCTCTCCTGTGAATTCCCTTAGGAATTTGTTTGTGAATTTCACCATATTTGACCAAGGAAGGGATGGTCTAAAAGGTCAAATGGTCTAAATGGTTAAAGTTTCTCTGAGATTCGTGAAAATATTTTAAGAGGCCATGCTGAAGGAATGGCTCTTTGTGGATGTTATCACTTTGCACGTGGGTGAAATTCATAGGAGAGCAATGCTACATTAGTTTCTGGGTTTGAAATCGTATTTGTCAATTCAGTCCAAAGGCCCCAACTACAGAAAGGGTTTGATCGCTTACTCATACTTGTGTCATTCAAGTGACACATTCTTGGGCTGCTTTTCTCCAGTAGGGGTGCATTTTCTAGGGCATCTGTTGATGCAGGAATACCCCCAGTAGAAGGAAATAACTGTGTTTGTTTCATCTTCCTTGTTTTCATGTGTGTTCCCATTTAGCTGTGTTTCTTGAAAATCATCTGCTAATCAAGTGAGTTTAAGACTGGTAGGTCTGGGAACAACATGAGCTACTGAACTGGGGGCCTGAGATCCTTGGAGTACTGCTTTGCTGTTAAATCAGCTGTGGTTTTTAGAGTAGTAAAAAACCAGCTTGAGTAAAGCCTTGCTGTGGAACTGGAGACAAAGCAGTGCTGATTTAACATCGGCTGGGTGTTGGTGGGTGAAACTCAAAAGATGGATGCAGATAAATTTGGTGCACAAAAGAATCTGTGCTAGCTGCTGTGGATTAGGATAGCACTGCAGTGATCCATTTTGAAGGGATGGTTGCTTCAGATGTTACAGATGCAACTTTATGGAATGCCTAAAATGCCCTAAAGTTTTCAGTTGACCAGAAAATGGTGATGGATCTTGTCTTTCTCCCTACTTATCCATTCCTCCTCCCTATTGGATTGGTTTTTCATTATACCAAAGAGGTAAGTGTATCTTTTCGTTCTCAAACCACTCAATCAGTTTTATTTTTCTCAGCCCATGTGACAATTTTGCTTCTTGTCTTTCATAGCTAGGTTTTGGTGTGGTAATTGCTTATTAGGGGAATACAATTTATTTAAACCAGATTAAATCATCTGTTAGTGCATCTAATTAAAATTTTTCTCTACCTTCATTCTGGTCATTAAATGATTCTAATGAGTTCTTCTCTTACTGTGACCCAAGCATGCCAGAGTGCTTTGTAAACATGCCTTTTAATAGTCATAAAATTTTTCTCCATTTTTTGAATGGTGTGAGTCCTAGGAATTAAAAATATTGTTTGAAATAACACAGAACATCTATGGTAGAAAACAAAATAACTTTTTTGTCTTAGCTGCTACTCCTATATCAGAAGATATTTATTTTTCTGTGTGTTCTTTACTAAGAGCGGACCTCTTTAGTTCACATTGAACTGGCATTGAACAACAACTCTGTTGTTATTGGTTTCTTACAATTTTAATGAGTAGTTGTACTAACATGTATATAGATGTGAAGTAGCAGTCTTACTGGCTATAAACTCCAAGGGGGCTGCAGAAGCCTCTCAACTACAGAGAAAGTTCTCAGACCATGGTGGGATATACACAAAGGTTTTTTCCCCCTCCTCATATATTTCCCCATACTCTTAAGCAGAGTTTCACTTTGAGTTTCAGGTTTGATTTAACCTCAGAAACTCAGAGCACAACTGAGTGGATACCACTGAATTTCTTTATAAATGGTTCTGTTATCAAAGCCAAGTTAGATCTGTTTGTGAAGTTGTTTGAGATATATGGTGAATAAAGGCATGGTGTGGGTCAAATTGGAAGAGGGAATGCAAAAGATGGGGATGGAAAATAGGGTTGCTGTTGTCTCTGTTGTGGAGATGGGTGTGTGCTAGGAAGATAAGGAAGGTGAGATCTTGTTTTGGGTAGCCAGTGTTTTGTGGCAGTAAAATTGTTGATTATATGATTGCATACCAGAGTGTGAACTTTGTATTGAGGCTGTTTTCCCCTATTTTACTGATGTCACTTTGATAACATATTTAAGCTCAATAGTTAAAATCTATCAGTTTAATTACAGATATGTGAGGCCAGTAGAACACCTCAGGACTATTTATGGGACATCAACTTGCTGCCTTTGTGGTGGTAAAGCTAGGAAAATAAAAGTGTGAATTTGGTGTTCAATCATTTTAGGAAGAGAGAGGTAAGGAGAGGTAGATCAGACTCATCTTTTTCTCTCCAACACTGTCGAATAATTTGAAAGGTTCATTAAAGCAGCTTACAGGGATATTTTTGTCTGATGAATAGGATCCTGGCTTGCAAGGTTGAAGACCAGGCTAAGTCACTTCACTGGCTGAGCAACTTTTATTTCCTCAGCTAGAAAATTGAGCTAATTATTTTTACTCTTATTAGTATGCCTCCAGGAGCTCTTGATGAAAGGAGTGATTTGCAGGCCTGAGTGGCCTATCTGCCCGGGGCCGGGCCTCCCTGGGATCCCTCAGGGCTTTCCCATGGTGCAGGGAGGGGTGAGCAGGCTGCAGACGTGGGGCAGGCAGGAGGCAACGCTGGCAGCCCCTGGCAGTGCCCAGGCTGGGGGCCGCCAGGGGCTGGCAGGAGGTGTGTGGTGGGGTTGCAGGTAATGCGCTTTGGCTGGCTGAAGTCCTGCATTTCCCAGCTGGCATCAACCTGCACAAAGAGCTTGAGGAATCTCCCCCATGGGACAGCATCCAGGGCACTTTATTTGGCTGTGCCCAGTGGAAGTGGAGCATTGTCCTGCTGCCACCTGGATCCTGGCTTTGTGCTGAGGAGTAGGGGCATGGCCCCTGAGCCTGCCTGTGGCCTGTGATCCCTCATCGTAGCCTCACTAGTTTCCCCTTAGAAAATTTCTGAGATGATTTGGGGGATTTCAGAAACAAGTGCCATTAATTTATGGGTGTAAGAAGCTGTCTTTTAAAGTTTGCAACATGAATCAATCCTATTGACAAGACTGAAAGACCTGAGGGCTGGTCTTGCACTCTTCCACTTCCCTTCCTGGACTGGGAATGTCTCCTAGCCTGGGCTGTGCTCCTGGTGCTAGCGTGAGCATACCTGGAGATACACTTTTCCTTGTGTGAGGAGCTGCTCACAAGACAAAGTGTCGCCACTTTTCCCTGCTGCTTCAGGACTTGATTCAAACCATATTAAGATCAATATTTAAATTCCTGTTGTTTTTATGGGCTATGGATTAAGCACTAAACTTTTCATGGGTCAGATAGCCAAAGGTGTAAAGGCATGAAAGGATGAGGATGTAGGAAGGACTGTACCTTGAAATTGGACCCTAGACTGCTCCAAAATTTTTGACACTCTTGTTTTCAATAGCTTCTGAGGTGTATCTAAGACATAGCTTCTGATCATTGTTGACTAGAAATAACCCCTGTTAGTTATTGAGTGAATCTCAATTTGATCATCTTCTCTCCTGAAAAGTAGGAGAGATGATGATCAAACCTTGTTTAATTTTAAGAATCTGAGCAATTGGGAGCTATAAGAGGAACTGAATGTGCTGTTAACTTAGCAGTGGCAAATACTGTTGGTGTTGGAATATAAATGAAGTTCATGCCGTGTGTAATTATGATAACCCACAAGTTACAGGTCGTGGGCTGCTTTTCCACTTCTCTGTGGCTGCATAACAGGTAAATGAGGGACTCTTGTAAGAAGTAGTGTCTTCAGATCTTGTCAGTTGAACTCAAATCAAGGGTTTTGCCAATCACATACTTCATTAAAGATTTATTGGGCTGGAAGAAGAATCAGCTAACAAGAATCTTGTTAGCTCTCTGCATACTTTTTGTGTTTGAGGCAGGATGGGACTGCTCATTAAGCATTGTAGGCTTGGTATAGTGGGGCATTTTTCTAAAGATTATGCTGCTTCCACACTCAATGTTTACAGAATATTCAGATGCATGTTGCAGTGTCCAGTTTGTGTATTTTATGATCATAGGTCATCAATGTCACAATTGCATGAAGCAAATAAAAGATAAATGTAAGCAAGTGTGTATTTTTCTTCATGAAGGGGCTATTTTAATACTAAAAATAATTAAATGTCAAAACATCAGTTATGTTAGGATAACCGTCTATTGCACTGTTTCATTCTCCACTATTTCTTTCCCTCCTGTTTTAAAGTTACTTTTGGATTTGTGGCTTTTTGGTGTGAATTTGTCATGAAGTAATGTTGGTGAAAGTTTTCTTCTAAGAAGCAAAAACAGTTGTAGATTTTTCTGCCATGTCACTTCTGTTAGCAGCTGTTGCTCTGAGTTTTGCAGAGAAGACATTGAAGGAATTTTAAAAGGTCTGTTCTGTTAAGTCTCAGTTACCATGGGCCTTTTGTTTGTTTGGCCCAAGATTATCATGAAGATTCATAATTTGAAGAAATCGTTGCCAATATTTAATTTGGGTTAGTCTTTCTTTAGTAGGGAGAGATATTGAAGTAGGGGTAGTTCCTGATCTTGCTTTTCCTCCAGACAGTCAGATCTATTATGGTCTGTTGGGAGGGAAAGGTCGATTCATGAAATCATTTTATAGTGATTTCTCTCTTGTTTTTCATGGCAAACAGAAAACAGATAATAAAAATTTCCTAGCTTCATGACTGTAATGTTTTTATAAATGTCTGTATCTATGTGTGTTGGAAAAGGATTTGTCTCGATGCTCAATTCTTTTCTTTGAAGATTCAGATTAATCCTAAACGTGTTTACTCAGATGTGATGAATTGCAAGTGGATGAAATTACATTGTTGTCAGATTGACTCATCGTCCTGCTGTGCTGCCTCAGTTGGGAACATTGACTTTCATCTCTGCAGAGTTAGCTCCCTTGAAGACCTCAGTTTTACACAGATGACATACCTGCCTTGTTAGAGGTCTAGAGGGTTTTGGTAGCTGGACTTTGAGATGATAATCAAGGATAAGGAAAACAAATAATGGGGGATAGGACATCTGAAAGGGAAGGAAGAGCAATACCTATCTCTCTGACTTAGTTACGACAAGTGTCTTGCCAAAAAAGGTGTGCAAGGTCACTAAGCAAGATGAGGAGAGTGGGGAATGTTTAGGATCCATCAGCTGGCAAACAGTTTGAAATCCCCTGATGCCATGTAAAGCATTATCCCAGCAGCTGAAGCACGTGGGGCTGAAAGATTATCTGGTGTGTCTGTGTTGTCTTATGCAGTCACTGCACTTCAGTTTCTGACTCCTAATGTCCTTGATAACTGATGGAGAGAATGTTGCATGGTGCCTGGAACGTGCTGCATCCTGGTGTCTCCCATCATTCTGTGTGAAAGGGGAAAAGTAATTGCTTCTCTGTAAAGTTTTTTCTAGTTCTGTGGTTGCTAATAGGATTGTGATTATTAGAACTTAGGTTTTATTTTGTAGCCTTCTAAACCACTTTAATCCTAGCAAGAAGAAACTGCAGATGTGAAGGAGTTTATACTGAAAGCCTCTAGGAGAACAGTGTCTGTTTCTGAGCATTTCTGCATAATTCTGTGAGAGTTTTCACAGCAAAATGAAAAGCAAGATTGTTCCTTGCTCAGGATTTTGCTAAATGCTGTTCATTCCCAATACCTCAAATAGCCTGAATACCATGAGGGCTTCTTACTAACCTGTAACTATGTTAATGCCTTTCTTGCCACAGGGGTAATTTCTCCCACTAAAAAGCCAAAAAATTGCACACTGCAGAATGCACACCACAGATATTGCCAAGAAACTGCTGCTGCAACCTCCCTATGAAAATGAAGCATTATTTACAGGGCTTCCTTGCTTTGGGGAAAACCAGGGAAGCTGGTTGCTGTGAAAGGAAAATCTGGAGTGGTGGAAATGTTTGTTTGGATTCAGGTGCTTTGTTGTACCTTCAGGTAGGTGCACAAGAGTACGAGTGACAAAAGTCAGTTTTTTAGTGAACACTCTGTTACTTTGAGCTTTATGGAACTCTGAAAACAATTTTAATAGGCTGTGGGCATGGGGAGAAAATTGTCTTTCTCACAGACTGGCATTTCCAATTCTGGTAATATGAGGGTCAGTTATGTTTGGATACCATTTAGGGTTAGCCTGCCTTCAGATAAGAGTTTGGTGTGCCTGCCATTTAATAGCTACTGGGTTTAGATAAGATAGGAGAGATTTGTGTCTTTGAGTCCTGAAGAAATAAAAATAAGACTCTGAATCAAGTCCTAAAGCTGAAGATCTTGCTTTAAATTCCTGATGAGATTCTGAAGTAAGGTTGACTTGACAGTAACATACATTGCAGACTGGGCTGGGGAAGGAAGAGGGGTGTCTTATCTGCTCTTTGCAGGCAAGAGCTTGTTTTTATCTGACCTGGTGACTTTTAACAGAGATTAAGGAAAACAACATGTATGTTTCAATGAGCTTAAGCAGATTCCCTAGGTAAGTAGTGCTCAGGAAATACACTGGGGCCCAGTGTAATGCCGTGGTTCTGCTGTGTGAAATCAGTCTTGTAAATCCACAGCCCAAGCTCAGAAGAGACCTTCCTGATCATGGTGTTTTACTGTTTGCACAGAACGGGCCAAAGAATTTCCTACCCATCGTTAAATTTATGTGTATTAAGGCACAGAGGTTGTTATATTGTTTTACATTTCTGAATTTAAGCTTTCCCCTTGCAACTTAATATAATTCAAATGAATACAAACGCATCCTATAAAATTATTTAATTGTTGGAGGGAAAGGCACTTGCTTGCCTTTGTGGCACCTGGAATAGTGGTAAGATGAGGCTTGTGGGTTAGCACATCTTAACCACTGGTTTCTAGCCCTGTTAAAATTAGCCTGCTAGAAATCATGCTTTTATTGCATTTTATACCTCTGAAAGTGAAAGGTGTCTCTGCCTGTGGCAGGGGAGTTGGAACCAGATGGTCTCTGAGGTCTCTTCCAACCCAAATCATTTTGTGTTTCTATGTGTAAAGATTGTTAAGTGAGAAGTTTTACAGTGCTGCTGGGAGAAGTGAGCTGTCACTCATTCAGCTCCTCATGCTGTCAGCTTTGGAACTTGTAGACAAACATTGGCACGAGCTCTTGTTTTGCAACAGGAACAGCCGCTGTACTTGGGCTTTGCCTCGCGGCCACGCTTCGGTCTGCTCTGAAAAGAACCTGCTTCGGCTCTCCAAGGTGCTGCAGCTTTGTCCTCTGGTGATTTCTGATGTGGTTACACTTGTCAATGGAGAAATTGCTGCAGATTGAAAATGTGTGGGCAATGTCAAATGAGCTGTTGCTGCAAAATGCACACAAAAGATCCTGCTGATGTGGTTGTACTAGTTTACATTTAGTCTTGATGTCTAAAAGTTATGACTTTGTTTTTATTTTTACTGTAACAGAGCAGACAAAGAACCAACAGATTGCTGTCCTTTCAAGCAACACCAGTTAAGGCTAAGCTTATGTCACAAAAGACTGTCTGGGCTTTGTCATCACTGGAGACAGCCAGGAGTTGTCTAAAGGCAGGAAAAAGTTGCACTTGTAGCCATGTTTTGGTTCCACAGAGATCTCTGCAAATTGTCTTTAGCTTGTGAGGGTATAACAACCGTACTTGTTTCTTGAATAACACCTAGAATGATAGTACTGTGTGCTTCAGTGCCTAAAAAATGGAGTGTTTGCTCCATTAGCTTCCTTGTTGGCAGGGCATGTGGTGTCCCTGGCACAGCAAGGGCCTTGCAAAGCCTTCATGGTGATTGATCAGAATGGCCAAGGCTCTGCAGAACTGGGGTAACAAAGTGAGCTCAGCATAAAGTGGGGGTGGCCAGGTGGGAAGAAAGCTGTTTTCTTACATGTAAGAGTAAATAATAGTTTGGGCAGTGGAAATTTTCCATTTTCCTGGAGCTGAATATCAGTGAAATTAGTGCATTTTTTTGTCTGACCATCTCTGTTTTTACTTCGTGCTGAAGATGTAGTAGAAAAGAGATTTTGCTTTACATCTTTCATGTACAGTTCAGTTACACAACTTTTTTGTTTGTTTCTTTTCCCCTCTGCTCTCCTATGTCCCACATCTCATTCTCCAAACTGCCAACTACAGCTATTACTTGTATTCATCTAAAGTGGGAGGATTTCAAAGTACAGAAGTTTTGCCAAAGTTTTTTTGTGGCTTTTATTCAAGTTCACTTCTTGTATTTCTGTGGTTTACTTGGGGCTACGTAGTCATCTACATGGAGATGATGATCAGAGTGGAAAATACGGTCATTTCGTAATTGGCCTAGCGATTACTTCTCGTGCTGTAGAAAAACCAGAAACATAAAAGCCCTGCTTATGATCAAAATATCTGGATGTCAGAACTCTTTTGAAGAAACTCCTTATTATATCCTTTTTGTAGTGAACTGATAGCAAGTGGGTTTATTCCCTTGCACAACACTTCTCATAAAAAAGCACTGTGTTAGTCTATTCATCTTTTTTTCCATTGTTCATCTTTTGTACCTCTCTAGTGGAATAGTTTTCTCTTTCTCCAGTTCCTACTATTTTATGTACAGGCTGAGTGGGTAACTGTATTTAAAGGTATTTGTGAAGTGCCTCTGGCAGAAGAGTTGAGGCACCTCTGTTCTTGCCTCTCTGTTAATTGAAGTCAGAGACCATGCTTGCATTTCTGACTGGCTCTTTGGGTTGTTGTTCAAGGGGCAAGGTGGGAAATGGGGCTGTTGAAGAACTCTGGAATTCCAGAGTCTTCCCAAACCTGCTGTTAATGTTAATGGCATGGGGTATTTTCATCCCTCCCTTCTCTGCCTGACTCTTTCCCTTTCACTTTACATTGCAGGACTGCCTCAGTTCCTTCATCCCGCAGCGCATGTCACAGCCCGACGCGGTGGGGGCCTGCTAGTGCCGGGCTGATCTCTGCTTCTGACTGAGGCCTTGGCCTTGAGGACTCATGGCCATTGCTGAGACTGGCGCGTGAGCCTTCGAGAGAAGAGCCTTTCTGATGGCCCTGCCCTGCCCCACCTGACCCTATGAAAGGAGGGTTCGCCATAGCTCTGTCCCTCGCACTCCAGCCCCACAGGATGGGCTCGTTCAGGAGGCCCCGGCCTCGCTTCATGAGCTCACCGGTGCTCAGTGACCTGCCTCGCTTCCAGGCAGCCCGGCAGGCCATGCAGCTCAGCTCCAACTCTGCCTGGAACAGGTGAGCAGCACCCACCTGGGCGAGCTCTTGCCCTGCAGCAGCTCCTCGGTGAGGGTCATGTGTATCTTATGCTTCTGCTTTGCACCATTTATGACTAAGCTCATTTTTTTATAACCATGCACGAATTTTTGGCATGTCCAGGCTTTGCTGGCATTGAAAGCATCTGTGGAGCTGAAAAATTGAGACCTACTAGTTCTCAGTTGGTTTTGCCCATGTTGTTCAGCCATATTGTCTTGAGGTAAAGCGGAATTGCTTTTTGTTGACATTGTATCTTTTAAGTACCATTTAGGAAAACACATTCCTAGTACTGTATTAAATGCCAGTTTATTAATTCACAAAGGCATGTATTTGCATATTATGAAGCTTTTATCACAGTCAAGTTCCTCTGACAACTACTAAGCTTGTGGCTTCAACCAGCATTTCCTATTGATAGCTAAGTGCTGCCTGCTGTGCGTGTCATGCAGCAGTGGCAACTGGAAAAACAACGTGAAAGGTGAAGACTGAGATGTCCTGGGTCTTGATCTGATGTAATGGTTTGCTGCTACCAGAAGTGGGTGTTCCCACCTTCCCTTCTGCCACCTGGCACCAGCTCTGTTCTCTGCAGACCCTTCTTGCTTGCTGACCTAGCTCAGTTTACCAATGTCACACAAAAGTAGCCTGGCAAAAACATTGCAGTTTTGTGCCATGATAGTGAGCTGAGGTCTGTGAAGCATGCAGATGCCATAACTGGCCCATTCCCAGAAGGGAATGTCTGTTAAGGGAATGACACATGCCCTTGTTAGCCATGGCAAGCTTTAGACCTGCTAAACCTTCTTGTCTGCTCTCACTTTATGACTTCCTCTGTGCTAGTGAGAGAATTAGGAGATACTCCAAAAGCATCTTACAAGCATTAGTAGGGCTTAAACTCGGATCTGACTGAGGTGTTGCTGGCTGCAGAACATCTTCCAGCACGGCCAGGGTCTTGCCAGATGCTTCAGAGAGGGTGGGTCCTGGTAGGACCACTGGATAACGCAGTGTGATGTTTGGCAGATATTACCAAAAATCCTCAGAGCCTGCAGCGCACAGTGAAGATCCCCCAAGCAGTTGTGCTCAAGAGGCATCTGGCACAAGCAGTTCCCTGTGACAACTTTCCCTTGCTTACCCTAGGCAGAACTTGAAGTTGTTTCTGCTCTGTCTCCCAGGGGAGATGTAGCTAGTTAAGAGTAAAAATTTCAAGGTGAGAAACAGTGGAAGTATTTAAAGGCAGTTAACTTCAGCTGGTTGTAATCTCGCTGCTTTTGGTGTCTTGCTCGCGTTGTGCTCTGTGGTAAATCACACTGTTACTCATGGATGTTGTCCTGTCTCACTTCTTTTTTTGGCAGTGTACAAACAGCAGTGATAAATGTGTTCAAAGGGGGAGGCTTGCAGAACAATGAACTTTACACCCTCAATGAAAATATCAGGTAGGTCACTGAAGCGCATGAAAATGGATTTTTGTTGCTGCTTATTTGGTGTTTGCTGGGGTCTGTTGTCTTCAGAACCACAGTTAGAAGATAGTGGTAGGAGGAGAAGGGATGAAAGCAAACTTGAGCACAGCTTTGGGGTTTCTAGCTAACTTACTTCTTTTTGCTGTTGACTGACATGAATGGCACAGGGTATTTGGATAATTTTTCTCCAACTTGTGTGTATATGTAGCTTTGACAAGGACACGTTGTGTATTGATTTGGATTGTAAGTCTTTTGTTCCTTCCTAGGAGCTATGCCTCTTTTGGATATGTTTGATACATAATAATATTGGCATCTCTTTTCTGAAACCAAACTTCTCAGAATATTGGAGTGTTTAAAGTAAACCACAGCATCTCATTTAAAAGCTTAATCTTCACATGATCATCACAGAGCAAAACCTGAAAATATGAACTGTAAAGATAAAACTGAAAGCCTAGCTAACATTTTCTGTCACTGATGCTAGTGATGGTTAAAAGTATCATTTTCTTTTAAAAGCAGGTTTCATGATTATCTGTGGTTTCATTATGATTAGTTGGAAAGTTTGATTAGCAATAGATAGGACTGTAGAGTAGATAAAGAACTGTGTATACTTGCCGTGGTTCCAAGTGCTGCTGAGAGGAGTATTGTCAAGGCTCATGGATGTAGGTTCCTCCCTCACTTTTTACCACTGCATCTATATTAATTCATCATGAGTATTGTCACACATGTCTCTACTTCTTTTATATGCCCTCCTCTCATTCCTATTGCATTTTTTTGAGCTCCAAAAGATTCAAATGGCAATTTGAGCTAAGTATGTACTACCCTTTTCCCCACTTTCAAAATAAATGCAGCTCTCAGGGCAGGAGACTCTGTCCAATTTGGTCCAGTCCCAAACCCAAAAAGTTTAATGTAATTCCTTTTGAGAGTTGAGCAAGGGCAGTATCTTGCACTTTAATGATATTTTAGTGTGTTCAGGTCAGAAGTCTTTGAGTTAGGTTTAAGTACTTGAAGCAGTCTTAATTCTCCATGGGATGAGTATTTGTGGACGTGATATAAAAACAGATGTCATAAGGCTTGGGAAATACCTAAAGCCCCAGCTTGTTAGCAGACTTGGGGAGTGGCTTTGGACTCGCCTGTTGCCCGTGGCAGTGGCTCCATCCTCCTTTTCCCCTGAAGTGCAAGCAGGTGCTCCTTCCCACCCTTCCAGGGAGGCAGTTCACTGGGCAGAACTGCTGTGAGGTCTGGGCTTGGCCCCAGTGGCTGGACCATGCTCTCTTCATGCTGGTTGCTGAAATGAATACAGACTGTCAAAAACCAGGTGAAGAACAGGAAATTCTTTATGGACTGTGTGCTTTGAGAGCAGTGCTGATGGTGGGAAGGGAAATGCCCTTTTCCACAGACATGCACTGCCAGGCTGTACTTGGATGCACTCACCTTGAATTACATGATTAATGTTCCTCAGGTGCCCTGAGCATTGGTTACATCTCCAAATGTCACTCTTTAAATAGACCATTTCACATCCAAGTAGCTCATTAATGCCCATGTAAGGAGCAAAAGGACAGGTCCCTGCATGTGTGTTTGTATGAACACCTGCAGCCTCACACCTGTGCTTCTTGATGGAGCTCTGTGCACAAGGTGGATCTCTAGCTTGACACTGGAGAAAAGCCAGACCTCTGAGACAGACAGCTCATGTATGCCATGAAATTGAGCTGGTGCATTTTCCTTGCCTTGCTGGTAGTTCTCCACTTGGCTCCTGGGCTCTAGTTTGCAAAAGCAGTAAGAGGCTCTCAGGTTCTGCACAATGCTTCATCATTTGGCAGAGGGAAGTGGGACAGTTTTAAAGGAGGATGGTAATGACAGGACCAGGAATGAGCAGGTGATAATATTTTGTTATGGATTGTTGCCACAAAGTTTTTATCTTGCTGTGATTTGATATTATCTCACTGGCAATTTTTTTTTTACTGCTCTGAAAGTCAGTTGTCGCAGCAAGAAGAAATGTAAGAAATGTCTTCAGTAAATGGAATTTCTGTAAGTGGGAGGTGGTGACCTGGCCAGGCTTAGGAAGATACCCTTCCCTTTATTTTTCTCTAAGGTGCAAGCCTCTGGTTGCTGGTCTTACCTGCATGAAACCAAATCCTGCTGGGCTTGTCAGTCAGCTGGTGGAAAGCCTGCTGCGTTTAGCTGAAGCCAATGGAAAAGCTTCTGACAGATGGGCCCCCAAAGAGTTACCTGATTTACTGATCTCATAGACCTAGACATGTGCTTTGATTTGGGTGCGTGAATATAAGCACTCAGAGAGAGGAAGAGTAAAGGCATGTTGGCATGCAAATAAATGTAGAAGCATTGCAAAATGGTTAGAGAGGAAGGCTGTCAAATTTAACTTTGAGCAGAGATGAGGTAAAGTGGTGTAGTTTGTTGGTAAATACCCAGCCTAAGAACTAGATGGTTGCTGATTCGAATGCTATTTTCAAGCACTCTTGACTATATTCACATTGGTAAACAGCAAAACTCTTAGAACAGAAGAAAAAAATGCAGTGTTTGGCATTGCAAGGTGTTGGGCAACTTTTAAGTTTTAGGCAGAATTTACTGCTACAGAATTTATTCTCAATCACTGAAAGCTTAAAGTGCAAATGCACTGAACTTCAGAAGTTGTTTTTTCAATGCTGCCTCTGTAAAACAGTCCTGATTTTTATATTTTTTTAGAAACACAAATATGTAATATAATTTAAAACTTCTATCACTGCCGACAGAATTAAAAGTCAACAGTTTTCATCAGAAATACTTCTTTAGAGTGGCTTTTGCATGTATGCATTTAAAACACCTCTTGTTAAATTTCTAGAATTTCTTCCTTGGAAAATATGCCCTGTTTTCTTATTGTTTGAAATGTGGTAGTTAAAATGTGGCTGCAGCTTCTGCTTCATTTCTCCTCTCCTTACCCTCACCGTCTACTTCCAAGAAAAAAGGAAGTACAACATTAGGGAGACATGCTATCTTCAGTGACACGAAAGGCATCTTTGTTTAAACAAAAAAGCAGAAAAAAATGATGGATTTCAATCTAAATAACTCCAAATTTTCTCCCCAGCTTTCTGTTCATTCAAGGGGGTAATTACTTTTTTTGCTTGTTCTAGGTGTATGGTTTATAAATAGAAGACTTTAGAGAAACTCTTTAATTCCTTTGCAATTTAAGAATAGCCTTTGTAAAGTACGTATGTAACTGTAAAGAAATCTAACTGTGGCTGAAAGGACCCATTGCCCTATGTTCCTGTATCTTTGGTAAGACTGGTGGTAAAGTGCAGATACAGCTGTAAGAAATGACCAGCAGTGGCTGCTACTTCATGGCTCCATTCCTTCTGTCTGCAGACGGCTGCTGAAGAGTGAACTTGGATCCTTCATCACAGATTACTTTCAGGTATTGCATGATTCACTTGTTTTATTTTGAGTTTGCTCCCTTCAACCTTTTAGCCTATAACAAAATTTGGATCCCTTTTTACATGTGTGTAGCCTACAAGTTTTGTTTTTGTTTTGCTGAGAAAGATGATGGAGGTACTGGACTTTTCAAATGTGGGCCCTGGGAGCAATTATTTTTATTGATGTGGGTGCAGAATTAAGGATAATCTTCCTTTGCACTTAAGAAAGGCTGCTAGTAGCCTGCCAAAATCAACAAGGAATTCACTTGAAGTTTTAAAAGAAGATGGGATGCCTTTTCTTGAGTGTACAGAATTCAAAAGTAGGTTTTCTGCAACAGGGGCCAGCAAAGGCAAAGAGGAGCAATAACGATGACTGCCTGGAGGCAGGAGGGGGCAAAGAGAAGGACGTTTCTATCAGCAGTAAATAACCTGGGTGCTGTTTGCCTTTTAGTCCCACAAATATAAATGCAGCTTCAGAAAAAGGAAAATGTGAAAGATGGAGGAAGACTTGAACAATCACAAATATGAATACGAGTTGCTGCATTTTATTGATACTGGCCAGATAGACAGAGGTTCACACGTAACCATGTGAAAACCTGCTGGATGATTTTTAGAAGGCACTGATGGCTTTCAGTGTTTTAATTTGTTCAGTGTAGAGTTGATTGAAAAAAAAGGAGCTACTGGAAACAAGAGGGTTTTCTTCCCATTGAGTAAGAGAGAGAAGATTTCTGTACGTTCTGAAGCGACTGATGCTGCTGTGTGCGTGCTAACAGCTTAGAAGAGGAAAAAGAAGACTAGTGTTGTTTCCTATCAGATTACATGATTTATTAGATTACATGACTTAAAAAAATCCCCCTGCTGTGCTGTCAAGTGAGAAGAAAACTCCTGCCCCAGGGGTAGTAATGTTTCACTTCCTCAGCCCCTCTTTGCACAAGTTGTTTACTGCAGAGGCAGCTGCTGGTGGCGCATGGCAGGATGTTTCACAGACCCTGAGTGGGGTGGCAGCCACCAGTGCTCACATTAATTTCTGGGGCATTTTTGCTCATGTCAAAAGGAGTAACTTGGCATCTGTCAGACTTAGCCTGAGGTAAAACTCTTGGTGCAGACAAGTTGTGAGACAAACTGTGAGATAAAGGCTATTGTTGGAAGTGAGATTTTTCCCTCTGTGAGCTAAGATGCAGACTTATTTCTGATTCTAGACTAGCAGCATATGGCCATGATAAAAGTTACCACTCCCTCCTGAGTGTCTTTCCTCAAAAATCCTAGGGCCATGGAGTGGGGAAGGACTATTCATGTGCCAAAGAAGGGCTGACAACATTATTTCATTTGTCTGTGGGTTCTGTTTCACTGCTGATGCCAGCTGATTTATGGCAGTACTGCTGCCACCAAGATGAGCAGAGTTGAATCAAACTGCTGATTTGGCTGAAAAATAACCTTGAAAGTAAAAAACTGAAGTTTCCAACTACTTCCTTTGACGTGTTGTGGTCATCACCTCTGACATGGGGGAGGTGTTGGGAGTGGGTCACCAGGATGCAGAGTGGAAGTGCATCTTTTGGCAGCAACTTCCTCTGACATCTGTTAAAGCCCGCTGAAAGCTATCCCAAGAATCAAGTTTTCTGTCCTCTTGCATTGAACTGGACGCTGAAGAATATGCTCTCTGTGTAGCCAGGCAGTTTTAAATACCCTAGCAGCAATTAGAGCAACTAACTGCATCATGTAATATTTAGATGTGATAAAGTGACTTGAATGTTTTCCATTTCTTATGCCATGGCACTTATAACTGGAGCCACTAAGAGAACTTTAAAATCACATTTGTTTTAAGAGTTTGGGATTTTACATTATGTAAATTTTATACACTCACACATGCACATTTTTTATAACCATTGAATATTCAAGACTAAAATGGAACAGAGCTTTTATAGTGAGACAAAGCTACCTTTGTGATCAACTTGACTTGATTACTCACAAGTCCTTTTCATCAGCACTCATGCAAATTAACAGTCTTTAGCTCCTGAAATTGCTAAAGGGATGTTTGGGAGATGGTTGGAATTTATGCAGTCTTTTTCTGCTACCAAGCCATCATCATAGCAGAGTTAACGAGTCTTTTTTGTCTTTGAAAGAGAAATAGAATTCCTGTAAGGGCTGCAGTGCAAACTCAGATGTTTCATTCTGAAGGAAAGTTGTGTTTATAAATCTGCCGCTTTAGCAATCCTACTGTATATACAACCCCTCTCCTTGGACTGAAGCCTGAGTGTAAATGCCAGAGAGCTGGGACTTGCTGCATTTACTGCAGATCTGCCTTAAGCAGTGCTTCATGCTCCAGATTTTTCAGTGCTGAATTTGCCCATGTACTGATTCGAGAATTTCCTGAACAGGGGCACTTTTTCCCTGCCTCTGTGCTCTAACCCAGCAGGGCGCTGGTTGCTCCCACTGCTGGGTTGGTTTGCTGGTGGTCAGCTCAACTGCAATAGCTGGAAATGACCATGGAAGGTAAGAGGCTGGGAGCTGGAGGAACAGGGTGTACTGGAAATTGGGACTTCTCTGGTGCAGCTGTGTGATTTTTCAGATAAGCTCCTTTCATTTTTCTACTGCCTGGCCCTCGTGTTGGCGGAGAAAAGATTTTAAATATAAAAGTAGCAAGTGTTGATAAATTGATGCATTTTCTGCCTGATTCTGCAAACAGCCTGAAACAAAACCTCTGGAAGGGATGAACAGTGCCTTTTCACTCTGTGTGGGCTTGTTAACCTTGGGGGCCAAAATGGAAGTGCATTTATGTACATTAACTCCAAACTGTCTCCTCCCAAGGCAGAGAGAACCTAATCCCTTCCCAGGCACTGTAACCTCTCCCAGAACCCATAGGCTGCAAATGCAGAAAGCCAAATGCCCAAAGCTGGTGCCTGATGTCTGCTCTCCACACTGGCAGAGCTGGTAGGTGAGGAATGGCAAGTGGACCGTGTTTCCTCATCTAATCCAGTGAGATCTTGAAGTCTTAAAACCGGAGGCAAGCTGTTACATAATTTCCAGCCTGCCGCAGTGGGGAGCCGCTGGAGGCGGCAGGTCCTGACTCAGAATTAGACCCAGCTCTCTCTGTGCACGGAGCTGCAGGAGCTGCAGCGTGCGAGAGCACACATTGCTGAGGTGTGAAGCAAGGTCCAAGCAGCAAGATGGTAATAAATATCTGAAAAGTAAGCGGTGTCAGCAATGATGCAAGCCTGGAGCCAAACCAAACCTGATTTTATCTTCTGCCTTTGGAGCAGTCAGAAGTGGTGCTGGAACCTTCCCGTGGTCAGAGTCCCTTTTGCTGTAGGCTCCCCAGCTGTGCAAGGTGATTGCAGTGATAGGGGGAAACCTGCACTCCTCCCTCTCTTGTGGCACCATAAAGCTTTTGTTTAGGTCCGCACTGCATGTTTTCCTGGAGCTCCAGCCTGGAGAGATGATTCCAGCATTTCTCATGATGTTTGCTCACTCTTTTGAAAGGCTGCTTTGTGAAGCCTAGCTAACAGCTGAGAAGGCCATGTGGCTGCTTAGCCAAAGAGAAAAATACAGGGCGTATGATGCATCCTTCCTTGATGCCGGCTTTCTGTGTCTACCTGTTTCACAGCAAGGCAAGGAAGGGATTGTGTAGGCTGTTGGAGTGATGGGTACTGCTGGATGCAGGCAGCACTAGCTTTTCTCTGGCCAAGTGCTGTCTTGTGCCTGCTGCCAGGGGCTGCAGCAGCTGGGCTCCACAAGGAACAGAATTCACACTTGTGTGATTTGCAGAGCTCAGCTGTGTGTCTGCAATACTCTTGGGTCAAGCTAGTCTTTATTATTGTATTTGTCTCCTCATTGGCGGGGAACCTCTGTTCATGCAGGTCTGCTGATTATTGCTGCTTCATCTGGCACTTTCTAGTGCAGCTTCCATGGAGCAGCTCCAGAGACTCCATCGCAGCTGCCCAGGTTTGTTATCATGGACAGAGTCCCCTGGCAGCTCAGCACTGCTGTCAAGCAGGGGACCTAGTCCTGGGTGGCAGCAGGGACACCTCCTTTCAGGCCCTGCTCTCACAGGCTCTGTAGAAGTGTGGAATCCTTCCAAAGGCAGTCTGGTTGCTCCCATGCAAGGCACACTGTGGTCGGTGTGCCATGGCCTGGCTGAGCAGGATCCCATCTGGAGCAGTGGCTAAGAGGGTAAAGTCAGGGGGATTTTCCCAGGGCTGCTGCCTGCCTGGTTGTGGTCTAGACCATATCAGTGCCGCCTACTTGGTCTGCTCTCCTTCTTACTCTCCCTGCCTCACTTTCATCTCTTCAAGTGGGCTTTCTCTTTTTTTCTGTTGAGAACAAAACTGGCTCTAGGAAGAGTCATTTTAGGATGTGATTTGATATTTGTCTTGCAGTTTCTCCTCTATGTAGGATGGAAGTGATCTCTCTGCTTCTTTCAGTATTTCCCCTCTTGTTAGAGAAAAAAGGATGGGGGTGGGGGGATGAGATGCTGCAGCTCACACAACCTCGTGTTTTGTAAAACACTGCCAAGAATTATGTAGGTGTTTGTGTGCAGCTGGCAGTGACTTTGTAGAAAATACTCAAGTAAGTTTGGGTGATGCTTTTTTCTCAAGTGCAGTCCCCTTTTCTAGGCAACTGAGGCTTTGTGTCCTAGTGGTAAACCACACTTTTACAGGCTCTACAAGCACATAGCCACTGCTTTGTGGATAATCTGATGTTAATTTGAGAAATGCTGTAGTGTTCTGTAGAAAAACTGATCTTTCTTCTTTTGTTCACCCAGCAAGATGAGGACAATTATTTGCAGTATGTTCTGGATCAGTTTACTTCTGTTTCAAGCTTATGTTGTTCGATGAATTAACATTAATTTGTTAATTTGAAAGTGGCTTTTAAAAGGCATACTGGCTGTGTTTGGTTTGGAGACATGAAGGGAAAGCAGAATTTATCCATAACTAAATGGGTGTTTGTGTAAACCTTTTTCCTTCAGAGATAATGGATTGTTATTAGTAGAATTCATTTGTACCTTGCTATGCTGCGTGCATGGCTTTCAGACAAGATGTGAAGTTGCCTGTGGTGGCTTGAGCCTCCTGGATGCTTTCTGTGGAGCTGCTGCCAAAGCTGCTTTGCTGTTTTTCGCCAGTCTTCTGCTTGCATCTGGCACCCAGAGCAGAGCAAGCTGTGCTGGTGGCACGGCTGTCACCCCAAAATCCTTCCTGTTGGTTCTGCCCGGAGGCTGGCACCACACCCATGCTGCTGCTGGGTGTTTCTGACAGGCAGCATCTGATTTGGCCCAGGCTCAGTCCAGGGGGTACCATTTTGCCCGGGGTCAGTGGGAACATGCATGGGAAGGGCCCCTTTGGGAATGCCCAGCTCCTGCAGTGAGGTGCAGGCACCGCTGCAGTGAGAGGGGAGCCCCAGCTGTTGTGCCTGGAGAGCTTGTAATTCCTGGGAAGATGGTGGGGCTGGAATTACTCCTTTGGGCATGAATAGAGAAGCTTGCCTCAATTTCTCTAGCAGGGAAGGGAAAGAGGAAAATATCTGTGCCAGAAAAAAAGGACAGAATCATCAGGAAAGTGTGTGTGTGTGTGTGTGTGTGTTTTATAATGTGGTATCTGACTGCTTTCAAATTTTTTTTTATTCCCAATGATTTGAGCATGCCTTACATTAAAGAGTAGCAAACAGACATGTTGTGGGAGGATCTTTACTGAGGAACAAATGAAAAGTGATTATTTTCACTTTGAATCCTGTCTTTAAAAACTTAATGCATTTAAAATTTTTCTTAAGAGCTTTCTTTTAGCTGCCCTTCTTAGTGGGGGTATGTCAGTCAGTTGTTTGGGTTTTCTGCACTGAGAAAAGGGGTCAGGCTATGGGATTTCACAAGGTCCCTTCTATCTGCTTCAAAACATCTCTCCAGATTTCTCAACTGCATGTACATGTGCTGAAGTTGGGACTTTGTTTCTCTGCACAGCAGAGTAGCAAAGGGTAAAGGCAGGTTTGCACTCCCCAAAATGAGCATATAGCATCCTGTGGTGTCCCAACAGCAGGGTGAGGAAAACACCCTGGGTAACCAGGAATAGCTCTTTTGGGAAGGGAAGGGAATCGCTGCTCCCCCAAGCTCCCAGTTCAGCTGTAGCTCCAAAGAGATGGAAGATGGCAGCTGAACTTTTTCACATAAATGTACCCTTCAAGTTTGCTTTCTGTGAATCTTTATCTGGTCTTGCTTTAAACAGAAGATTTATTTTTCCTCTCAGCTCTGTGATTCTGAAAAGCAGGAATGCAGCAGCAAAATGAGACTTGCAATCTAGGCAAGGTCTGATACAGACCTTCACTGTGGCTGCATTGAGTAGCTTGTATTGATTTGTCAGCAGACCCTGTAGGGGTTGTTAATGACAATTTGCCTGTCTGGTTTGCTCTGAGGGATTAATGTTTGGATTGAATCAATTCCTAAGCCTGTGACTTCTTGCAGAAAAGATGGAGAAGACATTTCCAGATTTTTAGGATGGGGAGAAGGGATATGAAGTGTGGTTGATTTTATTTAAGTCTCTTCCACAGTAGAAGGGGAGGATAAGTGAAAGGTCTGCAGTTATTACAGTAACTATATGGACCTAATCTCTTTTTTAAGGAAACCTTTAGAGTGAAATTATACACATGGAATTGCTATAATACATTCAGAGGAGCATTATAAATTTGTTACCACAGAGTAAAGATTAATATATCTATTTTACAATAGATACAGCTGTGCTGCCCATTAGCATGTACAAATATGTTCTTTGGTTGCTGACATAGCTGAAAAAAAAAACAAAAACCACCCCCAAACAACTCTGGAAGTAAAACTATCAATAATACTAACTATTCGTCAAAGTATCTGCAAAACTGTCTCCAGAGTGGGAAACATACATAGAATGAAATCTAAGGTTCTATGGCAGATAGAGAAGGAGTTCATATTTCTTGAAAGAACCACAAAAAATAAGCATCAAATCCTTATATGTGTCTATATACACACACGTTTTTATTACAAAGTAGTTTAAAATAAGACAGCATTAAAGACCAGCTGTAAATTTCCCCTGCAATATATGAGAAGTAATAGCCTTGAGCTAAAGGTTGAAAAATAAAGAAATTAGGTACTTTTATTAATAAACTGAAAGCATTTGGAAGGATTAAAGTGCCATATCACTCCACCATTATCTATTGTTCAAGCAGAAAAATATTTATAGTGTAAGTGGGTTTCACTTTTTTCCCCCTTTTGGTTTTCTTCATTACAGATTTCTTTCTCCCTCCTTTTTCACACTGCTGGTTTTTCCTGGAAAGTTTTTTGTTGTTGTCCAGAGCATGATATATGTGGTCATTTATTTCTGTTGAACAAATCTAAAATTTGAATGGACATCCCAACAACTTAATATTTCCCTCCAAAGCCCATATTTCTGCTAGATGATCTTCATAAAACAGTCACCTTCCACTTGTTGCTAACATTTGGAAATGTTGTAGGTTTTTTTCATTGTGTGAATGTATTTATCCAGCTTGCTGATTCCTGTTGTCATTGCCCAGGTGAAAAATACCTCCCAACCTGAGAATGTCACAGAGCAATGTTTCCTCCTTTTATACCCAGCTTTGTGTTAGCTTCTTGTTGAAGGGAGGATGCAGAGGTGTGCTGCTCTCAGCTAGGGGTGCTTTCACAGCTGCCTGTCTGTGTGTCAGGGCAGAGCCAGGCTGGTGTGTGGCTGCAGGAGGCAGGTTTGTGATCCAGGGCAGGATGCTCTGTGGCAGCTCATCAGGAGGCTGTGGTGGTGTCCAGGCAGTGGGGTAACAGCAGTGTCAACTGGGAGTGGAAAGAGATGTGTCTTGCTCCTTGGCTGATGGAAGGTTCAAAAGTGCAACCTTGACCTGGTTTCTCATTAAAAACAAAAACTGTGGGATGAACAGGATGAACAGTGACAGGGGAGTCATCTCTGACTCCTGTGGGCTACCCTGATACTGAATCCTTTCAGAGAGGCAGAAGGCCTTCTTCTCCATCTGTGTGATCTCTGTACATTTTTTAGGATGCAGTAATAGTGCGTTATGTGGTGATTGCAGTGGCTTTCTCTGGGATTCTCAAAACTTTTCAGAGTAACTGATTCACCTAGTGCTGTTGGGAGAACAAAAAGACAGGTGTTGTTTTTGCACCATTCTTACGTTTGGGGAAGTGGGAACAAAAAGCTGATCAGGTATTTGGATGTCCTGAACTGCAGACAGGCGTATTGATATCTTGATCTGTCTGGTCCATGAGAGTTAAGTTTATCTAGAAAGAACCAGGTCCTGCCAGCTCTTCTGCAGCTTGACACTGAGATGATCCAGCTTACCAATACAAAAAGAATGGCCTTGTGGAAAGACAATGGTAGGAATAGAGAAGTAGATACTAGGGAGCTGAACTTGGCCCACTGTGCAGTTAGACAAGCAATGAGCAAGTGCAAAAAGAAGAGGAAAGTGGGACATTTTCAAAGCATTTGACTCTTCGATCACCTCCATCCTGTAATTGAGTTTTAGCACATGTGAGTGCACCATTATGGTAAGAACCTTTTTATTTTCTTGACTCCCTCTCTGTGACCCTTGCCATTTCTGGGAGATGTTTTATCTGCTGTGTCTGTTGCATTCTCATGTCTAACTGAACAAGAAGGGGTTAAGGAATGTCTAGCACTCACACTGAGACCAGTGCTGAAAGAAGGTACAACATGACTAATCTTAAGATAAATGCATGCAAAGTGGATAAAATCTGAAAAAAAAGTGTATTCTTCCATGTTCATTATAAATAAATAAAAAGCAAATGCACGTCTCTCTTCTCTTGGCAGAACCAGCTCCTTGCGAAGGGCTTGCTGTTTATGGAGGAGAAGGTCAAGCTGTGTGAAGGTAAGTGTAGTAGGAAACCTGTTTTGGAAGGGAGTTGGGCTTTGATGTTTGGTCAGATGAGATGATTTGCATGTCTGGAAAGCGTACAGGCCTTTGTGGAGCTGCCCTGGGGAGTCACACAGCCCCTGGGGGCCCTTGTGAGGCTGAGGAGAGGGGGCTGTTTGAATAGCCACAGAGCCACGATGCTCTCACCAGCCATAAGTGCATCACAAGAGCAGGAACACGGGGCTCGTGTGGCAGCTGAACCTGGGCTCGTAGCAGTTCTGCTCTGGACATGCATCCTGTTGCAAAACTGGGAACTGGGAGCTGCCTCCTGCCTTTCATTTCTCAGTGTGATTTGCAGCTTGGTGTAAGCACAGTTTTGGTTTCTCTGTCAGGCTTTTGGGAGGGGAACTATCAAGCTTTGTGTAAATTTAAAGAAAAGAACAGTCCTTGGGGTGAGAATGAAATCCCTCAGGAAAGGAATTGATCACACATGGAGTTGGTTCAAACTACTGCTGCAGAGCCAAGGCAAGTGGCCACTCAGTGTTGGACATGTGGGGAGCTGGTGACATTTAGTAACTGTTTGCTCAAGCAAAGCCAGCACGTCTTCAAAAGCAAGCTGCTCTTGGTTTGACCCACTTTTCTAGCCTGCAGGGAAGACCTCTTGCTAATCACCAGTGTGTTCTGTGTGGGTCATTAAATCCCAGTAGATGTTTATGATCTCACTGCTGGTCCTGCATTCCTCTGCACCACTCTTCACCAAGTGACTTCACCCAGCTGGCAGGCTGAAGGATTTGGGCCCCAGAGGAGTTAAGGGGTTGCCAGCCTCCTGCTTGGGGTGTGCTTCTTCAGCCTTGGTCCTGTGAGGGAGTAAAAAAGGCAGACTCCTGCATTTTCCAAAATGTGGGTACCTGCCTTGCCACTGCCAGCTCTTCAGAACAAATGTTGCACAGCTTACCAGAAACATTGGGTTCTGTATTCATATAAAACTATTCCAGTATCTGCTCTAGCATTATGAAAATTGATTTTGAGTCTGTAACAAGGTGAGAGCTGCCCAAGTGTGTTTTACAGATGCTCAGGTAGTTTGGGTCAGGTGAAGTTTCCCAGGCAGACAGCAAAACACCTTCTGTGCCTCATCTTTCTGTCCCTAGCTTGAAGTGACACTGGAGCCACTTGCTGGCATCCCTGCAGGAGATGACTCATGGGCACCTTTCTTTTATAATGTGTGGGCTTGTTGCAGGTCTTGTGGTCACAGCAATGAGGATTTTTTGGTTAGTTCTGTCTTCCTGGAAAACTTACACTGCCTCTGCACCTAGACAGAGTGGCTGCAGGGCAGCAATGTTTTATCTGTGTCTATTTTTCAATCACAGCCTCTTTAACAGGATTTTTATTTATACAATCTGTCAGAATCTCTTTCAATGCCTGCAGGATTTATGATTTCTTGAAGAAACAAACCATTCCTGCTTCCCCTTCAGAAGGAGAAATGATCTTTGACATTTCATTCTGTCACCAGACAGCAAAGCATTGCAGTCTTGGGTAGGAGGCAGAGAAGGGAAAAATTTAAACATTCAATTAATCTGTTTCCTGTTGTCTTTTTTGTTTACACTTGGCTGTTGTGGTAATGGGTAGCTGTTGTGGGGGTGTTGGGTAGTTTCTTGTCTGCCTGCAGTTCCAGTTTTGAAGCCAGAGTCGTACCAGTGAAGCATCTCTTTGAACCTTTCTGTGGTTGTTAGGAGGCTGGCTCTCTGCTCAAGGGGAAATGTCTGCAGGATCTAGTCCTGCTGGCTCTCTGCTCTCTGGCTGTGTCCTAAGCAGCACAACCCATGGGCAAGCACAGTGGAAGTCTGTGTGCAAGTCTGCAGATGAGAAAAGCACTTCAGTACAGAGTGATAAACTTCAGTACAGAGTGATAAGGCTCCTCTGAGTTGCAATTGTACATTGACCTTTAGTGACCTTTACATTGACCCAATTGTACATGTTGGACCTTTAGTGACCTTGAGGTTGAGCCTTCAAACCTGTCTTGGGTGGCCATCCTCCATCACTGCTTTTTGAGTCTAGACTGCTTGTGAGATACTTGTGGGAGGTATCCTGGAAAATTCTTTTGTCAGAAACTCGGGTTTTAAACCCTAGTCTGTATTTGCACCTGAGATTTCCAGAGATGTATCTAAAACTTGAAATAAACATTGCAAACTTTTAGCTAAACAACTTGGAGGCTTTGGGCCCAGATACTGAGGAGTGCACAGCTCTGTAATGAGCATAATTTGATCACAATTGTATTTCTGTTATGGGGATCCCAAGATACATAGCTTAGTCTGTCTTCATTTTAAGTACCCAGTTACATTGGGGGATGTTTGTTTGAATTGGAGTCATGTAAGGGTTGGCCACAAATGGATTTTGTTTGGGAACCTTGACAAGTGCCTCATTTGTCATTAGTGCCTCTGTCAGGATTCCTGACTGCTGCTTGGTACTGAGTGGATGCTGGATGCGTGGGGATGGGGGCTCAGCTCTTCTAAAGGCTCTCCCTGACTCAGTTGCAGGAGGATGTTGGATGATCAGCCGATGGTGGCTGTGACCTGCTGGTTCTCAGATCCAGCCCTTTTTGTGTGGCCTCTCCCCTGCTGGTGGAGCATGTTAACTGTGAGCTGTGCAATTGCACACTCCTGTGCTGTGGGGTTAAAGCCTCTGGTTGAGGAGGGGCTCCACTCTTTTGTTGGAATTGGTCTCATGTTTTGCACAGAACAAACAATGGTCACAGCCTTGTGTCTCTGTCAGTTAAGGGGAAGCTTAGCTGGGTGATGTCCAGTTTTGGGCAGAAACTGTGGAAGTCTCTGTTGCTCGGTGAATTAGAGAGTACTTAGAAAATCCAACTTGCTTTTAGTGTCCCTGTCACTAAAGCTCTTGCTCCCAATCTCTGTTTCCATAGGTGAGGATCGCATTGATGTCCTGTCTGAAATCTGGGATCACTATTTTACAGAGACTCTTCCTACACTCCAGGCAATATTCTACCCAGTCCAGGTAACCCTAATTACAGTTCAGTCAAGTGAAGCAGTGTAGCTGCAATGCCTGCTAATGGCAAGGGGTAATTTCTCTGCCAGCAGAACTGTTTGGCCAGTGGCTATATGTCAAAACCTTTAAACTAAATGTGGGGGGAAGTAGAGTTTATCCAAGTATTAACTGTAAGAAAGACTGCTAAAATCCACTGCACAAGCACAGTGTTCTGGGCTGAATTTATTCCCAGTTGTCTACTCTCTGTGCTTAGCTAAACTTGCACACCAAAACTGTTGGACTATACCTTGTCTAGACCGAAGCTCTGGGCTGTTTGTATTTATAGTTCCTGCTTTTTTAAATAGCTGTGACTGTTGGTGCAGATGACAACACTGACAGCTTGTCTTAGAGTATAAATCTGAAGACTGGATCAGAAGAAAATGTGTTTAACTCACCCTAATGACTTTTGAAGGGCTTAGATCCCATCTGTGCCTTTGGGAAATCCTCAGCTGGGTTTTTTTTAAGTTTCAATAAGGGGACATGTAAGTTCCTGGGTAGAGGAAGAAAGAACACTTTATGTAAAACCTTTTTATGCTGGGTATTTTGAAAGCTTAGTATCCCATCAGAAGTGTTGAGCTGTATCATTTCATTTTTTAATGTAGTTTTAGTCAGGGTTTCCATATGAGCAGTCTGATTACCTCCCCAGCCTATTTTGAACTTTTCTGCCATCAGAGGAAAAGAAAAATGTACCTCATGTGGAGAGTGACGTTCTTGGAAAGGCAAGCCTCCTCCCCTTGACTTTTGCCTCTTCTGGGAAACATTATTTCCAGAGCCTTCTAAAATTATTTTCCCTTGTATTGTTTGAAAGGCAGCAGGTAAAGCTCAAAGCTTGCCCTTTTCCTCTAATCCTATTAAAGCTGACATTTCCTGAAAGAGAAAGGACTTCTGCAAAGACAGACACTAACCTTTCTACTGTGTTTATTTTTGTTCTTTCCTTGCTGCAGATGCTTGAAGGTAGGTGTTTGACAGGTAAAACTGTGCAACTATAATACCCTCCCTTTCTCTCCTTTTGCAGCTATCTCTCAGTGAGGGAGTGACCTATTTAAGCAGGGGTTTGTCTGCAGTGCTGCTATCTGTGTACTGTGGAAACAGTTGAGCTGACTGTTTCATACCCACTGATGCTAATAATTCTGCCACTTAACAGAAAAGTCTACTGCCCTGCTATGAAATGTCTCTGATGAGAATTGGGACAGAAGTTACAACACTGTGGGTGCAGCTTTTGGAAGTAATTTTGTTATAGTGGTGAAAGGGTGACTATGGGTTGTTGAAATTCTTTGAAAGCATGTGTTTTTTTGTTGTATTTGTCTTGTCACAATATCTGACTCACTCAAAATATATCAGCAAAGCTGTTAAGTTTGGGAAGTATTGCCACTTTCTGGATGAGGAACTGAAAGGTAAACAAACAGGATATTCAAAGCATTGTAGGCACCTAAGTACTACACAAATGTATGGATTAAGCTGCCTAAATACATCCAAGAATTTAATTCAGAGTAAACTGCTCTAGGCTACCACAGAGTTGCTGGCACAGCAAGAAATAGAAATTGCTCTTATGCCAGACCAGTGTCCTAATAACAAAATTGGGCTTTTCCTAGAAGTAGGGAACTGTATGTAACCATTTATGTGGTGTGTCACAACATGTGAGGAGAGCTCGTCCAGCGAGTGTCTTTTTTCAAGTTGTGGTTCTTTATGCACTGCTCTGGTAGATGGGGAAGTCAATTTGTTCTTGATTCCCCATCCTTTCCTGCAAATATCAGCAGGTTTGTTTAGTTGTGCTCTTCTGTGATCCCAGCAATCACTGATTCAGAATGAAACTGAGTCAGCCACATGTGTGAGTATATGTCACCAAAGGTAGTAACTCACACCAACCTCGTATCTCTGCTGAGTTTAACCCCAAGGCTCATAGCTGTTGCAGAAATATGACCTTTAAGCAGCCAAGTTGGTTAAATTGCTGTACAGAGGGAAACTATGTAAACAGGTCACTGGCTTTCGTATAGTTGCAGCTGCTGATGTGACTGTTGGTGTGGAAAAAAGAATAGCAAATCTTGTTTTGCTTGGCACAGAAACATATTTGCATTTTGAAATGGGGTATGAAGTTAATGGGACTAAACTGCATAACATAAATAAAAAGTTTGCAGCTGCTGAAATATAGTTTCAAGAAAGGTACTGGTCTTTCCTGCACATTTTTTCCCTACACAGTGATGGTTTAAAACAGCAAACTGCTTTTATTATGGCCAAGCTGCCCTCCATACTATTGGTTTTAATTTATATTTACATATTGATAATGCTGTTAATTATGACATGAAATCTGTTATGAATTAATGATTAACTGCTGTTAATTTCTTCCAGCTAAATATTTGCTATGTTGAGTGTGTTATGGAGATCATAAAATGATTCCCAAGCAGACCATGGGGCAGAGATTAACATACTGAGAAGAACAAGGCAAAGTTTTCAGGCTGGAAAGTGCTGGGCAGGGCTAGGAGGAAAATTTCTGCTATTGGGTTGCAGTGGGGCAAGAGAAAGTCATGCAGATACGAAACATAGCAGAGGGAAAGGAGGTAACACCAGAATGCCAAATGGAGTTACTGTGTTTAAATGTGCTGAAAAGTGTTATATCATCTGTTAAGCCCGCTCACTTGTGTTGTTGATGTAAAATAAGAATGCCTTGCAGAGGATATTAAAGCTGCTGCTTTTTAAAATGATGTTTGGTTCAAGCAGTCTTGCTAGTTTTGCTCCAGCCTAAATTCTAAAATCTCTGATGGACTGACTTGTAAATTTTTGTCATATCAGCAAGGTCTAAAGTGCAGACATTGAGCAAAAAGAGGGTACAACATAGGTCAGAGGTAGATTTAGTTAAGAAATATTCTGTAACAACTTTGTTCCCTACCAAACGTTCTCTACTTTCTCAGCTCCAAGCACGAGATGCACAAGCTACATCCAGCCTGGGCTTTTTTGGAAAACAAATTGGATGGCAAGTGGGTTTTATGAATACATTCATAGTAATTTGGTGAACTGCAGGCCCATTTCTGGCTTCACACCAAACCTAGTGGTGCCACAGATGAAGCAATGCCCACTTCAGAATTTGTGTGAAACTTGAAGGGAAGAAATTCAAGAGTATCCTGAATCCTGAATATGAATGACCAGGGAGTGTTTTGCCACAGCAGCAATGGGCAGAATAAACCCTCCTGTCCGTGTTCCCGTGTGTTGGTACGATCCTCACACATCGCTTTATCTACACTTGGATTTGCCTTCTTTGTTTTTTTTAGGGTCAGGAGCTGACAATCCGTCAGATTGCTCTTCTTGGCTTCAGAGACTTGGTCTTGCTAAAAGTAAAGTTGGAAGAAATCCTTCCCCTGGTCCAGACAAAGGTTCCAGCTTCCATTGTCCAGATGCTGTTAATTCTGCAGGTGGGGAGCCTCTGCTCTTCTTCATCTAACTCTCTTGGGTATCTTGACCTCATTGAAATAATACAAATTGAAATCATACAAACACTGGAGGAAAAGTGGAGAGAGCAGAGGGTGTGATGAAGGGGGTGTTACATGTGTTTATTTGGGAGTGGTCAGTGTTAAAATGAGAGCTGAATTTGGATCCCCAAAATTGCAGAGGTTAAGCTAGTAGTTCTGTATGAGTTCTCACTGTTCTGATGTTCCAGTGACCCAGACTGGAACAGCAGGTGATATTAAAGTGTTACCTCAATTTCCCTGAAATGTTTTTTTTTAATACAAGAATCTTGAGAGCAAAGAGGATCTCAAAGCAGCATATTTGAGGAAAAAAGGCTTATTGAGGCTTTGCAGGAAGTTAAGTCTGAACGGTTTCTGAAATTACTGTTAAATTGGTTGGTGTTATCTCCCATCTTCACAGCTGTAAGCTGAACCACAGAGGGTGCTTTGCCTGCAGTCCTGCCTAGGAAAAGAGCAGTGCTTTGCCCAAGGCTTTTCTACAAAGAGGTGTTTTCTGGTAGAACCACCCTAGTACACTGTGCACATCCTCAGTGGGAGCACACCTTGTACCTTCCTGTCACTTGCTCAGAAAAAAGAACTGTCTGCTCAATGTCCAAAGGGTATGACTGTAACTGAACAAGGAGATTGACTTGAAAGGCACCCAAACCTCCATCACCTTCAAAAGCTTTACTGACACACTTGGGATATTCCAGTACAGAGGGAATTGACAGACCCCAGGTTTTATTCAAAAATCTTCTAAGGGTAATGTTGATTTTTTATGATTGATTTTCAGAGTGTCCATGAGCCTACTGGCCCCACTGAGGGTTACCTACAGCTGGAAGAGCTGGTCAAGCAGGTGGTGTCACCATTCCTGGGTTTGTGTGAGGATCACAGCTCCTCTGGCAGCACCTGCTTGCTTGGTAAGATGTGCACATTGTGCTGAAGCTGTTGTTGGGGTGCTCAGGTTGGGTAGTGGAAGGCATTGGTGCTGGAAAAGGAAACAGTGCATGACTCCACGAGAGACAGAAAACAAAGGCTAAACTTGAGAAAGCCCTGATTAATGTTTCTGAATGCAGATTTTTGTGACAGGCTTTTTGTTCTCCATGACTTTGTGAACTATTAGTGCTCCATCACTCCACACACACCCCCACAAACTCTCCCCTCTCTCTGGACAAAGACTGAGTTTAAAACCCCTTTGTCCATGCCTGGTGTGCTTCTTTCACCACAGTGAGAAGCTGTACCTGGTCCTTTGCTGCCTGCTCTCTGTCCCTGCTTGCTGGCCTGCTTCAGCTGCTGTATCAATCCGCTTTTGCTCACAGCAGAACTATTGCATATTAATTCTGAGGGATGACAGGGATTTTGTATGAAGTCTTCCTTCCATCTGAGGATTCTTTTTAAAAAAGCCCTCAAATTAAAATTCTGTGTTTAAAGTGTGGATAAGCATGTCCAGGTGAGAGAATGGGCACCTCACTTAAGGAGGTGTTTATTCTGGGAAATAATGCTTATTCTGGGAAACTGATTCACATGGTGCAGGAGCTCTGCTTACACGTGTGGCCAGCCAGAGGAGGTTGGCTAGCTGATGGGCATAGTGTTACTGATTTGATAGTCAAGAAGATTTAAACAGAGCAAGTGAAGAAAACTCCAGTCTCCCTCTGTTTTTACTAGCTTTAGCCTTTGCTAAAATTGTAGCAAGCTGAAGACCCACAACCTGCTTTGTACTACACTTCAGCAGCATAGGGGAAAAGATGGTCTTGTGGTAGAAGAACTTATCAGAACTCAGACAATCTGTGCCTGTAATAAACTCATGGCATTGCTTTAGGAAAACTGGGGCTCAGGATTTTTCTTCTTGTGGTTGCTGGGCAATCAAATATCTTCTGTGCAAGTGAACATGGTTGTACAGTTCAGTGTTCTGATCCCAAGGCTCAGTCTAGACCAAAATCCCCTGTAAAAGTTGGACTTTGACAGATTTGATTGCTTTGCTGTTTATGGACATCTGCATTGAAAGGTAGCTGCCTGACTTGTACTGAAGCTTCTAGCCACCCTGGATTTCTGCCAGCTGAATGAGGCATTTGTGCCATTTAAAAGACCTACAAACTAGCCTTGTAAAGTTTATATGCCTTAAAATAATTCAACTTACTTTGATTTTAGTTGTCATTTATTTGTGTATATTTCCAAGATGGCCTTTTACCCTGGCTCCACCTTGTGCTGAGCTTGAGGAAGGAAGGCACTTGTGTTTGCAGTACAAGACAGGGACTGCAAAACAGCACTTTTCTACAAATAATCTTGGTATTTTGCAAGTGCTGCTGTGGAGGGTGGCTTCTTTCCCTTACCTTTCACTTGTAATCAGACTTCTTTCTCTTCCTCTCTCCCTTTTCAGTTACCTTTTTGCTTTTTCAGAACCAGTTTCTTCTCTCACTGGGCAGCCTGTAATGATGGTGAAGCCCAGTAGGTTCTCTGCAGTAGCTTTTGGGAAGGGCTCTGTTGGGCTTTGGGTGTGCTTACATTCTACACAGCTGCTCTGGAGGCCAAACTGCCCTCTGCACTGGAGCCTTCAGGGTAAATGAGTGTTGGGAAACCTGACTGGAGTATCTGATCCCAGCTGAGAGTATTCATAAGGCTTCAGCCTGCAAGGCTGCTGTATCTTCAGCTGATTTAAAGTGAGAGAGGTGTGAAAGGGACAGGACTGCTCGCAGAGGGGAATTGTAGATGGCAGCATTCCCCCCTGCTCTCTGTTAGCACCCTTTTTGCTTTGCCTGTGTAAATTAGCCATAACCTGCATGGTAAGGATGGAGTATGCCAAAGGCATCCAGCTGGCTAAGAAACAGGGTTTGTATTGGGGACAGGAGAGAAGATAAAACAGCCACACATCACTGCTGATCTGAGGTTGTTTGCAAAAAAGTACCAGAAAAACTCCTCCCAGTTTATATTGCTGGTCATGAAGTACCAAAATAAAAATAAAATTTCTAGCTCAGCTATGCATGATAACTGGCAGTAGCAGGGTGAAGTATGACTGCTCACCTGTTCCTCCCTGCAATAAAATTTGTTTTCTGCTTTTCTTCCTGATACAAGCTTCCAAAACTCTTGCAACCTTCAGTGACAAGCGTTTTGATTTGCATTTTGTTACTCTTGTGTTCTGCAGTCTTGATTGGAAGCCTTTTATATGGTTTAAAGGCTTCAGACTTTATGAAATGAGACCCTGCACTTCAGTGAAGTTTGTGAGAAACAGAGACATGTATGGAATGGCTCCCTCAGCTGCTGCAGGGATAGACCCACAGGAGGTGTCCAAATTCACGTGGAACATTGCAGGGGGTGGAAGCCAGCAGATGAACACTAACAGTGTCTGATTCAACCTGCTGGGGGGATTATAGTGAGCCAAGGCAAAACTGTGACTCTTGCCTTCCTTCACACTTTCAGTGCCAGAATTGAAATGTGCTTCATGATACTGCACTGGGGACTGCGTGTTGGGTCTGTGCTTTAGATCTGGCATTTTTCCTCCTTCATGCTTTTGCTGAGCAGATTGTGCAGCCCACATCCATCCATGCTGTGTCCCTGCCTTTCCTCTTCAGCACAAATACTGCCTCTCCCTTGTGCCCCTTTTCCCCAGGCTGTTGTGGACTGTTCCTGTGCACTGTTAGGTATTTTCTGTGTCCAGCCTCCAATCCAGACGTGTTGCAAAGTGGATGAAATGTCCTTTTTCTGGCATGATCTTTAAAAAATATGGTGGGATAATGCCAACAGAATGGCCTATTCCTAGGCAGATGGAGAGACAGTGCAATGTAAGCATCAGGAATTTCACACTGACAACAGCTAATGGCACTTCCTGAGAGAAATTTTTCAGAGGGAGGGATGGCAGCTCAAATCCCCACTGAATGTTTTATTTGGAGACTTGTGCCACTTTAATGTCACTTATTTTAGTGAGCCTGCATGTGAGAGTACCTGCTTGGTCTTCATATCTCGATAAAAGAGAAGACTCTCGGGATGCTAAGGAGAGTCCCTTGGTGACGCTTTGGCTCACTTCTCTCACAGGCAGCAGCCCCTACAGCAGGGTGGGAGTTCTCTCCTCTCTGGGGCAGAGGCAGATCTCCTTTCCCAACACCTCGCAGTACGAGCAGTGAGCTCCTGACTGTTTTCCAGGGTGGTGAGGTGGGGCACCCTGTAGCTGCACGCTGAATTCTCTCTGCTCCCCGAGGCCAGCCTGGCGGTGGGCAGTGCTTTGTCTGTGTGCTGCTGACCATCCCTGTTCCTCCTTCTCTTGCAGAGAGGCGCTACTCCCGATCCCGCCCCAAGGCCCTGACCCCGCTGACGGAGCAGGAGGGCGAGGCGTACCTGGAGAAGTGCGGGAGCATCCGCCGGCACACGGTGGCCAACGCGCACTCGGACCTGCAGCTGCTGGCCATGGCCTCCATGCTGCACACGGGCATGGTGGCCGAGGAGCCGGACGGCTCCGAGCAGTGCCTGCTGCTGCAGCCCGGCTGCTTCGGCCACAGGCAGTGCTCCAGCGAGCCCAGCATCGCCGACGGCCCCGACGGCGCGGCGGCAGCGGGCGCCAGGCAGGACCCTGCCGAGCTGAACTGCACCTCTGTCAGCTAGGAGGAGGCTGGCCCACGAGTGGAGAGCTGCATGCACTAAGCTGGACACAGGGGTGTGTCATCCCTGCTGGGAAAAGAAGAGAAAAATAGGAATTCTGCTCATGCCATCGAAGTGGGCTCGAGGGTTCTTATGGCTGAGAATGCTCTCTAGACAGGTTCTTTTACCAGTCTGGGATCATCGTTGATGGAGGTACCAGGCTGCTCCCAAATGACCACTGAGGGCTGTAAAGGTTTTGCTGTTGAACAGCACAGTCTGCCTTCTGTAAGCTTTCTCCCTCTACTAGTATAAACCTTTTGGCATCAGGTTTCCTTCTTTTTCTTTGGTATGATACAAATTGAGTTCTTTCTGCTTTTCTCTATCTTTCCCAATTGTGATTCTTCTTTGTTCTTTGTCCCTGCAGTAGAGACCTCTGTGCTCGGTGTTCTCTTTGCTTTTGGTGCTAGCGTGGTGAATGCTGCACACTTCATTTCTCTTTTGAAATTGAACTCAGGGATGAAACCATCCTGCAGAAAGATCTGAAGTGGCTGGTGAGAGGAGGAGATCCTTTACCTTGCTTCCCATGGGCATGGATGAAAAGTCCAAATCAGAATTAATCAGACTTCCTTTTATCCAGGCCCACAGAGAACTGAGTATATGTGGAGTCTGAGCTGAGTTTTGGTTCCAGTCATAGCTTGGGGGTTTTGGTATTAATTGGGTGAAAAGGATGACTGGGGTGTGTAAATTGGATGCAAAATATACTGAGCATCCTTGCATTTGGCATCAGTTTGCTCTCAAAATTTCAGTGATGATTGGGCTATGATGAAAGAGAAAATGAGATGGGAAGGAGATGCTGCACTTGTGTGGGAGATGTACAAGGGCTTCTCAGCACTGGGTCATCGTGACTCCAGATCAGGAGGGGATGATCAGGATTTCATCCTGGACTTACCCTGGTACTTTTAGCACTTGCAGATTTCATGAGACTGAGGATAACAGCGGGGTGTGGAAAGGAGCCCTGCCTCAGTGTATTCATGAAGTGCTCCTGACCTCCAGTGGTATCTGACTCAGTGCAGCACTGCTTTTAAGATAAAGTGAGGCTCTTTGCAGTCTTTGGTTTTGTTTTTGTTGTGAAGATTAGGAGTGGATCCAGTTTCCAGCTGTCTGTTTCAGGCACTGCATTCTGCGGTGTCTGCTTTGTAGCATCACTTGGAACTCCAATGCTGCTTCTGTGGGGACAGATCCAATCTGTTTGAGCTGTCCCCACGATACTCTGCTGCTGTCTTGCTAAGCAGATTTGCAAGTGTAATTATAGGCTTAGAGGTGAACTGCAGTGCTGCCTTAAATGTCAAATCCCATTAAAAATATGGACACAACACAACTACCACTTGAATCTACTCCAAGTGGTACTGTAGATAAGTGTGTCTTGACAAGGAAACAGAAGGTTAGGCTGAGCATCAGGATGTTTTTTGCATGCTATGACATTAACTGCAGAATTTGCCCTGCTTCTGCTGGACATTAAACAGTTTCTGCTCCACTAGCTGCACTGGAAGTACAGCTCTGACCTGCCAGGATTCAGCATTAGTGGCACATGCAGCAAAAGGAGAGCAAGTTATTATTTGGCCACAAAGCATCAGAAATACCAGCTATGAGCTCAAGCTGTGCTGCCTTGATAAATGAGGGTGTTGCATTTTCTTGTGTGGTTTGCAATGTTGAGACAGATACTTGGATCTCTCCTTTTCCCTCCTGTCAGCAGAGCTCTTGGCCTTTGGGGAAAGGCCGAGTGTTTGGATCACCAGCTGTGCTTTCCGTGTCAGGAAAGGAGGTTCAGGCTGCCTCCTCCTCCTGAGAGCACCCACAGCCCAGCAGAGGCCAGGAAGATGTGCCTTACAGCAGCCTTCCCTCAGATGGATTACAGGACAAATTGCTCTCCTGTTCATAAATTGGACTGACCAGGCCAGCTTACTGTCCTCTGCCCCAGGGCAGCCATGGGCTGTGGTGGAGCTTCAGAACTCTGTGGTGGCAGCCAAGCCACGCTGGCCTTGCCTTGGCGCAGTCCCTGCAGCATGGGGCAGATGATGGTGTCCTGCTCACAGTCAATTTCTTTGGCCCTTTGCCATGATTTAAAGCCTTCTCTTGGTCACACTGAGGTGTGTGGGGAGGTGGTCACCCTGCAGCATTTCAGTTCACTCTTATGAATGCTTTTCTTCTTTCTCTTTCTCCTCTAACCCATTTGCCTTCTGTAAATACCCAAATCTTTTCTATTGGAGAGCAGCAGCCCGTTTTAATGGTGAAAACTAGAATGATTTATTTATTTCCTGACATATTCTTGGATCATCTCTAGGGCTAATAGGAGTTAGTCCTGGTTTTAACTTGAATTTCTTTCATTTTACACACATGTATGATTTTAATTATTTTGGTTTTGTATCTGTTACCTTGCAAAAATTTGCACCAAGCCCTCTGAATCATGCACTTCCCCCCTTGTTTTGTTTTTATGGAGAATTAAAGCTGGTGGCTTTACTTTGTAAACTGAAGTAAACACAACTCTGTTCTGAAAACCACACCGAGAGTATGGCCGTGACCACCACATTTACAGCCACGTGAGATTGCACAAGCCTCTGCAAGCACTTTTCTTTTACAGATGGGGCACACCTGAAGGAAGCCTGTGGCTGGGAAGCTGTGCCGTGTTGGCAGTGTGGGGCTGGCCTGGAGGGGCCCTGGGAGCAGCTCTGGGGGCAGTGCTGAGCGCCTGCTCTCTGCTGAGGAGCCTTCCAGTCCTCTGGAAGCAAAGACTGTCCCCAGGCCAGAGCTGCAGCATGACAAACACCTGCATTTTGGATACAGATTCTGCTTTGGGGTTGCATGGTGTTGCTGACCATGTCACACAGCTGTGACAGGGCCACAGGGCGAGTCTTTTCTACGCTCGTGGTCACCAGCTTGAAGAAACCTCCTGGAGGAGCTGTCAGAATGGGAAGAAGGAGTTTCTCTCACCACCTCCTGAAGCCTGTTACCTTCTACTTTGATAATGACCTAGACTGAGTCACCTCTCATCACACTGAATCTGTCTTCCCTTTTTACTCTGTCTCCTTCTTAAGGTAAGTGATTTATTCTGTGTCCATGCAATTCTGTCATAAGCTTATTGATGGGGCTATTCTTAGTAGTACTGACCTTTTTCCTGATATTCCCCATAGCCAAGCACATGTTTTTATTGCCAGAAAGCAGAGCTGCTTCTGGCCCTAGCCACGGGGATGGCAACTTGGTTTCTTTTTTTTTTTTTTTTTTTCAATCAGAAGACTTGCAGTCTATCTTGCTGCTTGGGACTGATGGCAGCAGGGTGAACACTGCAGGGTTTGGATTGTCTTTTCTTTTTAGGTCCAAATGGCAATGGGTTCACCTGCTGAGCCTTTTGGCACTTGTCACTGAGTCAGCAGATGGAAAATATTTGGCTCTTAGAGGCAGCCTGCATCCCCCAGAGAGGAGAAGCTGCAGATCTACTGAGAGACAAATTGTGGTATTTATGGTATACTTAGTTATGTGAACTTCTTAATTTTGCTTTAGTCTCAGAGTAGCAAACTTCCCTAATTGGATTCTCTGTTCCTTCCCAGCCTGGCTCCTTCCCCATGCCAGCAGCAGCACTCCGGGTCCTGGCAGAGTGGTGCACCTTCCTCACCCTGCAGGGAAGTTGTACATTAGACAAAGCCACCAAATAAATGGGCGTCTGAGCTCCTGAAAGAGGAGCTGGCTGTGTTCCCTGGCTGCCCCTTCCCCACTTGGACAGGTCTGCACAGAGCCAGCACCGCTTCCCACTCAGGAAAGCGGGGGAGAAAGCAAGACCCACCCTGGCAGGATTCCCCACAGTGCCCAGGGAGTTTCCCAGGGGTACCTGAGCTGGAAATTCAGCCCACGGTCAACATTCTCTGTAGGAAAGTCACTGCAAATTTTCCTGTTAATTAAAAGTGTGAAGAGCAGGGTATTTGGTATTTCCATGAGCCAAGAGGAGGTAATTAGTCATCCTATTCATATTTCAAATATGGAAGGTGGATCTGGCAGGACAACAATAGGTTAAATGGGATATTCTTGCTTGTCCACATATTTGGAGAGTGCTTTCTCTTCCCCCTTCTATCCCAGCAGCTCCAGGTAAGGGGCACCAAGTGTTCAGCTACATATCAAAATATTTAGAACAGAGGTAGCAGCTTTTAAAGCAATTTTGCAGCAAAGGTACAGCTCATTCTCATCAATGTGGTGCTCAAATTGCATGTTGTAAAATAGCTGCCACTTGCCACCTGAGAACTGGCTGCCTTTTATTCATTACTTGCATCTGAAGATACCTGGAACTCCCTTGTTGGTTATTTCCACCTGGGAGAGCAAATGCTGTATAATTGTTGTGCCAGTTTGCATCTTTCCTGTGTGTAAGCTCACCCCTTCCAGGAGTCTAATCCTGCCCCAAGCACGTCTTCAGGTCTTGTGAAAGCTGTCCTAAGCCCACAGGGAGTGGCAGCTCAGGTGTTTGAGTAGTTTTGGGTGCTTATCTGCAAACCAAGTGATGAAAAGAAGTGACAACTCCAGTGCATAAGTAAGTGAACTGAAAATTGTCATTATTTATCAACAGTTGCTTGCTGTGCATGACCAACACACTCTTGGGGCCACAAATATGTGCTTGTGTGTAGGAGACTCACCTGTATGGGAGAGGGCAGTAGAGAGGAGGTATATGCAGGTAAAGGAAATAGATGACTAGATTAATCTTCACCTGAATAATTGGTATAAGACAAGGTAGAGGATTATGGTTTGTACACCAGGATTTGCAATGAACAAAAGGAAGGCAAACTCCTTAAACAAAAAGACTGGCTTGAAGGGTCCCACCTACCCTAAACTCCTGCCACAGAACAGAGCAGATTTTCAGTAGCTGTGAATTGCAAGAGTATTCAGGAGCGTTGCTGTTTGAAGTGTCTCTCATTTGGCTTCAAAGCTAATTCTCACTTATGCCAAGAGCTAGTTGATAATTCTTGTGGCATAATTATTATAGTCTGATTATTATAGTCTGTGCAGTAACAACCTCTGTTACATTGGAAAATAGATTGGAGTCAGAGAGTCATTCTTTCTGACCTTGAAATTTATGAAGACAGCTGCATAGGATCACACACAGGAGTTTTCTGTGATTTTTTTTTAATTATTATTTTTACTTTTTTAGAACTTTTTTTTTTAACCTAAAAGAGTAACTTCTGTTAGAATTGTTTGGGCTTCTCAAAAACAAACCACTTACAGGGCACTCAGTCTTCAAGTCAGTACTGCAACAGGACTACCTAGAAAGTGACAGAATTTATTTATATTAAATGTCAGTAAGAAACCACAGCCTCTGTGCCATAAATCACCTGCCCTGCAGGCCTCTGCAACTGATTTACACCTGTCTCTGGTAAGCCAGCCCTCTCTTTCACTGGGGGTTTTTAATCCTCTTCACACTGAAGGCTTGTTGACTATCATGTCATTGGTTCTTGGAGTAGAAACTTGTTCACCCTTGTCCCCGTATATCTGTCTCATGGCTTCACTATGACAAGTGCTAAACCTGTCTTTCTTCAGGCACATCTCAGGCCAGTGGATTGTGTGTTTGCTGTGTGGTTGGATATAAGAGATGAGTGGTGGGAGAGGCTGTTCTGCAGGAGAGAACTGACAGTACGTGTGAAAAGTGCCTCTTAAGTGGTAAATGCACTACATCTACAAAAAACACTCTCTTCCAATATATATATATATTTTGGTGGGAATTGGAGAGGAGTTCTGATGTGCATTTGGAACTTTGAATCTGAGATGTAGAACCACTGTCCATTACAAGTTTGAGTGAATGCAGAGGATTTCTAGTGATTTTCCCCCATCCTGCTGCTTTTCCAGAAGACAGTGGTGGATGGCGATCACACGTTGAGCATCGCTGATTTTGGTAGTGCAGATGAAGCTCCTCTGAGCTCCTCCATTCAACCCGTCACTGAATGCCATCAGTCTCTCTTCTGGCTCTTAAATGTTTGACATCTCTCTTCCCTGAAAGCAGACTGGACACAGGCAGCTGCCCACTGGACCCACAGTCCTGGTTAAATCCAGTGGCTCTTCCTCAACAACACTGTGTTAAGGAACCTATTTTGTCTGACCATCCAGGAGCTGCTCTGGCAGTCACACTCCCACCCCCTGAGCTGTGGGAAACCCTGACCTGAGCTGGTAAGGAACCCTTTTCTCTGACTGTGAGTGTGGGGTGTGCAGCAAGCCAAGAGGGGCACCCGTGGGGTCACTGGAGCCATCCCTGTGAAGGGGCCTTGTTCCCAGCAGTGACAGTCTGGAGTGCTGCGAGTGCCATGCCTGAGTGACTCCTGAATGGTCAGGCAGGAAAGTTTCCCTGACAACTTCAGGGGAAAGGAGCTGCCAGCATCTAGTCAGAGTGTCATTCCCCCCTCAGAGTGTCCTGTGGTCTTTAAGAAGTCCTGCTCTTTGAAATCAAAGTAAATGCTGCAGTAAATGAGACCTGAGAGCATTAAGCCTAGCTTATTGAAATGTATGAGCTGGTGTGGACAAGACACTCACGCTTGTCAGGGACAAACAGAAAAGCCCATTTTCAAAAGCTTATTTCTTTGGCTTTACCCAGTGCTTAATCTAATCCACTGTTTGTCTGCATCAACATAGCTGTCCTCCATTGCCTGGGTTTACAGTGTGGAGAGGAAATTGTTCAAGATCTGGACCTCTCTCATGTTTTTTCTTTTTTCCTGACTAATTGTTGTAGTTAGCTGATTGACTCACAGAGCCGGTGGTGCCTTCAGAGGGCAGCAGCAGCCTCTCTCCACTCGTCCCCTGGCTTGGCAGTGCTTACAGAGACTCAGCTCTCTGGGAAATAGAGTGAGGGGCCGTTCAGCAGCAGCCACTGCTCTTTGTAGGGAGCAGAACTACGCCTCTGAGGGAGTGACGATTTGCTTTGCTGATACGTTCTTCCTGCCTTGCTTGTTTGGGATTGCCCTTATTGGGGGAGCCTCCAATAGGCTTTTGAGAGTCTTAGAGGAAAGCAAGTTTGTCCCTTGAGGGTCTCTTACCCTCCAAGGCTGTCCTCCCTTCCCCAGGCTGTGCCTGGGACCGTGGCACTCCTTGCCCCTGTACCCGCTGTGTGCTGTGGGGCCTCTGGCTCGGGTTGTACCAGGTGTTACTGCAGAAAATGTGGGTTTGGGAGGAGAAGGACGAGAACAGAACCCATGGGCCAAGCCCTGGAAGTCTTTCTTGCAGTGAGGGGTCCAAAACTGAGCACAGGATTAGAGATGCGGCTCAGAGGAACTGTGAGTTAGTACAATTCCATGGGAGAAAGGCTTACCCACGCTTTTACTCTTTCTCATTTTGGTAAGGACAGGTGATGGTGTTGGATGCACAGTTCTGGCTCAAAAACCTGGGACAGTTGGACTGGACTGGGGAAATTTTAATTAGAATTTATTTTTCTTTATATAGATACATTATTATGTATTATACATGATCTATTTATAGTATACAGTGTATATATTTAATGCAGTACATCAATATAATACTACATTTAATTATTTAAAACATGTCTTTTTATGTATATAATATGCTTTTTTATTTTTGTATTAAGTTTGTTATCTTTATAATTACTTTATTTATCTGAGACTATTACAACTGGACTAAGAATATACAGGAACCAGAAATAGGCAGAGGTTAAAATATGGCTCTTTTGCATTCACACCTTGGTTTCCACTGCTGTTTGACAGCAGCCAAGGAACCAAGAAATCCACTGTTCATTGCTGTCCTGGGTGTTTTGTGGTCTGACCTCCCTTTTCCCAGCAGCAATGACTTGCCTTTCAGGATAGTTATGTTTCTACCCATATAAAGTCTAAATCTCTTCCATTCCCAGAGGATCCAAAAGCACACCCTGTACAGATTACCAAAATGAATTCAAAATATTCAGTCCCTTCATTTTATCTAGAAGGATGAGTACAGGCACATGCCTGTATAAAGGACTTTTGCATGAAGAAACTCAAGCTCAGGAAATTGTTTCTAGGAGGTGAATCACACTGGAGGCACTTGCTTAAGCAAGTCTAAACTGCACACTGTGAAGTTTATCACACCTGGGTGTGATACTGAAACTAGGAACACTTGTATGTGTCACCTTTCCCTGGCAGTACCTTCGAACACTGTTAGCAAAGGCCAAGGTCATACCTGGCTGAAACTATTCCTTCATTAAAGGCAGCAACAGAAACAAAGTTAAATCTTGGAAAGAAACAAGCCCATGCAGGCAGGAATACCAGAATGGAAATAGGAATGCTAACTCAGGCCTGCTGTTGTAGGATTTAACAGGCCAGACTCCTGGACTTCACAGCTTCACCTGCCACCTGCCGTGTGAGTACACAGTGAGAGGAGCAGCTGCTGCTGAAGACAAAAGGGAAAACCAGCGAGTTATTAATGCTGGTCTGTAGCAGGAGTCAGGACTCTGCACATCAGGTGAGACAAGGAAAGGTTTGTGGTGTTGCCTTTGTTTTTTTTCCTACCAGTGTGTCAATTATCAGCTGAGTTTAATAGAAATCAGGGTCTGTCTTAAGAGGGCTAAGAAACTGAAACCTGATGTTTTTGGACAGTTTATCACAGGGCTTTTAGGAAGCTATATCTCCTGCTTCTAATCAGCTGAGAGAATGGAGGAGGGTTTTGTTTTTTTGAAATTGCCAGTACCAAACTGCTAAAACACTGTTCTGTTTATGCTTTGTTCCCTTCACTGTTGAGTGGGATAAGGCTCTGGACAAAAGGCACCAGAAAACACGGCCTGTGAATCCATTCTGCCCAGGCCAACACCTATCAAGTCTGGCCAAGTCAAGCCAAACCTGCTCCTGCCTCAGTGAGAAACTCAGCTGGAATCTTCGGGGTAGACCAGGGCTTTTCCCCTGCTTCTTCAGCAGATGCCTGGCTGCAATAACCATCCCCCCTGGCGTGGCAGAGCAGCCAGCTCCTGGAGACAACAAAGAGTTGAGTGCAACAGAGGAGCAGCATGAAATCTCTGAACTCGGGAACACTCAGGCTGCATGGCCTCAGAGATGAGTCAGAGCACAACCTCAAGGAGAAGAAGGCTCACTGGTTGAGTCTGGGACTGCAGCTAACAAGGAAATTATTTTCCTGTTGCACAATCTCCTTCTCACACACAGTTTCATGAAGTTTCCTATTCCATTGGAGAGGAAAACCCCCAGCCCAAATGCAGCTTTCAGAACTGTGAAATGCAAGTGGTTGTTTCAGTGGAGCAAACATTATCACCCGAAGAACAGTGAAGCAGGGCCCCCCAGCATTTGAGCAGAAAGATTATCTTCACAATGCTGTCTTTATTTGCTTTGCATTCAGCATGCACTAGCAAGGTGAATTATTTTTCACAGTTTTTGTGTTTTTTTGAAACAGGAAGAATTACAGTCTTTCAGAAGGGTTGAGAAGTGGTGGCAACAGGTCCACTTGGTATAAAAACATGAGTGAGGAGGGACTGAAGATATGACCATTATTTCAGAATCTTTCTGCTTCTGTGCAGTAAAGAGGAAATGAAAAAAGAGAGAAGACAGGAGAAACAAGGACAGTTCTGGCTGAGTTTTTGAGCATCTTGGGTTTTTTTTAATGCTCTTGTGAACTGTAAGGGACTGCAGAACCAGCATAAACTCTTTACCCATTCTGAGCCCATACAAGCTTAAAATAACTTAAGCAAGTATCTGCCTGTGTGCTGAAGAGACATATATTCAGCAGTGTGGTTAAGTTTAATTGTAAAAACTTGAAACTTAAAAAGGAGAAAGACCTGAAGGCCACAGATCCCAACATTTGGTGCTTCAAGGTCGCTGTGAATGTCAGGTCCTGTGAGGGTGGTGATGGCACAAGGGTTGACTCAGTCCAGCGTGGTCAAATTCTCCCTTCCAAATGGAGTGGACAGAGGCTCAGTATTGTAATAAGTTAGCTGAGACTCCATTTTCTTCATGTGGGAAAAGCCAATTCTCTATTCATATAACTAATTTTATAGTTTTCACACACCTCGTGTGCAACACCTATTAGCTGGTAGTTTACTTACTACTTCATTTTTTGGTTAGAAGGTGATTTGTGTGTATGTGCTAAGATTCGGGCTGTTTACATTTTTCCTTTATGGGTTCTCATGGCACAGATCTTATTGTTTACACAGATGCACTTATTTTCCAACCCAGGAATAGGTTGTTGTGTTAATGAACTTTTCATACCAAGAGTGTTTTCACATGGGAACTTGCAAATTGCTTAACTACACTTAGAAGAGATGACAGCCTAGCTATTAACTTAAGAGAGCAGGCCTGATTTTATGAGGCCTTTCTTTTATAATTCTTCTACCTGTCACAACAGATGAGGATGAGACCAGTGCCAGCAAGTATTTCCTTTGGTAAGGTTTTGTGCTAGCATTGAAATTTCCTATTTAAGTGGTATGACATTTTTGGGTTTGTTTTTTTTTTTAATCTGAGATGAGTAACAGGCAGAATTCATCAGCCCTCTTACTCATTTCATCCAGACAGGCCTTAGATTCCCTCCTCACCATTTTTGGTCCATTAACCTCCCCTTGCATTTGCTGCATATGCCAATACCACACTCAACCCTCTTCAGGGCTAATTCAGGAAGTTTTGTTCACTTCTGTAAATGCTGTCTTGGAACAGACTAAATAGTCACAGCTCCTAAATGAGAGACAGCACAGAAGAGCTGAAGTTTAGCACGGTGTAGTAAGGAATGGCTCAGGGAGCTTCTCTTTCCAGCCACAACAGCTGGAGTGTTTGGCTCGTGCTTTTTGGGGATGAGTAAGGTAGCAAAGAAACTGGTTTGGTACTAGTGAAGGATTTTAGCAAAAACCCCCATATTCTTCTTGTGAAGTCGCTGCAATGAACTGGTATTTTTGTTCAGGAAAATAGCCAGAGTATCAGAGTATCCTGGTCCGTAGCTAGTTCAGCCTTTTTTTTTTCCAGAAATGTACATGCACATTTGTATTTACACAGGTGTGAACATGCTCCTATATTGCTGCTCTTTTGCACATGGACTTTCCATTCCAGGAGCAGCTGCAAATGCCAGCTTTTCCTGCTTATAAAAAGGTCATTATTACTCCATCTCATCAAAAGAAGATTTTAGTGCACTTAAAATATGGAACACTAAAAATAGATTAACACAACAGATAACCAATGTCTGAGCAGGCCTTCCTATCCCTTACTCAGGGAACCTATTGGGACCAACCTAATGGATGAAAGACAAAGTCATAATTAACTTGACATTAACAGCACATCATTGCAAAATCACTAACTTTACTCAGAAGAATCTTAACGTTTTGAATATCCCTTCCTGCAGATGCTACTAGAAACAGATCCAGGCTGAGATAAATCAGAAATTGCAATAAAATCTGTACTTCTCTTACTGACAGAGGAATTCCCTCTGTTGCAGTCTCCTCCAACAAAGTTTCAGCCCATAGTTGCTTTTATGACAAATAAAACAAACAAGCAGATGTGGCCAGAGAGGTGAGTGTGCAGCTTTTTTGAGTTACATCTTAAATTACAAGATAAATATGAGAACACTTAGTTTATTCTCTATTACATGAGTTGTATCTTCTAGTAATGAATAAAACTAACAATACCCTTCATAAATGCCAGAAGGTTTTTATATTGAAATGTATTATTTACCTTCTTGGTGCTGTATGATACCAGCCACCTCTGAAACCCACAGGACAGAGAAACTACCACAGCATCAGTTGTCCTGTATCAGTTAATATTTTTGAATAGCCCTCTATATGAATAAAGATGCAACATACAGTGCACAGTTTAATTAGTTTATTTTTTAAAGTTCTGTCAGAAACATAGCTGTGCATTAATTACAAAATATATTAAACTATCAGTCTATTTATCAAGGGAACAGGAGTACTTCCATTTTGTTCAAATGCAAATCAACACAAACCTTTAACATTGACATAGAATAACCTTTTGCATCCATCATCAATGTATTTGGTCTGCTGCCATCTCTAAATAAGAATAGAAAGGTCACCCTGATTTCATTTCATTAGCAAGTTTAATCCCTTGATAGCAAACATAACCAGACATATCATGAGACCACTTAAAAAACAACTCTATACATTTTACATTATCTGAGCTCCCACATATACATTACATACCAACATTTTTAGCAAAATAATTTTCCCTGCCCTGCAGGGGAAGACATTCAGAGGCAAAGAGATAACACGTTCATAATATATTATAACTGGGAAATTCGTGCCATAGCAGCTTTGCAAACACACATCCTAGGAGTCGGTGACTTAAAACATGTTAAAGACAACAGAAGTTTGGAAGACGAAGCTAAGCCACTTTGGTTTATTTAAACCACCTTGAGATCTAGTCATGCTGCAAAGCATTGAGTTACAGAACAAAACCTCACCGCTGAACAAGTTACACAGGACACGAGTTAATTAAAATATTTCTTTGATTTGGAGACAACTCAATGCTGCAGACCTTTCTCCTTCCATTTAAATAGTTCCAGCAATTATAACTCAATCCACCATGGTAAAACAAGTTCTCAAAAGAAGAGATTTGAAGAAAGAGGAAAGAGGAAAATGGAACAAGTACACTAATAAATATTTCATTAAGACTGATAATCTTTTTACGACAGTAAGATTTAACTGATACTTAGCAGATTAGCTCTGACAGTCTCTCATGTAATATTCTGACAGTACAGTAATTTGACATCAGAATTCTAGTTGGTAATATGAAAATATAAAACCAGTAGAATAGCAGCAGTGAATAAAGCATTCATATTACTGTGGCCAATACAGAATTATACATGCAGTAGCCTTCTATTCCTTATTGGCTTGTGCTATTGTACAATTTTAACCTGAATCATTTAAACCCTGCCACCACAGAGTTTCCTCCTCAGAGGCAGAAGTCCATCAGAACTAGCAGATAAGACTCAAAGCAAAAATTCCATTCAGAATGCAAATCTTCAAAAGCAAATAAAGTGTTAATGCATTTAGTGGGTCTTGGGTATAAATGATTTGAACAGAGAGTGAGGACATTTTTCTTATTGCTAGGCTTGAGGAAGGACCTGGAGCAGGAAGCAGCTCTCAAATGACAAGTGTTTTTCTGACTGCTTCCCCCTCCTGCCCCCCAAAAAACAAGAAGGGGAACAAACGAGAACGGCAGATTTTGAGCGTCTTGAAAAAAACATGGGTAGGCAACGGCCTGAAAATGGAGAACTCGTGTCAGTGCCTTCTGTGCAGAGTGGCTCTGTGCACTGCCATGGACATCAACAGCTCTTGGTTAAGAATGGCTTTACTGGGAATGCTCCAACTGAAGACACTCCAGAACAGTTCAGCTGATAGGATGAGGCTGTTCATTATAAAATCAACTTTGGTTTGAAAGCTGAGATCTTTCCCTATTTTGAGTAACATATGCTCACCTGTCCCCTAACAACTGAGAATACACTAAAGTCACCAACAGCTAACTGCATTTATCATTAGCCAGGAAGTTCATGTTTCAGTAGTGACAATACTCCATTGAACGCAATCCCTCTTCCATCTAACAGGTTCTACTCGCACAGGCAATTTTATTCATCTGATTATGATGAACAAAGTGGTAGGTTGGGCCCTGAAACTTTTACCTCTCATGCAGGCATGCAGGCAGAGTATCCTCCCAAACCACTAAACTATAGTAAGGAGTCTCTCTTTAGTCTTGTCTCTATTAAGCAATGTGCCCTTTCCCCACTGGCATTGCTTGGATGAGGCCAAATAGTTGGAACACTCTTCAGTATCTCTTAAGCTACAGTGTCTCCAGTCTTGAGGTTGTTTCACTAGCTTGGATAAATAATACACATAAGCTCATGCATTGTTTAGTTATTTCTTCAGTATCTGAACACGTACTTAGGTTAGGGGGTGAAAAACCCTTTTTCTTCCCTCCTTTTAAAGACAAGATTCAGAACTTTATCAGCACCATGAAAGTTAAAATTTTTAGCACCAGTGAACTTGAACTATTCAGCTTTGACTGGTCAAAACTAACATTTACATGGCATAAAATCAGTCAGTACAGAAAACAATAATACACACAGCATTAGAAACCTCATGAACTTTCGACACAGGGAATCTAGTGTTTGATAAAGGAGTAACTCCGGAAGCCAGATTTTCCTCCTAAAAGCAAACAGGATTATAATTTTTCCTCACGCTGCTGAATTAATAGGCTCTCCTTACCATCCAAATTGCTGAGTTGGCCCAGCTCCTGTTGTCTAAAAGGGACAGGAGATATCCAAAGTAGTTGGATGCTGATATGGCCAGCTGTCCACAGAGAATTCGCAGGGGATGAGTTGGGTACCTCACCCACAACACCAAGGGATCACTTGAACAGATGCAGGTCACAAGTTCAACTTTGGTACAAATTCAGGTTTCAACAACAGTAAAACAAATTCTGCATCACCCACTCTGTTCAGTACATCCCTTTGCCCCTGTGTGCACTCATAACCTGAAACACATCCAGCACTAGGAGTTCCCACCAGCACAAAGGGATTTCATTCAAATGCTAAACTTTTATATCTCTTGATGATTGTGGTTGGCATTCTGGGCCTAGAGCACACACTTATTGAAAGACTTATCAAAATAAATAGAATTAGGGAGGCATCTTCAGACCACATTACAAATATTTTTTTAGTGAACTCAGTTCAGAGTCATTTAGCCTTCTCCAAAACACTACCTCGTATCATTTGGAAATACCAAGATCAACTCTGCATCAACGTGCAAATTCCTGAAGGAGGAAAGGGTCAAAGCATACCTGAACCCTTGGTGACATGAACAAAGTCTCAACCCTAACTTCAAACTTCAAGAGACACATAGCCCATGCAAAATTCTAGAGAAACTCTCTCAACTTTCCCAAGCCCTGCGAAAAAACAAATTAAAAAATCCCTCATCTTTATTAATTTCGCTCCTTCCTTGCAACAGCATCTATTCCAAGGCACTGAGGTGAAAAGACTTACAGGTCTATTTGACATGACTTAAGTTTTACCAATCTGAGATGCACAGGTTCTGCAATAGGATTTTCCCGTAGGCAGTTTTGATCAACTTTGATTAACTTAATTTAGTTAGCTTGCTACAGAAGTAGCTTATTATTTTAAGAGAGAACCTTACCAAATATTTAAACATCTGACCTCATACAGACAAAAATATACCAGCAACAACCAAGTTCCATTCAGGTGAAGATCAGCTATGTTGGCAACGACGATCTTTTACAAGCGCAGCCTCTGTGGACAGTGAAGCACTTCTGTGGTGTGTGTGGAAAAACACGAGTAAGGCTCCACTGCTGTGGCTGAGACTCACAGGCTACATGGCTGCGTCGGTACTGCGGGCCTGGAACCCTTCTCTGCGGACACTGTTCAAGTCCAGGCGTGTCAGAACCTCGCAGCGCACCAGGAGCGTGTCATCCTTGATGAAGGTTCTCTGTTTCAAGTTCTGCAGGTGCATGAAAGTCACGTAGCCAAAACCTTTTGGGTTGCGGTGAATTGTCGGTCTCTGGAAGGCCAGCAGCTCTGGCTTGGCTTCCATCACCTCTTCGTGGTTCTGCCGTTCTGGGCCTTCTGATTGATCCAAAATAGAAAGTCGTATGGTGCCCTGGAAAGGCCAGGGCAGGTGGCTGTCATATTCCCCTTGCATAGTGTGGACAAACAGAGAGATAAAATTAGCACAGCGCTGAGCATTCGGTAACTGGATATGCAGGCGCAAGCACAGCTTGTAGCCAGGCTTCCCTGTATAGAAGCCAGGACTGTGCATCACTACAGGTCTCTCTTCTTCCTGGGCTTTCTGCAGTCCACTGAAGTTCTCAATCTTCCAGATATAAATACCATTACATTGCTGTGCCTCCATTTCAGTAATCTTCCCCTCCAAATTTCGGATAGTACGTTTGAGTTCTGCCATGTGAGTGTTCTGAGTCTCCATTTTAGCAATGAGTTCCCTGATTTGGTGATCTTGTCTTACCAGACGACCTTCCAACTGCTGAATAGTTTCCTTGAAGTTTTCAACTTCTGGATTGCAGTCATAGGCAGCATGAGACACGTGTGAGAAGAGGGCAGGCTCAAAGGGTAGGCCATTGATGAAGGGTACAGGATTTGCAGCAGTAACACTGATATTCTGAAAACTCTGAGCCATCATCCTCATGTGAACCTGAGTAAACTCCTGCATATGTCGTGCCAGTTCATTCCTTTGCATCTAGGATTTAAGAGATATGGCATTAGGAACACATTAAACATCTGCATTCACACTTTAAATGTGGCTCTAAAGAAAATCAAACAAGTAGTTGTTTTTGTCATGTGAGAAAAACTGCAGTGTAAATCAAGGACAAAGGTGTGACAAAATAGCACTTTATCAACAGAGAGCTCCAAGTTTAGGATCACTGTTAGGAAAAATGAAAAAAGAAGTTCAAATACCAGTGGGCAAATGGCAGAAGCGTGTAGGTTGGAAAAGACCTTTAAGATCTTTGTGTCTTTGCCTGATGTTGATACAGCTGGGCTTCAACAAAAGTGTAGATATGAGGTGATTTCAGCATAGAACTGTTAACCTGGGAACTTAAGATAGAACTGACATAAATGACTGCAACATAAATCAGATATGTACATTATTGTTGTTGTTGGCTTGGGACTTTGGTATGTCACAAACATATTCTTGTTAGAATATTTATAATTAGTAATACCATATTGCATAGTTGCATAATTCTACGTAATGTTTAATAAGGAAACCTTTGATTATATTTTTACAGAAGCTGCAGCATCTCCACGAAAACAAAAAAAATTAAGTTCTCCAGAAAAGACTGAGAACAACTTATTAAAGGCCCACACATTATTATAAAGACCCACACTTCAAATGGAGACAATTTTGAGTAAAAAACATGAAGTATTTCAGTAGAACATACAGTGAGCAATAGGAACAGTACATTTCAAACAGTGCACCTAAAATTAAAAGCAAGATATGAAGAAATATGGAGTATTTTACACTGAAAACATTCTTGTCAAATATTCCAAAGGCAAGCACTGTGTATTCAGGGTCACCTTCTTGTTATTGAGCATTCATGGTAAAAAAATTCAGCTTTTGTAGGAGTGATAACTTCCCTATGAAACCATCATTAATTATGGTGTACACTTTCAGTAACACTGTTGAACTCAAAACAAAGACATGGTGAAAGTCTGTTAGTGATAAACATATTTAGAATTTTTCTGTGTTCTAAATCAGCATTATACTCCCTTCATCGATTTGCTAAATTGCTCCATAGTACCAAATGGTGTAGGGAAAAATGTGTGTGGAAATGAAGGGGAAATACCCATTTTTAATAAGAGGTATTAAAAAACTAGAAATAAGAGTATCTAGATTAATAATTTTACAATTTAATAAAATTGATTTTCTTTGTGGAACCCTAGGAGTCATAAGCATATTTGGCCACAACTTTGGAAGAAATGCTAGAAGCTACTTTATTGACATGAAAGCTGAGAAACATGAAATACTAAAAGGAAGGTCATCAAGCAAATTGTTCGCAGAGCTTTTTAAATTTGAAAAAGCAATTTTGAATGCAATGCATCAACATGCACTGTTTCAGAATTAAGATACCTCAAAACAAAAAACCCACAACCACAAATCACTGAAGATTTTGGGCTGGTGAATGAGGCAAGAATAGGAAAACACAATACAAAAGCAACAGCCAAAATCAAAAGGTTTGCAATTCAGAAGGTACTGATGCAAGGCTTACCTTTTCAGGACACCCAAAGGCACTGTAAAAACATGGCACTGGAGCAGTAGGACAATCATTGTCATAATGGTTAGGCATCTAAAATAAATCAGATTTGATATTACTTCTCCATCAAGAATATCTTATCCAAAAAGGATAGAGCTGGATGGATTTTGAACCGGTACCTGAAGTCAGATCAGTATGTAATTTCTTATGGGAAATTTCTAGGTAATTTCTTAAGGGAATACAGAAGTTTTGAACAAAAATGTTAGCTGATAAAAAATAAACATCCCACATGTATGCAGCAAAACATTTCACTGACTTTGTTTTTACATTTGGTCTCAGAAAGCATTCAGGTTTCCTGGCTAGACCAAACACCTTTTGTTTGTAGCCTAACCTCCAGCCAGATCAGGTTCAGTTCCTTCCCTTCTGAAGGACTACTTGCACATACTTATTGTGTCTCTCTTTATTATCATCTTTCTCAAAAAGTTCAAGTTCAATTTTTTTTGTGGTCCACATTTTCCAGATCCAGATCAGTCATCTCACTGCTCTGGATCCTCCCTATTCACCCTTCCTCAAAAGCACAACAATTTCAACTGATGCCTCACGAGCCCTAAACAGCGCAAAGGATAATTCAGTGTTTCACAGGCAGAATCCCTGTTTATATAACCCCGGGTGTTTGCCTTGTTTAAATAGCACTATGAATCACAAGGCTAATAGAGATCAGTTATTATTACAAATGTTCAGCATTCTCTGTTCCTCACTTCTGCAGTTCATTATTCTACCTAACAACAGACCTTTTCTTTTGTCATTACTAAGCTCAATCCTGGTTTTCAGAGTATTTGTGCAATTTTACAAGATCATTATTTATTTTAACCCAGGCCATCAACATAGTTTCCATCCCATATTAAACAAATCAATATTTATCATTTTCCTGCCAATGAAATTATTATTGAACAGAAGAAATAATAATGGCTATTACAACAGTAATGGACAAGCAGAATTCCAGCCAGCATCCCAGTTTGATAGTGAGTTTACTGATAGCTATTTCCCAACAGTGGCTTTCCAAGTACAAAAACTCTCCCTCTCTGCCCAAATCAAAGCCTTCTCTTGTAATGTCAGCCATAACCAATGGCAGTTGTTGGTATTTTTTAAACTGTGTTCAAGATCAGAGACATGCAGCATGGCCCCTGTCAAGAACCAGTACAACTGAACAGTCTGATGTGCAGCCAAAATCCTGCAGAGGTTTGCCAGACTGCAACTGCAAGCTGGAGCAGCATTTAAGGAGTATCATACCTGAGTGGACGTTTTCAGAGACAGGTAGGTAGCGATTTAGCAGCTAGCAGACCAACTGTATCTCCGCGTTTAATGTTGGATTAAAGAAGCAATGTAAATACAAAACACCTGGCTTGGAATAACCAGAGACAAAGGGAATCTCTTACCTGCTCTCTGATGAGCACCGTGTTGCAATATTCACAATACACATTGGCAAGTGGGCAGGTTTGGTCATGCAGCTTAAGTGATCAAACAGAAAAAAGAAAGGGGAGAAAGCATCAGTAAAGTTACACAATTTAAGAGAGGGTCAATCACCCTTGATCATACATTGGATTTTTATTTATATTCCTAATTCCTTGAGCATTTAGCTGTATGCAACTGCAAAACAAAGACAATCCCTTTACCCTGAACAGTATGTTTTCTATTACTGTTTTTTCCTGGACTTATACAAGTGGTTCATAAAGTTGCAGATACTTTATTTCCTGAAGCTCTTATGCTCCAATGAAACCTGATTTTAACCATAAGTTTCTAAAATTCACGTTCAATTGTACTGGAACTATATGAAAGAGCTTTTTTGGTTCGCTTTTTAAATTTGTATTGTTGGACTGTATGAGGTACATTTGATTGACAAATCACAATATTAATATCCAAGGACATTTAATAGTCCTTGAGATAAAACACATCCATATAAAGAAATGGTAACAGCAAAAGGAAAATATTATCCTCAGTATCACCTGAGTGAAAAATGTAGAGCCAGGTGAAGAATTCAGAAATTATCTTGGTCTTGTGTAGTAGCAGATATGCCCCCAAAATTTATCTCCTGATACATCCTCTCTCCCAGTCATAAAAACTGCAAATGTAAATACTGCTTTTTGTACTCTATGGGCAGTAGATACTGGCCTGTCTGATAGTAAGGTCAGAAATCAGTGGTTCTAACACAAGTCCACAAGTCTCCTCACACCACATGGTTCCCAATATGTTTGTATTTAAGGACAATCTCTCCCCACTTTTGCCTGTTCCAGCCTAATGTCCTGAGTTTGTGGCTTCTCAGCTGTGCAGCAGCACAGAAAGCTGTTCTAGACCAAAACTTTTTAGGTTTGTTGGGTTATTTTGTTTTTGTTTTTTTTTTTTTTTTGTTAACTGCTATTCCCTTTCCAAGCAGGTTGAATGCAGGTTGACAGACTGAGACTCCTGCTCAATACCTCTTTATCTTCATAGGCCATAGGCGTGGCACAGTTTGGGCAGCACACTTGACGCCTCGGACACTCCTGGGACATGTGCTCCTTCAGATGGTTCTTTGGGAAGGTTCCTTGGCATTGTGGGCATTCCACAGTGGAAAAATCACACTGCTGCTGGTGGTCCTGCAGAAGGGCAGAAGAGGGATTTGATACTTTAAACAAGAACTATCATCTCATCTGTTTTCAAGAGAAAGTACAGGGCAAGACAGACGAATCACAACCTTCCCTTCATGCAGGGAAATCCTTATACACTTATGCTGACTCCACCAACAGCCTGTTCCTGTCCCGTTACTAAGGTCAGGGTTTCACGGATTCAGAGCTTTACGAAAGTTCTCAGTAAAAATTTAGTTTTATATTTATCCTTTTAACTGCTTAATTTAATATATTATTTTCCAAAACAATTATTTCAACTAATATATGTAGCTACTTTGAGAGACTATTAAACTGACTTTAAGAAACTTGTGTGAAGCACAGACACAGCTGATCAAAAGACGAACATGAATGATTGTCAGCAGAAAGCTGCATTAGTACAATTGTCATGCACTGTGATGTTCACTGGAGAATCACCTAAGTACAATTAAATACTCATTAAAAACCCATATGTGGGTTTAGTCTTGAAAGAAAAGTGCACTGAGTCAGCATAAATGAGTACCAGGTATGACCTGGTTTATTTATTATTAAATATTATTACAATATTTAGGTAATTTCAAGTTTTTACTTGTCTGTGAAAACAAGGTTCCATATTTTCAAAACTACTTCTCACCTCTAAGTGCCTGAGCTCCATCTTCATGCTGCAGCCCTTGTTGGGACACCTGACCATTAATGAAAGGATTTCCCGTTTGGCGAAGTTGTCAGGAAAAAGTTGATTTTCAAGCAGAATTTCATTGTCTACAGGACATTTGTGACCTGCATCTCTACAATGCAGAAAAGAAGGAAAGGTATTCCAATATTACCAACAGATTTCCAAGCACTTAATTTAAAATATTTTTACACCAGGAAGACATTAGTGGCCAAATAATAACACAGCAATAAAATCTTTGAAAACAATGGTAATTATGTGGCAATGACCAGAAAATATGAAATGTATTTCAGAAAAATTGAAAACACACACTTTCCCTGGAGGTGGCATGACTGTGGTTGCAGCACTTTATAAACTCAGTTTTATTTGTACAAATGCCATGTTAAGTACTCTGGAAACAAACTTGAGGAATATGTAAAGACACTAAGAGCTTACATTCCTGCTTCTCTGAGTACTTCACATAGCTCAAACATCAAAGACTATTTCACATACTACTTCAAAACAATTACTTAAACTTTCTTAGACCTCTCATTTCTCTCTCATTTTCTAAACAGCCAAGGCGATCACAGGTAAGAAAAAAGGCAAAATTGTCTTTTTTTCCACATTGACTTCATCTGTTTGGCATTGCATTGCACACTGCTCAGTTTGCTGGTTTTGTTTTTCAACCATTTGATCAGTTGGTCATCCCTCAATTTCATTATAAAGCAAACAGGGTGAAAACCTCCAGACACAAAAATTATTAGTAACTATGAAAGTTACACTGGATTTGGAACCAGGTGTTGCATCTGAAGCCATTTTAATAGCAAACAGACGAGTCAGTGCTAACTGGTGGAGGTTTGGAATCTGATGGAACAGGAATGCAACCTGCACAAGGTAACTAACAGCCTGTTCCAGTTCATCAGGTTCTGTGTACCTGCATGTATATACAAAAATCATTAGAAATGGAGTAAAAAAGGAGATCACCTCCATCAAATTTTCCAGTGTCAGCTCATTCTGAAAGCAGTAGACCAACATATTGATTCACAGTTAATGCAGTGAAAGAGGCATGAGGGATCAGAGCTCCTGCATGCTAATGGAAACACCAATAAAATGGAAAAATACATGGGGTGGAAAAATGTCAGAGAGCACTTGTGGTGCAAGGATCAAAGGCCACATCATTGTCACTGCCTGCAAGCATGGAGGGAAGTAGAACCTAGTGGGCTGTGGAGACCAGGAAGGAATTTATGTTCTTTGCTGGAAAAGGAAATAATTGCTCAGCAACTCCATCAGCAATACTGCTAGAGGAAGTGGAGGTAAAGTAGCCACTTCAAAAAGAGGCAAAGAACTTCCTCACAAGTTTTGCTTGCAGAGCAAGCTCACCACATAGCTGAGAATCGCACTCCTAAACGAGTGGAAGAAAGAAAACACCTAGCTTGCCTTGTTTCAGAGCTCCCTGAGACCAGTGTGATCTTTGTCACAAGCCAGAAATGCTCCCTCACTTCACAACCTACAGGAAATCAGTTTTCACAGGTATAACTTGGTTACAAAACCCCTGTTTAGTGGAGTATAAAGATAGCTCAATAGGCCTGCTGGTAAGACAGCAGTTTTATTTCTACAAAGAAAAGCCGATCATGAGTAAGAGCAGTCAGCAACAGATTCATTTGAAATAATGATTACCAAATCCCCAATATAAATAACTAGCAGATAAAGGGTGAAGTAAGAATGAAATGCAATTTTCCAAAGTAGGCAAGTGTAGTAAGGAAAAAGCAGTAACTCATTGTAGGATATTAAACAGGCTTCAAATACCATTTACAAGGATCAGGATTGTGTTTAAAACACTGCTAAGATCCATCTACAGACAAAGATGTTACTATATACTTCCTGTGACAGAACTGAATTTATGCACCTCATCTCTAACTTACATTACAGTGAAGGCTTTCCTATGCTAGAATTATTTATTAGATTGCACTCTGCCACTCACAACAGTGCCTGTGAAACAATGGCCATCTGCTACAAAGTACGAGGAATATTCCTGTAATTTCCCTTGAGATTAAAATACAGGTATCAAGAGTAAAGCCAGAATAATTCTGTAAGAAATGCTGCTCTGTCATTTTAGCAAATGAGTGGTTTAGCCAAAAAGCTGAGACAGTTGGCAGAGACTTTAACTGCAGCCATGCCAGCTGCTGGATGAACTGCCAGCACCCAAAGATTTCCCTGCTGCCCCTTGCTACCTCACAACTCTGCTTTTCCAATAATCAGAGGTTCTGATATTTGGCAAGCTCTACTACAAACCCTAAGTCAGCTTTGCCCTAAGATACAGGAAAAGACTGGAGTGAAATTGAATTAGTGACTGCATCCGAAGTTAGTTCTTCTAAAATTTCCAGCAATCTATTTTGTTGACAAGTAACATTCATAAACTCATTTGTAGTTAGGTAGATAAGCTTCTCCTCTCCATAACTTATAGCACTTCAAAGCAGTTCAGACAGCTTTATTTAAAAAGCTGCCAACACTTTTTGGGAGGCAAACATTTACTGTGATCAAATCTCATCTAATCATGTCCTTCACACTGTAAGATCGAAGAGTCCAGTTTTTAAAAGGTTTTCCAATTTTTTTTCTGATTGCAGCCACAACTTCTTCAACACAAACAACTACAATTGTTTGTGTAAGTCACAAGAAACAATTACTCAAGAAATACTTGTCCATCCTTCATTTAAAATCCTTAATCTCTGTGTTCACCTGAGTTAAGACAGTGGGGAAATGAGGAATAAAGGGAAGCAATTTTTCCTGATCAAATGAAGGCTGTGACAATCACTTAGTGGAAAAAAACAGTACTTACAGAATGTAAACTGTCACTTTCCATTTTCATTTTAGTTCTGTAGAAGCTTCTCAATCCCTCAATCAATCTAGTACTGTAGACAGTACAGACTGCAAATCGATACCATACTGTAGACACTACATAATCCAAATCAATAGCTTGATCTATGGATACCAATTAAGCATGCAGTTCAGCCCTTCGGGGATTCAGAGAGGTCTGGCACTTCAAGCTGTCCTCCCTGCTTTCACATGCAGTCACTCAAACTGTCCTCCAAAGACAGAGTTCAGTGGGGAATGAGGGAAAACTTTTACTAGCAATGAAACATCTGAAAAATGTTGATCTACTGATCATCTACCATCTCAAAAGAAAAAAATGCTTTTCACCCTGTTTAGTATGTTTCAGTGAATACTAAACAGTGATGACTGTTTAGTATTCACTGAAACAGTCATCACTATTCATAGATACACAGAAAGGGAATAAAAGAAGCAGAAGCTTCTGCTCATGGTCCTTTCCATGGGGAAATTCTTCCTGAGAATTTATGTAGCAGAAACTACAGAGAAACCCACAAAACTCTGTATTCAGAGAACATAATTGCTGGCATACTATTCATTTAGTGAGCTACAAATGATGGATAAGGAAGAAAAAGAAATGGTATAGAACTATGGACAAATGGTATGAAAAACCAATCAAGAAAGCACTGTCCATTTTGCATGCTATAAAATAAATATCAGGGAAAACCACAGCAAACACTGAAGACAGTTTTATGATCTTTACACAAAAGTGTGCGAAGTATGGTTGAAAATGAGCCAATTCTACCTATGAGTCACACAGAATTGAATATATAAATTCCTATCAAAGTGACATTTGAGCTAAGTGAGCAACTGCTAAGAAAAAAATTGGGCTTATGCTGAAAAGAAAAAATCCTACAGCATTATATCTATCAATGGAATTCAATACTCACTCACACATTTGGGACACTGATGACTTCATTCCAGGTTTAAGGCAAGTGCTCTCTGCAAGGTACTCTCTGCCCTTTCAATCATCCATTGCTGTAAGTCCAGCCTGCTCTTGCCTTTGTATCTTATTTCCAGTCCCTCATATGGGTTTCCTCTCTCAAATCTAGTTTTGTTCAAAACTAGTCCCTTATCACATTCTCTCTTCCAGCTCAAGAAGGAAGCAGCTAATTTCAAGTGAAGAACTGAAAGCACGAATTGCCTTATCTGCACCAAGAAATCAAATTGTCTGTAGTTTCCTGTAGTTATCAAGAGAAACAATCATTGGCAAAAGATAGGCAATTTTATAATCCTGAGCTGGAAATGGAATTTATTTGGGGGATTTTTCTACCTTTCTTTTTTAAATTATTATTTGAAGCTTAATCAATTTTTTAGATTCCTAATCTGGGTAAGATTGCAAAAATGTACCAAACTATCTATAGCTCATAAGACTTCCAAACTTGTGACATTCTAGCCATATATAGCACCTTTAATGAATAATAAATTTCCAGAGTTCTATTAGCACTCACTGCTGACGCACCTTGGGCAGCCCTATTCAGTTTAGATTGATCTTACACTGCTCTGGTACGTGAATTCCTTCTTGAAAGCAGCTTGCACAGGTTTACCTTATCGATTTGACAATGCAGCCCTTGCAGAAGCGGTGGCCACACGGTGTCTGCACGGCTTCCCGGAGAGCCATCAGGCAGATGGGGCACTCGTACTTGCTCTCCAGGGGCGGATCGAACTCCACGTCGTAGCCCTGCGTCTCGTCGGCGGGCGCGGCGGGCGCGCTGCCGGCGCTGCCCGCGCTCTCCTCCTTGGGCGCCGCGCTGCAGGCGCTGGCCATGGCCGCGCAGCAGGCGCTCTCCGCGTCCCGCCCGCCGCCGCTGCCGCCGCTGTGCAGCAGGCTCATGGCAGCCCGGCCTCGCTGCACCGCACTGCCTGCAACGGGCAAAGACATGGATCAGCTCACAGGATTGCGGGACCCGCCCTCCCAGGCAACAACGAAAATTATCTATAACCAGAAATACGGGAGCAGAGATACAGATCTGGTTCTACTCGAAATCATTTGTTTTGTTTTGTCCCCGTTAGCTTTTTTTGATAATCTTGTGATATGTAGGAAAGGACACTGCATCCTGCAGCACAGTTCAAATACCCCCCCCGCGCCCCTTTCTGTATTCTCTTTCATACGACTATCTGATTTCTGTAAAAAGAGGAATCCTCTCTGTCCTTGCTATGTCTACTGAAGATATTTCTTTACCCCTTCTATATTATTTACTTCTAAGGCATTCAAATAGATTTTGTGTCGAAAAAATTCCATACAGAACCAAGTTTCCTTGAAGGATAACAGCTCAATTCCATGTTTTCCTTCAGGTGTATAAATATTATTTAGCATTTTCTGTATTGAGCAATTCACAATACAGATTTCAAATCAACTTACCTGCAGGACCACAAGTAAAATGTAAGTCCAAGCACCTAAACCAAGCAGCTGATGTGCTGTAAATGAAATTCAAATATACAGCACTGCTGATAACATTTTAGAACTGCCAATAGGACTTTAAATTGAGTAAGAAGCTACACATGAGATAAGGATAATAATTCCACAACTCAAAAGCTATCTACAAATTACTAGTACTCAAACAGTGCTCTTGCTCTCCTTTTCCTCTTCCAGGCTAGCTGGCAGGGAGGACAAGGGACACGATTGTAAGAACAGAAGATAACAAGTCACCTTTCCCTGAAGAGTGGTGGATAGCATACTAAAGCCTGCTTTTACAACTCTTCTCTAAAGCAGGGTGAACTCATAGGAATGAAATGAAAAAGTGCTGGTATCCCCAAACAGATTGCTAGTGTTTCTACACAGAATAAGAGAACCTCAAAAAAAAAAAGTCTTAACAACAAATACAAATTCTAAAGACCAAGAAACCTTCCTCTCCCCTGATATTTTTAATGGTTACAATCATTTTCTTAGAATCCTACTGTGGTTAGTTTTCTATAAATGACAGTTCTTTGAAAAACAGAGATTATCACCAGGTGCAAGTTAGTATGAGTAGTCTGAAGGTTACGGAGCCAGGCATGCAAAACAAGCCAAATAAGCCTGGATTTGATAATCTTTTGCACAGCAGTATAGGCAAAGGTCTCTTGCAGTGTTCACCTAATGAATGCACTGCTATACCATTATGTCATTTAAAATATAGCAGGGGTGGCAATCCAATCAAGAGACAAATCACAAGAACTGCTTATCTGCATCACTACTGCAGATGCTGGAGGCAGCAGAATGAATAGGATTATCTTGACCATGAACTCACAAAACAGAAAAATTTCTTGCCTATATCGGAATTGGAATATCATAACTCACTTTTACAAAATGTTCATGGATGGGAGGAGGACATATAGGTAGTTTAATCTGGGGACTTATTTTATGACACCTTTAGACTATATCAACAGAAATACTAATTACACAAGGCCTCAACTAGCATTTATGGGAAACATATTTTGAACATGTGCAAAATCACAGAAATGTGCTTTAGGCCATCTACATGAGAAACAACTGGCAATACTGCCCATGATAACATACTACGAGCTATTTTTTCCAGCTATCCAGACCAAAAAAAGATGCAGATCTATCTAAAAAAACCCAAACTTTCCATATTTTGGTTAGATATAGTTAGAATAATCAAACCAGAACTTTTATTCTGTTGTATAAATATATGACTTTCCATTTTGTTGGGGTATGCAGGGGTATGAGAAGTATCTGAAGAACAGCATTCCTGACATTTCCAAAATACCATTAAGGTACAGAGCCTCAAAGCACAGGCTGACAGTTCTGAGTTGCACTGAACTGGCCAGCAGTGCTCACTTTCTGCAGAAATAACTCTAGAGCAGAGCTGTCTGGAACTGCACCTAAAGAGTGCTACTCACTTCCACTCTGTTTTCCACCCCAATGTATTGTCCCTATACATTATCTACCACAACAGGCTTTATAACTAAGGCTCCTAAACACAACAGCAATACAAAGACCAAGCATGCTCTCAGCAGCTGCTCCAGCCATAGCCCAGACATGACCAGTTTAATCCCACAAAGGCACCAGCTCCCCCAGTGACTTAGAACGGATGCAGAGGAATCAGTGCTTAGAAAGATGCTTTGTGTGACAGAGATTTCTTTTTTTTCAGTCTGCCATCAGTAGATCTATTCTCTCTGGAGAAGAAACCCAGCTTGTTTCCACTGTTAAACTAACACAACTTATTTAACAACTGCTGATGATCAGTCCAAGGGGCACATTTCATGAAAAGTCACAGGAACTAAATTGGGTCAAGGGAGTGGGAACGTTGGTATACAGCATATTAGAATCCACAGGCCAGCCTGGGACTGAAAAATTCACATTACTCTAAGCCACAGGGGTATATTTAGCGGGACTAATAAAGGGAAGAGGAACATAAGTCCCTTTAGCAAAGTCACAAAGAAATGCAGGAAGTCACAAGAAGAAATATTCAGCTTTACTCAAATACAGCTGTTATATTAACTGCAAAGAAGTGTGTGACTCTTCTCTTAGGCTGTTCCTAGGAAAAAAATCCCATACTATTTACAATTCTGTTCTTATAAAGAAGCAGCCAGAATCTGACTAGGTATAATCTCACTAGCTGAACACTTTGTAGATTTAAGTGCTATGCAAGCAGTGCCTCTTTGGCCATTTGAATTGTTTCTACAGACATAGCAGGAAGGAATATTTAGTTTACAGAAACAAAACTCCCATACCAGAGTCAGTTTAATGACTGAGTCACTGCAATCAGTCAGAATCCTAGTCTGACACAAACCCCCTCTTATTCGTGATATATTCCACTCCTACACGGAGCTTTTTATCTGCATATGACCAAGTGGTTCACAAAAAAAGAAGTGCAAGTATCTTTTTAAATTGGGAAATTCAGGCACAAAGAGGCAACTTAAGGTGATTAAGAACCAGATTTTAAACTTTGTTCATATTTTATATAAGGGTTCCTCCTACTACCCTTATCCATTTCATCTTATCTGTGAGCAAAATCCTCCTTCCTCCACATATATTTCAGGTGTGGGGCAAGGCACAATTTTCCAAATCAAAATCCACACTGCTGTTACTCAAACAATTAACCAAGGCCTTATTACTCCACCACAGTTTAAATTAATTTTGCTATACATTGTAACTCCTGTACTAGGAATTAGACCTGTTTCTTGTGGAAGTTACTTTATCCTCCAAGAGTAGAATACAGGTTTAAATTTTTTGGACAGAGCAGTGCTAAGACAAAACCAGTACAGAAAAGTGTCCTTTGAATGGCAGTGACAGGTCTTTTCCCTGGTGAAGGTAGAGCAGACAATCTGTGACCTTACTGTAGCAGTTTCTCATCTTCCTCTCCTGGGGAATTCAAAAAATGCTTAGGCTGGAAAAGGATGGATTTTAAGCCCCAAACTAGGATATATCCCAAAATCCAAATCAAGCTGCTTTCTTTTATATTATGAAAGAGGTCTCCAGTGAAACAAAAACTAAGATTACTAAAAACCACATCAGTTTTTCTTCTTATTGGTAATAGTTGCTATTCTTCCTCTGTGCTGAACAAAACTGACTCAAATGCAAGTACAACAATATCCAAATATAAATTTAAAACACCTTGTGTACACCACAGCCTTGAGAACTTATCCTATTTTTAAAATATTAGTTGTTTAATACATTAAACACTTTTCTAGACTGCTCTCTGTACCTCTTTTGTTTCCATAACATCCAGCTTTTAGATCCTGGAACAACAGCAATTAAACTGGATCATTACGTGGTAATTCTTGCTTTTGCTAGCGTGAGGTTTCTAAGGCAGAGAAAGTCTTAAATTATTATATATACAATATAAATAATTATAATATACATTACCATAAGTCTGGTAATGTACCTGAAATGCTCTTTTCTAGAGCTAGGAAGTGCTGCCAGACCTGCTGACTCTGGAGATAAAGGGCTTCAGCTTGGGCACAGAGGTATCCAGGCCCTGGGCTGGCAAAGGTTGATTTTGCTCACTGAGGCAACAGCTGTGTTGTTTGCCAACAGAAAGGAAGGTGCTTTCCATGCCAAATAGTAATGGACAGAACTTGTTTGATCATTACCTGTGCTGCAGAAGTCTGGGAATGCCCTAAGGATGAAACTTTCACACCCCAGAAAAGACAGTTAAAGAACAGTTTAAAGAAAAGGAGTCTCCATCCCAGTCTTCCAACTCTGAACCATAATGACACCTTTCTTCACAAAGTAACCTGTGCTCCGTTGCTATTTACACTGCTGCATTACAAAGTGATTAGGCTGATGTGAGATAGCACAGTCAGACCAGAAGAGTAAACTCCTGCAAGAACAATGTACCTTATGATCGATAAAAATTACTTCAAAACAGAATTTAAACTGCCCATATTTTAAATTAATAAATGCATGCAACTAAGCTCAGTACTCTGATTTTTCAACTCCCATAGTATAATGAAGTTTAGGTAGACTTATATGGATTTTCAAGCGCCAAACTCCTCTAAATAAAAAAATCACTGCTATCAGAAAATATCTTCAGATTGCCTGTAAAATCCCACTATCATTAAGAGTATTAGGGATGAAGTAAAAGTAGGCATTGCATACTATTTACAGTGTAATATGAAATCATATTTTCAAGCATTTGGCAAACTTAAGGAATACTGTGCTATCAGTTGCTATAAGGCAACATTTTTATTATAAATCAGGAAGTGCTTAATACAATTAATTTCCACATAACCTTTCCTGGAAAATTGACAATGACTACCCATAAAAATCAGGAATCAATACAGAAGACTATTCCAAATCCTTTTTCTTACTCAAAGTTCACAAATATAATTAATTTCCTTGCAGCCTGGCCAGAACACACCCAGCATGGGGAATGCCTTTAGCACTGCATCGACAGAAAACTGGCTAAATTTTTCTCTTTTCTTCACCTGCCTTGTATATGTGTGTATAGATTTCTGGGTCATAAGACTGACAGACCAGTGGAGTGACTTTGGATAATTTGTTTATGGAGTAACACTTGCAACACTTATTCCCAGGCACATTAATCAATGGTCTACTGATAACTGATAAGCACCATGGGTTTCCACTATGAGGTTTGTAGCTATCATCACTATGGCCTCATCCAGGCACAACACATGAAATTATGCTAAAGCCTTTTAATTAATACCTATAAAACACTTCTATTTCAAAGCTCTCAAATGGCTAGACAAGCCAAAGCAACAAGACATTCAGGCAGAACTTGTAACTGCAAAAACTAAATTCTGCTTTCTTGTAAAAGCCTGCAAGCATGTTGCTTATTTTGTTGAGATACAAACTTACTTTTTTTTTTTTTTCCTTCTAATAGCAGTAACCTTTAAGACATCCAAGTCTTTTGGATAACCACGCTACTCACACCATTTTAACATGTGAACCTAAAGACTTGAAAGAAGAATTTTTGTTTGAGGCAAACACAGACAACATTCTGAGCTCATTAGACTATCAAGAGCTCCTCAGGAGAGCACAGCAGCCCTTGGGAGGTTTCTGAAGCTTTCCAGGTGATTTCTCTTTATTTGTAAAGAATGCTGTCAGGCTTTAATCACCTAAGTATTTTCATTCTTGAATGTTACTTAGGAGACTAGATGGTAGCACACTCACAGTTACATTCATATTTTATCCTATTTAAGTATGTCAAAACAAATTTAATTTCAGTGAGCAGTGGAAGTATACTAGACTGTATTTAAGACCAAGATATTCTGTGGGTTTTTCCATAACCGAAAAACAAGCCCAAGCCAAAATTCCCTGAAACTTTCTTCAGTTTATTAACTTATAGACGGAATTTACTGGGAACTGTTCAGAATAACAAATATAAGGAAAGCACTGCTAGTGAGAAGAACAGTACTACTGAACTCTTTCTTTGGCAGTGACTCTGGCTTATGTTCTCCCTTTGCACACTGAGAACACATTCAGATATGCATTATGCCTTTCTATACCCCTCAGTAGATCTACAGAGAATGTAAGGTGCTGCCCTAGTGGGAACAAAGTAAAGCATAAAGCATTTCAAATACAGGCAGGGAGAGGTATGGCTGTATACAAATGTGATTTCTGCACGGCAGTCTCCAGGCTACATTTAATTACCATCCACCTCTACAGGCATGAGTCTTGTATGTGGCATTAGTAAAATGATCTGAGATCCTGGGAAAGCAAACAGTGAATTAAATACTCATTCTGAAACAACTAAAACATTTCTCCTTTTCACTCCACTTTACACTTACTTTTATTTTCTTTTTGACATGCTTTATACCTGGAATATTTTATGGTCAGTTTTCACAGTTTGGATCTAAAATTTCTTTTTTTTCTTTATTTTTACACATGCTTAGCTAATGTGTGCTACCGAGATACAAAAGTTACTGTGCTTGAAATAGTAAACTCATACAAGTTCAGTGGGTGAAGAAAAGAATGCATGTTCACCTCAGGTACTTTTTCATGCTGAAGTTCCATCAGCATAAGTACCGATTGTGTGCCCTGTCTTTCTAAATACAGTAGCAGTTTTCTAAGACAGAAAGCAGTACTGCAGTGTTGCAATACTACAAAACTTTAAAAGACATTTATGTCTTGACAAGTTCTCATTCATCAGAGTCTGAGCTTCATAGATCTTCACTCACTGGGAAAAGCTGAAGGTAATGTGGAATATGCAGAAGACTTATGCTTTTATCAGCATACTTCTGTGACTTTTTCCCCCCTTCTTCAACTAGAAGTACAAGTTTTATGGCCTTTTCCTTCAGCAGTTTGCTCGTAAGTCTTTTGACAGCTGGTGAACACAGCGCAAAATTCACCCAAAGCTTCAAATCGATACTTTATTAATCACTCACGGTGGTATCTAAGCCACCACAAAATCCACAGAGCTGAGGGGTAGCGCTGCAGAACGTGCCAGAGGCAAACATGGGGGAATACTTTCGGCAAGCTTTAACAACTAGGTCTAAGGGATATAATTAGAACATTTTCCTCCCACCTACAGCTGAGATTTCTGTTTAAGAACGAAAAGACTCAGCGTGACCTATCTGAGCCCGACGAAATTGACGGAAATTACTACTGAAGTAATAATTTATTACTCGTGTTAATAAAGTTACCGTAAATATTAAAAAGTGCCAGTCCCTACTAGAAAATAAGAGCTATCGGGTATAGAAATAGTAATCTATCTTGCAAATTACCCTTTAACGCGTTTTCGAAAAGTTTACTGAGTGTCTGTTTCACGGTGGGAAGAACAGAGCCCAAGTTGAGCTGACGTGCTCCAGACAAGGGGGAGCACAGCCCGAGAGCCCCCGCTGCTCCCACTGTCCCGGGGCAGAGGCGGGACAGTCACCCGGGCCAGGTTCCCCCGCCGGCCGCCCAGCGCGACTGCGAGCCCCGGGCCGGGCGGCCGGCCGGGCTCAGCCCCGCTTTCGATTCCGGAGCACCGCGGGCCGGCGCGCCCCAGCCCCACCAGCGCCCTGCCCCAGCGCAGGCCGCCCTCCCGGCACCCCGGCCCGGCCATGCGCCGAGCCCCGAGCTCGGTGGAAGAGGCCGAAGGGCTCCGCGGGGCCGGGCAGGAGGCGGCTCCGCTCCCCAGCCGGCAGCCCCGGCCCGGGGGAAAAACGCTCCGCGCCGGGCGCCGCCACACGCCTGCGGCGGCCCGAGTCCAGCCGGACCCTCGCTCCCCAAGCCCGGCGTCCGGGCCCTCCCGGCCGCCCTCCCGTTCCGCCGGACTCACCGCGACCCGCGGCCGCTCCCCGCCCGCCGCCGCCGCTTCCGCTTCTGCCCGGGAAGCGCCGGAGCAGCGGCTCGGAGGGAGCGCGGCCCCCGCGGCGCCACGGCCGCTGCAGCGCCCTCTGCAGCCGCGGAGGGGCAGCGCCGCCGGGCGGGGCGGGGCGGGGCGGGGCGGCGGGAGCTGCGGTGTCACTCACTGTCACCCCTCCCCGACACACCCCGAGCTGTCACCGCTCCCCGACACACCCCGAGCTGTCACCGCTCCCCGACACACCCCGAGCTGTCCGCACCCGTGGCTGAATCCTCCTGCGGCGGCGGTGTTCGCTCCGCGCTGCTGATGCTTTTACGAAGAGCCATCAGCATGCGCTCCGCTCCGTCCTGAGCGCTGCTAAAAACGAGGCGCTGGAAGCCGGGGCGCGGTGGCGATGGTGGTGTGCATGCTAGCGCCTTGGGAGTCGCCAAAAAGCCGCTTCTCAGTGGAAACCAAATGTTTACTAGAAACAATTAACCAAATGCTTATTAGACACAATTTCCTAGCCCCGCTCAGCGGTCCCGTGGGGACTCCTGCAGGCACCGGGGCCGGGTGCTCTGCCTCCCCCTGGAAGAGCGCAGAGCGAAACCTCTCCCGGCGGCTTGGACAGCGGAATTTTAAGGAAGGGAAATACCGGGACAGTGTGAACACAGCTTCATTTCCTTACGAACGAACGAAAGGAATTTGGTTGGCTGCATTAGGGAGTTTTCTCGGCAAGAATCTCTGATTAAGACACATTTAAATCCAACAAACTGTTCCCATTGTTTCCGGGGATGTAAGCTGGGGAGGGAGGGAGTTGCTGAGGTCCACAGTTTTCCAGTGATTTTCGGTGTTTCTGTCTGCAAGGCATGATGCTCCCTGGGAACTGGAAATCGGGAGATTGTTCCATGGCTAGAGCGCCTGCCTCCTTCTGCAGGGCGCTGCTCCTGGAGCCAAGGCCATGCCAGACCCAAATGCACACCTCTGAGCACTGGTTGTGTCCAAAACATACTTACATTTTTTGTTAGGACCTGCCAGGAAGCTAAAGAGTTAGGAGAGAGAAATAGCTGGGCCATCAGATGGAGCTCCAAAGTATCACAATAAAGAAATAACATTAACATACATAAATAAGTTGAAACATTGTGGACCTGCTCCTGGAGCTGGCCGAATTTCAGAGCTACCCTTTTTCTCCTGCCAAGTGAACATACTGTATGCTGCTTTCATGAGCTGTAAAACAAGGAAATTCAGCCATTGCATGGCTTTGTAAAACAGATATCCTTAGATAGCGGGGTTTTGTATATTAGAAAAATGTTAGTTTTTGTAATCTGCAAGGTGTCAAGGGCACTGATGTCCAACCTATTTTAACTGAGAATTCAGGAATTATCTGGAGCAACTTATCTGGAGTTTTTGTTCCAAGAATAAATGAATTCTTTTAGTCAGAAGGGTTTCCAAATCTGTAAGGCTTAGGCCCATTATCACATATTAATGTCCATGCCGTAACAGAAATGAATGCAAAAATGCTTTTCTCCACTTGGTGGTGCCAGCTGCACAGGTAAAACATTTTCCAGTACTGGATCTGTGCATCTCAAACTGTTCAGCAATTGTGCTTTTACGGACACAAAACACACTCAAAGCTGTAGCAATTTGAGATCAATTAAAACCTTTAGCTGCCTGCTGTATCCCTTTGAGTCAGTATTTTTCCAAGGTGATTTCCTGTGTACTTGGAAGAAAAGCACTTGACTAGGCTTATGTATGCTCATATAGCTCCTTTGATAAGGAAGTTGATGCCTGTACAGTGTGGTTTTGCACAGGAACTCAGGCTCCTGGGGGGAACGGGACAGGCAGCCAGCTACCCGGGTGAAGTTTTGAATAAACACCCCAGAGGGAGAGATCTGCTAAACTTCTCAAAGAGCCTCAAACTCCTCAATCCTAACAATGCATATTGTCAGGGAACTGTGCCTGCCATTTCAAGATAAGAGAGGAAATCAGTCTGTGACTGCAGAGAGTGATTTTGATTGATATCTGACACTGCAGCTCGACATGATTTTTTTTTTTTGAAAAGGTCTCTCCAAGTTCTAGGGAGGAAATAATAAAAATAGGTGGGTTGTTAGGAAGTTCTGCAAAACAGCAGAGTAGTGAGCTCAGGCCCTACCCATGTAATGTTCTCAGATGTCTAGAAATGCCTCAGCCATGACATTCTTGTTTCACACTGCCTTGGCCTGGAATGACTTCTAGAGCTTCTGTTCTACTTTATCCTGACACTTCCATTCAGATGTTTCTGACTGGGATTTATTTCATGGTTTTGTGTGTGTCAGAATCTGAGCAAGAATATCAATATTTGTCTCTAAACCCTTTTACTTTTCCATGCATTGCATATTCCATAAGTACTTTGTTTCCTTTCTCCATACATTACTGCTTTGGCATGAATCTTTACCGTGGTTTACAGGTGCTGTTAGCCTCTCGTGCAGCACAAAGACTCAGGACCAACCAGTGCTCTGAGACATCAGCTAACAAGAATAGCTTGAGTCAGGATGGATAGAAAAACACCTGGAGGTGCTGGTTGACAGCTCAAAGTGAGCCAGCAGTGCCCAGGTGGCCTCTGTACTGGGCACTGGTGAGGCCGCACCTTGAATCCTGTGTTCGGTTTTGGACTTCTCACTACAAGAAAGACATTGAAGTGCTGGGGCAATGAGACTGGTGAAAGGTCTAGAGAACAGGTCTTATGAGGACCAGCTGGTGCAGCTGGAGTTGTTTAGCCTAGAGAAAAGGTGGCTCAGGGGAGACCTTATTGCTCTCCACAACTGTCTTCCTTTCAAGGACACTGTACCAAGATGGGGTCAGGCTATTTCCCAAGTAATAAGTGATAGGACAAGAGGAAATGGCCTTAAGTTGCACAAGGAGAGGTTTAGATTGGATATTAGGAAAAATTTCTCCACCAGAAGGATTGAAGAGTAATGGAACAGGCTGGCCACAGAAGTTGTTGAGTCACCATTCCAAGGGGATATTTGGAAGACATGCAGATGTGTCACGGCAAAGATTTAGTGGTGGCAAGGTTTGTGGTTAGACCTGATGATCTTAAGAGCCTTTTCCAGTCTAGAGGCTTCTATGATTCTAAGAACTGAAAGCATTGTAAGATCAGAGTAGATAAAGGAGTGTGAGTCCTCTCACCTATTTTAGCTATAGCAAATACCAAGTACTACTACTTTTGCTGATTTTTCTTCTGGCTGACATCAGATGCTGCCAGGTAAGAGGTGCATTAATTGGGAGATCCTGAGCTGCAATGTAAGCATAGTGGCCTCCCTCAGCCACCTTCTCAGGGAAAAGTGTGCAAGTCAGAAATGGATTTTGAGTCCTGCAGTATCACAAAGTCTCTGGAAAAAAGTGACATGCCTGGGTGTTTATGTAGTTTTTCTGCTATTGCAAATTTCTACTTCTGGAGTGTGAAGTTATGTTCACAATTGAAAGGACTTGATGGATCACTAGAATTTTTGCACAATGTTGTGTGTGGAGACTGAAAATTGTCAGGGTGCTCTTATATGACAGCATCTTTCCACTTTGAGTCAGTTTTTGAGATAGTTGCTTTGTGGAGACTAAACATGGGTTTTCTTCTTGGGCTTTCAGATAAAAGATTCTACTGGCCACTGTTTGTGGTCGCCTCTGGCTCATACCTGGTGTAGTACCTACCAGTTAGTCAATAAGTATGTAACTAACTTCTATATTGTTGATTTGTCCTGCCTGCCCAGGGCCTTCAAGACCCCAGATACATATTACTAAAGAGGTAATATCTGTGAAAATTAAATACTGGCATCAGAAGCATGGACCTTTTGTGATCCCTGTTGTCATTCACCCAAACTGCAGAAGTGTGGCTGGGGAAGAGACATTGGCCTTCAGTGAAATAGCTTTGACATGGAACACCAGTGTGACCAAGACTAGGTTCTCCTCTCAGAGAGTTAACAGTGAAGAAACCAGTTATGAAACTACAAAGAAGAAAGCTAAAGGCAAACTTTGTGTTAAAAAACAGTGCAGGTGCTCCTCAGAGAGAGCCTGCATACTTATCTCAGAGCCCAGGAGTCTCACGCAAGACGACCTTGTTTATATGAATTTTGTGGTTAAGCCTCATAAATTGCCAGGTGCCACCTGGATTTGAGAGTTCTGTATTGTGTTCAGTTCAAATAAACTGTGGTTAGCACCAGTGTTGTATGGGGAACTCAGAGGGAGAGGGATAAGTGAGATAAACAGCACTGCAGTGTCTTTAAAAAGCAGAGGGAACACAGAAAGAGTGAGAGCATGCATGAGAGACAGCAAACAAACTTGACATTTGGAACCAACTGGGCAGACATAGCAGCAGCTCTACAAACTGCCAGCGAGCTGAAGGTAGGCTAGCAGTAATAATGACAGCATCCCAGGTGCTTGTAGGACATCCCAGTGTTGGTTCCTTGTCCTGGGTTATGGGCAGGTCAATGGTTTTATATCTGCTTTCTCACTTTAGAGGTTGTTCTGCTCATTTTTGTGAGCCTTTTTATAAAGCAAAGACTTCCCTGATGTGAAAAAAAAGTATTGCAATCTTGCTTGTCTTCAGAAGTGAATGAAATACTGTGATCTGGGGAAAAAGAGGATTTCTTTTCCCTTTTCAAGAGAAAAAGAGGCGATACTGAACACAGCTCTTTGAGGTGATTAAATAACCATGGAGATTCATGCCTGGGGTTCCTTCTATAAGAATCTGAGAGAGGTAGGCAAGGTGAAAAAAGATTGTTCAGCATGACCCCCAACTAGAATAACAGAACACAGGCACATTTTGCATGAGTAGCAGGAAATAGTCGTAGCACTGGGAATATTTCTTGCTCTCCCAAGAGAGCTGCTGTAATCTCCATTGCCTGGGAGCTAGATGATTCAAAAGCATTTGATGAGTAGCCTGTTGGCAACAATTAACTACTGCAGAAGGTGAAGGTCTGGTAACCTGAGAGGGCATCTTTTTCATTCATTCCTTCCAGGACATGTTCAATGAAAGAGGAAAAGAAAAAACTGCTTGAACTTTCCTTTAGCGTGGGTAAACCCTGTCTGATTCATTTGAGCTGCTGATTAGTAGCAAGAGTCAGGTCATGGCCTTGGAGATGAGTGGCACTTACTCAAAGGGTCAGAAGAGCAGAGAAAGTATTAAGTATTTTGCATTAAATATACTCTGTGCTGGCTTTTTTTTACAATTACTTTGATATCATTCTGAAGAGGCATTACACATGGGTTAAGAGATTCTGAAGGTACTGCTGGTGACGGTAAAAATTACAGAAAATTGCATAGGGTGTTATGTAGAAGAGAAGGATCTGTGGGCAGTATAGGGCACCTAGGTATTCAATTACTCTGCAGGTGGTAGGAACACAGAACTATTCAGGGGAAATGGGTTACTCAGAGCATAAATTTCACCAAGTCTGTCACTAGATTCAGACAAGAAAGTGAGACAGTAGTAATGCTCTGAATACATCTGTGCACAGCTGCACCTCACAGATCTGTGAACAGCAGAATACAAGCACACTCATTGCCAGGCTGGATCAGCAATGGACAGCAGGGGACTGCAGTGCAGACAGAGATATTTAGGAGTACAGGCAGCTGGACGGAGCAATGTGGGCAGATGGGGACATTGTTATGGGCAGCTTGTTCTCAGTGGGATGGAGTGAAGAGAAGCTGGGAAGAAAACAAACCTAAATTTTAGTTGCCAAGCCTAATGGATGATTTTAAAGTAAAACTCAGCTCTCAAGGAAAGGGCTAATCAGACTGGTATGTCATTCTGGATGTGGAACTTCATTAATGCCTGCAGTCCTTTCCCAACAGACTCTGAAGGGCTGTACTGAAATGATGCTTTATTGAAAGGTTATAGATGAAATAATCTCAGAAACCCTGGGCATCATCACTTTGGACCACGACTTGCATGTATTACCTAATGAAGGACACCTTCTGAGAAGACACCAAACTGAGATTTCTAGCAAGTTATGTGGATTACTAAGTGATGATAAAATCAGTAAAATAAATCAGAAAAGCTATGTAATTTCTAGTTCTAGTGTATTGTTTTAAGGTACAGTCTTTCTAATTTTTATTACTCACACCAGCCAGAGCAGTAAAACCAAAATAAGTCAGAAAACATAACTGAATTTTCTCTATACTGTTTGTTTACCTTGTGCATAGCCAGGTAATGAAAAATAGGTTAGTCACTCTTGTTGTTTCTATACAATTTTATTTTCTGGGTCTGATGCTGCAGCAAAAAGTTTCTGTGTTTGAGGTGAAAGTCTTGTATTTATATTTATACACACTGTATTTCCAGGGAAACGACATTGATATTACTTTTGGCTGCACCTCTATGAAAGCTAAAATTAGGGTCAAATTGACACAGACATTTTCAAATTTCCAGTACCAGTAATCTTTACAGAGAGATCTCAGCAAGGTACTTAAATGAACAACCAATGTACATTGTATAAACATGCTCTCACGATCAAATCTGAAGCCAGTGTGTATTGCTGTATTCCCTTTGGTGTTCAGGGAACTGTAGTGCTGTGCATCAACAGAGGACACACTCCTCCTGCTTTAATGGAGCTACTCATACTCATTAGGCACATGCTAAAGTACCTTACAAAACTGAGGCCTGAATAAAATCTACACTGGGATTGAGTGCTATGTGCTGCTCTGCCCATGTGGAATGCTACCTGTGAAACACTTCTGACCAGATTCAGAACTAACAAGTAACATGAGAGCCATAGGTTTGCTGGTTTAGATAACATAGCACAAACACACAAAATTCTACACTTCAGACAACAATTGAGTTCAGTTTCACATTAAAAAAATCACTGACTTTCAGAATGTAATGCTGTTGTCTATAGTACCTTTACTCATGGTAAGCCCCATCATGCAAAAGAAGGAAGGGGCAGATTTGGATGTTTACTATAGGATGACTAATGGCTTAATGTAAGGTGCAAAGGTGATCAAATAGACGTGATGCTTCAGGATCAAAGTCAAAATAAATTTAGGAACTCATCTCATACATTAAGTGGACAGCTTTTTCTGGGCCTGTCTGTTCAGAAGTTGTCTTGGATGAGTAATGACTTTCAAAGTATTTCTTAGATAAAGTGATTAGAACTGTTCTATTAAAAATCATGGCATTATTTTTTGGAAAATAAGCAAACATCTTTCTGTTTCTCAGGTGATCTGGTTTCTGTGAGGTTGCAGACATCAGTAGCATCACAAATGGACCTACCTGAAGAACTTCAGCACACATATACAAAATTTTCTGAATGGAAATTCAAGCTCTTCAAATTGCGATCATTTGAAAAAACACCCTCTGATGACAGCCAGCACATAAACAAAGAGCAGGCAGAAGAGGCTGTTTCTTCAAACAAAGAATTCATCCTGCGTAAAGATGAAGCAGTGCCAAGAGGAGAAAAGATGGAGTTAACGGGCAATAGGCAGGGACTTGAGGAAGAAGCCCATGCCATGAAAATACAAGACAATGGAGATCATAAGAAAAATCTGGAGCAACTCTGCCGCATCTGTGGAGTTTCATTTAAAACTGATTGTTACAAGAGAACTTACCCAGTGCATGGGCCAGTGGATGATGAAACTCTGTGGCTTCTGAGAAAGAAAGAAAAAACAGCAACCTCTTGGCCAGATCTTATTGCTAAGGTTTTCAAGATTGACGTGCGAGGGGATGTCGATACTATCCATCCCACTCGATTTTGTCACAACTGTTGGAGTATTATACAAAGAAAGTTCAGTAATACTCCATGTGAAGTATATTTTCCTAGGAACAGCACAATGGAGTGGCAACCCCATTCCCCAAACTGTGATGTGTGCCATACTACCAGACTAGGAGTCAAGAGAAAAAAACAGCCCCCAAGCGTACAACGTGGCAAACGTGTCAAAACCACTGGGGAACGCGCTCGGCTAAACAGAGGTGCGAAGAACCAAGCACAGATAAACAACAAAAATTTAATGAAAGAGATTGTCAATTGCAAGGATATACATCTCAGCACCAAGCTGCTTGCAATTGATTACCCAGTAGATTTCATTAAATCCATCTCTTGCCAGATTTGTGATCATATTTTGGCAGATCCACTGGAAACAACATGCAGACATTTGTTTTGCAGAACCTGCATCCTTAAATGTATCAAGGTTATGGGCAGCTATTGCCCCTCCTGCTGGTATCCTTGCTTTCCTACTGATCTGGTTACCCCAGTGAAATCCTTCCTGAGCATCCTTGATAACTTGAGTATAAGATGCCCTGTAAAGGAATGTGATGAAGAGATCTTGCATGGAAAATACGGCCAACACCTCTCCGGCCACAAGGAGATGAAAGATAGAGAGCTCTACAGCTACATAAATAAAGGTGGCCGACCGAGGCAGCACCTCCTGTCTTTGACGAGGAGAGCTCAGAAACATCGTCTGAGGGAACTGAAACGTCAAGTCAAGGCTTTTGCTGAGAAAGAAGAGGGTGGTGATATAAAGGCTGTGTGCATGACTTTGTTCCTGCTAGCTTTGAGAGCAAAAAATGAACACAAACAAGCAGATGAACTGGAGGCTATAATGCAAGGGAGGGGATCTGGACTTCATCCTGCAGTCTGTCTGGCCATCCGAATCAACACGTTTCTCAGCTGTAGTCAGTATCATAAAATGTATAGAACAGTCAAAGCTGTCTCTGGGAGACAGATCTTCCAGCCTTTGCATGCTCTTCGCACTGCTGAGAAAGCCCTCCTGCCAGGTTATCACCCATTTGAGTGGAAACCTCCCCTGAAAAATGTATCCACTAACACAGAAGTGGGAATTATAGATGGACTATCAGGACTGCCACTCTCAATTGATGATTACCCAGTGGACACAATTGCAAAGAGATTCCGATATGATGCAGCCCTGGTTTGTGCCTTAAAAGACATGGAGGAGGAGATCTTGGAAGGCATGAAAGCAAAAAACCTGGATGACTATTTGAATGGCCCCTTCACTGTGGTGGTAAAAGAGTCCTGTGACGGAATGGGAGATGTCAGTGAGAAGCATGGAAGTGGGCCTGCTGTCCCAGAGAAGGCTGTTCGCTTTTCCTTCACAATCATGAACATTTCTGTAGCGCATGGGAATGAAACCAAGAGGATCTTTGAGGAAGTAAAGCCCAATTCAGAGTTGTGCTGTAAGCCCTTGTGCCTTATGCTGGCTGATGAATCAGATCATGAAACTCTGACAGCAATCCTGAGCCCCCTCATAGCAGAAAGAGAGGCTATGAAAAACAGTGAACTGCTGCTTGAAATGGGAGGCATCCTGAGAACATTTAGATTTGTCTTTAGAGGTACAGGCTATGATGAGAAACTCGTGCGGGAAGTGGAAGGGCTGGAGGCCTCAGGTTCCACTTACATTTGTACCCTGTGTGATGCAACCCGCTCGGAGGCATCCCAGAATCTGGTCTTCCACTCCATAACCAGGAGCCATGCTGAAAATCTGGAGCGATATGAAATATGGAGGTCCAACCCATATCACGAGTCTGTTGATGAGCTCCGTGACAGAGTGAAGGGTGTTTCAGCCAAACCTTTTATTGAGACTGTTCCCTCCATAGATGCATTGCACTGTGACATTGGCAATGCAACAGAGTTCTACAGGATTTTCCAGATGGAGATTGGTGAACTCTACAAGAATCCTGATGTGTCTAAAGAGGAGAGGAAGAGGTGGCAGTTGGCTCTTGACAAACACCTCAGGAAGAAGATGAACTTGAAGCCTATGTTGAAGATGAGTGGGAATTTTGCTAGAAAGCTCATGTCCAAAGAGACTGTAGAGGCAGTATGTGAATTAATAAAGTGTGAGGAAAGGCATGAAGCCCTGAAAGAACTAATGGACCTTTATCTGAAGATGAAGCCAGTGTGGCGATCCTCATGCCCTGCCAAGGAGTGCCCAGAACTGCTGTGCCAGTATAGCTACAATTCACAGCGTTTCGCAGAACTCTTATCTACAAAGTTCAAGTACAGATATGAGGGCAAGATTACAAATTATTTCCACAAAACACTTGCCCATGTTCCTGAAATCATTGAAAGAGATGGGTCTATCGGGGCCTGGGCAAGCGAAGGAAATGAGTCTGGAAACAAATTGTTTAGGAGGTTCCGAAAAATGAATGCCAGGCAGTCCAAAGTCTATGAGATGGAGGATGTCTTGAAGCACCACTGGCTATATACCTCCAAGTACCTCCAGAAGTTCATGAATGCTCATAGAACATTAAAAAGCCAGAACTTCACCGTTGATTCAGGGGGTAGTTTGGGTGACTCCTTGCCACTGGAGGTCTTGGAAAACAATGATTCAGCAGAACCCTAAACGTACAGCACCTTTAGTGTTGGGTTTGTGATGGTGTCTCCCTGCAAGGAATCAGATTCTTCTTCAAACCTGTAGTGGTACAGAGGAGTCTGAAATTTACACTGCCTCTTAAGGTGCTGAGAGGAGTTCCTCTAATAAACACTGTGTGTGTTGGGCACTTCCAAGAGGCAGTGCACTGGTGCATTCACCAGTTGTTATATGAGATGAAAGCAGAAAAAATTGCAAAGAAGGGTCTTTGTTTTGTTCTGGTCATATTGTTTCTAAGGGATAAAATCAAAGTAAACAAGGTTTTATAGCAAGTTTTAGTTTGGAGAGAATATGATTGTGGAGAGTTGTGACAGTTGCTGCAAAGCAGCATTGCTGTTTGTTTCGTTTGCATTTTGTTGAATATTTTGCTGTTTAGTTTTTAAGAGGGCTTGATTATTTTCTTGATGGTTCTTTGGATTTTACAAGTAAAGATTCGTCAGTGAGACAGCTGAATAATTGTTTTGGGATAAAGTTCAGTTATTTTTGTAGAAGATACTAAAGATGCAAACTTTGATGTCACATACTCTAGAAGTATTATTATTTAACATATATATTATACTATTGCTTAGGAACGGATGATGGTATCATCATGCTAATTTACTCTAGGAAGATATAGGAAAGGTAGCTGAAGTTTTTAAAAGATATTTTTATCATAGCTTGTTTACTCTGAAAGGCAAACTTGTACTTGTGCTCCTAAATCAGGATTTACAGTTCCTTGTGATAATCTCATTATATAAAGTACATTCAAGCTCTGCTGTGTAGCTTGTTGCTTCATGAGCATTTTAGACTCCTATGGTAACTTCAGTATATAGTACAATTTGCATTAGTACAGTTTTATTGAATGAATTCCTGGCCTCACTGAAGTCACCAGTAAATCCTCATTAATACCAATAGTTTTACCAAGTGACTTTAGTCACAGCAGTCCCCTTTCTCAGGAGAGGGTTATTGCCTTGATCAGATACATGCCAGTAGGGTATTTCCCTGACTGCTGCTGCTGTACTCCAGCTGTATCTGATACAGAACTTTTTCTCACCTGGGACATACCACATGCACAGCCGCATTTTCCAAATCTGTAGAAGAGGGATATTTATTAACCTCAAAGATAGTTGCTTACATGATTAGTTAAAAAGCAACAAACTCTCTTGAAATTTCTGCATGCCATATTTTTCACTATTACAGCAGTGCTTACTTGGTATTTGTCTTTCTGAAGTGATACTTAGTATATTCATAATTCATAAAATTATGACTTTAGTTCACTGCCATATTCATGAAACATACTCAAGTATCTGAGATGCCTCCAAATCATCCAGCCTTTCAGATCTGCCTCTGTGGCTAGGGTGTTACTGTGTTTGGAGTAATGTTTCTGAAACAAGATTAAATGTGGAAACAATCAAAGCACAGATCTAAAAGAATCCACTTTGTTTTTTTCATTTTGATGTGGCAGAAGTTGGTTTCTGAGTGTAAGTGAACAATGAATTTAAAAGAATTAATGGTCTGAGGTTTGTTTTGTAGTATCTTGTTCATGTTGTTTCATGTTGTATCTTTAAGGGTCTCGCATTTACCATCTATGGACAATTAAAAAATAGAATTAAGAGCTAGTAATTAGTACAAATATTAATGTTATTCTAATTATGCCTTTCTTTTGGTTTCAACTAATTAAATCACTATTTAAAAATGGTCTGTAATTTGGGATTTTAGTTTAACTTCATTTTTTTAAACATAATTTAACACAATGTCAAATCTGCAATTGGGAATAATGTCTTTTTTCCTAAGCAGTTATGAGGGCTACAGCATTTTCTGTATGGTGTATCATGTATTTCTGCACTTACTGAATGTTCATTTCTAGATTAATTTTCTTTCAAATTTCTTTGAAAACAAGTATTTCCTATATAGCGTAAAACCTAGTTTTACATAAGTATCATTCTTTACCAGTAAACGCAGACCACAAATAGAGCTGTTGCCTAGGGAGTATAAATAGCAGGTATAAAGAACATTCTCTAGCAGTTATAGTTTTGCAGATATAGTTTTCATATTTGGTCAGCATGTATTTTATTACACAAATAGTTGCACACTTTTCTTTTTCCTCTGTGTGTATAATTGGGACAGCTGTTTTACCTTATGTTGTATCCTTGAGTTTGCTTGAATGAATTAGGGATTTGTTTAACAATCTTGACTCATCTCATGGTGGTTTTCATTCCATTTAAGTGGTGTATATATAGTTTTGATTTCCTTTTGCACAGGAGTGAATTTCAAGTAATCCAAAGTCATCCACAGCAATGCATTGTTAGTGATATGCATATGTGTCATGGAGTGAGGGACCAGACTTTGTTAATTTTGCACATGTAATTTCAGTCACTCTTACTGAAACATTGTCCAGTTTCAAATTCAGTTTAACAGACTGCCAATACAACAGCAAGTGATTGGTCTCGCTGTGTTTAAAAGGGCTGAGTAAGTTTGATCCTTGTACATATGATTCCTTAAGATAAGCCTTACATCCTAAGGTAACTCATCAAAATGAACAAAATGTGAGTGGGGACAGAGGAAGCAGTGCCATGTGGCAGTATTGTTTTGTGAGATATTTTAAGCTATTAAGTCACATTTCACACTCTACCAGCTCTGGGTAGGACAGCTGACACAGTGAGGTACTATTATCTTTTTGCTTTTCTCTGTTTTTTTAGACTTGAATCTAGTTTAATCTTCTATTTCCCCATTGTTGACATCTTTCTGTAAATCAGTTGAGAATTCTGAGCTCATTAGAACAAACACTGAAAGGATAAGTGAAGCTTTTGTAAACAGAGCTGAAATAACGATGCTGCATGCACACAGCCATGCACTGGAAGGCAAACAAATCCCAGCTGCAGACAGGTGCATCATTTGGTTATGCAGCCTGTTATTAAGCTTTCTGACTTTGAAGAGGTTTTAGAAATATGGAGAGACTTCTATTCATAGTGCTCTTTCAAACCTTCATATTCTCTTTTTACATTAATAACTGGTACAAATCCTTCAGTAATTCACAGTAAATAATTACCACCTTGTTCTGAAATTGTATTGACTATAGTTTTCATACAATCACATTATATACCTTGTTTTGTTTTGTTTGGTTTTATTTTGCTTTATTCTAGGGTTTTGTATTGTGAATTGCCATGTTATAAATGATGTGAACTAGGTTAGAAGCCATGATTCTGCTATCACATGTTTTTCTTCCTCAGGAATAATTCTAATGTCTTTAAACAAATCAACTTTGATTTTTAGTCAAGTAGTTCAGAAACAAACTCTAGATATTTACAGGATCCTAATTTCTGACTACACTGAGTTATTTGCATTGTTTCACTGCATGGCTTCATAATTTTACTTTTTTTTTACTGTATTACAATTTCTTATTTCATTAAACCAGTTTAAAATAAAGGTCTTATAAATATTTAGGTTTCTGACTTTTTATTTCTTACAGTTTTTCAATAATGCACATAATTTCCTGGTGATAGTCTTAGTTTTCATTTCAACTGTGGATATTTTTCACAGTTAGGCTGTTCTAATACCCAGAGGCAGATTCCAGCCCTGTTCTGGAAGTCACTAAATTAACACAAATGAAGATTACTCTGCGAATCTCAGCAGTCCTTTCAGCACCCTTCCTCACAGGCAACTTTTTGGGAGACCACTAAAATGATATAAACTCAGTTTTATTTAGTCTGTAAATGTCTTTTGGTTCATTTACGAATACCATCTCAGATTCTATGTAAAATCAGCCTTGCACTGTTATCACTATGCTAATACATTAAGTGTCTTTTGCATCAAAGTTTGGCTCCTCACTAGAAGTTAAGCTGTAAAGACTAGTTCCAATCTACCTTTCAGTCCATAATTTGTAGCTTAGTTTCATTCTAGTTCAGAAAAATCTTTATTTCTTCCTTACAATGATATCTACAGGTTAAGAGATTTATGTAAACCAACTGGTTAGAATGGAACTAATGATGAGCAAATTAGGCTACATGATTTCCTGTGTAATCAGATAACCAGACATCTAATATCTGGACTTTATATCACCAACTTAGCTTTTTCATCTGACCTCAAGTAAAAAAAAATGTTGGATGGAAAAAAACCCAGAACTCATATAAAGCAAAAACCTAAGCCTCAGACTGTTTTCTGGTAAATTAGGATTTATTATAGGATTTATAACTTCCTTACTTCTAAATCTGTAATAACTGACTGAATTTTACTTTCCATGTACTCCTGTGGGGATAAGATGAAGAATAATTGAGGCCTGTCACAGCTCTTCAGAGTACTGCTTTAGGGGACTGAATAGGGTGTAATTGTCAAGCAGGTGACCAGCTGCAACTACTAATTTTTCCTTAGGTCTTTAAGGAGCTTTGTACCTTCTTCATCAAGCTCAATATTGTCCATGATATAAAAAGACATATTAAAGAGGATTTCATTAGCAGCCTTTCTAGCAGCATCAGGAGAGAGGTCAAGAGGTGCATTTTTAATACTCTTCCTCTGGAGATGGGCATTCTGGGCAAGTGGACAAGTAACTACCAGCTCTACAAAGGAGGTCCTGCACATCCGTAGAGTGGCCAGTGCCCTGTTCTTCCTGTACATATTTATGGATTGAGAAACTGGAGAGTTTATAGGGTTATTGTCTTGCCTTTTTCCAAAGCAAATATGGGCTCCAGTGCCACAGTTTTCAAAGTAGAGACAATAAAATGGAGTTTGATTTTTCAAAGGCTCAAGCCTTTCCCAAAAGTTAGTCTTGTTTGAAATGGAATAGGGTAGGAAATACGGAGGGAGCTATAGCCACCAATCATAAAAAAGAAGTAAGCCAATCTTTCTGTCTTTAATACATAGGGTCCAGCAGTAAATAACTTAACAAATTCCTTTTCAATCTGAATTCAGTATTTTCCTTCTGCTTTGAGCTCCCACTTGCATTATTTCCATTCCTTTCAAAGGTCTATCAGTGCAATGAGTCACTCTGAACTACAACATATGCTTTAGTGCTACCAGTAAAGTTTGTGCTGTGCTTTTGCTGTAAATTAATCAGGTACTTCAAGGTCCAAGCACCTTTCAATAGCAGTAAAATCCATATATTCTTCTCATAGAAGCTGATAATAGCAATACAGTGTTGCTAAAATGTGTCTGGGAACCATGATGCTACTTACTGTGGTTACAAAACACACAGGCCAATTGGATGCAGATGCAAGAGAGATTTACTTCTGCACTTAAATCTGCTTCATTTTATCTGTTAATTCTAACCTGCCTGAGCAGAAACATTTTGTATTGATTAGCTGGTTTTGAAGACAATGAATGCTTTTGAAGTACATGACTCAGGAAATTAGGTACTTTCTGCAGTCTTGAATGCTATGTCAAGTGTCTTCTTTACAGCCTGAAGTTGTATATCTCTTTATGTTCAAGTACTTTCCAATATTTTCTATTTTGTTTACAAATTCCTTTTCCTGCAGCAGCTACAGTCTCTGAGATGTGATATAATGTTGCTTGTACAACCTTTCACTGTGAAGCTGGGACATGGTTTAACCAAGCAAACCTCCTACTCAAATAAACCATACATTTTAAAAAACCACAGCTCAAATATACAATACACTTATGCTATGGGCCCAGTGAGGTATAACATAAAGTCTGTCTGTGAATTGCTTTTTTCACAGCCATAGTTTTAAGTAAAGAACAACAGCTCAGGTAAGAGCTGGAAGGGGCCACAATGTGTGCTTGTGCTTTCCACATGCTGAACATCTGTTCTCATCTCCCAGGGATTCAGGGAGCCACTGCAGCTGCAGGAGTCAGTTCTGGAAATTCAGAGTTGTACCCAACAAGCTGCAACCACACCACCAGTGCCTGAGCCACAAGGTTTTATCTCAGGCTACATGTCACTTCTGCCAGGCCAGCGTCAAGCTTTCCCTTTACAAAATATTGCCATCCTTTTATTTGTCTGCACTAGCAGACAAATTTGTCATACAGTGTGCTGTCCAAGGAACTTGAGATAATGACAGGAACTGAGAGAGGTAACAGGCAAAACTCAGACTGGGTATTGCCAGGGAATTCAAAAACTATTGGGAGTCCAATAATTGTGGGGAGTCCTTTGTTTTTCTAAAATGGCAAAGTGGCAAGGTGGTCGAGTTTTGTTGTGTGAGTATATTGTCCCTTTTTGTTGGTGTTGAGATGGTGTGGTTTTAATGTAGGTGTGGATTTTTTTGGTTGTGTGTGATGAAGATATATTTTAATGTTTAATTTCAACTCTCTAAGACCTATGACTAACCTACAAAAGGGGACATTGACTATTGAATTTCATCAGTTTGAAGGGACTTTACATGAACATGATATTAACTTACTTCTTGGAAAAACATATAGCAATATATACTCTGAGCTTACATGAAGTAACATGACAATGCAAATGGGAAGCTGGCATTGAAATCTATGAATTTATACCCATATCAGGCTGTAGAGAGGGCAATCAGGGTGATGTATTCCCCCTTTAGAAGCTCTATCCAAACTTTAAGCTCCCTCAGCATAAGAAAAGTTTAGAAATGGAAACTTTGTATGGTTGCCTTTTCCTTGCTGTTGACTTGGGGTGGTAAGGGTTTAAGGGGAGTACTGTGCAGACACGCCTGTGTTGACAGGAATACTGAGCTCCAAACACTGCTTTGTAAAGGGGTGTCTGCTCAGGGTCTGCACACAGTGATCAAATAGCTGACAGCTGCTCCTGTTTTTCTTTTTTATTCAGGGATCCAGCATGAGAGTTGGACTGTGAATACTGAGCTATTATTGTTGGCTCACAAATGTTGAGCTGCTGGTATTGATTTTCTGAAAAGATGTTTGGAGCAGTAACAAGAATAAAAAATAAAGTCAAGAATGATTGGCTTCACAAATAGCCAATAAAAGAATCCACAAAAATCTTAGTAAACTCTTGGGCTATTCAACCTTGACAATGTCCTTTTCAATCTGAATCCAATCTTCTCCTCGTGTTTTGAGCAGCCAACCACATTTGTTTCTACCCTCACAATGCTCCACTGGCTCAATGAATCATTCTGAGCTACAGTTTGCACTTCTAAGCTTTCACACTCTACACAGTCACCCTGGGAAAGCAGAGAAAGAAATGGCTAGAGAAGGGCCTGGAGTAAATGATAAAAGTCCTGTTCACCAGAAGGAATTTCTTCTGAAGTCAACGGGAGCTCACAGCATGGGGCAGCTGTGAAGCTAGACCCCCTTATCAGGCCTCATACAGACCTCCCAAGCATACATACTGTCCTTTTGTAAACTTTAGGATTTACAGTATTTGATTTACCCATGAATACAGGAAAAAATGCAGTCATTTTTATTATAAACTTTATTACCTTACCAAATTTTTAAAAATACAAACACAAAGTAGTTGATGACCACAGTAGTTTTAAAAAAGCAATTTAATTTTTACTGTGAGATGATGTTCCACAAGTGTAGCCAAAACTGACATATAATCATTCCATAACTCTCAAAATAAAAAGTTAATTATCCAGAATTAAATGCTCCATATGTAAACTTTCCATAATGGAAGTCCCTGAAGAAAACTGACCTTCAGTATCTGAATATTTCATTATTTCTGATGCAAGGGACTTAAACCACTACTTTTGTTTAAAATCAGAGTAATTAGTCTCATTTTATTTCATTCCACCAACATAAAATGGGAGAACTGCAGATATAAATTGGGTCAAATATTTCTAGAACTACTGACTAAGATAAAAAATTAAAACAGGCAATATAATGCTCTTTATGGACAGATGGTAACAGCACTGACTTCATGGGATAATGTCTTATCCTACCAGCAGTTCCATTAAACTTACCAGGGAGTGAGTTATAGCTAAAAATTCAGCACACAGTTCACCAGTGTCTGGCTGTGTGTTTACACAGTGCCCTCTAGGATGGGATCCCTGTCTGGGTATTACAAAAATACATGTAAGAGACAGAAAAAATTAATGTGCTATGAAATGTATCAAAAACACTGAGATAACTGAAATAAGATCTCTTCAAGTGCCAATAACCCACTTTGCTTCAACCAGTGTTGCCTTTGCCTGTGATTTCATTTCCTCCCAGGTGAATACAAATCAGCAGTGCAAATCTATTCAAACAGTCTCCGAAGAAAGGACCTTTTTGTTGATGTCGATAACTTCATGGTTTTCTTTTTGCGCAATGGTTTCATGGGTGGCTTTTTCAGGCACATCACCTTTTGGGGAGTTTGTAGCCCTTTATTAAGGTCCATGTGCTTGTTGCAGAAGTACTTGACATTTGCTTCTGAGAGACGTAGTAGTATGGTCTCTGAGAGATCCATACACTGCGCGTGGACCCAGTGGCCAGCCCCACTGGAACACAGGATCATTGCAGGCTTGTTGAGTTCTGTCGAATAGAAAGGGACCCAGGTGTTAATGTCAATATTGCAGCTGGCACAGCAGGTGATCCAGTAGCCTGTTTCTGATTCATCCTCTTCATCATCTTCATTGTATGTATCAGCATCGTCAGCATCAAAGCTATTGGCTTCAGCACTAAAACAAAACTCCTCCGAATCTTCAAACGGAGCCGAGTCTCCAGGGTCTTCACTTGATGTCTGACTGCAAATTTGTGTTATCAATTCTTCTTCCTCGTCCTCTTCTGCTCCTTTGCATCTCAAAATGTAGAAGTAGTTTGCATCTGGGATTATTTGTTTGTTGGCCCCTGGAATGCCCAGCAAAATCGACCCTTTACCCATATCACAGCCAAACCACATTCTGCAGTGTTTAATATCTGGTGTCCACTCTGGGCTCACACTTTCAACAATCTCTATCTTACTGTCCTCCAGAACTATGGTGTTACATGCCAGCCGCTTCTGGTTGTCTGAGTGGTAGCCACCAACAAGGACAAATTCATTGTCACTGACCTGAGTCACTATAGCACTTGACACTGATATCCCCCCCGGCAGGATGGTGCAGGTCACAGATGGGCTGCCCAGGGGCAGATCAATTTTTAGCTTGTACAAGTTGGGGGACCTGGTGTTATTTTGAAGTGAGTGGCCTCCCAAGATGTAGATTGTGTCATCTCGGGCAATTGACACGTGGAAAGAAAGTCCATCTTGAAGCTCTGGAAGTATGTATGATGTACAGCATCCAAACTCAAAATCAATGAGAAACACAGATGGCAAACAGTCGACTACGCTGTTCCATTTTTCAGTGGTTCTTTGTGCAAGAGGAGTATACATCCTCCCTCCAAACAGAACACTCATGCTTTTACCCCGGCTATGAACTACATTAATTGTATGCCCATATCTAGCTTCAGGAATATCTCCACCCAGGTCTTTCTCAATGCATTGGAACACAATTTTCTTGCTAGTTTTGCTTACCAGACTCATAAAGTAAATCTTATCAGACAGTTCATTGTTAGGTGTTTTACCACCATGGATGATGTACTGGTACTCATTGGCTCTTGCATCGCTTCTGAGTGTGCAAAGAGCAGGGTAGCGGAGAGGGGGAAGGTAACACGAGTCTTTAGAGAAGACAGCAGGTTTCATTTTGAGCTCATTCTGCTTTATATCGAGGAGGAAAACACCAGTGGGGCAGGATCTCTTTGGCCATCCTTTCTGACCAAAAAAGAACACATGGCCATCAAAATTCAGGAGAGAGAAGCCCGGCTGAAGCAAGGATGAGTTATTGACGGTGGATACCATCTGCAGCGACATTTTGTCTGTTGACTGGGCCATACCGTGGCTGAGAAAATAAAAAAAACCCGAAAATAAAACAGAACAAACATGCATTAGACCCTCTCACAAATATTTAACACTTGAATTTAGAACTTGAATAAATCCTATGGGAGTTGTGCTGCAGTTCACTCCCGGAAACCCACTCAGACACGCTTTTCTGCGTCTTAAGACATGAGTCAAGCATGAGGTGCGCACCACCGCCGCGGTACGCGGGGAGTTTGTGCTCAACACGGGCCGATGGCACACGGAGCCCGCCCCCGCCGCGGCCGGGGCCTGCGCTGGGGCGGCCGCTCCCACGGGCTGCTGGGGCCGGTAGTCCCCGCTGCGGGCCCGGCCCGGCCGTGGGGACTCGGGAGCGGCGGGCTCACAGAGCCGCGGCGGTGAGTGCGGCCGCGGGGCGGAGGGAGCAGCGCCGGAGATGCCCCCAGCCGGGATTTCGTGCCCGTGTGTCGCCCGAGACGGCCGGGCGTGCCGGGCCGGAGCCTCCCGGCTGCGCAGGCCCGGGGCCCCGAGGGCGGGAGCCTCGTCCGGCGGGGCTCGGGCTCGCCCGGGGCGGCGGGAGACCCCCGCCCATCCGCTCCCGGCCGGGAGCCCGCCCCGGGGCCCCGGAGGACGGCGTGCACGGAAACTTCCGATTGCGCGTTTTGTTTACAAGGAAAGCGGCAGCCTTTGTTGACTGCGTTAGAAGCAGGAGGTGCCCGCTGTCTTTGCGGGGGCCGCGGGGCCGGGGTGGATCCCACGCGTGTGCGGGACAGCTCACTGGGGATCGCGGCTTGCGAGGCCCGCTGCCCCGGGGCTGCAGCGTGCGCCAGGCCCTTGGCTTTCATCTCTGCGCTTGGCTCAGGCTTTCATCAGTAGGCTTCAAGGGGTATCCTTTACTCTTAGAAACCTGTTTGTTTGAAGACTGAAAGGAGTTTTTGTAATCAGCCTGGATATTGACTGTGAAAGAGCTTTGGAGAGCACAGACACCAAGGAGGGAAATAACTGGCTGATTCATTGGCAGTGTCCTGTCGTGACAGCAGACTTGTGCCCTTTAGTAAATGTCCAAGTTCTCAGTCCCAGCCTTTGCAAAATCCCCAGAATTTAAAGATGTGAGCTAAATGTTAGAACAAACCATTAAATCCTACATTTTAAAATGTATTTTTTTTTTAATCTTTAGGATTAATATTTTCCTTGTTGTTGCTTTTCGTTTTGCTGTGACAACATAAATCAAGACACATAGGGTTTCTTTTTTAAGAAAGGATTTGGTATCTTCTAGTTACGTGACATCAAAACCTGGGGGGATCTGAACAACATCGTGTAGAGGAAGAGTGGCTGTAAAACCATGGGAGCTGCTGACACTGACTACATCAATTGCCATGTTGTACCACATCGCTGCACTGCTGTCTGCAGAGTGGTGTGGAACTGCTGCGCTAACATAGGGGTCTGCCAGGGAATGTTTTTCAAAGGTGAGATGTTTTCAGGCCAGAGCACACAGACAGGGCAGGCATAGGCATTACTGAGTCTGTTTGAAAAACAATCCATGGAACTGCTGTCTGATGCTGTGGAATCATCCAGAGATCATGGCTGAGTTCTGTTCACTGTATAGCCTAATGCCTCTGCCCTGAAGGTGGTAGTTTTTCTATATTTAGATTTCTTTTTAGAAGTACTGCACTGTGGGTGAACTTCGGTTATAAGTTAATTAAATTAGTGAACCCATCTCTAAGCATGTCGGTATCCACAGCAGGTTTTGTCCTTATTATGCATGAAGAACGACTTATGAAGTTATTTACCTTCAGGTGATATGCTAAACAGGAATCTGCTGCTTGTTTCTTACAAGCATTCAAAAAAGGCATCATCAGAGGAGCTTGCACTAAGTTAGGTTTACTTGATTAGGTATCATTTGTCTCTTCTTTCATATTATCTGGTTACTTAGCTTCTTTGGTTTTACAGGATCTTTAGAAAAGTAAAATGTCTTCCATACTGAAGATGCTGTAAGAAAATTTTTGTTCTTTACGAGAAAATTAGAATTCTTTATCTTGTACCAGCCCTGTTCTACATTTGACTGGTTTATATTTGAAGTCTAACAAGACTATTAAAAGTGGCAAACAATTTAATTGACATATTGGTATGCATCTTGTATTTTTACATATATTTAAGAATCTCCAAATAGGGCAATTATTAGTGTCCATAATGTCACAAACTATTTCCCAAATATTGAGCAGTACTCAGTTCTGAGGGGTTTGCTGTCTGAAGAGTCTGCAGATACAGAGTGGAGACAGATCAGTGAAAATTATTTGATTGATAGACACACAGAACATACTGGTTAAGAATATTTAAACACACTTCCTTGTCATCTCGTAATATTTTTTTAACTCTACATAAGCAAAGAGTTCAGTTTGTAATGGAGGGAATATTTACCTGAGATTTTTGGAGAAAATGCTCCTTAGGCACTTGCTGGAATTGCTTTGTCTTTCCGTGTATTTTCATGCTAATTACAGTGTGTCAATACAGTGTGGTTGCTCTTTGGCTCTGCTGACCTCCAACTCTAACCTTCCAATACCACTGATTCCTTTGGGCCATGGCTCATCTAACCCTGAACAGCTTTGGGGAGCCCAAAAGATCTAGCCTTATCAGCAAAGAGTTTAAAGTGCTTTTTTGTGGCTTTATGCTCAAAACTGGAGTTGGATTAGCATTACAGCTAGTGCAGAGGGAAACAGACAGATGCCTTTGTTGTGGTGCAACACAAGATACTGGGGAAGAGACATTACAAGGAGTGAAGAGGAGTAAGAAGAGAAGGGGGAGTTACATAAACAATTACCAGTTTTGATGACTTGTGCCATACTTCATCATAATTGATGTTTTTATAAAAGGGTAAGCTGTAAGGATTATACAAATAAATGAGAATCTCAGCATTACTTTTATAAGCCCTCTATTTGGGAAGCAGTAGAGACCTGAGCTAGAAGCTAAGCTAACAGAAAGAGGAAAACTAATATTCTCCCCATGTTTATTTTAAACTCAAACAGTATTTTGAGCAGATTTTTCAGTTAAGAGTTGTTATTACGACAAGAAGAGATTATAAGGAATTCAGATTTAGATAAATGCATTGGGAGATACATTTATAAAAGGATCAAATGAAGAGAGAAGGTGTTTTTTAAAAACACTAGCTGATGTAATTTGAAATGTGCTTACTATGGAAATAGATGGACATAGTTACAATTTTGGGTAGTGTCCCATTTCAGAAACCATATTACATGTTCACAGATAAGTACAGGATGAACAGCTTTTAGAGATGGGGGCTAGCACTGAGTGAGCTAAACAGCAGCTGACATTTCATGTACCTTTGGATAGTCTTGTCTTCTGCCTTCTCCTATGGAAGCAAGTCTCCCATTGTTTTGTGTCCCAGATCCTAGTAAATCTAGGGTTTATGAAGTGTCACTAGATGACAGTGTTTAGGCACTGAGTCACTCCCAAACTGTGTTTATTACTTTTTGTCCTCTTTGACCCTATGCAGAGATGGTTTGTCCACCTATGTGCTTCACCTGTTACCCAGTTAGGCAACAAAAACATTCTAATCAGGAGAACAATGACTAATCAGTGCTGCTGTTTAGTGTGACATCTCATATTTTTCAACATTGAAAGTATTATTTGTAATAATTTCACAGTAATTTGAATGCTGCAAAATAATGAATGATGAATGAGTTGATCTTATGAACTGTAGCAAACACAAAGGACCTTTTTCATTTATACAAAAATAAGATATTTGAGCTGAATTGATTTGACACTGGGAGAATGGAATGCAGGATAATGTGGAGTCTTTAGCTGATAAACACCCATTGCTCCCCTTTAATTAGTTTGCAGTTATTTTGGTGTGAACACAGATATCCATTAGAGAATTAAATTGATTTTGCAGTATTGTGGGTTTTTTCCTCCAATAGATCTGTTTTTTTCATTTCCAAAACGGAAAAGCATACCCCTGAAAAGCAAGTGCTGTTTCCAAATTCTCCACAATCAAAATCATATCCAGACACACAGAGAAGTTTCAAGTCCTCTATAAAGAAGCTTACGGGAGGAATTTTTTATATAGTATTTCTCAAAACACTTGCTAAGTGTATCAACCGAGTTTGCTTTGGGTGAAACAGTAATTTAGACATACCTGGCTGATAGCAGTTTTTTGTGTCCTCCGTGATCTTTCTGTGTAATTGGGATTCAAATGTGAGCAGAGTGAGGAATCTTCTGTGACAGCACAGGGGGCTCGTGGCATGGAGAGACAGCCTGATGGAGGGGAATCTATCTGCTTAATTTGCAGATGTGCTCCTGAGAACTCGATCTACTGTGGCTAACTGGCTGTGACTGGTTTATTTTCCTTTCCTCTCTTCTCTTCAGATGGCACAACAAGAAACCCACCAGCCTCCAGAAGCTTTAACTCTTTGCTGTAAAACAAGCTCAGAGTGACAGCAGGTGCCTCTTAGGTGGTAAATATCTGCAGCATACGCTTCCTCATGGTTGAAGTTTTTTACACTGTTAGACCTATCAACCTTGTGATCACCTTCAGAATTTTTCACTACTATTTTAAAATGTAATTTAAAATAAAATTTGAGTTAAAAAATAATTTTAATAGGTAGTACAAGAAAACAACTCTTGCTGATTGGCATACTACTTTCCCCAGGAATGCTCTGCTGCAAACAGGCAATGACACTGAAACAGAGCAGAGGAAATGACAAATGCCTGCAGTTCACTGAGTGAGGGCTGACTAAAAAGTCCAGCTCAAAGTCCACTGAAGTAATTAGAGATGTCTTTTTTTTTCTCTTGAGTGGCCTTCTGATCAGTCCTTGAAAGACTAATAAAACTTTGCACCCTTTTGTGGCATTTTTCATCAGTTTTGCAGTGCTTTCCTCCAACAACAAATAATGAGACGCTGGGAAGTCCTCCGGGAACATATCCTTTCAACAGCTAGCAGTGCTGGGGCACAGAGGATAAGCCACTTGCATAACACAGCACAACAAATAAACAGAAAAACCTGGAAAACAATTTACTCTTCATAGCTCCCTGCTTTTGTTTTCCTGGCCCTACTTCACCCACTCCTGAGTTACAACATCTGCTGCACAGTATTTTAGAAATATCTCAACTCCCATTTGAAACTGCTGTGAGAATAGGAATAGAAGGAACTTGAAATGAAATTTGATTAGTACAGCAAAGCAAACACACCAAATGTTTGCGAAAATTGTCTTGAGACATTGAATAACTGTAATGCAGATAGGATGTGGTGATGTTTCTCATCTGAAATGCAGCAGCGCTAAGGCACTGTGCCCTGTAGCATCCATATGGGCCTTTTCTACTGAAACAAAGATAAAAGGAAAGTGTAGTGCAGAGCTGAATGCTGAAAGTTGAATTTCCCCCAAATATAAGGGCATTCAGATCACATTTATGTGTATTTTCACTTATGCCTAGATAATACTTGACAGCTTCTTATCTAAGTATTTTGATGTATTCTGAGCCTTGTTTGGGTCTGTGGTCAAAGATCTACTGGCAAAAACCTCAAAACAAATATTTAAGTGAAAAATCCAGTCCCCAAGTTGTGTCACTTTAATTTGTTTTAGACTCTTTCTACCAGTTGATATCTCTTATCTTTAGAAATTCTTTTTCCAATTACTGTGATTGAGAAGATGGAGAATTTAAAGTTTTTTGGCAACAGCATGTCATTTTTGGATGAGGACATGGTCTATCCAAACTGGTCTCTAACTGTCAATGACAAAGTGCTTTGGAGAGGTTGCAGCAAATAGCTTCAGAAAAATGGTAGGGAAATTATGTTCAAAACTGTCCTGGTCATAGCAAGAAGATCTTGGTTTTCCATCCTGAATTTAACTGGCAAAGAACCCATGTGAAAAGGAATGAATAGACTTTTCCTTCACAATTTCTATTTTAATAACATTGACAGAGGTAGTATGTTTTCAGAAGATTGCTTGCTGTTATGGAAATGCTTTATTTCATTTGATTTTCTTCTTCTACAATTAATTTCTCTAAGTACTATATTGTTTGCATCTTCTTCATCCCAAATCATTCCAAATTGTGTTGAGATCTTTCCAGGCTTTTCAGCATATTTTCTGCCAGTAAAACACAGTCATCTCTGAGCTGAAATGAAGCTGGCTTCCTGTGGGTTGCAGTAATGCACTCCAGCTCAGCAGGGAAAGGGAAGGCTGCCTTACTCATTTGTGTGGGCTTTGCCAGCCAGAATGCAAATACGCGGGATACTCAGCCAGGACCCACAGGCTGAAACCTGTAAAAAAGGGCACAGGGAGTCCAGCATCCTACAATCTTCAATTTTCTGTCTCATCTAAAACTGACAGTAAACAGTATTTAACTTGTGAGGGAGAGGGCTTTATTTGCAGGGCTTATCTAAGATATGTGATTGAATCCAGCTGTGCTTTGACTGTCAGATCCTGGACAATCGCATTCCAGGGGGCAGTGGCTGCTTCAGTTTGGACAAAATGTTACCCTTGCCATGGGGCCTTCAGGTTGTCTTTAAAGGGAGCAGTACTCTTGAAGGCATTGGAAATTCATAAAAGAAAAAAATCTCAGGTATGGGACTGGCATAATAGCACTGAAATCCAGCAGGGTCAATATGCTTGCTTGCAGTTAAAGCCCTTGGATAGATCCTTTAAAAGCACATATGAGCTGGGCATGAGAGGCACATGTTTTTGACCATCTAAAGGTCAGCTCTCAGGCTCAGTAATGCACTCAGGCAAGCAGATGCAGCTCCCATCCACAGGAATTGCTGATACATTAAGCGTGTGCCCTTAAGGTCTCCTGCTGAAAGCAATGGCAAACATCCAGTTGATTTTAACAGGATTAGCTGTCATAGATCACATTGAATTGCGAGATGTTGGAAGGAACCTCATCTGAAAGTTTTTGTCCTTTGTAACTTCTGTTTTTTTCCTCCAGCTGGGTTGACCTGCACCTGCTTGTGGCCAGAACTTGGTGACTTTGTGTTCGCTCCTGGAGCTCTGCCTCCCCACAGGTGGTGTAGCAGGGAGGAGGAGGGAGAAAAGTAGGGCGGGACAGTAGAGCAGGGAGGGCTCTCTTCTGCAACTGTGGATTTGCAGATGTCGAGATAAGAAGGAGGCAGTTTTCTGCCTTCAGGAAAATACGTAACTGCTTGACTCAGAATGTTTTATATCGTTCTTGAGCAGGAATTCCCAGAATCACACCTTTCACCTGGCCTACTTTTAAAGCGCCATCCTGAGATGTTTGCTAAGGCAGCAACCACAGTCCATAGCTAACAACAAGCAATTGTTAAGGACAGGCTTGAGTTCCAGTTTTGCCTGCCTCTGCACCATGGGGGCTGATGATCTGCACTGCAGACTCCAGCTCAGCGCGGTGGGTGTAGGAGTGCCCTGCTGACTTCTGCTTGTGCACTGTGGAGGAGGCACAGCTTTGTGGGCCATTTCTGAGGGTGTTCCTGATGAGGCTCTGCTTTCACGGTTGCTTATGCAACTATGAGAGGCTGCCAAAAGGGCAGTCCTGCATCCTTCCCTTGCTCGCACTGCGGGTTCCCGCTGTCCCCTTGTACACACAGTCATGCATACAGCTGAAAGGCAGATCGGAAAATATATCTTTAAAACAGAACATGTGCACTTGCTCTGTTTACTCTTGGGAGTTTATTTGGTTTGCCCAAGAGATGGACTGGAGTGGTAAACCAGGAGGTGAAGAGGAAGGGAAGGTGATGGTGGCCTTTTTGAGAGCAGCCAGAATCTAGATAGACTTAAATTGATTCTGAGTGCACTTGTCTGTTGCCATGAATTTTCCTGGTTTGCTGAGCGTTCATATTAAAGGAGAAACGTGCAGTTTCTCACGCTGGTGAATTGTAAACACAGGACCATGTTTTGTAAATATTGGCAATGTTATGAATACTTTCTCCAAGACAAGGGGAGGTTGAATGACAGCCTCCTGGGCCAATGTGACAGGAGAGGTGGCGATACCCTTCTCCAATCCATGGTCACCTTGACACAGATATATAATGGAAAAATAAACTAAGGGCAGGGTCTTCTGCCCTGCTGCTCTGATGCACCCAGATCTGTGTCCCCAGTCTGTTTTCCTGGTTGGGCCTCCACGGTGATAACTGGCGCCTATACGTGGTCAAGTTGCAAGCTAGTGAGGAAAGAAAAAAGAAGAAAGAAAAAAAAAAAAATCTGCCTTCTACAGCTGCAAAAAGAAGAAACCCACGATGTTCTCAGAGGAACGATTGATGATGGAACTGCTCCACTCCTTTTTGTTGTCCTGTGACGCTGACTTGACCAGGAAACACGTGAGAGAACTGCTTAGCTGGGGAAAGAAACTTGGAATTTTTTATACTGCTGAAAAGGCACTTTATATTGGCCCATGGAGAACCCTGGGAAAAAGCCTTTTCTCTGCCGTCCTTGACGGAAACTCTAAGGCAGGCACTCTTTTACGGGCATGGACAACAGTCTTCCCACTTTTAAAAGAGGCTGGAGAGGACTTTGAAGTTGATTCTGGGTTTTCGACAGGAAGCAGGACTGGCTCCCCTGTGAGCTCCGTCGCTTCTGACGAGGATCGCTCTGATGCAGGGTTAGAGCCGATGCAGGAGACCCCCACCCCCATGTCGGGGGTTGGGCGCGCCCAGCGGGGTTTTTGGAAGGGCGGGGAAGCTTTTTTCGGTCCGCTCCCCGCGCGGTTGGCCGGGCGGGGAGCTGGGGTGCCGAGGGGGCGGAGCGCTCGGCATCGGGTCCCACGCCGAGCGCGGGGGATCGCCCGCGCCGCCCCGGGCCGCCGTGCCGCGGCGACCCCCCCGCTGCCCGCCGCCGCTGCGGGGTCCGCCCCGCAGCTGCCGCGCGGAGCCGCGCCGCCTCGGGCCCCCTGCGGGGAGCCGGGGGGGCCGCCGTGCGCCGCCTCCCCGGCCCGCCCCGCCCCGCCGCGACCTGCTCCGCGAAGGATTCGGCAGGCGAGCCCGGCGGGGACGGCCCCTCCTTGCCCCGTCCCCCCGCCGCGCCAAATGCTGTGCGCGGGGTCGCCGCCGCCGGCAGTCCGTGCGGTGCCCGCAGCGGAGCCGCCGCCGCCGCCCACCGCGCCGCGCCCCGCCCCACGCGTCCGGTGCCGGTCCGACGCCGCGGGGGGAGGGCTGGGCGCAACGCTGCCTGCTGCTGCGGGGCCACCCGCGCTGGACAGCCCGCCCGCGCCGCCGCGCGGCCCCGCCGCATGCCCCCTCCGTTTAGAGGGGACGGGGCCGAGCGCTGGAGCCGCAGAGCTGCTGCCGGCTCTGGACCCGGCCACTGACCCATCGGCTGGCCAGGCGGGAGCTGAAAGCTGTGGCCCGTCAGCCACGCCCCCCTGCCCAGCGCGACAATCACCCCCCCCGCTCAGAGAGGAGTCTGAGCGAGTCACTGTCCCCCGCCCACCCCCCCTACGGGGCCGGGTCGGCTGTGGGAGATGATAACGGGGCAAAAGCGTTGTCTGATGTGCACGCTTTCCCTGTCGTGAAATCGGATGAGGCTTTTAGTCCGCAGGTGAACCAGGCTGCTGACCTAAGAGAGCTGCTGCCTGAAGATGCAGCTTTGCCCGAGCCAGTTCAGGGAGCTGTGGACGTGGGTCCACAGCATCATAGCCATGATGACCCATCATGGGCAGTCCCGCTTCCCTTATCAAGGGACGTGGCAGAAAATAATACAAGCTTCACTGAGGCAATTCAATGGATCAGTGCAGAATTTGAGAATCTGATCTTGCCTTATGTAATAAGAGGTTTTGCAACAATGATGCTTGAACCTCAACAGGTTTTTACCTTTGAAAGAAATTGGAAATTCCTAGCTGGACAAATGGCTGTCGAAAATAGCCACCTGCCTCGAGATGATCCCTTGTTTGGGGTCGGAGTTGACCTACTTATGGGGAGGAGTCAATATGCTTGCCCTGATGTGCAAGCTGGCCTTTCTTTCAGGGTTTTAGATTCGTGCAGATACATAGGGATATCTGCATTGATAAAAACCAAGTTATCCTTCTCCCCAAAGGAAGACTTCTTAGACATAGCACAGAAGCCAGAGGAAGCTTTTAATGAATTTATATCGCGTCTGATGCATTTTTTAAAGACGAGAGTCGAGGATATAACTTTGACAATGATAATTTTGGAGCAATTAGCAAGAAGCCATGCTAATTCTGCTTGCCAGAGGCTCCTGGAAACCATTCCGGAGACTTCTAATATCCTGGAGATGGTCCAGACCTGTGCAGTTCTAAACACCTGTGATTCTATGGTGATGACCCCAACGGCTGCTTCACAGCCGGCAGAAAAGAGGCAGAATGCTGGACATGAGACACAGGCAGATATTCAGCCTAGTGGAGAACAGGAAAAGGAGGCACAGAAAGTGACTCCCTTGTTTTTCTGCGCACAAGGTGTGGGTTCAGACCATACTGCAGAAACTTGCAAAGCAGTGGGTCATGCTGAGCCCACGCCAAGCCCGAGAACTCGGAGGCGAAGAAAAAGACGAAGACGTCAGGGGGACGAAACAGTTTCCCAAGCTCTAGAACAAGAGCAAAATTCTCTGGCTGGTGTACAGCCATCATCTCAAGTATAGGAAGTGTTGATGTTGCCACATAGCTATGGTCAGTTTTCCTTGGACCTTGCAGTGGGTTTCTACGTCCACATCCTATGTTGCATGCATTCTTTGAGAAAAAGTCAATTGCTCAATTTGTGTTTTCTAAGTTCTCTATCCTCAGGTTCTGGGATCTTTGCCATGGAGGTGGCCGCTGAAACTCTGCTGAGCTGCCTCAGGTGCATTGGACTGATCCTGTTTGATCCTGAAACCTTGTGCATCCTGTGCCACCCTAGTGCCACCCATCACAGAAGCCTCTTCGAGATCTGATTAACATGGACATGGACTGGCATCCTCTCTTTTCCTATATGGCCTCCATAGAGACTTTGGATCCTGTGGAGCTGCTGGACAAGGACTGACTGAAGCAGTGTGATGCTGAGAGCCAGCGGACTGTTAATCATGGACTCAGAGGAATTGTTTGCTATGGCTCAGTTTTATGTATGGTAGCCATTGTGACCTCTGTGGGGAAAGGGCACGTTGTTTGGGGGTTGTGGTTTTGGGACAGAACTTTTGGGGTTCAGAATTTTGAATTGAGTGATTGATTTTTCTTGGAATGCTCCTGCCTTTTGCACCGTATATTCCCTTGTATCTTATAAAAATTTAAAAATATGAGGGTGTTGGTTGAATTATGTTAGACTATGCTCGAGATATTTTGAGCAAGTTATTGCAAGGGGTTCAGGGTGAAACCCTGGGTAGCAAAGGCAGAATCAGACCAACATGTAGCCCTCACACCGTCACCTAAATGAAGGTCGGTGAACTTTATACAGGTTTTTTTTTTTTCTTTCTTTTTCCTGTCATAGAATTGTTCATTTTTCTTTTTCTGTTTTCTTTTTAATATACTTAAAAGGGTGAGATGTTGCCATGAATTTTCCTGGTTTGCTGAGCGTTCATATTAAAGGAGAAACGTGCAGTTTCTCACGCTGGTGAATTGTAAACACAGGACCATGTTTTGTAAATATTGGCAATGTTATGAATACTTTCTCCAAGACAAGGGGAGGTTGAATGACAGCCTCCTGGGCCAATGTGACAGGAGAGGTGGCGATACCCTTCTCCAATCCATGGTCACCTTGACACAGATATATAATGGAAAAATAAACTAAGGGCAGGGTCTTCTGCCCTGCTGCTCTGATGCACCCAGATCTGTGTCCCCAGTCTGTTTTCCTGGTTGGGCCTCCACGGTGATACTTGTCTGCTAAAATCTCATTCTTTTTGCAAAGCTGCTACCTCATTCTTCATTGCTGTAGCAATATTGTTAAAGGTGTAGTTACTGTTATAGCTCTGTAGGGAAAAAAGATGGGGCATTTCCCAAAGGTATCAGAGTATAAGATTTAAAAATAGTGTATATATGTGCAATCTGATTTTTTGCAGACATACATTATAAAATCTTGATAACAGGTGTACGTAGTGGATATTTTCCGTGAACCTATGGGTGAACGATAAAAAAACCCATTTATTAATCAGTCTTTTTTAAAATTGAGAACTAGTTCTAGGAGAGCAAATCCATAGTGCAAAAACCTGACTTGATCTTATGCCAGAAATGCTAGTGAATATTTTTCCTGAAATATTAAATTACGTAAGATTTTATTGACTTTGTAGAGACAATTAACTTACTGCTCTTTCCTTTAAAAAATTCATAATCTCGATTTTTATTTTGTTGCTTGTTGTATTTTAAAGAAATATCAAGCACTTAAAAATGCAACATAAACCAGGAAGTTTATATTCTACCACATTTTGTGTTGTTTAATAGAATTAATCACTGTGTAATTGAAATCATACTAATACTCACTTGACCTGCCTCTGTGATTCCATGCAGAGATTTCTGATTTGTCTTAAACTGCTCGGAAGAAGATTGCGTTTTAAGAAATAAAATTGATTTTGCACAATCTGCTGATGATCAGCAAGGCTTAATGAATGATTGCCTCAAGAAACCTCATTAAAGTCATTTGGATGGATGAGCAGGAGTGAAATGCAAAAGGAAGAAAGCGTAGTTGCTGCTTATATGCATCACTTACTGATATTTGACTCTAAAAGTATCCAAAGCCAGCACAAGGATCAGATACTGTTGCTTTACTTTCCTTGACACTTCCAAGTTAGTTTTGGGGGAAAAAAGAAGATAAGTGTTTGATTTTAGTAGTACCTATTCTTTAACAGTACAATGCAGTAATTTCATTCCTAGAAGTGTCATTGTATCAACTTTATAAATTGTGGAGGATTCCAATCCATTACTGTGTATGTTTTCATTTTTTTCAGGATAGTTTAAAGAAGTCATTGCCTTGAGGCTGTGCATTGGGTGATTGCTGAAGCCTTTTACTTAGAGAGAACCTACTGGTTAGCTCCTTAGCAAAGGTGAGTCTCTTCTGGTCAGCCTGGTTTCAGCTGTTCACCTCACAAAACTTTTCTGGGACTGACATAGTGTGGTGATCATTTAAGAGAGACTCTGGAATAAAGTATGTGGGAAGCAGCAGAAAATAAAGTGGAATAAAAATGAAAAAATGTGAAAGCCTTGATGGGTTGAGATAAAATTTTGAACACCCTTCCTGTACCATCCATCCTAACCACATGTTCAGTTTCAGGCATAGTAGATATTCCCCACATACCATCCTCTCCACTTGCTTTTATTTAGGGCCATGCTGCAGCATCAGGCTTGAAAATGATTGAAAACAGGGAACAGGTCGTTCTGGCTGCCAGTCTGTCCTCTCTGTTGTCTGAGAGAGTGGCTGTGTTTCTGACAGAACCTAGGCTTTCATTAGGACCTAGTTGGTTTTTCCTCTCCATGAGAAGATGATTCTGTAGACCTCAATAACAGCTGTGCAGGGGAATATCTGAAGTGAAGTTTCCCAAAATCTTTTGGAAGTAGAAGCTGCTCAGCAGAGTAAGAATTGAGATATGTGATTTTGGTATCACCTGGTCTGGGTGCTGAATCTCAGGCTGGTGATCTGGTGGCTGTAGAGCATGGCTTTCACAGACAAAGCTGTCATGCAGCTCGTTAAGGATATGATTATCCCCCCAAATTGCATATTAATTTTCTAGATTCCTAGAGCATTTTAGAGTAAATTAAGCTAAGATTTGCTGTCAGCCCTCCACTAAACTGTTTTTAAGTCATTTAAATTCTCATTGACTCATTTTTTTAATGTGCTTTTGGGAATAGTATTTGTTTGCTCTTCCTTTTGGGAATGCTTTTAAGTTTATTTCGTTAGTGTTCGTAAGGGAGTTGGAGATCCTAGACACCAGGCTCCAAAGAAAAACAAAAAGTTATTAACTTTTTCTTTATTAGATATATATTTTTTCTTTTACTGTAGCCTTACAAATCACAGCACTATTTCAAGTCATGATTTTAATAACTTAACCATAATAAGGAATAGAAGGCACTGCTTGCCTCTCTGTAAGCCCTGTAATATATATAAACAACTCTGAGAGTCTGGTGAGTTATATTCTGCTTGGTCAGTCCACAGAGAGATCAATAATGGTCGGATTTTTGTAAAACATTAGAAAACTTAAACTTTAGGTCATGTGGATGTGCACATTTTGATTTCTTTTTATTTTGATATCTTCAGAACATTAGTCTTCCTTGGAAGCAGGCAATGCAACAAAATTTGACTTTTATGTTGGAAGTCATGCTTTATTTTCTTTCTGGTCTCCAAACAATTCTTTTTCGATCTTATTTAACTTCAGTGCCAGGTTGGCAGCCTTTCCTTAGTATCGTTGAAATTTTGCTGAAAAATTAAGCTTTCATTCCCCCAATCCGGTGTTGTGGTAAACCAAGAGAGGACACAGAGGAACACATGCAAATCAAGCACTTAGTGTGTAATGTGTTCTTGCATCTTGATCAGGTTTATGTGTGCCAACTGATTCTATTAGTGTGGACCTATGTGTATAAAAAACAAGTAATATGAGTAAGTGTTTAGCATCATGCAGCTGCTCACATGCATTTGCACAGATTTTATGAGTTAGGGATAAGGTTAACTTCAGCAGGCTTCACTGGGGGCTGTTCAGGACCACTGCTACCCACAGAGTCTGGGTAAGTGATGGAGGTGGGCTGCAAAGCTGCTGCTGTGTGACTGGAGAGTGGAGCTTCCTTCCTTCACCTCTCAGAGAAGGGAGGTATTTGTTCCCTTCTCAAGAGTGGTCCTCACGTTCCTGCATGGCTGTGCAGCTCCAGCATGCTCTCCCTGTCCTGTGTGCTGCCTCAGCACACACACACACACACACACACACACACACACACACACACACACACACACACACACGTCATTGTGATTTAACGTGTGGTCCAAAATCTGAGTTTGTGGCTTTGATGGTACAGTGAGCGGTGCACCTGGAGATGATGGATTCAATCCAAAATTTGAGTGTACAGGTGTGTCCTGTAAATACAACATGCTGATGAGGAGTGTCACTGTCTCTGCAAAAAAGGCAGGGGTTGAAAGATGGAACAACTTAAGGGAACGAACAACACCAAGAGAAGCTGGCCCTTCTGTGGCATATTATGCAAGGTCATAAATTTCAAGCATAAATGGTCACAATTTCTCCCTTTCTACTTAAAATTTCTATATCCATGTGAATTTTGGGAGAAATACTGAGTAAAATTCCACTGACGAGATCAGAACTTCACAAGGAGAGAAGAAAAATTATACTTTCTAATGCCCATCTATATGAACTAGGGACTTTTCTATTGATTTGTTTTCTGCCTGCAGGTATGTATAGCTCTTTTCTTTCTATTGCAGAAGCAGCCTACGAAAACAGATATACCTGTTCGACTCTCAAGGTGTGGATGATCATGGGAGAAGAACTGTTAAAGAACAGCATCCTTGATCAATTTATTAATAGTCATGAACAGTCATATGAAGAGTTCCTAAATACATTCACGTATCTTTTGAAAGGTATGTAACTACCCAAATCTCCCGTTATATACCACAGACAGAAGGATAGGTAAAAAGAGAAGCAGTGGTATGTAGTGTGGTGCTACTCACCTGCTTTGTGCCTTTAGGCAAATCCTTGTGGTGGTTTTGTTTTTCCACTCAGCAGTGGGAACCCTAAAAACAACTTTCTACAGACTGGTTCCCAGGCTGCCGTGTCTCTACAGGTGCTTAGCCATTTGTGCTTGCTTTAGGGAGGCAGGGGGCACATGCAGTGTTTGGAAGGATAGATGTTTCCTAAGTACATCTTGCATTGTTTCGCTTGAGAAGTCTCCATAAAAGAAGAGCCTAAGGAAAGTACTTAATAGTGTGAGATGGCCTGAGATTAGGAGTGTGCAGTTTGGGTACTTCAACAGGTTTACTAACACTGTGCTGTGCCTGTGTGTGTGCTTTCTACAAGTGATTGCCTTCTATGATGAAACAGCTACCTGGAGGGATGTCGATATTGTCTAAATTGTTTTCAGCAAGACTTCTAACACTATCTACCACAACATCCTTGTAGGCAAACTCAGGAAGTGTGCACTGGCTGAGTGAACAGTGAGGTGGGTTCAGAACTGGCTGAGTGGCACAGGGTCTGGTTGGAGCCCTGTCACTGGTGATGTCCCCCAGGGGTCAATACTGGGCCCAGTCTTAACTAATTAATCAATGACTTGGAGGAAGGGGCAGGGACCTTCTCAGCAAGTTTGCTGCTGACTCAAAAGCCAGGAGGAGTGGCCCAGACCCCGAGGGCTGTGCAACCCTTCAGAAGGGCCTTGACAGGTTGGAGAGATGGGCAGAGAGGGACCTTCTGAAATTCAGAAAGAGAAGTGCAGGGTCCTGCTCCTGGGGAGGAATAACCCCCTGCACCAGCACAGGCTGAGGACTGAGCTCTTGGCAGGCAGCTCTGTGGAGAAGGACCTGGGGGTCCTGGTGGAAAACGAGCTGTCCATGAGCCAGCAGTGGGCAAGAAGGCCCCTGGGATCCTGGGGTGCCCTAGGAACAGCACTGCCAGCAGGTCGAGGGAAAGGATCCTGCCCCTCTTCTCAGCCCTGGTGAGTGAGGCATGCCTGGAGAGCTGTGCCCAGTTCTGGGCTCCTCAGGACAAGAGAGACTGGGGGGCTCTTGGAGCAGGTCCAGCAGAGGGCTACAGAGATTAAAGATCTGGAGCACATGGCTTAAGAGGAAGGGCTGAGGCAGTCTGGCCTGCTCAGCCCCAAGAAGAGAAGAATCAGAGGGGACCTTATCCATGTCTGTAAGTATGTGACAGGAGGGTGTCAGAGGATGGAGCCAGGCCTTTCTCAGTGGTGCCAAGCAACAGGACAGGAGGCAGTGGGCAGAAAGTGATGCACAGAAGTTTCACCTGAACATGAGGAAGAACCACTTTGCTGTGTGGGTGACCAAGCACTGGAACAGATTGTTCAGAGAGGGTGTGGAGTGTCCCTCACTGGAGATTTCAGGATCTATCTGGATGCAATCCTGTACAAGGTGCTTTAGGGTAGCCCTGCTTGAGCAGGGAGGTTGGACCAGGTGACCAGCTGTGCTCACTTCCAAACTGACCCATCCTGTGCCAAGCTAAGAGGTAATGGATGAAGGTACAGCAGGGCATCAGACAGATGATTAGGCTGAAAAGATCTCCTGCTCTGCAGGTGAAATAAAAAGTGGAGCTTAACCTTGATCTGAGCATTGCTGAATTACAGAATTCCAATTCTGTAGCTCAGGTTCACATTTTTTAACCATGTTCAGACAGGTGCCATAAAAATAAGTTCAAGCAACATATTACAGTTCTCTTTACCACTGCTTTGTGCTAAAAGTGGTATGTCCTCATATTATTGCAGAAGCGCTGTATTTTTCAATTCCAGCATGTGGCGTGCCCCATTGATTGGTACTCAGAAGTCTGTCCTGTCCTTATCCTTGAGGCAGAACTAAGTGTCAGTCACAAGCATTGAGCAGAAAACCGGTGGGAGAGTTGAAGCTGCCACAGAAATAATCTTGTGGCAACTTTCTGTCTATCCTCCCTATAAAATATAGAAGAGAAAGGAGACACTGGGGGATGAGATAAGAGGATTGAAAATCCGGTTCTGGTCTTCTTATGTATGATTGATACACTGGGGATAGCTGCTATCATAGAAACATGCTGCATATCATGATGCTACTTGCAAAAAGCCTCAGCGTGTATTTCAGTCTCTTTCACTGTCACTGTAGGCATTTGCCACTAAAATCATATAAAAGCTAGAGCTTTACCTGAATCAAATGCTTAGAAATGCATGTTCTTATGATGGTATGAACTGAACAGCTCAACTTGTTTTCCTCCCACTTTCATTTTCCTTTAAAAGTACCCAACATGCTGGTTTGCATTATAAACTAATGACCTGCAAAAATTCTACTTAAAGCATAAAACGTACATTATCATCTGATAGATTTTTGTCTGTCTTAACATTGGAAACAGAAAACACGAAAATTGGATCTCACTAGTTGCACAGAGTAACATATTTACAGAAGGTGATTTTTACTTGTGCATGAATTTATACTAATGTGCAGTTGGCACTGCAAGGATATTTTCAGCTGAAGTTTCTATGTGATTCATGAAAGTATCCCATAAGAATCTGATACCCTAGTGGTTTTTAAAATTTTCTTCATACATTAAATTAACACACAGTGAAGCTGTAAAGAACATACCTTCAGTAGAAGGACCCAAGCATCCTTGGCTGTTCTGGCCTAGCTAAAAAGAACTTTTTGAGGCTATAAATAGCCTGGAGTGACCCCCTGTGAACACATTAGGACCTGCTGAGAGTATATAGTTTTATTCTTATGTGGGAAACAGGATTATTGAATTTTTACATTCCTCAGTTTAATTTGGCTTTTTAAGAATTGCTAATATCCTAATCAAGAAAATCACGTTTTTAGAATGTTGTCTTTTTAGTGTATCTGAAAGTGTGCTCTTACCTTTGACTACTTCTATTCTTCCTTGTGCTATCTGGAAAGATACTCTCTTAGTTCACATAGAACAAGATCTGGACTCAAAATAAGTCCTTCTAAATAATGTGTAATTGATTTCATGATGTGTGCTTGGTTTAACTAGCACAGAGGTATGTTGTAACTTAGCTGGACCAGAAAATTACTTCTTTGATATGGGATTTAAATCTTCCAGATTTTAGTACTCCTAAAAATTCCCAGTGGTTCTGATTTTTAAAATGAGCTTGGTGCAGTGGGAAAATGAGAGTTCATAGACGAATTGACAAGTAAATCCTATACTAAGACTACTACTTCATGTCTACAGATCTGATGGAAAATGGATAAATATACATAAATATATTTGTAAAACTCTGAACTGAGCATTTAGAACATACTGCTCCAATAGAACATGACCTATATAGCCTAAATAAATAATATTTTAAAATTATAGGAGTACTTCCTCTGTAAGAGGAAAATTTTTGAAATCTTTTTCATTGATTCTGTAACGGATGGGCATTTGAGGGCGAGGTTAAGATTCTAGTTAAGTCTCTTTATTTTTCCTCTTTAGAGCATCCAATGTGTGTTTTTTGTCATAGGGGTAATTTTAACAAGATGAATATAGAGGTGAAAGGGCTGGTGAACCCATGGGAATGTAATTTAGCAATTAGAGCACAAGTCCAGAAAGATGAAATCTTTCATACTTGCTGTAAAGCTTTGCAGTTGAAGGAACCCCAGGAGAGCTGAATTTAAAAAGGAGTGGATGATACAGATTTCTGTAGATGTGGTAAATGAGTAGCATGTTGAGAACTACACACTTCCTAGAAAAAATTTGGACAAAATCCTCATGGAAATCCATCCAATCCTGCTTTCGAAAAAATTGCCACAGAGGACAATAGCCTCTTTCAGATCTTAGGAAGAGTGTTTGAAATCTGGTGCAGAACTATGATGCTCAAAATCAAAAGGCAGCATCTGCTCATTTTTTAAACTCAGAGGAAGAATGGGAAATTCACTGGAGCATAAAATATCTAATTTGACCTTGTACAACAAATACAGAAAAAAACCTCCCCAAATGGTGCAAGCTTCAAAATTTTCATCTAGGTTTTAAATTACTCCTCTCTCACTTCTGAAAATACAGGGTTAGGGATCATTCAGCTGGATAGGAAAATGCTGCCATGAATAAAATTCTTATCCAAATCCAAGTTCAGATTTGCATTTTTTTTCATGGTTCTGGGCGTTGCACCACTAGGGTTAAATGGATTCCATTCCTGCTGTTAATTTTACTGTATTTCATACACCTCCCACTGCCTGGCAGTGTGTTGAAGTCCAGAGACCTTGATTAGACCCATCTAAGCAAGCCACAGCTTGGATTGAAACTTTATAGCCTCGGTGCTGTTGTTTTGATGCTTCTGTGCTGAAGAAGCTGTCAAGTGGAGGAAGTTTGGAAGTGACTGATCACTTCTGTGCTTACAGGTGGCATGCAAGAGCCATATTCTGTGTTGTGCTCAGATCAGCCTAATTCCCCAGTGAAAGCTGGGCAAGGTATTCAGTTCACAGTCCGTTTGACTGTAGCTGTCTGCTTCCTTTTTACATTAACCACATTTAGGAAAAACAACAACTTTAAACTTCCTATATAAGTGTCAGTGGAGGCACTTCACAAACGTCAGTCTTTACAGCAGAAAGCATAGCAGAGAGCTATATAAGAAGTGACAGTAAATGCACTTTTATTTTAAAAATGGACCAGTAGGACAATGCTAACCCCAAGAGAAATTTCAGCCTATGAGTAAATTGGCCAGTAAAAGCAAATAGACAGTTCAGTAAAACTAATTAAATTAATCTGTCATCCCCAGGGAACTTAAACAGGGCATGAAATAGGGAAACAGCATCAATTCAGAGCTTCTTATTGATGTGTTGTGCTGGATCATTTGATAGAATTGGTTGGGAGACAAAATTTGCAATTTTCTATTGATCATGAATTCAGTAGCTATTTCTATGTAGCCTTTATTCAATATAGTATAAAATCAAATATTCAGAGCCCCTAAATGTAGAAAATCATCCCAGACAGAGATGCAAACTTAATAGATTATTTTTGAAATAATAATAACCGATCTGTTTAATGGATATTTGTTGTCCTGGTGTTTGCTCTGTAAGATACTTCATCTCAATTGTATAGACAGAAAAAAATAGCCCTAAAGAAGGGAAATGACTCATGTGCATTTGCACAGTAGGTCAGTGGCAGCACCAGATAAGTACTGAGGCACTCAGACTCCTGGAAACTTGAACAGCCCTTGAACAGTAGTGCTTCCCTAACAGCAATTCTTTGTTCTTTTCTGTGATGCCTTTAATACAAAACAATTTCTGAAGAGTATTTCAGATTAAAAAAAAAAAAGCATTTTCATTCTCTTACATAACTGAGATTTTCTAGAATGTAGAAAGGGAAATATTTAGTAATTTTGCTGTTGGTACTTTAGTAGAGGTTCTATCCTATAGTGGCATATTGGCAGTGATTGAATTCTAGCAATATAAAAAGCATTAACACAGAGTGAACTCTGCTGTACCTCATCACCCTGTCTAGAAGGACATCAAAGGGCACTAAATGCAGCTGTTGGCTTCGTTTCATGCATTGCAGTGAGCTGAGGAAGTCCTCTTTCCACATGTGGGAATGACACAAAGCAAATAATGTCAGAGATCAGAGCTGTGTACAGGTGACTCAACAGGACAATAAGAAGTGGAGTGATCTCACTTCCAGTTTAGTGCTGAATCTTTGTAGAACTGGGTACTTTTCAGTGTTCAATATAAAATTAAATAGAAATGCCTAATTTCAAGAAAGCAGGTACTTGCTTTAAAAAAAAATTCGAGCCTTTTAAGTATGCCTTAATGTTGTGATTATAATGTCCAAATTCCAGCATTTCCAAAACCCCTGGGCTTTCTGGCATTTTATTTTGTTCCCACCTGCTGTCATCTTTTTTATATTATTTGTTAAGAAAGGAATACTTTGTATGAATATGTCAGATGCTTTTAATTATATACAATTTACTTGTTTCTTACAACACTTACCTATTCGCCTATTAGTGCTGAATTATTCTAGGATGCAAGCACACAGAAAGTGTTCAAGACTGAGTCTGCCCTGATTTATTAGCACATCGTATGTTCTTTGAAAGTGTTCCAAACATATGTATTTAGTGTAGTTTCCTTGTGCTGAGGAGAACTTTAAGCAAATTTGCAGGTTTTTTGACTGTAAAAAAAAAAAACAAAACCAAAAAAGCCAAGTATTTAAGAAATAAACACAAATACCTTCTGTTTTTCCTAGCTAAGGTTCAAAGTATGGCTTAGTATAACCCAAACTCAGAAAGAAGTCTGGAGTTCTTGTACATCTGTTGAAAGAAACAGGATTTTGCTTGTACAAGCTACTGGAATGATGAAGTGCATGTTTGCCTTGTTATTTACCTGACAGCATTAGTATTCAAATGGAGAAGGTAACACTGCTGAGCTGTGAAAGAATCATATGAATTTTTAAATGATCAGATGGGGCGAATGAGGAATAAACAGGAAATACTGCCCCTTTTCTAACACTGAGACTATCAAAAGCATAACAGAGACATAGATATTGATACAGATAAACACTACATAAACCCGGAATACAGGGGTTCCATTAAGTACAAAGGGAGAGATACTGATACAATAAAATAACAGCTAAACTTCTGAAAATTAGGAGCTCAGTTCATTTTAGAGAAGTATTGCTGTACATTAAGCTAGAGCAGCTCTATGAGAGTGCATATACTTGAGAAATATACTTGAGAGCAGCAGTCATTCATCTTTCCCCTGAAGGAGCACATAAAAAAGTCCTTTCCTGACTTATTTTTAAACATACTAAAATAAATATCCAAAACTGGCAGTCAAAGTAACTTTTAGGTTAGAATTAGTCCCGCTGAAATTACTTGTCCCAGTCCATGTAATATATATTTATCCTAGCTGAAAGATAATGCAGTGGAATTTCCTTAAGAAGTGGGTAAATTTAAATAAAAAAATCAAACTCATATTACTGATTATAGTAAAACTTGACCTTTTTTGAAGGGAAAAAAAAAGCCAAACAATAATTTGTGCTGATTATTTGTCATTTTATCAGGATAAGATCAAAGATGTTGGGCAAAAAGGCTGCACCATCTGAAGTTTTGTGTTACAAATATTAATTTCCACACTGAGGTAAATGTTTTAGGCCAGTTCTTTGCTGTAAAGGAGTTCTGCTTGCTCAGTACCACTGTGAGATCACTGCCATTGAAATTAATGTGGATTTAGATGGAGAAAGATTGAATGGACCTTACAGGAATTCAGATAGCTGTGGGATAGACAGTTCAGATACTGAGTGCGAGCAGTATCCATAAAACATCCACTGCCTTTTTGGGTGGCACCAGGAGGCTAAGCCCTTAGACTCTTAAAACAGGACTACATGATGAAATTTAGGTGCCTGAGTCACACCTGAATTGCTCTTAATTTTGGACAGGCATATAGGACTCTCATACTGAAATCCTCCAGGTACATACTGTGTAGGATAATCAGACTTCTTGTCTTGAAAAGCTGGACAAACTGCATTGATTTACAGCAATTTATGCATAAAAATACATGGAAACAGGAAAGTATCTGGTTAACATAAATCAGAATGGCTTTTTTAGGGTAAGTAACTTTAAAACACTATGTTCTGTTCCCAGCAGGACAACATACAAACATAGGGAGGCTGCAAATTTTGGTAGGGTTACTACAGAAAATGTGGGAGCTGCTTTGATTGAGTTAACAAAAATTAATAGAAGTCTTAAAAATTATCTTCTCAGCAAACTGGATTTTCAGTCTTGACATTCTTGTTTCCCTCTTACAGCTTGTAATTTAGGGTAAATGAATGCAGCGTTGTACAATGCTTTACATAGTTGCAAATAGGTAAATACAGGCAGTTCTAGAATATGTTACCACCTTGTGAATATGTCAAAGTGTTATTTTATGAAAACATTTCAGCCTTTTTTCTTGTTTTAAAATGTTTGCTGATGGTGTGTTTGAAGAATAGGGAAAGTGAATGAACATGACATTTGTGGTTGTGACTTCTGTTCAAGACAGTTATTATGGTACTGTGAATAAAATCGGGGTTTTTTGTTCAGGAGTCCCACAGAAAGTCACTGTATTATTTGAATTCCAGGTTTTCCATCAAAGCATAACTTGGAAGAGATTTAAGGGATTCATAGCCTTTCTGCTGGCCCTCAGTCCAGGATTTGAGGACAAAAAATAAACTGGAACTTAAAATAGTAGATTTGTTGTATGGGGTTTTTTGGTTGTTGTTTTATAGCTAAAGGGGCCTGTTTCTAAATCTGTGCCAGTTTTTGTTTTTGAAATGAATTAATCAAATTGAAAGAAGGTGGGAGGTACCTGGTAGTTTGAATTGTTTTGTCCAGTGTATTATCCCAAGCCAGGTATTCTACGATATGTTATTGATTGCTATGTCTAGCATGGCTTTGAAATGCTTCAGACCATGAGAATTTTATCATTCTTCTGGGGCTGCTATGTCATCTGAGAGATCTCACTGACAGTAAGTTTTTCCTGATAATACAGGTAGCTCTTTTCTCTGGCTTTGTGATAAGTGACTCCATTATTCTTTGAAATATGTGGGTGATCACTAGACATCCTCAAGAAATTCCTGTCCAAATTGAAAGACAAAGAGAATTTTAGGCAATATAGAGAATAGGTAGCAGGAGAGAAAAAAATTTATCAAGTTGGATATCCTTTTTGATTGAAACATGTTTCTGAAGTCTGCACCATACTCTTAGTGACACACAATTATGATGGATTCTGCTCTTGAGAGACTCAGAAGTACTTTTCTAGAGGCCTAAGTTGGCTTGTTATTTCATTTTTAAAATACTGACAGTGAAATGACTAAAAAGTGAGACAGAATCTGTCTGCAGAATAAATATGTGAATCTTTATACAATTTCAGCTTTCTTCTTCTGTTACATTTTGTTGTGTTTGTATCCCTTATTTTTGATTTTTATCACATATTGTGAAGGCCAGTGTTCTACAACAGGATCTTGGCAGGTTGAGAGCTGTGACTGTGAATAATGAGTCAATTATCACTTAGTCAGGAGAAAGGCAGTGTGATCCTCTTGCTGGCTTGAATGTGATCCTTCCTCTTCCCCTTCTCTTTAAAAAGTAAGGACAGAAATGGTTGAAATTCAGAATACTGTCAAAGAAATACACCTGTGGTGCTTGTCTTCAAATTGTAGTTTCTTTAAAACAACTTAAGTGTGTTTTTTTAATAGTATTTTTTAAGTTCATTACAGTTACTGCTTCAAAGGAGCCAGGCATGTGATTCATGCTTTGGGAGACTGTAGGTGCCAGTAGTTGCTTTGGGCAGCTGAAGTTGCTCTTACTGGTCCTGAGGGACTGTGCTCAAAGCTGGCAACATAATGTTTAAATCACCTTCCCCCTTTAATTTTTATGGCACGGCCTCATTATGCACATGGTTGCATAGCTGATATTCTGTCCACAGAATTGCATTGAACAACTGCTTTAGGTTGCTTAGACATTTTTCTTCTGAGTTTTTCTTCACAAGCAGTCATGAATCTAGTATCACGTTGCACTGCTGAATTTTTCATCAAATGTTATGTTTAATATTCTCTAAGCCAATAACTTTGCAGTGGTCTTAACCAGAAAAAGGTTTCTGTCAAAAGTTTATGACTGATCTCTTAGGAAAGGGGATAGTGCTTCTAAGCTGCAGTCTGGGGTTGGTAAATGGCACATAAATACTCTGAAAGCACTTGATTTCTTACTAGCTCATTTAATCTATCTAGCTTTTTAGCTGTGACAATAGCTCAGGTGTCCAGAAAACATATAACCTAATAAAGCAAGTTTGTCAGCTCATATGTGTGCCTAATTATAACTGCCTAATTATAACTATGTGTCATAGGTCTTTCCATGCTAAAAATGATATTGCTGTCTTTGGAGAACCTATATTTTTAAGAAGAATGATCTGATTCATCGCCCAGAGGAATGACCACAGTGGTATACAAGAAAAGGATGGGCTAGTGCAGGAATACCATGTTTACTCAGAGTCTGTTGGCTCTATGAATTATGCTTCTGATCATTCCAGTGATGATTTCTTTTGTCTCTCTGTTGGTCTGGTGAGAAAAGTGTACGGCTTCCAGAATCTTTTTATCACTTCTCATACAGAAGTGCTCCTGATGTGCACAGGGAGGACACGGGGTTGGTCCCCAGGCCCTGTTGGTACTCTGCTCGTCTGCAGATGTTCAGCTGCATTATTTGCCAATACATATTTGCCCCCAAATACATTAATATTCTTTCTGGCTTGTCATTCTTTAAGATAAAACTTGCAAGTTTTTAGGATAGAACAGGAAGCCCATCCTGTTTTACTACTAAAGTGAAAAAAGATTTCAGTTTTTTGAGCTAGCCATCCAGTTCTTCCTGTAAAGTAAGGTGACATTGAAATCATCTTCAAATAGTGGGTGATCATTTTACCACTCATGAATTTAAAAGACTGTTTAGTGTCTAATACTGCTTCATTTCCATGGCCTAAAAAGAGAGTATGTTGGAAAAAGTGATGGCTCATATGAATTGCTGTATCCAAATCCTGTTTTAGGAAAGTACTTGCTAAAGAAGCAGGGAGAAGCAAGGTGTTAAAGAGACCTGAGATTTAGGAATTATTCAGAGGAGCCATCTGTTATCTGAGCATCAGAACCTGTTTGCTGGGTTGCTCTGGTGTGGTGCAGTTTACTTTCACAAACCCTGACTCTTGGAAGTGTGGATTTCAGGTTGTGCCCAGCCTGCCAGCCCTTTCTGCGGGTCACAGTAACTGCAGCACAGAGCTGTCCCAGGGGATTAGTAATTCTTTGCTGTATGGCTCAATGTGGTAACCCCAAAGGCATAATTAAAACTCTCCACAAGAATTACTTCAATGCTTATAATACATAATTATGCTTTAGAAATGCAATGCAGTGTTTCTTACTGTTGCAAAGTAAATTTTCGAACTAAACCCAAAAAGCTTAATTAAATGGGCATTCATTTTTCATTAAGAACATGTGATGTGAAGTTCATTTTTTTAATCGATTGAATTGTAGCTGCTCCTTATTTGATAATGTGGCTTTTAAAATGGAAAGAACTGCATTTTTATTTTGGCTGTGATTTCTTTTTTTTTTTGCCAGGTTGAAGTTAAAAACGCCAATTATTCAGTGTGGGTTTGGAAATCCATACTCCCATGCTCATAGTAGTCAGCTTCTACATCCAGTAAGGTGTAACCTTACTGTCTTACTTTTTGGGGTATTTCAATTCTTGGTTGATTTTAAGAAGTTTACTTCATAAAATTGCATAAGCTTTTGTGATAATGAGTTCTTCAGTTCTGAGGAATAGGTGAGACTCTGCAATTGGAGTTGAAACTGCATATTCAGTTTTATGGTGAAGTCTGGTAAAGTTTTATTTTATACATAAAATACATGTATACGTTGTACATGGAATAAATACATGCTTTTCTTTTTCTTGGATAGTGCGTTCTATTATCTGATCTGGTGTGATTCTGCTTGCAGAGAAAGAGGGAAAAACAATTCAGGGAAGTAAAGTGGACTCCTTAAGAAAAGAAAGTTCTACTTCTGAATTACCAAACAGAAATAAACGGCATGGTTCACCTGAAAGAAGCAAAGAAATGTGGGTGTCATTTCCACCACGGACACCAAATGAGAATGAGGTAATGAGCTAACATTTGTCAATGTGGACAAGCACCACATTTAAACAGATGAAAATATGGAGAGATACACTGTCCAAATGTTAGAGGCTAGTGGTATTTATCCTATTTGAGGCAAATATTTAAAATACTACCTAAGTGTTAAGTGCTTAGAGAGGCACCTGCAGAGATCGTGTTTGGCAGTGGCATTTGCCCTGCTGAAGAGCTGCCATAATCTGGCTAACAAATAAGGCACCCTGCAATGAGCTAAGTAATGCTTTCACTGGAGACTGCAGGGTGTGGCAGAGGTTGGCAAAAAGGAAAAAAATCCAGAGAGTATGGATGCCAGCATGGACAGATGTATTTTGTTTCTTTCAGGTTTTAGGAAGTACAGAGTTCTGTATTGCTGGAGCTATGTTACTGCCTGAAGTAAATAGGCAGGCCGGGGGCATTTTTGATCTTCTGAAACATAAGGGATTCAGGATTTAATGTGTAGGGACAAGAAAACAACAGACATCGTCTGGAAGGGAGTGAGATGGAAATCTGAGTCAACTTGTTAACAACCTCTGCTTTCCTGCCTGAATAACAAATAATTTAGCTGTGATCTAGTCTGTACTCAAAATTTCCTTTCATTAAACTTTTATTAAAAAAGAAGTAGCAAGTCCTTTTGTGAAACACACAGAGCAACACACTGAAGTGCTTTCAAATGATGAGCCTGCCAGGCCTCAGAGCACAAGCTGCCACTTTCCTCCTTACTAGGACACGTCTTTGAGATAGAATCAAGTAAGGATTTTAAAACAATTACATTCTGTCAATTGACTGTGTAAAAATAATGACAATATTTTTGCCATTTTTTTTCATAAGAAGTATTGTTTCCTCATTGGTATAATTTGTCTTTGTGTCTTTTACTTGAGCCACAATTGAATTGTCTTTCTGCCACACAAAGCAATGTACAACTTCTGTTATTTTTTATGTAATGGAACTTCCATAAACCTTTATGCGTGTTTTTGTTTCTAAAAAGGAAAAAGCATCAGACATGGCTGCACAATTTGTCACATTAGCAGTTTAAGAAACAAATACAATCACAGTAGAATGCAGCAGAAAAATTGCGGTGTAGTAGCAGAAAGAGGCCATAGTGCAGTGAGTTGACCACTGTAACCTTTAAGCCTGCCCTGAGAAAGGAAAATGGGGAAACCGCTGCTATTGAAAACAGTGTTACTGTTCTAAATGCTGCTTTTTAGGCATGCTATGATTACTTGCACTGTTGTTCCAGTTGATTCAGTCTTGTCCCATGTAGGTTTTCAGAGAATTACTTGTACCTGTTTTATTTTCAGGAGCATTCCATTCACTTCTTAAAAATTTTTATGTACATCATCTATAAAGCCGAGTAATGTGTTCTAGGGGACCCTTCTAGAGCAGGGACATGGTGACCTGCAGTGGTGCCTTCCAGCCTTACCCATTCTGTGATTCTGTGAACTGTGTATGAATCAGTAGGAGGTTTGATTGTGATTTTGATTCTGTTTCTGCCCATCTATCTACAGACAGTGATGAGTGAGAGCTCAGCAGCTGGTGTCTCTGATGGAAAAAATCTCAGTCTGTCTGAAAGAGTGCAGGTGAAGTTTTCTTTGATTTTCTTCAAAGTGGGGATTATGAGCAGAACCTGACTGATTTTTCCTGCATTAATTTACAAATTTTTTGCAATTTGTTGATGTATTTCTTTCCCATCCGTGCGAATGAGAGAAATCCAAATTTTTTTCTAATGTTAATAAGTATGTACTTTTAAAGTGTAAAGGTTAGGTAAGTCTTGATGAGACTGTTTTCCAGCCAAGTTGGAAAAAATTATCTGAGAGCATCTTTAATTACTTCATGGAAAAACAGAAGAAAACCCAGGGCATGTAGTCAATCCCCCATGGTAACACTATTTGCAGATAGGGTGAGAAAAACCTTTCATTCTCACCCTGTGCATCTATTCAGAGTGATACCTGAAATGAGAAATGTCTTGTCTTTTGGTACGTTTTAAATAGTTTAGATTGTTCAAGGGACATTAGCCTGAGAAAACAGTAGAGCAAAGCCCCAGGTGAAATGCTAGAAATGTAATAATTCTTCATTTTTTTATTTCTTAATCAATTCACCATTAGTGTCAAAACAGAAGGATCAAGCTCTAGTTTGCCTACAGCATGTACTCTCTTTGTGCCATATGAAATGAGCTTGCAAAATTGCACAGTAACTTACCATGCATCATTTTCCTATGAAAATATTTTACTTCCCCATCTTCCCACTAAGCTCCTGAAAAAATTACTGTACAGCTTGAGCTTCCTTCCCATCACTTAAGTTGATATGTGGCAATTTTGGCAGTAAATCTTTGACTATACCTAGAAGTATTTCCTTTGGGTTACACATTTCAAAGAAAATTCATATGCTTTCTTGGAAAAATGCAGGGGAAAATGGAGAAGATGAAGCAGACAATTTAATGCATTTTTGCTTTGCTCTAGAGTGTACTGTAAGGAATGGAATTGATATATTTTCATCTATTTTCCAATTTGGTTTTTTATGGCAGGTGGACAAGTACCTAAACTTGGAAGATGTAGACACAGAAGAAGAGACATGCAATGGTAGGTTTCCCCCCTTTGTATTCACTGTCATTTTCTGTCTTTGAATGCAAGTGTGTGAACATTGATTAAAGAACTGCTTCTCACCTAAAGCAGATGATCTTCCTTAGTTCTCCTGTTGCTAGAAAATTCCCCACATTGTTCCAATTCCCCAAAATGAAGTACTAATTTCCCCACTTTCAGAGGTAATGAAATAATAAATCAAGAGGAATATTTATTGCACTTTGTTCTGGTAAACAGGTTTTTTTTCAAGCTTTTCTAGAAGTGCAGAGTGGCTCGTGTTAGCAACATCTCTCAATATTTATGCATTTCTATTTTTATTGAAATTACTTTTGATTACAAAAAGGGTTTTTTTTTGTAAAGTAATGTGAGTGCTAAGAGACAGTGCTGTAAAGTGGAAATATTTAATGAAAATGCTGTCCCTACCTATTAAAACAATTTCATCCTGGGCTTAAAATAGATTAGATTAATTCTGAATTTACGATGAACTTCTTTAAAAATTCCAATTAGGAGCATTTTGAATTGTGTTGAACTGTTCTGTACATCCACGATAATTTTAACTCTCCCACCTCCAAAAAGTAAATGGAATACTAATGTCTATAGTTATTTGTCTATTATAGGTCCTTGTATGGTCTTTATTACAACCAGAACTGACAACCTTTGGTATTTAAATACATTTTCCTCATCTGTACCTGTGACTGTACAAGGAAACCAAGCACACAGGTTCAGGGATTTGCCTGAGGTCACAGACAGAAGCTGCAGGGCTTTGATGCTTGGTTTCTTAGTTATTGCCATTTGATTGGTCTATCCACTCTAACAGTAAAGTTTTGATTAGTCTTTCCTGTCTGTGTGTCCTCAATTCCAGTGAAGTCCGAGGGCTTAGAGACTGCCAGTATCTCACAAGAGAATAATAAACCAATGTAAGTCCGGTTTATGGCAAATATTCTTTCTCCAGCCTTTCAGAAAGGAGGTAGTAAAACAGCAATCCCAGAGCAGGTACAGGTGTCAAAGATTTCTTTTGAGTGCAGTGTTCAGATGTGCCCATTTTTCCCTTTGCAGGGCATTGTTCTATGTTTATGTCATAAATTCTGGTAATATCTATTAAAAAAAAGTGGAGTTTACTGGTGGAAGCACAAACCCATATTTTGCTTGTATCATAATGAAAGGAGAAATGCCTATATTGGCATTTCATTAAAGTATTGTTAGATATCTCTGGTTCTAAAGAGGCCACAAATTGGTTGATGAGAATTAAGCTCAATGCTAAATAATAACTCAGTGCATTCAGTACTGTGTCATTCATTGCCTCTCTCCAGCTTTTGGGTCATTTCTGTGTATTTGTGTTTGCTTAAGAGTAAATGCTGATCACATACATATGGAAAGCCCTGGTGAAACACACTCCATGTGAGGCAGACTGACTCTGTGAAGAATGAGACTGTATCAACAATACTCAGTAACAACATTAAGCTTTTAGATTGTATTTTATAACATTGAAACAATGCCTAGCCAGAAATTATTTGTTCCTTCTAAATGCTGCAAGCAAAGTGAACAGCATCCAAATTTATACCTGAGAAACCCACAGCCTGGGTCTTGCTCAGGGCTTCTGTGGTGAAGATAGTTGTTGAGTCAGGCTAAAAATTTTCCCCTTGACTCCAAAGTGCAGAAAATAACACTTATGGTTTGATAGTTGTCTTACATTTCAAAATCCACTCTATAGCTTCATACTGAGAGAGGCAAAATCTTACTCCTGTAGAAACCATAGCAACAAAATCCAATTTAAATTATAAAATTGTCACTTCTATTGTTTTTAATGTTAAAGTAATCTAGATAATATCACTAGTGAATACCTTAATGAATGATTGATTCTGAAGAACTACTGTTAGTTTATAGGTGGGGTAAATTGTGACACAAATTAGAGACATTCTGTTGTTGACCTTTTTAAATGCTGCCACCTTATGTCAGAACAAATGATTGACTGAAGACTTCATATTGTCAAAGCAAACTTAAAAATATCGTAGCTTATTTTACCCAGTAAAAAATATCATACCTTGCTAGTAATTGCAAAAAACCTTTATCTCTCCTTGTTATTGGCAGCAGTTCAATATCTCTGTGCTTCACCTAGCTTTAAAGGGCAGATCAGTTAGTTAAGTTAGCAACTGTACATTAATACAATAAATATTCACACTTAAGGGCAACTGGCTCAGAGCTGACAGTGTGAGAAGCATGATAGAAAATAGGTGTGAAAACATCCCATCTAAGCAGTGCTGTTTGGCAGATGTCCTAGGAGAGTCATTCTAGGGAAGTTTTTGTTTGTTTGGGCTTTTGGGTTTGTTTTTGGTTGGTTGGTTTTTGGTGTTTTGTTTGTTTTTTGTTTCCAATTTATCATGCAAAGTTCAGTGTCTTTTAAGGTGTGAATGAACGTGACTGCTTCTTATGAGTAGGAAAAGCAGTCCACAGATTTGGCCAATATGCAAATTCATTGTAGATGCACTGGGCTTCTGAAAGCTTGCAACAGGGGCAATGCTTTGCACTGTGGGACTTTGGCACAGTAAACCATGATTGGCAAAGTGAAATTGCTGCCCTAAACCATTGCTTTAAGGCATGGCATGGAGACAGCATGGGCACGGTGTACTGTAATCGCTCTTTCTCCCTGAATTTAATCTCCAACTGTAAGCAGCTTAAGGCAACAATAGAGATGATCAGGCTTTCTCCAGAGATGGATGGATGCTGCCTAGTGCCTCTGTTTTGGCAACAGGACTCTCCAGGACTGGTTACAAATTTCTTGCTTTAGGGTTTGAGGGATACCTTGGTAATAATAGGTAATATTTGAATAAAGTACCAAATATGTAAAAGAATGTCTGGAGACCTTGAGTGTGCTATTGTTTAAATACAAGGGAAGATTAAAAGAGAGCTAATTAAATATGTTGGCGAGGCTTCATAGGCAAGGATATAACTGTTTCATCCTAATCCAGCTTGGAGCACTGAAGTACTGCAAACTTGCCTTTTCAAGGTCCCAGTTGTCTGTAATCCTGCAGAGGCTGAAGAGAACCTGATTGACTCAGTTACTTTGAAGCTGAGGCCAAGCATAACTATTGATTATTTAAATAATTCTTTAGGCAAATTATATCAACATCTGTTATTTTTCTTAATCTATGCCTTTCCATTTATGTTTTGAGCCTATGCTTACATCCAGAAAAATCAGGTTGAGGAAGAGGATTCAGCGTTAAATGAGGTGGATTTTCTGAAGTGTAGGGCTTCCCTCCAGCTGGTGAATCCCTTTCTTGTTTTTCTTCTCCACTCTCTGCAATCCATTTAACAGTGCCTTGAGATGATTTCACACTAGGCAGCTCTTTGGGACTAACAGCCTGAAGCATGAGAATTAGAGGAGACTGCAAAATTTAGCTTTTAAGCTTTTTTTAACACTCTCTTCTCAACTCCCCATCAACAGCATTTTTGTGAAATGTAGTGTCTGAAAGTGGTAAAACCTGTGTCAGTGTATATATAGCTGTCAGTGTATATATAGCTGGGCATCTTTGGCTACAGTAAAGTTACAGACAAAACTTTGAACTTCCTCACTCTTGAAAGTTAAAACCAGATTCGTGCCAGTAGATTATTTTTTTCTATACTCATAGTTGATGTCTGTGGTACACCATAAGCAAAAACTTCCAACTCAGCAGGGTTGACAGATTTAGTAGTCACTTCTGGGATGTGGTAGGGAGGGACTAAAGAGTATTGTTCACTTTCCAAATATGCCGTCATTAAGGTATGCTGGACTTGAGTAATGTTGTCAGCTGTATCATCCAGGGACTTGATTCTTCATGGTATGAGAGGTGCATTCAAAATGTCTTCGTTTTTGTGGTATCACTGCCTGTTCAGTTATCTCTATATATGGTGCTGTTGGCAGTATCCAAGGCTTTCCTGTTGCTAATTAATCACCTCCACAGAGAACATAATTAGCCCCTTAATTAGGATCATCATCCAGTAGTGCTGTAGCAGCAGCCGAAACAAGCTGTGAGGTACTGGCTAGAACTTACAATAGCCTGGAGTTCCTTTGGGGGCTCCCACTGAGAAGGACGACTGTCAAAACTCTCTAATTTTTCTCTCTGAAGGGGTTTCTTTATTAAACATTATCAGGGAAAGCAGTGTTTACCAATTAGACTTTCATATGCTGTCACACAGCCAGGATAGAGAGAGACAAAGCTCATTTCTGGCATGTCTACTGGCAAACAAAGGTTGATTACATTCTTAGGGGGTGATTGAAGAGAATTTGAAACATTGTTTGCATTACTAACAAGCCTTAAAATGTGGAATTGACATTCTGAGTATGACAAGCAATTCTTGGTAAAAGCAAAAATAAATTTCCTTCTGTTGTCCTAATTCTTGAGAGTTATCTTTCTGAGCCATTGCCAGGCTGTTGCATAACAGTGCTTCCTCCTCATCTTCTCTCTGCAGATTGGTCTGTTGAGGGGGAGACGCACTTAGTGCAGAAAGAATCAGTGTTTATATCAGTAGGTGATAAAAACCTCTTGGTGTCCAGACTTCCCTTCCTTCAGTAAGGATGTAGATTTAGGTTGCAAGTTTGAAACTATAGTGGAAGGTACCGTTGTCTTCAAATGAGTATTCACATCTTCCATCTGCCCTACAAATACTTTTGACCCAAATTATGAAAAAGCAGCTGCAGAGCATGGGTAGGCATAGCCTAGATACCTGTGGACTGTGCTATCCTTTTCAGAAAGTTTTCTCATAAAGCTGGCACAGAATCAGAACAGATGCTATGCTGAGAACAAGGACTGAAAGCACTTAGATGGCTGGGGATAGCATAAACAACCAAGAGAATAGGGATGGAAACAAACCCACTTATATGTTAATCATGAAACAAGAGACAAAAATCCAGAAATGAAATACCCAAGGGAATTAATTCAACTCTTTTAAAAGAGCATTCTACTTTGCAATTTGAAGCTCTCCTGGCTTTTAAATAGTACACTATTCCCAGAAGAAAACTAAATGAAGAATTTGATAATGGATTTTTTACGAAGTCCTAGCTAGGAAATCTTTATTTTCAAATGCAGGTTCACAAGGGAATGAGAGGTCTGTAACTCCACTGCTGTGGTAAAATTGTGCAGGTAGAGATAAATACACACTTCATCCATTTCATCCTGGATTTATGTACTCTCTTGTTGCTTCCATTAAATAACATTTAAGCAATGCTTTGAAAATTTATTCTGAGATTACAAGATAAATGTAAATGTAGTATAAAACTGTAAAGAAACTTGTGTGTCAGCTGAAAAAAATAGTAGGCACATTTACATAATCCTTTGACTAAACTGCAAGACATATGGTCCCCTTAAGTTCTTTCATAAAAACATTACTGAGACACGATGGACACATCTGTGCTGTGGCAGTGCTGAGATTGATTCATGTTAGGAGATATTTCTAAACCTAAGTCATATCCTCCTGATCTGTCACAGAATGCAAACCCACTGGTCCCAGTATGAATGTTTTGCTGAAGTTTGTAAAAGAAAAGTGATTCAGAAAAGCTGTTCATTTGTGAACTGTGGAACAAGTCCTGCCCATATGGAAAGGTTACGTGTCACTTCATCCCATATGTGGGAAGTACCTCTTTTTGGAAAGCTCAGGGAGAAACAAACATCTGTGAAATACCCTTAGACAAGAGAGTCATCTGCACTGTAATGGGGAATATTAGTAGTTCTACCAGGTATTTTTACTTAATGTTCTGTGAGAGTCATACCAAGATGCTTTGCAATGATTCCTTATGCCCAATGTACAGGTGGTGAAGCTCTAGCTAAAGAGAAATGAATGAGCCTGCTCAGCTCATCAATGACAGACAAGGTGTTTTATACTCTGCTGCAGACATCTCTGCTGAGGACCTTCCATCTTTGTTCTGAAAGAAAGGAATGTAATCCCAGATGCTCTTTGAGTTTAAGAGCATCTGCATCCAAATTTTAATTCAACACCCTTAAGAAAGAAGAGCTGCCTGTCTGTTTTCAGATGAGTTTGATTTTTCCTTAGTACAGTATTACTATCTAGATTTTAGCTCAGGACTGCGTGGATCTGTTTTAATGATAGCTTATGCAACAATAAGTACATCACACTCTGACTAACAAGCTACTGCCCATATCTGAGCAGTACAGGATTTTAACAGGATTTTAACAGGATTTTTGCTAATTTATGCATCGAGTGGAAGGTTAACGTTGACTCTTTTTTATTCAGCAGGGTCATTACTTCTCCCAGGAGAGGTGGAAGAGACAGTGATTTCCTGTACACCATTCTTTGATAAGCCTATTCAGCCAAAGTTCAGAGCCGTGCCAGTTCCCCAGCCATCAGACAGCAAAGTCCAAGAGGTACGAGGTCAGACGTATTCATTCAGACTTTGGGGGTTTGGAGTGTTTTTATTTTTCCTATTGGCTTCTACTGTTGTTTCCACAAGAGCAGAGGGATATAGATGGAGTATGTGGAACTACTGTGAGTTAACAAGTAATATTATTAATTTTTAAATGAATAATGAATTCTTAAATATGTTAAGAATTGAAATAAACACTCTATCTTATCTTGCACATTGCTAATATATAATCTTATATTTTCAAAATGTGTACTTCAATACTTCAAGTGGTATGTGGGCATTTTAATATTTAATTTGTGTAACTCACAGAATATTCAAGTAAGCCCTTGCACTTTTAAGCCTTTTAGCAACCCTTACTTACATAGAATGATGGGGCATTTAATTTTCCAGTGATCTCATGATCTTATGTCATACTCGTTGTCTTAATATAGGAGCCATTTTCTGCAGCAGGGAAGTAGTGAATGATCCCTTTAACATGACACTTAGAAAAAAAAAAAGATTTTAGAATATATTGTGGTCAGAATTAAGATCCGGTCCCTTGGAAATGAGTAGTTGCAAGATGCTGATGGGAAACTGCATTGTCAGGGTCTGGTGTGGAGAAGTTTGCTTTATAGTCTCTGAGCCTTTTAAGCAGACACAGTCAGTGCAAGCTTTAATTTAGAATTGCTGTCTTCCTTCAGAAATTCAGTTCTTCTCAAACTGCAACAGAAGGTGTGGATTGCTCACAGGCTTATTTTAAGTCATTAAGCTTCCTATCCAAATAGTCGGCGTGAGCATTAACTTTTGGGGGTGTTTCTATTGCAGAGAATTCTTCACTGCTCCTTTCCCCTGCCTGATCATTGCAACAGAAGCTGAAGTTAGCTTCCAGCTAAAGTGGGGCAGTTTTGATAGTTTCATATGCTTATTGATGTTCCCATGAGGCTTAAATCAAGTTTATAAATGACGCGTGACCAATGAAGGTTTGGTGTTATAGCACTGCATATGGTGCCTCCTTTCCTAGGCTCAGTTGTGTTTAGTTCCTTGCAATAAACTCTTTACTATAAGGAGGAACTCTTCTTTGGGAAAAAGTAGATGTTCTAAAATGACCTTTCAAGCTTTAATACCTACCATTCTGTGAATAAAAGTACTCTCTCTTTTCCCTAAGGATTTACATAATTCAAGGTTTTTGCCTTTAGTTATATCCATCGGATACAAAATAACACCCAAAAACCTAGAATGAGGTTTTATAGCTTTCTCATTTCATAACTTCTGTAGAGAAGAAGGAGGGTTGTAGCAGCCTGCAGTGTTCATAAAGGACTGCATATGATTCTTTAAACTATAGTTCATGAAAAATAGATAAAGATCTGACTGCATGCAAAATTCATTTCCATTTGAGGGAAATTTGGGTTATGAAAGAAACTGAGTATTATTACATCGGCTATGAGTTGCTGCATTTTTCAAGAAGAAAGACAATTTTCACAGCCATTTGGTTGGTGCCAAGCTACTTAAAATGAAGGCAGTCTTTCCCCTAAATTATAAACATATTTTTGCCTTCATTTAGATAATATAACTGTGGCCTGATTTTTAGAACTGTCAAGACTAAACAGGTCCATTTTAAAGTCCCTCAGTGCTTTAAATTGTCATTGCCTTGAAAATTAAGTCTTGCATTGCTTATGGCAGGGCTAGTTTAGAAAGAGAAAAAGATTTTCCCTGGTGATGTCTCTGCTTTAAAATGAGACTGTCCATCAAAACAAATCTGTTAGGGAAGGGTGACATAATGTGGCTGCCTAATTGGTTTTCTTAGAATATGGAAGACCATTCTGTATGAAGAATAGGATTATGAGAAATGTCTATGCTATGGAAACACCTGTGAGGCACTTGAGGGTAAATTGTGTATCTCTTAACATATTGTTAGGGAAAGTTTAAAAAAAGAAGCTCTGCTAATACCCAATTTATAACTTGGATAATTGTTAAAGAGCATCTTGTCTCCCTGAAAATGTTTTTCTGTCAAAAGGTGTTAGGAAGTGAATGACACAGCAAATTATTTGTGTTGTCTACCAGTGTTGCTTCGTCTTTCTTTCTTCCCTTTAGACATAAATATATTTCAAGATTTCAATACCGACAGTGGAGCATACATGACCTCCCACAGGCCACTGCAAATTGAACCAACATTCTTTCTGTGTTTGAAGTACATTATCACAGAAAATTTCCCTCCCCTACTCAGAAATTTATTTTCTCCTTTATTTCTACTTAATATATTCTTTCATAAAAGATATTATAGTATTTTTATGTCTTAATGCCTGCTTCCTCGGTTTTTTATTCGCTCTTTTTTCCTTCTCTGCATACACATGAGTGCAGTTGATGCATATTTTCCATCCACTTGCTATAAACATGCATTCAAAGTGGGATTCATCTCACCTAACTTCAGCCTTAGATGTAGTTTTAGTCCTCCAGTCACCAAGAGGCAGAGATAAACAGCTCCAGAAAGTGATTAATCCCACTTGCTGTAGGAATTTGTTGTAGCATGTAATGCATTTCTGTCCACAAGCTCGGTCTGGGTTATTTTTGTCTAATTGACTACCTTAGTCTAGAAACCTAATTTTTGTATGGCTGGGATTAGGAAAGAAGAACTTTGCCCTTCTATTCTCCTTTATTTGTCTGTAGTTTGAGCATTCAAAGAAGTATTTGGCATGTCTGTCATTTTATCTTAATCTGTGACACGGCAGCATTTGTCCCCTAAAATACAATTTCCATTGAGTTCCTTTGGTTAAAGTTTCACTGATATGCCTCAGCTGAGGTTTGTTTCTGCTATGTGCTATGCATAAATGCAACAACAACACAGAACAACTTAAAGACAGGATTGACTAAGTCAAAGAAGATGGAAGAGTTATATCTTCTCAGAGGCCAGTAAAGACACAGAGATTGAATGACTTGTCCAGAATGATGAAGCAGAAGTGGAAAATTGGCCAAGATTTATTGACTCCTAGTCCAATGCTGCAAGCTCAAACAAACTTTTTTTCTCCCAAGTACCCCAGGATATAGTAAGCTTATATGAGATCATAGCATATATGCCTTCCCCCCACTTCTTTTTTTATTTATTTTTAGTGAAATAGTAAGTTTTCCCTTGAGCATGCAATGAAGTCACTGGTGAGTGTACATGCAAGCTTTGCATAATTTGAACAAGTGAATCATAGAGTGCCATAATTACACAGAAATACAGATTTTGGAAGGACAGAGACAAGCTGTTCAGCTAAGTGTAACTCGACGCATATTAATAAAAGAACTGAGTTGCCAATTATTAATAGACTTTTGAAAATGTCAACTGTAAAGTATTTTATTTACAATATTACTTTGTAAAACAACCTCCAGCAAAATGTTTCAGTTATTAATATTAATATTACAGTTTCCCTCCGTTAATTTGGACATGCAGGAACTTTAAATGAAAGTGAATTTTTTCTTCAGAGAGTAAATCACAGAAGCAATCTTAAGCAAACTGGCAGTTTTCTAATAGAGCAGGATTCTATTCCCAGAGAGCTCTCAAAAAGATTTCAATTAGATGTTAAATTAGACACCTGAAATTCACATATTTCTCTCAGCTCCTCTGGCAAAAATAACAAGATAATAACTTGATCAGCTCGGAGGATTCAGTGTTCTCTTGTAAAATGTCTTCCTTTTGACATAGAACAGAATTTGCAGTTTGCAGTATATAAGTTTTAGATTCCTTGTCTTCATGACAGTTTGAAGTCAATGGCTTCTTGGGAGAAGAAAAAAAGGAATCCCTGATGCTTCGAGTATTCATTTGAGAGATGAAGAACACTGATAAATATGCAGTGTGAATAAACATTTCAAATGTGCAATGAGTGGGTAACGAGAAATCGTTAACAGGGTGAGGTCGGGTATGTTTTATTTTGGCACCTTATTTCAGTTAGCATTGTGGGGTCAACTTCTGTAAACAAAAGTTTTTCCATTATTTTGCTGTGTCTGCATAAAATGTTCCTGGAATGACATGAAGGCCAAGACAAGGTCAGAGTGGATGTGTGTGTACTTTCTGTAACTCTGTTGACAGAGGAAAATAGATTTGCTTTTGTAAAATCCCTATAAAGGCTTATTGAACTCTTCTTAGATAACCGTGGGCAGACACCCAGCCCCACAGCCACTCGCTTGCTCCCCACCGGTGGGGTTGGGAGAGAATCACAAGGGGTAAACTAGAAACTCATGGGTTGAGATAAAGACAGTTTAATAGGGAAAGTAAAAGCCACACACACAAGCAAAGCAAACGAAGGAGTTAATTCACTGCCTCCCATGGGCAGGAAGGTGCTCAGCCATCCCCAGGAGAGCAAGGCCCCACCACACATGACAATCACTTGGGAAGACAAAGGACATTGCTCAAAACTCCCCTTTCCTCCTTCTTCCTCCCACTTTATGCACTGATTACTTATCATGTGGTGTGGAATATCCCTTTGGTCACTTGGGGTCACCTGTCCCGGCTGTGTCTCCTCCCCCCCTCCCATGCACCCCCAGCCTCCTCCCCAGCAGGGCAGTACCAAAAGCAGAAAAGGGGCTCTGTGTGAGCCCTGCTCAGCAATGACAAAAACATTTCTGTATAACCAACCCTGTGCTCAGCACAAATCCACAACACAGCCCCATAACAGCCACTGTGAAGGAAATTAACTCTACCCCAGTCAAAACCAGCACAATGTGGTAAAAAATATTGTTACAACCAAAATACCTGAAAGATATTTGTGCCTTGCATTGTATTTTAGAAGAGTGTTTTGGATTTCTGCAAATGAAAAACAAGTAGTAGAACCCTGGTTGCTGCTACCATTTGTTACCCAGTTGCTAGTAATCTTACTGCCAAGGAATTCTACAAGGCTTTGCCTTGCAGTGTGGTGGAAAAGATGAAAATGAGCATGAGTATGCTGAGGAGGTCAAGGAGTTTGCTTTATCTCTAATGGGAATGAGAGTTTGTGTGCAGGCTTTATCTCCTGTTAACGTTTTTCAAATGGGATATTTATAAAAGTTAATGATGGTTTACCTGAAGTAGTCTATGGACATAAGGACATATGGACATAATCTTTGTATGCAGAATGAATAGTGTTTTCCAGGCCAACTCTATCTACAAAGTTTTTCCCATTTATAAGTGTCTACACATCTACATCCAGGATTATTTGGCTGCTCCAACATGTAAGCCAGATCCTTTGAAAGTGATTAATGAAATTATACAATCCCAGAAAAATTATTTCCTGATTATTCATGCCACATTACAGTTTATTAAAAAAGGATGCAGATACTGCCCAAATGCTCTCTGCCATGTCTATCAGGTACTCAACCACCAGAAAGGAATCCAGCTACCACTTCTCTGACCTACTAGATGGCATTAACTGTGTCAGTGCTTCTTCTTACAAAATGTCACATCAAATTGTGCAGGATACTGTGCCTTCTAAACTGAGCAGTGACCATAGGATGCTGAGTGTTCTTCCTGCTCTTCAGCAAATAGTACATGTATTCTTAATTTTATATACATCAGTAGGCATGGACTTCACTGAGGACTTGTCAGAGTTTGAAAAAATAAGCATGTGTTTAAGTGTTTTGCTGATTTGGTGCTGTACTACTTAAATCTTTGAAACACATTTCTAGACAACTTATATTAACTTCTTATAGGATAAGGAACATTCCTACACAGTTTTAATATTGAAGATGTGTCTCCTGTGTTGCCCTGGAATTCATTTTATGTAACTGCTTACCATAAACCTTTCATGTCATGGCCCCCTGCAGTTTCTTATCAGCATGGAGCCTGCCATAGTTATTTGTTTTCATTGTTGTATTTTATAGGCAGAGTGTTTATTCTAGGATATTTCAACCAGAAGCAATGCAGAAATGCTATACAATATGTTAACAAAGCACATATTGGCAAATGCAGTAAGATTCTTATGTTCATCATGCAAGAAATGCAAACTAGCCAATTCCATGTCTCTGAGACGGTGAGAAAAAAAATTGGAGTCTGAAAATTGATTATGAGTCATTTTGCTCATTGCAGGTCTTTCCTTCACTTGAAGCTGTGTTCTGGGAAGCATGTTATATTAGTATCAGATATTTGTATGCTGAAGCTTTATGTAATGCTAGCCCAAATTTGGATGGTATGGAATCTGTCTTTGAAATTTAACATAGCTGCATATAACATGTCCATATCCCCACAGCCTTGCTGCTACAAGTGGTAGGAATATAATAGATGTGTGCAAGGGAGGTTTTAAGATTCCTTGCCTTGAGCAAAATTAGCTAACGACATTCATTCAGATACAGTACAGTACAAATGGGGCACATTAAATGGCTTAAATTAGGTCAAAACAAATAATTGAATTTATTCTTTTACTTAAAAAGAGCTTAATCAGCTGAGAGTGCTAGAGTCAGAAAAAATAGTTTAATTAAATATTAATTAGAAGTTTATATTTTGAGCTTCCTTATTATCACTTGCAGCAATATTATTTATGTATCTCTTTTTCCTCATTACAGCTACTGGGCGATGATGTTCAACCATTCTCACTTGATGAAGAATTTGATTATGACAATGTGGCACTGACCCCTAAGTTCTCTGAAGCTGAGCTGAAGGCCATTATGGAGTTGTCTGAAGAGAAAATGGGTACAGATGTCAAATCAGCACTACCTGAAGACTGAGTCAAAGGTGTTCTGTGCAGGGCAGTTGGAATGACCTTTATATGGGATGAATGTAGCTCCTCGTTGTACCCTTATTTAGTGTTCTTATCTGCATGGCCAGTAAATGACATCCCTGAGATTTGTCATTTATTCTGTCAAGGTGCCTTGGATCATGTACTGGCTCAGGATAGGTGTGCTGGAGTGTCTTCTCCATGGAAGCAAAACAAGCTGGTGGATTTCAGAATAGCAAAGTGGCTACTCTTGCTTACATCTGGTACTGACCTGGTTCCTGAGTAGTACAAAACTGGTACTAAAGCTGCCTTTTACCTCATTCTTTCAGTAATACAATTAAGAGCTTTTTAACAGCTGACACATTAGTCCATGAATTCTTTAAATGTATAGAGATACATGAGTGAATAAATCTGGGAACTTTTTTTTTTCTCTGTCGTTACTTCAGTTCTGCAGAAAATAAATACTCCTGTTTCCAACAAACTTTTTGTGTAAATCAAATCTGATGTGGTACAACTCCTAAAATTAAAACAGTAACTGCTCAAATCACCCCCCTCTCCACAGAGGAAAAAATAGCAATCTCATCCATTAAAGGAATTGGCACTGAAAGGCTGTCAGATATTACATTTTTTCACAGGAGATGATTCCAAATAACAGCTTATAGCTTACAGTCTGCATCACTGAAATACAGCAAGCTGGATTTGAGTAAAGGTCAGTTATATGGGTGGGAGAGGAGAGTGTGCATCTCTGACACAAGGTAGTATGTACTACTTCTCTGAGGAGTTTAGAATCCTTTGTTTTCAGCTAGCTGTAGAAGCTTTGCTGTTGAGGCTTGGTTTAACATCACAACACTGCATTGTATTCTTGGTCCTTTTCCGGTATACCTGCATTCACTGAAGTTTACTGACCAACATTTTGTCCTTGACCTCTCTCTATTATTTCTGAAGTGGGTGGTTAGCATGATAAATATGGGAAGAGTGCCTGAGCAGACTAACAGGGCACCAAAGCAGAGGTTTATTTAAAGGCTGTGGATGAATTTTCTGTGGCCGATTGGCTGTTTCATTACAGTAATTTCTAAAAGCAAAGAAAGGCCTTCAGATGTTCCAAAGGAGATTTTCTGGATCACTGATTTTGTAAACCATGCTCAACTGAAATCTGAATAGCATTGGTTTTGAGGAATGGTATTTACCTTGACTGGGGATATAATTTAAGAGTGAGAGTCCAAAAAAAAAAAAAAAAATCCAACCAAAAAAAAACCCAAAAACCAGAAAAGAAAGAGATCTCACAGAAGATAGCTAACAAGACTGATACCAAATTACAAATATGTTGTATAGAAAAACTGGTTTGTACAGGACCTTGCTGGTGGAAGGTAATGAGAAATTTTTTTAACACCTACACTCAAAAAGATACCTCTGCTGTAGTTCAAATGTTTTTTAAAATGTCATTGGCTGTGTAGCAGATTCTGCTGGGTTTTCTGAAACTTTTTAAAAATGTGAATTTATTTTAATTCAATAAAGTATTTTGCTGGACCCAAGGTATTTAAAATTAAATGGTTTAGATCCAGCTGGAGTTTTCCAGTGCTACCTTAAAGTTAAAAAAATTCTGAACAGATCTAATTATTAATTCATCTTCTTCTGAAGGACACAGATGATATATATAAATCAAAAGCATAAGAAGTAAGTTCTGGAAGAGCTCCATAACAAATCTGGGAGAAAGGAAAGGAGAAGTACTGTAAAATGATAGCAAGGTCAGCCTTTGAAAGCCTCAACAGAAAAATAAGGGAGACAACCTCATTAACATATGTATGTGTACCAAAGATAATGTAAGGAACCTTCTGCGTGAGAGATCTCTCTGTGCAGAGTTTGCTATCCTGCAGACAAAGTATCAGCCATAAAGGTGAACATTTGTTGCTTTGTGGAGTGGTGAATTAGGTGCTTTTTGTGTGCGGCTTTTTAGAAAGGCGTGAGTCACACGAGCTAGAGATCAGTCTTGTGGGAGTCCTGTAGCCAGTAGAGTCAATGAGAAAACTTGTCTAGGGGTTTGTAATATTCTTCAGGCCACATCAGCTCTGGAATCTCTTAAGTGCATTTTCTATTCATTTCATTATCAATTTTTCACTGTACATTGGGGATACATCCAGCCATTCAGTTCCTTCTCTCATAAGCAGATGATTCTTACCAAATGTTCAGAGTACCTATTATGCTCCATAAGTGTCATTCAGTATAGTCATTATATGGTTTCCTTTGATATAAAGAAACACTTTTCTGCAGAATACCCAACAAAATTGGAACTCTTTAGTGACATTCATCTTATACAGAGAAATGGGAATAATTCACTTACATTTACACCACTCATGAGTTAGATTTTTACTCTTTGTTAACAGGCATGAATATCACAGTGAAGATTAGGCAATTTAGGCTACATTTTCTGTACATGACATTTTATTGGCCTGCCCCTGTGGTTGTTTTTGGCTTGTACCAAATTTGATTACCTTTCACAGAGGAGGCATATTTTCCTCTTAGCCATTACCAGGTTGTCATTTTTAAGAACATACTTTATGTGCATGTTAAATTTTATACTTGCTCATGGAGTTAGTTACCTGGAATTGTTTTAGTGTTTGTGAGGTGGTTTGAAGTCTGAATAAAATATATCTTTTCCTCTTGTAGCTTGTATTCTGTTTAATATTTAATATTTTCAGCAGGGGTTGGCAAGGGACATTAATCTTTTCTCTTTATGGCCTTTTCTAAACATTTTTCCTGTTTTCCAAAAGAATTAAAGGCAAAACACTCACATGGAACAGGAAACGTGGAGTGCTACTTGGGATGGACTGAGGGGCTGCTGCAGGAGGGAACAGCTTTCTCCCTACCGACTGCCAAGGATTTTGAACTGCAGTCTCTGACAGTGGCTGAACCCACGGGAAGTGAAGGCTGTGTGATGCATCTCCCCAGTCCCTTTGTAGTAACGACTTCATTGATGTCTGAAGTGCAGCAGAGATGTGCATCCTTATCAGTCAGCCAGCTAATCTGTGTTGAACTTGTGGCTACCTTTGGTATTGCCAGAGGAATACTGAGCGTTTCTCTCCACAGTCTTGATGGATCCTCAGTTATGGGGAGGAACTATTTGTTTTAGGAACTTTTTGAGTTTTATGAGAAGTAAATAATCCTTCCACTGGGGATGGAAACTGAAGGGTCGTTTCCTTGGCTGGCTGAGGTGAAAGCTTGGATGTTGTTAATGTTCAGGGCTGATGTTCACTTCTCATGGCTGTAAAAGGAACAGTAATTATTTGTTGATAATGGTTGTGGAAGAATGAGATAAAGACTGAAGAAATGAAAAGATATGCAGGCAGATCTGACTCAGACATCGTTATGGGTAAAAGTATATTTCTGTTAATGCACGGAGGTATACTGGTATACACTTATATACACACAATGCCACTGAAGGAAAATAATTTTAATATGGAGAGTACCCACCAGATAATTCAGAACGTCATGGAGAAGATGACGTGGAAACAAATCCCTGCTCTTATGGAAAAGGCTGATCCTCTGGCCTTGATTTTCTGCTGCTATAAACTGGCAGAACTCCACTGAGGTCATTTGTATTCATATAGAGCAGACAGGAGTCTGGTATTTACAGTCTTAGCTGAAAGAATATGGAGCCAAATCAATTCCTGATTTCACTTCACTGAATATATAGTTATGTATATGACCCATTATCATTACGGGAAAAGATTTAGATGAAGAGCCAATGCAAATGAAATGTAAAAAATATATCTTGTAACTGTTCAGATACTACATAGTGTTTTTGTGAATTTCTGTAGTTATGTTTACTTAGAACATTGCTTTTTGCTTTAACAAAAATATCAGATATATTTTCAAGTCGGGTGCAAATCATGAAACTTGATTACATACATAATTACTAAAGATTCTGACATCCTTTAAAGTATTTTTTGTCCCTCTGCATCTTGACAAGGATTGGAAGTGGACTTTGCTCTATCTTGGAATTGTTTTTAAAATATCTGACGTCCTTTGTAAAAACATACACTTTCTTATAAAGGTAGACTCTCGGTTAGTGATGCTATTCTAAATGCAGAAGTAAAAATAGGACCAAATTCTTGGTTGCTCGGCAACTTCATTTACATCATGGTGTGGGTAAACAGACATTTGGTGTACAAGAGTCTGCTTGGATAGCAGGCTGATTTATGTTGTCCTCTACCTTCAGCTTTGCTCGGGAGTGTGAGCGGTAGCTCGGTCCCAGCAGGGTGTGGTGTTCACAGCCCTGCAGAGAGGCCGTGGCACCGTCCGGTTCCACTGCCAAAGCAGCTGGGGCAGCGCTCCTGTGCTGGGCTCACGGCACTGCAGCTTAGCCGAGGGTGCTGTTCCCCTCTGCTCAGCAGAGGTTTGTGTGACATCAGTAGTGGACGTGCTGCTGCCGAGGACGTGGCTGAAAGGGCTGGGGCAGAGATCCTTGGGCTCGGTTCCCTTCGTGGGCCGTGCTGAGCCGGCGGCTCGGTACCCTCCTTCCCGGGCTGCAGCTCAGCCCCTGCGCTTCCAAGCGCCCGGGTGAGGCGAGGAGCCCCGCTGGGGTCCTGCTGGCCTCAGGAAGCGGCTCCGTGCCGCAGAGCCCGGCGCTGGTGCCGGGCGGGCATTCCTTCCCACCGTGGGCGCTTTCTTGTGGGCAGCCGGCAGTTGGCGCAGGTGGGCCCGGGGCGCCGCATTGCCCGGGCTCCCCGCGCCGGGACCCGCCCGCCTGGCCCCGCCGGGCACACGCGGCTCTCCCAGGGGCCGGGGCCTGCGCATCCCTTGGGAAAGCAGGGCGCACGGCTTTCTCTCTAATGGTGCTAAGCTGTAGAGCATCTCAAAAGACGCTGAGTTTGGTACGTTTGTGATCGCTGGCTGTCGGAGGTGGCACCGGGTGTTTTTCTGGCGAGATACTGTAAGCACACGTTGCAGGTGTATGGGCTGTGAAATACCACAAATTAGACTCAAAATGGTTTTAGTGCTTGCCTGTGACAAGTTTGTAAGAAGAAAAGCAAGCGCTAAAAGGTACTGTCATTTTTATAGAGAAGCTACTTTATTTGCAATTGCAGTGCCCCACAGTTAAAATGGAAATCAATTTTAATGCCTTATGAAAATGCAGAAATATTTGTCTCATTTACAGCACTTCCAAAAAGGACACATAATAAAATCCCCCTGATTTATGATCTATAATTTTATGTACTCTGTGGTGTCTTGTTCAGTACATCTCTCCACATAAACATTCCAAAAGAATGAGGAAAGGTATATCTGAACAAGATTCCTGAATCTAACCTCACACTGAATTTCAGATTGTAGAAACTCTCTCCATATTCAAAGCTCTCTTTGATCTAAATATTCCCAAACTTTGGGGAAGTAGATGCTTAACTTTAAAAGTCACTAACCAAACTTTTATCTAGCAACCACATATTACTGATCTGAACTAAAAAACCCAAAGCAGTAAGGGACCTGCCTATATAAAAAGAACCAATGAAATGTGAAAGTTGTCATAATTGCACTCTGTATGAAGATAATGGATAAAAGGACTCTAAAGATAGTAGAATTAAATGAAAAATGTTATTTTTCTGGAGAGTGAACCATACTAAAATATTCTGTTGACTTCATGCAATTTTTGTTGAAAACCTTTGAATGCCCAGCTGAAAAATTAGTGTAATCATTTTTTAATTCATGTGGATATACAACACAGTTATCTCTTGAGCCATTAAAAAAAGATTAAAATTTCTGTGAGATTCTTCAATATGTTTTGTGGCAGTGCCAACACTGTAAATTAAGGCTTTAGCCTCATTCTATCATATGTTACAACAAAGTTTGTTCTTCTGAGGCTGTTGTGGTTGAGGATTCTTGTGGCAGTTTCTGGAGAGCAGGTGTGTACTTGTAGCAAGTAAGCTCTAAGGCTTTTTGAATCTGTCTGCTTTTATGTCCAGATGTATAAAACCTTGTAAGGGGCAACATGTTGTGCATATTTCTTAGAAAGGAGTAAGTGTCATTTATGATGTTGCTTATGCTCCTCAGAATAACTTAGCGAGAGTACAAATTCTACTGATTACTTAAAGTCTTGATTCTGCCATTTAGATTTGCTGCAGATTGTACATTTGGTGTTTGAGAGAGAAATGCTGGAGTGCATTTTTCATCCTCTTTTCCTTATTTTTGATTTTGTCTTTCCTATGTCAGTTTTGTAACTAGCTTTCCAGAAGTTGACACTACATTAATCCGATGAGCTGCTTTCCTGCTAGATAAAATTTTAAAGTAAAAAAGATGGAAGGCTGGTGTGTGGGCCAGGAAACATTGAAGCATGGTTAGGATTTCATGCTCAAGCTTAGCATTTGCAAAGCTGTCAAAACAAACAATCAGGAGAACACAAATAATGGTCATCCTACTTATTGAATGAAAATTTAATTCCAAATTGCCTTTGTTTAAATCAGCTGCTTACACTTCATCTCCTCTGCTCACCAAGGATTCTGTTAACTAACATATTTCAAAATCCAGACTGCCAAAAATACTGACAGCTTTCATTAGCTGAACAACATTTCCCACAACAAAATTATGATCCGTTTAAGGCTCTTTGTTTTGGGTTGTGACACATTGCCTGAATTTCATGGATTTATTCCCCATTCATGAACATTAATGATGTAAACAATAAAACCCCCAAATGCCCAGTGGACATCCTTCTGCTGAGAGCAGGAAGAAGAAAGGTGGTGGGAAGCGAGGTTGGCTGAGCAGCCAAAGGTGCTCGTGCTCCAGATGTGATACTTGATAGTTTGCTTTTGATTCTTTGCAATGTTTGTGTGAGAAGCTTGGTTGTCAAAAGCCAGCTGAGTAACTCCCCTCCCCACTGCACCCCCCAGACCCCTGTGTATGAAGGTGCTGGCAAGCAAGCTAACTAAACTCAGCTGGCTACTGGATTTCAAGGGTAATAGTATTCACCACAGGGTGTGTTTTACAAAGTGCTTGGCAGCATTTACTAACTGGCAGGATTGGGCTCTGCTCACAAATGTGCAAATGAGTGTTTATCTGGCACTGCTTGTAATTCTATACTTCCCAAAATTCAATTTTTGAAATGTATATTCTTCTGATACTTTTGACTCGCTGCCCCAGAATCAACAGATCAAGGACATCCTTCAAAGATGATACTAAAAAAACCATGAATTTGAGTGCTCTGAACAGAAGTGATGAAATTAAGAATGAAATAAAATTAATTAATGTTAAATTTAGGAAAAACATCATGCTGAAATTCAGATTCACTAGACTCTGCAAGTACCACAAAGAGAAGTTGATTGAGCTGATTTGTTAAGGTCAATTAAAAGAAATCTGGAAATAAATATTGGAGAGTGTGCTATAGGGACAGAGTAGTACATCAGCCAGGAGCTGGATTTCATTAATATTTTTCCTCTAAGATAAAGTACATGAGAAGGAATGGTTGAGGTTTGAAGAATTTTACTTGTTATGATTGTTTTGTCTTGAGTTCCAATTCCTGTAATGGAAGAAAGGATGGTTCAGTTTAGCGAAGCAGGTTCAGTCTGATCATTTTAGTTCCGGAGCATCTATACCAGCTCTTGATTTGTACACAGGCTGGCAGCCCATTTGTGAAGCATCACTGCCAGCATTTGCAAAAAATGAGCAATGATATATTATTTAAATATTCTGGGTTTTTTTTGTTTGTTTGTGTTTTTTTTTGGTTTTTTTGTGTGTGTGTGTGTTTTTTTTTTTTTTTTTTTTTTTTTTGTTTTTGTTTTTGTTTTTGTTTTTGTTTTTTTTTTTACACTCTCATTGCATTACAATTGCACAGTGAGATAGGGGATATGGCTTTTTTTTTAATGTTCTTAAAGAGGCAACTTAGATTAGAATGTGGAAGTGGAGTGTTGGATCAGAACCCCATCAGGGCTTTGAGAAAACCTGTGCCTATATGTAGATCTTTGGTTCATGAGTGCATGGCTCAGCCTTGAGCTCTTTGCTGAAGTAAATGACATCACTTTTGAACTTACTTTGGAATAAGTTATTTTTTTCCAGAATCCAAAAGCTCTGTCAGATATTGTTGCAGGGCATGCTTCTTTTACTCTTTTCTCTCCTTGCCTTTATTGGTCTCAGCTGCTGCTATACAGCAATCAATATAATATAGGGTACAGGGAACAAGCTATGGCAATGCTACATTTTTCAACAGGAAAAGGGAATCTTCTCTGTGCTTCTGAGAGCTGAAGAAGCTGTTGAAACCCTTTGGCTGACCATCTGTAAATTTGAATAGATGCATATTGGGGTAAGCCGGTATTTTTGTGAAGCATTTGTTCTGCCCAAATCAGAGAGGTGCTGCTGGTTGAACTAATTCAGAGCAAAATTTAGTCAGCTTCAGAATTGTCTTTTGGTCATCACAAATTCCTCTTGATATTCCCATCCCACTGTAGCTCTATCAGAATCAACACAGCAAACACATGGACACTCCCTGTCTTTTTCAGTTGGGCTCTTGTATAATGCTGCCAGTTCTCTGGGACACTTCTAGGGAGCTGCAGCTTAGCAAGACAAGCATGGAGTTTTTATTTATTTTCTGTTCCGAAAAAGCCTTCATGTCATCCTGCCTCACCCTGCCCTCCCCAAAGGAATGACCAGGGGAGAATACCAACATCTAGATTGATTACTACTTGTTGGTGTAACAATGGTCAATTTTGTTTTTCAGTTCACCTTCCCCAACCCTTCCTTTCCAGATGGAATTTTTCCTTTGGTGCCAAGTACTGAGGAAACAAAAATATGTGTTTCTTCAAACCACCCCTATATTATTAAGATTCAGAAAGATGTTTTCTGATGTATTCAATAGGAGAGGAAACTGATTGCTACCTCACAGTAAAGTTTCTCTGTTATAAGTGTTAATTGTTTTAAACATTCTGGAGTTTTCTGTGACCTCCAGGCAATTTTTTTTTTAATGATTGTTGATACAATCTCAGAAGAAGGGGAGAAAAGAAGTACTTTGCTGGTCTACTTTCAGGTAAGCTCTAAAAGTTCAAGTGGACCAATTACACATAAAAGAGCAGCAACTTTTGTAAAGCTTCATTTGAATCCCAAAGGGGAAAAATGATAGAAAATCAATTAACTTTCCACATGAAAAAATAGCTCATATTGCAAAGCTTTCCTTGCATAGTTTTCTGATTATGTTTGAAAGCAAATTGCCTTGATTATACCTTTGACGGGAAGGAAAGTCTTTTAATTAATTTAATACATGCTATAGCAGTGCTAAATTGTATCATGGAACAATTAAGTGGGTCTACACTGATATTTTTGCCCAGTTGAAAATGGATATTGCTCACTTAGTGAGTCATGCTCTTGCCGGGTTGACGCAATTATCCATTCATCGCAGAGCATGTGACATGAAAGTTATCAGGACCTTTTATATAGGAGAGAGGCTGAATGAGTAAACAAAAAGCCCATTTCAGTGAAGAATCGTGAAAGCTCAGAGCCTGTACCCCCACTGGGAGCTGAACCCAAACCCCCAAGCCTAAGACAGCCCCTACTTTGGGAATACTCAGGCTCCAGATGTATTTTCTATGGGTCTTGTACTGAAATGAGGAGTGGAAGTGATTGTCTGTTAGTCATGTACGGACATGATCCTCAAACTCACGTTCAGCTAAGAACAATTGATAGCAATTTTGTGGAAGCATCTAGAGTACTTGCTGCACGAGCTGCTTCTGAAACCAATTTTTGCCTTAAGCTGAAAACAATTACATTTGTTGTGTTTGCTGAGAACTGGATTTTTAAATTACAATTTAAATTTAAATGTTCTAAATATGACAAGAAACAGCACAGTTGATTTTTTTTGCCAATCATGCATGTTCTTATAATGATGTTACATTACATTGTTGAAAGAAAATAACGTTAGGAATCTTCTTGATATGTCTGCTTGACATGTTCTTGTCTTGCTGAACTAGTACAGCTGGGTCACATCACTTTCCCTGATGGATCTTGTCTGGAAATGTATTTGCCTGCATCCTGCTTTTCATGCTGAGGTGGGCTAGGTCTTTTCTGGTGAGCTGTAGAATCAAGAGCTGAATAATAAAGGAAAGGCTCCATCACCAGAGAATGTCTCATGAATTAACTCATAACTGTCTACACTCCGATAAAATATTATCACAGATTTTTCTAATGTCTCGAGGCCATAAACAATGAAAAATAAAAAGCTGTACAAAAGAGGAACAGTACTCTCATTGCATGCTCTCTAATCTTTCTGAGTTCTTAGAGAAGGGCCAGCTGATGAGGGATTTTTTAATAAAAGGAAGCTAGTCTTATGGAAAGACTTGAGATGGGATAGGAAGCTTTCTAACAGCAGTGTAAAGGAGAATCTGTACTAGGAATGAATTTCAGAGGTGCAAAATTCTGGCAGTGAGCACTGTAACACAGGACTGGTAAGTTCTGATTTAGTATGTTCTTCATTAATTAGAGATTTAATTTAACTAGAAGTCTTAGATTTCATAATTAACATTTTGAATTGTGACAGAATTGGGCTGGAAAACAACAGTAGGCAAGGAGTGCTGTCAGATGCGCTTTCTAGTCTTGTGTACCAATGAAAATATTCAGTGTTGACCAGAATGGCAAAGCCAGGAACCAGAATGGCTGCATGACATGCCTGGCATTGGGTAGAAAGGTGCAATTTGTGCCAGTTAATTCAGTAAAGATTCACGTCCTTGAGGATACATTTCAGATTCGTTTGTGGCTCACTGAGGTGTCCATAGGATGAAAGAGCCAGCTGAGTACCTGCCCCTCCCTGGTTCCAGCAGGTTTGCTGCCTGTCTTCTGGACCAGCTGAGGACTGTAGCTTCAGTGACCTTGATTGTGGTGGTCAGGCTTAATTGACTGTGTGTAGTCAGTAAATGTATCCACACTGCTGGTGCAATCACATATTTGCTTTTTCCAACTGTGGCATGAATGGTTCAGTGTAGCCCTCCACTACCCCATCAACTGAGATGATGAAGCAAAAAAATCTTGTTTCTTCTTTGTTATTTAAATTTGCCTTTCCTACCATTGCAGACACCATACATTTATGTGCTTCCTTAGTTCTCCCAAGTGAAAAATACCAAAAACATAGCATGCCTTCACTCTACTGCAGCTTGATTGCACTAAGGTTCTATGTTTAATGTTTAGCCTTTTTCATCAAGAGGAAAGAAAATACATTCTAGCCTTATTGAAAGTCAAAGATACTTTGTTTGTAAATTCTATTAGTGCTGCGATCAGCATCATATTTACTTGAGACCCAGCCCCTCTGGAAAAGAACAAGGTTGTGTCAAAGGTGATGGAAGATGTCACTGATGCTGAAGAGCAGTCATGTATGGCTAATCACTCCCAGTGTAAGTAGAATGTGATTTTCATTGGATTACTCTAGGAAAGATGCTTCTTGGCAGTTTCAGCAAAAATGTTAAAGAACTATGGTATTTTTAGAAAAAACACTCCCTCCTGATCTATTTCAGTTCTTGAATTTTCCACTTAAGCCTGGGATCATTAATTCCTAATGCAATTTGTGTGCCCCACGAGAACAACAGACCAATAGGAGACTCCCAAGTGTGCTGCCTGCTGGCTGACTCTGTAAAGAGACTGGTGGCTGATGGGCAATGCTCCAGACACAGTTTCCTGTGCCTAAATCCACAATAAAACAAAAATTAGGGGAGGGGGGCGGGGGGGGGGGGGGGGGGAGATGACTTACTTACCCTTAATTTTTTTTTCCTTTTTCTCTAAAATAACACAGAAAGGAGGGTAGTAGCTGTGTTGACTCCATAAAACCTGTTCTCAGTGCAGAGCACATGGTGGCAATGTTGCACCGCTCCTGAGGAGCTCCCATGTGGCACTTACCCAAGCCATATTCATTTACTGTGCAATAAATAGATAGATGCAGTAGAGTGCTGCTTTACCCAGGGAATATTATACTTGTACATGGTAGCATTGGCTGTGTTTTCTGGTAAAATAAAGAGTAAGGTATAGGAAAAATAATTTTTCTTCCTTTATTTTTACCACTTCTGTATTATTTGCATGCATCCTAGGCACAGAGATAGAGTTTAAGTTTTACAGAAGTAATGTAGCTGGTATTGGAAAAACATATGACAGTTTAGTTTTGTTCCATAAAGCAAGTACACCTACCTTAGAGGAGGACTTAGGGTAATGAAACCCTCCACCCATCACTCACAGAGAGAAATCGGAAACTGAAGGTTTCTCGCTTTCAAAAGAAGGTTTTACTATTTAAACAAGCTAGCCATGAACTCTCTCTTTGAAAAACATCTCTAGCCTAAATATAAGCTTCCCTAAATGTCTTCAAAGGAGTGGAAGGAAACTTTTCCTTAGCTGGAGAAACTCCAGGCATATATAAGTGTGAGTTCCTGGTTCAGTTGCCGTGGATGGCTCTTGGCACAAACCCCTGAGAGCCTGTGTGGTTTGGCTGAACTCTTCAGTGATCACTGCAGCACAGCAGCCAAGGATTCGTGTACCTCTGGCTTTCTTCTCTGTTCTGCCTGACAGGAGGGCCCTTCAGAGGCAGACGGAGCAGGAGAGTACTTGCATTACAAAGGCAACACTGCGGAGTGTTCAGGTCTCTGGGGCTATTGTCTTTCACATTTGTCCTGCTTTTGGTGTGCTGTTGCAGCCCTAGCAACTCAGTTCCCAAGCCATGGTCTTCCCTGGTGTTCCTCTGCTTCTAATGATCTCTGTGCCCTGGCAGACAAAACTTTCACTGTGGCTGTCTTGGCTAATCTGATTTCCATTCCACCAACACAAGATGAATGAGGGTTTTTTCCCCTTCTGTTTTTCAGGCTTTGTAGATCTATAAACGGTATCAGCCACTGCCTCGTTATTCTAATTCTCCTTAAAGAGTCTGGATTCGACTCCAGATCTTGATGGCAGGAGTAATGAAGTCAGCAGGTATCCCCAGATTATTTCCACACTGCTTTCTTCCTTTCTGAGTGGGAGAGGCCAAGGGGCAAAATAAAGCTGCAAGATGTCAAGATGCCTTCTTATAGAGCAAGAAGGAAAATACAGGTTATTTCAGCTAACAAGCAATATTGTGTTTTGTTCCCTTCTCCTAATTCTATCAGACACAACTGTAAACTAAAATTTAAAAAAGCAAATGTCAAAGTGTGGGAGCAAGCACTCCAAGTGAGCCACACTCAACCAACTGCTTAGATTCAGCTATTGGGAGACAAGTGCATTCAAACTGGTTAGTATGTTGATTTTTGTGAGCAACACATGTTCACAAAGACCAGCAAAAACTAAATACTAGAAATTAAAAAAATATTTGTATCATGTTGCTGTTAAGGTTACTGAAAATAAAAACCATCTAAAGCCACTGAAAACATGTTGACTCAATTGATGCAGCAATAGCAGAGAAATGTTGGGTTTTTTCCGTGTCTAAGACCTTTATTAGGTGTACATTTTCTGGATGAAGATCAAGAGCCACAACATTCAGTGTCTTCTTTGTTTATTCAGAAGAGGGATAACTTAAGTGGTAGTGGAAAAATTCAAATGGAAATTGGCCAATAACTGCTAATCAGGATTTTGGTATGTCTTGCCTCTCCTTGCATCCAAAAACCAACACGGAGGCCTTCAGAAATGTACTGAGAGGGGAAACCTAAGTGCCATACAGTTATTTTTCAGGTGTGTAACATAGCCCATATGTTATGATCATTATTTCTACTGTCAATATTTTTTAGAAAGAGAAATAAATAAGAAGAAATGGCTATGGTAATGAATTTTCTCAAAATGTGTCTTCCTTGAGTGATTCAGCTGGAACTGTAAAGGTCCCAGTTCAACCTGTGCACATGAACCAGACCTGCTGCCTGTGCCACTGACTCCTTGGGCCAGACTGACACAGTTCCTAATCTTTCAATCCTATTACCCACCCTCTCTGTGTTGCTAGTGAAGCTTCTTGGGACTGGCTGTGTTCCCTGCCTCAGAAATGCTATGATAGCTCCCATACCCTGTACTTATTTTATTTTATTTCATTTCATTTCATTTCATTTCTCCCTATTCAGAGTCTGCCAAGTCCCCGCTTGCCCAACACCTGTCAATAGTGTGTCGGGGTTGTAATGCTTTGTGTGATTTTCTGTGCTCTTTACTTTACAGCCCACACTGCTGGAGATTAACAGTGCAGTGAAATTTCATTAGGAGCCCTTGGCCCAGCTGCCTCCAGTCACAAGGAAAAGAGATGCACCACCCTGTTTCCCTCAGAGATTTAGTTTACCTTCATATTCCTGTTTTGGTTTTAAATTGAGTTTGAAAATGACAGAAACAAATTCAAACACTACTAGTAGGAAAATGACAAATCTCTTTTGTAAAAATTATCATCTGTGAAGTACACAGAAATAGCTAAGCTAAACATTTGTAATTTAGAAAGAAAAGTATTAAGATCCTTAAAAAAAACCTTGCTGGCTTATGCTCATTTTTTCACACCTAAGTAAAATATCTGTTTGTTAATCTCAAACAGGGGCTAAAAGCCCAAGCATTTGGCAGTTGTTCTAAAAAAATTGTGCTTTTACCACTTTATATTAATGGCATGGTGATCTTCTTCGGCATCTTCTGCCAATCTTTTTTAAAAGCCAGTACAAGTGTCGTTTTTGCAGTCGAGGCCTTAAGTCCCTTGGAGTCTCAGCAAAGTTTCATTGGTGTGCAGATTTATTTCCACTGAGCAGCCAGAAGTATTTCAGCAAGGAAAAGATACTGAAGAGAACTGCAGTAGCTCTAGATAGTAAAGGCAGATGCTGTAGACTACTAACTGAGGGCTAAAAAGTTACAGAGATTGTGATATTTAATGCTCATCACTAATTGAGAGATGATGTGTCTTTACTTCTCTGATAATATTTTACTTGGTCAAAGTTTGATGGTAACAAGCAACAAAATCCATAGTACATCATATATTTTCTCTTCTACTGGAGCAGGACATGGAAAAAGTGTGAACATCGCATTTAAATGTTGAAATAACAGTCCTGTTTCCATGAAGTGCATCATGGAAGGGATTTATTGTGTGGTTTTCAGATGTAATATAAGCTCCTTTAGAGGCAAAAACACAGAGTAGTTCAGACAGGACTATGGGAATACAATTGTCCAGCCTGCCCAACTAAACCAGTTTGTCCTCATAGGAAGTGACACAGGCTAGAAAATGGCTAGTGGAGACAATGGCTCTGCTACCCTGATTATCTCACTTTGTTCTTCTCTACTGCCCTGCAATCGTTGGGCAATCTGTTTTGTAGCAAACACCATTTGAGATCGCATTGTCTTTGGGAAACTTCCTTTTCACGTTTTATTGCTTCTTAGTGGAATCACTTGTTTTGGGTGGTCTGGGCATCTGCAGCAGCATAGGAGGGCTGCAAGATGCTCAAAGTATATTCCAACATTTTCCATGCTGTTCTATGACAGATGTTTTGTCCAGTCATATTAACCTATTATCTTGAAAATAAGTTCCTATTAAAGAAAATGCAGACCTCATTTCCCCCCCTTACTTCAAAAACCTGTTTTAGTGTGCTATTGAGGTTAGACTAGTGAACCAGCCATATCACGCTGTAATTTTTACTACTTCCATAAAGTTATTGTCTTTTTGTTTGCAGTCATATAATATTTTCCAAATTGAAACTTATTAAAAATCCCTACTGCTCAGCTTGTGACTCAATGTGTTTTGTTTCTTGCCGTTCTGGGATGAATTGTATCTGGTTCATTTTACTGTGATCACTGGTGGTTTGTTTCTTCCCCAGAAGCCATTATTTTGAGATTCTCAGTTCCAGGAGCAATCATACTTTTGCCCCAAACATACTTTTGTTCAGCATTGTTCATAAAATAAACATATTTCATAAGCAGCATTTCCCTTCTAGCCTGCAGGAAAAAGACTTGACATTTATACATTGCCCCACACATTCATCACATCATATTGCCAGATTCTTTATGATTAACTGATATAATTGACTTCTGAGATAAAGAGAAATTTATGTGTGAGAATCCACAGAATCAAACAAAGTTTTGATTGTATTCCAAAGCTGGACCAAGAGAGGGAGGAAATAGATCTTTGCTGAGGACAACCATTCCTTAAGGAAAGCATGTAAGAAAAGCCACTGCATCAATACCGATGAGAAGCAAGGGCATGCCAAATTTATCCCAAACCTTGGCAGCGTATCAGATCAGTGTATCACAGAGAATGCAGGAAAATACAGAGCAGACATCAAGGAGGTCACGGCAGGTAAGCAGCGTTCTCCAACTTGGCAAGAAGTCTTTTGCCCTTAGGAAGGACTGACTCCTCTTTATTTTTTTGAGTAGACTTTCACTGCTCAAGCACTAACCTTAGCAGTATCACTCTATACTACATCAGTCTTAATGCACCTGCCTTGCAGATGTATTCTTGGTGTTCAAAAAAAAATACACAGTGGATGTGAACATCAACAAACCTGCATTCAAAACTGCAGGTCTCCCATGACATTTTTTACTACCTAATGTGTTGAACAGGTTTTTGTTACTGGTACTACAGCTTGATTCCACGATGAAAGCTTTGAGCACCACTCCTGGCAAACACTTATAACTTGCTTTGAAACTACCTGAGCATCTCTGGGCACACAACTGCAGATTTTTACAAGAGCAACATTCATTCAACATTTTTGTGGGAATTCAACAAAATGGGAAACAGAAACAGCGACCTTCAGACAGTGGTGCAAGCATAGCATACATGAATTTAGACAGGACAGCAGCAATTTGAACATTAAGAATATTTCAGATCTTATTGCATCTATGATGAGAAGAAAAGGCTTTTGTTGGTGTCTGGAAGACTTTATGGCTTTGCTTGCAACTCTTGCCTTTTACCACTGTATACCTGAATAAAAGAGCATCAGGATGAATGCAATTTTCTTGTTTGCTTGATGAAGGAAAGGGTTTGAAGTTAGCCAGAAAATAGTTTTTGTTGAGTAATTTAGTTTTCTGACTGGAACATGGTGTGATTCTAGAAAGTTTATCTTCCTGATGAGGACAAAGTCTGAGATCCCACAACTCCAGAGGGAGGTCAGTGAGGCTGGGGTAATTTGTATCCAGGGAGTGGTGTGCTGTGCCTCCAGCATGAAGGGTAGGGGAAGTCTGTCTGACTTTTCTCACCGCATGTATTAAGAGCTCCTTGTTTTGTTTCACATCGTGGCTGTGGTTTGCAAGGAATGACAGACACTGCATGAACCCCAAGCTAGTTTTTCAACTACGGAACTGAACTTCAGCAGCGGGAGATAAATAAGAATACTTCAAAACCTAAAGAAACCTGTTCTTGTGTTAATAAAAGAAAACTGAACGAAGGAAGAAATAAGACAGGGAAGATTAAGTGACTCCTTATCTCATAGCGCAGTGACATTTTCTTATCCTTCTTAGAATTCGTGGCCAGCTCTAGGAGTTGTGTTAGTAAACTTATATATTAAAATTCCAACTACTTTCTGAACTTTAAAATATTTTCCCTAATGCCCATTAGATTGAAAAGAAATCTTCATTATTTCTCTATTTGTGAATGGCTTCCTTCTGTCAATGTTATTTTGTGAGGCAGCAGTGGCTGAGGCATTGCTTTACCTTTATTTATGGTGGTTGGAATTACAGAGTTATACATACTACCAAGTAAGCAGTAATTTATGACAAGGTGTGCAGTATGCAAAATGTCGTGTAGTTTGCAGAGATTAATGCATGAGCCTAGTGCAAATACATTAACTTAACCAACTAGCTGGAAAGCAAGCTTAATGAAAGAGGGAAGTGAATGCAAAATATGAAGAAAAAGGCATTGTAGTGACAGAAAACACCATATAGCATATGTATTTAATATAGGGACCCCTATGAATTGATAGCTCATCTCTGAGTTAAGTGCACATGTATTTGTCTTGGTAGGGACAGTTGCATAAATCAGAGCAGGCCAGTTATGCCTGACAATCAAAAACAGCACGGGAGGCTGAGTTCAGCAAATCTTAGTCTGTTCCTGGGTTAGGGGTGTCACACATCAAGGTATAGTATTTCAAAGAGAGTTTCTACCACATTTTAAATTAAGTGTCCACGTCTCATCCTGCTAAGTCCCATTTCTGCAATATGGATTAGTAGAAAAGGTAAAGCAACTCAGTGTCTTTGAGCCTGTGCATTCCTAATGAATTGTTGCACGTTGTGATCTTTGGGAAAGGCATCCTTATTCCCCCAGGCACATAAAACTACGACCATAATTTTTTCAGTACTGATCTGTGATCCATCCCCAAGTCAGCTTCAAAAGACTGGAGGTTTCTTGGTTGCGCCCTAAACCTGATGGGTTTGCTGTGCCAACACCAGAATTTACACTGTAAAGCTGTTAACCTTCAAGTGAGGCATTTTCTCTGAAGTCTTCTGTGCTTGTGTTACTGTTTGCTGTGATTAGCACACATGAATTTCAGCCTGTGCAGACACCAGTAACCTTAGGCTGAATGAAGGCCATCAGAATCCCCAAAAATTCCACCATCAGAAACAGGGGCCTGCCACCTTGCTTTCTCTTCCTGTAGTGCCTGACTGTTTTCACCCCAAGACTTCTGCCTTCCAGTGCTACCTCTCGTTAGGCTGCAGGAGAAGCTAGTCTGTATATTGTCCTGGTTGCAGGCCCACAACGTGCAGACTTTCATGTGAGAGCAGCGAAGGCCTGAAAGGCAGTGTCTTGAGGGCACAGGTTTAGAGGGAGTATCCATTCTGGTTGATGCCCTCCTTCTGTCCTAGAAGCTGTGGCAGCCCTGTGCTGTGCACACTGCAGGCTCTGCTGCCAGGGCTTCTGAAGCTCATTACGAACTGCCATGGGTGATAAAGATGACTAGCTATGTATTTATTCCTGCAGAGTGGGCTACACTGGGAAATTTAAGAGAATATATAGAAAATCCAACTAGATGATTGAATGGGCCTTTCTAGCACCATGAATTTCTGTCTATAGATATATAACCATTAGGATCCTGCTTTCTGTAGGCTGCACCATTAAATTTATGGGACCTGGCAGTCTGCAGAGGTGGCTGCCATTCTGTGAGACAGAACATATGCTGCCTGCTACACTGAAATGCACACTCCATTGTTCTGAAAGTCTTGGTAGTTCATACGAGTCTAAAATAACTCATATGTTAAAAACATACTGTGATTTTGGGGACAAGGAAAGATATAATGCACTCTTGTTTGACTTAGGTTCTCTCTGAATTTGGAGCAGAAATCATCAAACTGTAGCTGGAGAAAGTGATGAGAAGTCAATAAAAGATTCCTCACAGGGTCTTTGCTTATAGTTTTATTTCCACAGTTTCTATTTAGAGTGAAATCCTGTACTTAGCCATTCAAATACAGACTCTCTTGTCAGATGATAATCCCAAAAACCCCTTATGGAAAAGACTACCACAACGGCTGTGATAAAATTAAGATGTTCTTAACTTCATATGAAAAAATAAAAGTATTAAATCTCACTAATCACGTAGACTTAGTGATTGTTCATGGTTCAGGAAACAATACAGTTTTAAAACTTTGCATGCATAATTTAAAAAAAGACAGCAAGAAATAGAGATGTTTTCTATCTTAATTCCTTATTTCAACTGACAATAGCTAGAACTTACGACAACAGGAGCTATTTTCCATGTAACTAGCAGAAAAGTAAGCACTATATGTGGAATAGAAGTGCATTATACACTGGAAATTCTATATTTTTAGCAAAACATACCTTGGAAACCATTAGCTAAAATGATGTATTTCTTAGTAACTAAAAATGTGAGTAGTCTACTTTTTAATTAGCTTATTCATAATTTCCCTAGATAATTTCTTGGTTAATATGGTAAGAAAAAAAGAAGATATTCTAGTTCTTTTTTTTATCCTTTCATAGCACATTGTTATAGCATGCATTGAAAAACATATTAAAAAATCCATGTCTTCTGTTCTGTCTTTGCTTTAGAGACTTAGAGGACATTAGTAAGGAACAATAGCAGCTGCTAAATTGGCTTGCTTGTGGATGAACCAAAGTCACCTTGGCTAATGTCAAACACTGGATCTGAAGTTTATAAACAGCCCCTTTTTGGACTCAAGATTCAAGTAAGTCCCTTCAGTCAAAGTCATTTATGAATTATTTTTCTCTCCTCACAAATGAAAGAACTCTGTGTATCCTGCACTCACACCTTTCACTAAGTTAATATATCTCAAAAGTTTTTGTGAATATTAGAGAAAAAGGTCATATTCCTCTTAAATGCACTCTGAAAGCTACTTTTTGTAGGCTACCTCACTGTTAGAGAATTCATTAATTGGCTTTTTCCTAACAATGCATTCTCTTATGCCTTTTACTGTGTGTGCTGACTGTTTCAATTGTATCTAATCATAATTTTCAAGCATTGTTCAAGTCACAAGGGAGAAACTGTACTGACAATAGTGCTAAGCATTGTTTGCTTCTGGCAATCTGGAGAGATTTGATGGTTCATTTCTTTTCCCCACTGTAACCTCATGATATCCATGCTGCCTGATAGTTCTGTAAAGAAGAACATCCAGAAATACCTCCTTTTAACTTGAAGTTGAGCCTGTTTACCTCATTATTTCCTTTTGCATTCTTCTCCTTGGAGTAACTCTTAACCTGTCTTTAAACTCCTTTCAGTTATTATTGTATATATTTAGGATGCAGAAGGCTCTTTGAGGAATCTGGGGAAGATATATAAAGGACTTGAGCCATATATATTTATGGATGAAAGTCCAGGACATATCTTTTATTAATTTATGCCTGTTGATGTTCTGTTTGTTCAATTCTGTCAAACAAACGTGGTACACTGAATCCTGCCATTTTTAATTATGCTGGAGAACAGGCTCACCACTCAGCTGGGGATGCTGTGCTCCTGTCTCAGGAGACAGTGGTGATGGAGCAGCTGGGGCCAGGCTGCCTTGTGTGGCGCACTGAACGTAACATTGGGCTGTAGGCAAGGCAGAAGGAGGAGAAAGGACTCAGAGCAAGGAGTGGGGACTCACTCTGCTGGCCTGCACCAGGAACAGTGTGGCCAGCAGGAGCAGGGAGGTCATTCTTCCCTTGTACATGACATTGGTGAGGCCACACCTCAAGTGCTGTGTGCAGCTCTGGCCCCTCAGTTTGGGATGGACATTGAGTGCTGTGTCCAGCTCTGGCCCCTCACTTTAGGAAGGACACTGAGTGCTGTGTCCAGCTCTGGCCCCTCAGTTTGGGAAGGACATTGAGACACGAGCGCGTCCAGAGGAGGCAACGAGGCTGGTAAGGGACTTGGAGCACAAGTCCTATTAGGAATGACTGAGGGAGCTGGGGTTGTTTAGCCTGGAGAAAAGGAGACTCAGAGGTGACCTTATTGCTCTCTACAACTCCCTGAAAGGTGGCTGTAGCCAGGTGGGGTTGGTTTCTTTCTCCAGGCAGCAACTGACAGAACAAGGGGACACAGTCTCAAGCTGTGCCAAGGGAAATTGAGGTTGGATATTAGGAAGAAGTTTTTCACAGAGAGAGTAATAAAGTACTGGAATGGCCTGCCCAGGGAGGTGGTGGATTCACCATCTCTGGATGTGTTTACAAAAAGACTGGATGTGGCACTCGGTGCCGTGGTTTAGTTGAAGTGTTGGGGCATGGGTTGGACTCGATCTTGGAGGTCCCTTCCAACCTAGTGATTCTGTGGTTCTGTGATTCTGTGAGACACTCTTCCAGCGTCTTTCTCCAAACCACAGTGATGGAACCACTCAGTCCTCTTGAGGAGGTCGAACCCTCCTGTAACCACTTGGGCAAGGTTTGCTGAAGGGACCCCATTCTATTTTGTTTGGATGGCTTTCAGCTTTCCTAGTGGCCTATAAACACTCAAAAGCCTTATATTCATCCTCAGGTGATGTTTCCTTTTCTCTCTGGCCCACAGGTGAGTTAGAGAGAAGAGACCCATCTGGATCAAATAGCTACTCTACATAATAAGGCTGCAGGGACATACTAATGAACCCAGATAAGCATGAGATATATATCTGCATTAATGAGTTAAGACAGAGCTTAACAGGTGCAATTTAAAGACCCATTAGGCATTTCTACTTGGAAAATTCTGGAACGGCCTCTGGGTTTGGTTATATAGTTACACTTTTTGCTTTTGATATCCATTTGCTTCTTACATGATTTGTGAAATTAGATGTCATTCATAGAGGTGACATTAACAATGAGAGAAAATGCTAGTTTCTTTTATCCTCTACTCACAAAAGGAATTGTGATTTTTCCAAATTTAACTGACTAATAAATGACATCGCTAAACTAGTTCTGCTAATTTTCTGATGTATAAATTTTTGATCTTACTGTGCTTAATATCCATTATAAACTGAATCATCATGTACAATTGCATTTTTGCCCTCTAGACCTGCATAGTATTTATTCCAAAATTTCTGGTTCATGTGAATTTTGATATGTAGTTATCCACCAGTTCCTTCTGTTTCTTGAGGAATGATAGCAAAAAATATTGGAAGAGAACTTTATTTCAAGAACTTTTATTTCAGTTATCTCTCTTTTGTCTGCTAAGATAAAGGAAAACTGCTTCAGGTAAATATTTTATTACTTGATCCCTTCAATTCCTATAAAATCAGTCTATGAGGGATAACTATATACTTCGGTCCTTTTTGTTTCTGTTCAAATATATCCAGGGTACCAATACTGTCTCTATTCCTTCCACTTAGGTTCAGAACTTTTCTTTCATGTCCTTTATCTCATAGCCAGAAATTGAGCCATATTCCTTTATTATTTTGAATAGTCCTCAGATTGATTTTGAGGGGATTGAAATGTCCTATAAAGCAGCATCCACATGAAAAGGAAATTTTATGAATGACATTTCTAGTTTTACTGCCCTTGTTTTTTCTTCCTCTCTCTTAGACTATCAATGGTTCTGCTGACATGATAAAAGGTGCCAACAGATACCCTACAGTGGATAGGGCTCTGCATAAATAACTGGGATGTATGTGAAATGTCCCTGCTCCTCCTCTC